>NC_051068.1:79431767-80170676 GCF_004664715.2 Peromyscus leucopus
ATTATGCCACACCTTCTAAACCTTCCCAGAGAGTTCCACCAACTGGGGACCAAATATTCAAACATATGAGCCTATCAGGGCCATTCTCACTCAAACCACCATGGTAGGTGAGGGGCTGCCAAGCCCCTAAGAAGCAGAGGCTCTTTGGTGTTCGTTCCCAGCATTCTGCAGTCTAGGTAAATAGAGGCAGTCTACTCCTACCGGACAGTTCTTTTTCATTTCCTTTGCTGACTCCATCCCTCCTCCTTCCCTCCTAAATTTCCCCACCTGTTTAAGCTCTATCCATACCATCTCCACAAAGCATCTTTTAGGCCTGAGAGTGCAGACTGTCCATGTTGGGATACAGACCTGGAGAAGAGGCTTATGATGGGCAGGGGATTTTAGCGTCCCTGTTATCTACAGTGCCATCTGTGAGGGACAGCACCAGATCCTGATGGACTTGTGTATCTCTTAATCCTGTGGATTCTTCCCATATAAGATGGGCTACAAGTGGGTAAGGAGGATGCCATACAGGTCTCTAAGCTGTAGCACTAATGTCCTGGCTACCCAGGCCAAGGGAGGTACTGTGCTTAGATGCTGTAGAGAATGTAGACATGACTTCCTCTGCACCCACTGGGTTTTGCTGACTTCTTGTTCCTCGAGATGTTCTGTAAGGAGCTGCCAAGGACAGAACTACAACCTTCAGTGGGACTGAAGACCTGACACTTTATCTTTAGTTTTATTACCTTTCTGATTCCAGCCAAGAATGTGTTGTGATTCCAAACTCCACTCCACAACGATGTGTTAGGTCTATTCTGGTTTCTGCATTGATTCACAATGAATAAAAATTAAGTTGGTACTAAATTTTATGGACTCTTTCTCTCTCTCTCTTTTTAATTCCACCTCTTTGAGCTTTAACTAGATAGTGCCGGTGGGAACTGAAGGCAATTTTAATTAACATCTTACTACAGCATAGAGGAGCCCGGATCATTGCTCTGCAACCTCCACTGCTGCCTTCTCTCACCCTGCCCACCTTCCTCCAAGTAGTCATCTGTGCCCATCCCTCAGGGCTTGCTCAATACTTCTTTGCATCACCAAGTTTCCCCTGGTACCACAACCCCTAGCTTCAGCGGTCTGAGTGCCGCCGTGTTTGCAGATGTACAGCATCTTCACCTTGGTGCCAGCATTGATTGCCCTGGGAGAGTGATTAACTTCCAGGTCTGTGCCTGGCAGTCTGTTAGGTTCTCTGGGTAAGTACCCGAGGGTCAGAACAACATCTTCAGGTTTTGTTTCCATATTAACCTGGTGTTTTTCCTTGGATGCTCGTGGGTTCCCAAGCATGAGCAGAGATGGAAATGAGGGAGAGCGCCGGTCAGACAGTTTCAGAAGAAAGCAAGCTGATGTCTAGAACTAGGCTTCTCACATTTCAGTGGTTCTCTGTCCAGCTCACGTGAGCTTTATGGCCTGAGATTCCCAGGGACTCGGATATAGAACATGATTTGAGGACAACTTGCCGGGACCAAGACTTGCAAAGTCAACTATACAGAGAGCAAATCTCACATGACTTTTTAAAAGGCAAGGCTCTAGCCTAGGCTGGCCAGAAACTCTGAGTTGCTGAGGATGACCTTGAACTTCTGAACCTCCAGCATTCACCTTTTGAGTGCTGACATCAGAGGCGTGAGTCACCACATCTAGCTGACGTGGTGTTGGGATCCCATCCAGAGCTTTGTGGTTGCAAGACAAGAACTTTACCAAGTAAGCTACATCCCCAGCAACCACAGGAATTGTTAACAAACGTGTATTTAGGAAAAAGAGAATTTCTTTTATTTTTTTGTTTTGACCTGTGTGTTTATTTATTTAGTTTTTTTTTTTTTTTTTTTTTTTTTTTTTTTTTTTTTTTTAGTGTGTGTGTGTGTGTGTGTGTGTGCATGTGTGTGTGTGTGTGTCTTTGTATACATGGTGTGTGGTTGTGTGTGTGTGTGTGTGTGTGTGGTCAGTCTTCTTTTTTCACCTTTATGCGCATTCTGAAGATTGAACTCAGGGTGCCAGGCTTTCAAGGCTAGCTCTTTTACCTGCTAAGCCAACCCTCTGGCCCCAGAAATGGGGATTTAACACATTTTAAGGAAACACAAATAGATCATCTCTGAGAGCGCGCACACACCAAAATGGTAACTAACAAAAATACTTGTAGATGTCAAATTGAAATTGCCTATTTAATTTGTGCTGGTAGGTTTAATTCATTTATAATTAATCCCTGGTTTATTCTCAGCCCTGGCCTGTTTGCTCTTGACCTTCCTTCCTGTCTGCCTGCTCCCGTTGTTCCCAAGTTTTTGCTCATTAACTGTTGGAGTTGCTGCCCTGAGGAAGAGGCAGCCTTCCCAAGTCAGGCCCCTCTCTTGGGGTCTGAGCAGTCCCTCCTCCCCAGCCACCTGAGCCTTCATCATAACTCGTCGGAACGTTCTTTCATTCTGGAGTTTTAATTGGGACTTAAGAGGCAGAGTAAATATTTTAAATGGTCTCACAATTCCTTGTATTTATTTGAAAACACAAAGTATGAAGCAAATAAATAAATGTCTGGTTTATTTTGTCTTTTGGCTGACTCGAAATGTCCTCTAGACTTCAGTTGTATGGTTAGAAAGCCATTGGCTGAGGAAAAAATAAAAATAAAAAAACCAAACCAAAATACTAGGATACATATAACTAACCAAACGTGAATTTATTAATGCATTTTAGTGTGTTTAGACCAATTTCTAAATCTTAAGAAATGGATGCCACCCACATCTTCCTATATTAAAATGTGAAGAAAATCACGGTATAATTAACTGCAGTATGTCTAAGGTAATGTCATCAAGCAGAAGGTGGGTACTCTCTTGAGTCAAGTTAAAACACCCCAGATGAAACATTTTCTCATGTGCACTTATCTGCCTCTTCTTTTTTTCTTTCCCTCAGAGGGTCTCACCATAAACTCGTGATCCTCTTACCTCTCCTCTAGAGTATTGGGATTCCAAGTGTGTGCCACCACGCCTGGCTTTTCTCGTCGTTCTGTAGGTATATATTCTTAGAACATAGAAAAGACACATTTGAATGTAATGTGTTCCAGGAAAAAAGGAACAAACAAACAAAAACTTGTAACAGATATAACTTTCAAATTTCAAATTCTACAATTGGCTTTTTAACCTGTGCTGGTGGGTTTTAGTATGTTTATATTTTTGTATTAGATTTCTTGTTCCTCACTCAATTTTGGGGGCCTGAGTGAGGGCTTTTGTGGTTATCCTGATTAACTGTTGCTTTAGCTTGTGAAAATTAATTTTTAATTTATCCTTTGAAAATGTCATAAATGCACACAATGTGTCTTGATTATATCCATCCCTCAGTCCCCACCTCCCAACTCTCCCTCACCCCACAACACATCTCACTTTCAACTTCCTATCTTTTTCCTGAGTCCAACTAGTGCTGACCATATGTACATGGATGTATGGTTATCCACCGGGTCATGGGGACCCTTCCAGGCCATCACCAAAGAAAAGTGACTCCCCCCCCCAGCAGCCATCAGCTGCCAACAGCCTTGCTCTATCTTTTGTTCTGGAATTGGCTAGAGAAACAAGTTTCCCAGGAGAGCCCCTGGGTTGGTCTGGGTGAAAAGGGGGCTCCTTACTATTGCTTGGGAGGAAAGCTGAACAGCTTTTATCTTCTCGTCAGAAATGTAAAGCCCTTGAGAGATGAACTTGTCTTAAAATCCTTAAAGCATGGGTACCATAAGAGGAGCTGCACCCCAGCATGAGAAGTCAGCTCGAAGTTATTCTTCAGTTGAAACAATAAATACCTCAGAAAGTCTGAGGACCTGGGATATCTAATTAGAAGAAAAGCAGCAAAGAGTATATAGTATTTAGACAATAAAATAATAACAGGCATTTTAATGATAGCAAATGATTATTTATTATGCTTAATAATTGTTCAAGAATAATAACCAGGCATCATTCTGGGCATTTTACATAATTATTTTGATTTTCAAGATAACCCTATGTAGTAGACACTAATATAATGATGATTATATGGGTAAGAATACTGAAGCAGAAATTGGTTAAACAACTCATCCTGTCCCTTTGTGTCGCTACAACACAGTACCTGACTCTGGTAATACACAATGAAAAAAGTTTGTTTGCTTCACAGTAATGTCCAGGATAGCACAGTGCTAGCACCTGGTGAAGACCCCCTGGCTGCCCCATAGCAGCAGAGAAATAGAAGGGAAAGTGGGCACCTGCAAAGATAGCAGTCACGTGATAAGGCAGGAAGCACCCACACACTGGAGAGGTCACTCTTGCTCTTTTTAACGGTCTGCATGGGGAGGAGCTAGTCACTCCCAGGAGCCCCAACCTTCTCCTCAAAACCAGCATTAATCTCTTCAGATGGAAGGTTTGATCCAGTCACCTCCTATTAGATCCAACCTCTGAAGGGTCTTAGAACTTTCTAGAACTTTTACATTGGGTATCAAGCTTCCAGCACACGAAACTTTGGGGTGCATGTTTAAACCATACTTAGCCATGACTCTGTCCAAAGTCATCTAGATTCCAACAGTGGGATTCCAGATATTTTGAAAAACATTTTGCTTATTGTATGTGAGGGCACAGTAAAGAAGACACTAGAATGGTGGCTCCGCCGATTAGGGAGAAGGTTTTTATTGTGGCTAGGAGAGAGATGACATTCAGGGGCACCTGAGAACATTCAGAGCAGAGGGAAAAAAAGCAGACTGAATATGACCAGGGATATCTGCAAGAGAAGGGAACTAGCAGAGGCAGTGGGAAACCCCTTACCATTCTATAGAGAACAAGTGGGTATCTGGGAGGAAGGAGGCCTGTGAACTGAGAAGGGCCAAGGTGCTGGTGTGGACTTCAAGATGTACAACACGTTCATGTGAGTAGGGGATGAAGGAGCCTGGAGGTCAGCATGGGCTTTGATGTGCAACCACAGGTCTATGCCAATGGAGAGTCATATGTTCCTTCTGCAGAGGCGAGGGAAATGACTCCTTTTGGAGGGCAGAAACCCACTTCATGAGTTCTCGGGGGAACGGTGGCTTTTATTTAGCTGCCTGAAATCCTTCTATAGTCCAGCTTGAGCTGAGCCAAGACTGCCATTTCTGAACATATTTACTACCTGTGAGACCTGACATTTAAATGTGTGTGTGTGTGTGTGTGTGTGTGTGTGTGTGTGTGTGTGTGTTTATGTGCACATACCATCGTGACTGTGTGGAGGTTAGAAGACAATTTACAGAGGACGGTTTGTGCTATGTGGGACCCAGAATTCCAGCTCAGGTTATGAGGCCTGGTGACAAACTCTTTCACCCATGGAGCCATCTTGCCAACCCAGACTGCAGGTATTTTGAGTCGTGTGTTATCTTTCCTGTATCACACAGCAGAGAAGACTGACATTCAGAGGCATTCGAGGCTTAGGGTTTACTGTCTCGGACAGCCTTCCTTACGGTTGCAGGTCTGGACTGATAAATGCTGTTGTATTGCTCCCTGCTTAGGATGGGCTCTGAAGACACAGGCCAGAGGCCACAGAAGACAGCAGCCAGGAGTTGATCTAGGAAGGACTGAAGAGGATAGCCTCTTCCTTTATGCTCTCCATTATAAATTTGAATAAAACAGTTACTCTTTACAGATGTGCAACTTAGCTGGCCAGTTGGGACCAGAGGTCAAAAGCACCCAAGGATGATGTCAACCTTTCTACCAAGGAAGACTTAAAGACAAGAATTGGTTGGAGAAGAGAAGGACAATTTAAAGGATGTATCTTGAAGCTATTTTGTATGGAGAATAGTGGTTTCTATTTCAAATATTGTGTTCAGAGTAAGTTGGCGCCAAGGGCCATTGGGAAGACCTTTCCTCAGACTCGCCCTGGTTCTGCCACTGGTGTGGCTTGAATGCAGCTGCAAGCGATGTATTTGGTCCTTGGTTTGGTCACATGCATGTGCATGTTGTCTGGTGACAGACACACTGACGTCCTGAGAACACAGGCTGGTTGGGCACTCAGAGCCTCAAGTTGCTTGTGGAAGGAAGGGGCCTGGTAGTGAGTCTGAAGCTCTCCCACTGAGAGCCTAACAAGACGAGCGGAGCTTGGGCATCTGAACTCTTGGATGAGACTGTGCTTAGTGACCAAGAGTGGATAAAATTCCATTAGAGGTAAGCATTGTCAGACAGCGGGCTGGGAAGATATATTTTAAGCTGAGAAATTACTTAATAAATTCAGCCCAACACTCTGTGACATTTCCCACAAGACTTTAATGCTGTTTACAAATTCCAGAGAACACCCTGAGTCGTTTCTGGCATGGGCTTATGATTTATTTCAAAGGAAAATGGGACAGAGTGTGTGGGTTTGTGTTTAATGTGAAAAGGGATTTGGAGATGAGGAGTCAACTGGCGTGAAAGATTGCAGGGCAAATGCAGAGCAGTCAAGCTTGTGGGTGGCCCTGCAGCATGCAAGAGGGTACTGAGCAAAGAGGGGGCCTGCCTCACCAGCCCAGGGCTAATCAAGCAGTACCACTCACACTAGCCAGCGATGTGTTCGAGAGCCTGGCTTCGGAGGCAACGCTAGATCCAGGGCTTCAGAAACACTTGGGTTCCAGAAACTTTCATATTGAGAACAGGTAGAATTTCCGCCCATGGAGGGTGGCCCCTTACCTTTCATTCTTCACAAGCGTCAACACTCAGAGAGTGTAGACCTCAGCTAGGCCGAAGGAAGGAATTCCTAAAGCGAGGGAGGGCTTGGCGGCAGCGGGGGAGTGGTAGGATGGCTCGGTGGTAAACGTGCTTGCAGCCCAAGCCTGACGAACTAAGTCCGATCCCCAGAACCCACATCAGTGTGGAAGTAGAGAAACTTCACAAAGTTTCCCTCTGACTTCCCTGTGTGTATGCTCTTTCCACATCACACACACACACACACACACACACACACACAAATTAATAATAATAATAATAATAATAATAATAATAATAATAATAATAGAGCTTAAACTAAGAACACAAGAAGGAGTTGGAGACATGTTCTCTAAATCTGATACTCTGTATTTCCTGGGAAAAGAGCGACAGATTAGGTGGCATTTTGATTTAATCTCCCTGTGAGGCAGAGACTACCTTGTGACCAGGGAAGTGGGTCTACCCCTAGTAGGCAGCTGGAGTGACCTAGGGTCCTGGGAGTTCAACTACTGGGTGGTGATAAAGGCAGTCATGTGATATGGGACTGGCGGAAAGAGGAACTGTGGTACTCTTTCTCTCTTGCTTCTCCCCCTCCCCTGGAAACTTCTGGTTTCATTCATCTTGTTTGCCGTAGAGTATGTGGTCTGAATGGGAAAGGAGGACAGTGACGTTCCCCATCTTTCTTGGGGAGAAAAATGACATTCCATTTGGTTTTGGAAAATACACAATATTCCCCTTATAAAATATTCAATCGGGGTCATTAATCCTCCTGCCTGGGCTGGCCCTGCCCCACTTAGGCATGAGTGACAGGGCTTTGGCAATGGCTATAGATCCAAGAACTTGGCTTCCTCTGTTGATGATGTAATTAGAGGTTCCAGGGTCCTGAGTCAGCTGGCTGGAGCTCTCTAGGCTAAGGGTCAGGGCACCAGGTGTCCCCAGCACAATGTGAAGGCTTAAATGGAAGGACATCAAATGACCCAGGGCCTCTACAGCTTAGCTTTATAGGAAAGTTCTGGGTTTGATAAGTTAATTCCCATCATGCAACAGAGTGCCACTCTAAGAGATCTGTCCTATGATGCAAAACATGTCTGTCTTGAAAAGAGGCCAGATCCCTGCTCTTGTGCCTGACTGGACCTGGGAAGTATCTTCCCCTATGATCACCAGGACATAAATTGATCTTTTCCTTCCTCATACTTTTCCTTTCTCACCTCTTCTTCTCTGGCCCCTTTCCACTCTGTCCTTATTGTTTTAAAAATCATTTCCCCTCAGCTTTAAGATATTGATAGATAAAGGTTGCATGTATTTATAGTATATAACATGTGTTTTGATATTTGTATCCATTATAAAGTGATTAAATAAATCTGGTTAACATAGCTATGACCTAATACAAAACATTATCCTAAGTAAAATAGACAAATAAAGACAAATACGGTATATGATCTTATTTATTTATTCTTAAATAATAATAGAATTCCAAAATGTCAGAGTAGGAGGCATCTTATCCTTCTTTGACTATGGGAAAAACTCAGGCCTTGTAAGGGAAAGAGTCTCTCCGATATCTTCAAACTCCAAAACAACTTGTTTTCCACCCTCCATCCTCCCCAGAGGGACGGTCATTTGTCTGGAACCTGTGAATGTCACAGAAAAGGGCTCCGAGCCTGTGGCCTGGTTTCACGACAGTCAGTTCTGAGCTGATGTGATCCAGATGAGCTGAGGCTGTCAGGAAGGGCCAGCTGCAGGTAGCCCTTGGCACAGGCTCCCAGAGTAATGCTTTCCTGGCATGACTCTATTTTCAGTTAACAGGCTTTCTCTTGCCGATGAGACCCTGGGCATAAGCTACTTGTGTTTACTGAGCTCTCTGGGCTTTCTATCCTGGGTGTTGCCAGACAACTCCTCTCAGCGCCTGTGCCCTGAACCCCCTGTGCCCTGCACCCCCTGTGCCCTGCACCCTGCCCTGCACCCCCTGTGCCCTGCACCATGGCTGGGTCTCTGCTCTTGCCCTTCCAACCCCTGGAACACTCATTCCTGTGCACCGTCCCTTAGATCTACCTAGGACTTCTCTAACCTCCAGAGCGCTAGACTGACTTGATAGTCCTTAGGACTTTTGAGGAGGACCCTGTGCCTGACAGGCAGGGGAGGAAGTTCTTTTCTGGAGGAAACTTGCTTCCCAGATGAGGATAGCTCCTTGGTCATCAGACTCCTGTGAGTCTGACCTAGACCCTGAGGGAAGCTGTTGATGTTCTGCTTGGATATTTCATTCCCCACTGTACCCTGTTTCACCCAAGTGCATGGGGTCTGGGTAGCTGCCTTAGCACACAACTCTGGGTAGCCAGGACCCCATCTTCCCTCATGCCAGGCAGGACAGAAACTTCTGATGGTCTTCAGGACAAATTTCACCCAGGATCACAGACCTGGGGAGATCACTGGAGCCTTCAACCAACTCCTTCCTGTCTAGGATGAGGACACTGGAGGCGAATGATATGAAAACCCACTCCCCACAGTTTATTAGTGACAGAGCTGGCCTTACTTTTCAGGGCAGAGGCCAAGCAAGGGGCCATCACCAGCATGACTGCCCAGCAGCTCGGGAGGCCAGCAAAGCAAGTAGCACATCTGCTCTCCCAGCTGTACAGAATCCTACCTGGTGCTCCGAAACCCAACTTCTTGGTCCATTTGGATTTTTATAGTTGGTGTGGGATAGTTGAGGGATCTGGCAACCACTGATAGGGTAACACCAGCACCTCCAAGATCACTCTGGAAGAAGCCATATTCTGTATTTCAGGGCCTTGATTACCTCAAGGGTGGGTAGTCCACAGTGGCTGGAATGACCAGATCCCTTCAGCTGTAAGAGGGAATGACAGCCATGTGCTATTGGGAACATCTGTGGAGTTGCTGGGGGATGAGGGAGGCGAGGGGGTGCTCGGGTGTGGAGAAAGACCTGCCCTCTGAATGTCCATGAGGCTTGGTCACGTTTGGCTGTCTCCTGTCCCTGCCAGCATTGTAGTGCCAGCTAGAGTGCTCAAAGCAAGCATTCTGCTGTCTGACTCCAACCTTCCGAATGAAAGGCTTGAGCTACCGGCTTCAACGAAAAGAAATGAGAGGAGCTAGTTAGCCCTGACATTGCCCACTCCCTATCTGGGCTCGGGCCTAGGAAAGTAGCTGAAATCCATTGTGGACTCACAACCTGGGCAGCCCACCTGCCACCAGCTTCCCCAGGAGAGACCCAAGGAGGCCTAAGCATTCCAACAAGAGCAAAACCGAAGCTGAGGAAGCCATGGGATCCAGAACTGAGCAATCCTCTTATTGCAGAAAGACAAATGTCAGAGTCCCCTCTGTCCCAGTGTAGTGGGCTGACTCACTTCACCTTGGCACATGCTGCTGGAACATTCATTAGTGATAAAGGGGCCAGTGCATGTGATTCCGCATGCATGACTTAGGGGCTACTGGGGTGAGGACAGCACCCCACCTTCCACAATCAACTCCTTCCTCCTGGAAGCTGCGCTTGTTCTTATGCTGGCTTGGGGCTTCCCGTGGTGCCCGTTCATAAATGATTCAGGCCCTGCTTTTTGAAAGCGTGAAAGCCCTGTGTCTTTTCCTTCACCCAGGAGCACAAACAGCAGTCTGACGCTGGAATTTAATACCCAGTAAAGCTGTCAGGTTTAAGAATAAAAGGGCAGCACCGCAAACAGCACACAGATCCCGTACAGCTCGGCCAGGCTGAGGGAAGCAGGGGGAGGAACAGGCTGCTGTGTACTCAGCTGGGGACCCAGGCTGCATCAAGCCCTTTTCAGGCTTACAGCAGGGGTGGCCCTACTAGGCTCCTGGCTGCAGTTCTGGTAACAGTCAGCTTTCCAGCACTGTAACAAAATTAACGAGATGATGGATTTATAAAAGAGAAAAGATTTGCTTTGCCTCTTGGATTTAGTCCAGGGTTAGACAAATCACTGCTTTGAGCCTCTGGTGGGATGCATGACAGTGAGAAGCATATGGCAGAGGAAACCGCCCACTTCATGGCCAGAAGGCAAGAGAGAGAGAGAGAGAAAGAGGCTCGGCATCCTCCAACCCTCTTCAAGGGCGTGTCTTCAGTGACCTAAGGATGTCCCACTGGCTTCTGCCTCCTAAATGTTCACCCCCCCCCAAAGCATTGCCATGGTCTGTGACATATGGGTCGTTGGGGAACACACCCAAATAATATGCTGTTCTCTAAAAGCTGAGACCCTGCTGACCTATCACCTCTCAGGAAGGTGGGATGCCCTCCCTGGAGCTGGTGGTCCCAAGTCAAGAACCTTTCTTCGATTCCCCTGCCCACAATTTGAAGGAAGCAGTGCAAATGTTTCTGGCTCACATGAGCGTTCCCCTACTTACTAGGGGGCTGGAACCCCATTTCTGGTCCTGTTAGCTGTGAGTGCTATCTATCTCTTGTCGGTGTTCCTGTAAACCTCAGTCACTCTCTGGGGTCTGACCTGGACTCTGCTACTCCCGAAACATTTCCCAGGTAGTCCTGCCCTGTTTTCGGCAGCCCCATTGTAGCGCACGTCTGTGACACTACAGTGACACAGTGATACCAGTGGTGGCAGCTGCCACTCATGATGTGCATGCCCACTGCCCGCTTCTCTCCAAGCCCCTCTTTCTATGAACTCAGTCTATCCCTGAATTTCCTTTTCAAGCAGGTAAAGGCAACGCCATCTTGATGGTACAGAAACACTTTCTTTATGACCTCTCCCCCAAGGCATTTGGTTGTGTGTGTGTGTGTGTGTGTGTGTGTGTGTGTGTGTTAGTGCTTGCACTCACTGTGCCCTTAGAAGGAAAGGGATACAGACACGCTACACAAAGATAGAGCGAATGTTCAGAGGCTCTACTAGCCCTGACGTGACAAGTCCTCACTTTCAGAACCCCAGTGAGAATTAGTGTTTTACCCATTTTCCAAATGTAGTTCAGCTAGAAGTGCCTCATTTGCATACACAGCATGTGTGTCTCAAGGCTTCTGCAGTCTTGTGGTTGAATGCACATTCTCACCTTGTCCCTTTACCGAGGGTATGGCTTTGGGCCTGGCCTCTCTGCCCTTCGGTTGCATTATCTGAAAAATGGCAAGTAGAAGTGTCCATTTCTGAAGTTGTGGTTAGCACCAAATGAGATAAATGCATGTAAAGAGCCGTGAGCAAGATCCCTGGCACACACTAAGCACTCAGTAAGTGATGGTTGGTATTACCAAGGTTTAATGGGATGCAATGCTACAAATGTTTCATGAGCATCTATGACGTGGTTCAATTCAGGCTGAGGTATCACATCAAGTACTTGCTTCCCTGTTTAGATTCCCCTCTCTGCTTGCCAAAGCGCCTTGAGAAGCACTAAGTACACAGAAGCTGATCAATCCATGCTTTGTGATGGACGTCATCATGAATGTTTTCACCTGCCAGTCTTTATCCATCTTTCGTCTCTTGGAAAAACCAGTGGTTGTGTGACGATGACCCAAAACCCAATATTGGGAACCAGGTGACTCAGAGGCTAAGTCACTCCCACCTTTGGGCTTCCGGGACTTGGATACTATCTCAGTCTTTTGTACATTAAAAAAAATAATTTATTTAAGTTTATCTTATGTGCATTGGTGTGAAGGTGTCAGATCCCCTGGAATTGGAGTTACAGACAGTTGTGAGCAGCCATGTGGGTGCTGGGAGTTGAACTCAGGTCCTCTGGATGAGCAACCAGTGCTCTTAACCTCTGGGCCATCTCTCCAGCCCCCTTTGTACATTTTAATTCTTAGGGAAAGTGAGTATCCAAGAAGTTGAGACCTTGAAATACTCCCTCAACTCTTTGCTCCTGGAGCTGTTACTGTGAACTGTTTTCCGCCGAGGACCACACAAATGGGTCTCAACACCCCCTCTGTTGTACATGGCCGTCCATCTCTCTAGGCTTAACTACGTATGGCTGTGTCTTAAGTGGTTTGCTCAGCAGTCCCCATTGTCCTTGTTGAATTCAGGTCAATGGCCGATCCCATAAATATGGACACATGCACACATGTGAACACCTGCCTGAAGCATCTACTCAGACTTTGGAAGAAGACCCACTTGTTACTCGGCCACTGGTCCCCCTGGCTTCTACTGAGAGGGAAGAGAACTACCAATGTGGAAACATTCAGAATCTCTTGTTCCAATCGTGGAATTAAATGTGAGCAATCTGCTAGGTGGAGGCTAAAGGAACCCCACATACTTCATGTGAGAAAACGGAGATGTGTCATCTGGCTCAGATAAGCATTTGACCAGAAAGGGACACTCTGACGCCTCCTGCATCCAGACAGCCGAGGCTTGTCCTTCTGCGGTGCTTTCATAGAAAGAATTTCAGTTGAGGCAAAAACTCTCCTGGAATTGTCGTGAGACCTCCAGGTGCAATGCTTACCTGGGAAGCAGGAGTTGGCATCACGTGACAGGAACTCAAGAGCCTGAAGTTGAAAATTTGGGATCAGCATCCCTGGTGCATGAGTGGGCTCTTTTGGAGCCTGTTACTTATGGCCGGACGCCTTGCACAACCTTGATGCAGGGGGAGGGTCTTTGACCTGCCTCTGCTGAACGTACCAGGCTCTGCTGACTCCCCCTGGGAGGCCTTACCTTTTCGGAGGAGGGAATAGGGGGTGGGTTGTGGGGATGGGGGGGAGTCTGAGGGGGGGACAGGAGGAAGGAAGAGAGGAGGATCTGTGATCGGTATGTAGAATGAATAAAAAATTTCTCAATTAAAAAAAAAAGAAAAAAATAACAAAATTTGGGATTGGTTATGTGACCATGGAGCTTCTCTTTCAGCCTAGCTGAAAGTTACCAATTCTGTTTCTTTATGGAGTTCTTATAGAAAAAAAATATCTGCCCTTACTCTGTGAATTTGCTGCTGGAAGCCCTTGGTTAAGTAGGAAGTGGGTGAGTTTACTGGAGACTTGGGTCTTTTGGCTGTAAAGTAAGAGAAATGAGTCCCTGCCAGTGTGTGTGCATTACAGGCAAGGCTTTAATGGGGCTTTGGCTCATGGGAGATGAGTGCAGCAACTGGCCAAGGAGGAGGCCAGGCCGCTCTTCAGCAAAGGGAGAGGCAAGCTCTTATTGATCGCAGGGGTGGGCTAATGGGCCGTCAGCCTCTTGCCTGAAGGACTTCAAGTACTTAGCAGTGCAAGGTGGGTGGAAGCTGATGGACTTCGGGTGTTGGCGGAAACAAGCTGAGACACGGGCGTTTAGCCTGTCTTTTCTCCTCTTTTGGTGGCTCATGTCTCCTGAGTACCTGGTCAAGGGCGAGTGAAGGACCTGGGGAAAGGAAAAGCTAGCAGGGGCACCAGGGGTGGGGGTGGGGGTCGCTTCTCTTTTTTCCACCTGAATGAAGCAGCAGCCTAGGGCAGCTGGACGCCCTGTCTCCCAGTCTGAACTTGGACTTGATTTGAAGACTTTAACGCAAGGGATAGATTGTAAGAGGATGCCTGGAGAGTTGCTCAGACTCACCAGGACACGGCAGCAGTTGGCAGGGCTGAGTGTGGCTGTGGAAATGGCTGTGAAGAAGCTCTCTCACCTGGGTTCTCACAGGAAGGGGCTGGACTACACCTCGTTCCAGCAAGGGATCCTACAACAAGGATCCTGGGCAGGGGAAAGGGGAGGGAGGCTCGCCAGAGCTGGCCAGCTGTGAACCGGCAAAGGAGTCTGTGCTAGAACATCTGGGCAGCAGACCTAGCAGGATCTGAACCAGCGCAGCCTCACCTCCCCTGGGAAACTTTAGAAGCCCCTGGCCTCCTCCCACCTTCTCATAGTCCCACCTTCTCATAGCCCTACCTTCTGCCAGTCTTATATTGATGGCAGTTACTTTTTGACACTTCCTTTTCCTATCAGGGGTGACGGAGAGCCTTGAGGGACTGTCCTCTGTGTCCTGTCCCTCTGTCTGGCAGGTAACAAGAGGACAATAAAAACAGGTTAGTCAGTCAGGCTGAATGCACTCAGAACCAAGCAGGCTATCTCCCTTCTCTTCTAAGTGGTGTGACAGTTGGCTTTGGAGTTTGTGAATGACGGTTGCTTACTTTGTACATTTTCCAATCCTTGGTCCACCTTCTCTCCTCTCGCCTCAGTCCTGCCCTGCCTCTGGAAAGGAGGCTTCATGTCTGCCCCTTGGGGCTCTGCACACCTCCAAGTAACTAATTTAGAAGCCAGGGGGCGCTGCCCTCTCCTCTAAGATGCATGGCTAAGAGTTGGCTTGGGGAGATGTGGTGTTCCTACTCAACAGCCCCTCACCCCAGCCCCAGCTCAGACAGAGCAAGAACTCATTCGCTACAAATTTATCTCTGCATCCTGCCAAGAAAGGAGCAGGGTGGAGAGCCTCTTCCTTGGGGGTGAATTATTTAATCACTTGTCTTCCCCTTGAATCAAAGCGGCTAATGAACTTTTTTTTTCCTTTGCCTCTTCCTCCTTCCCCTCTGCCACCAGCCTCTTATTATTCAGAGTTTTCTGCCTGAGCCCTGTATCAGCAGGGACTTCACCTATGGAAGGCTGGATGTTTCCCCCCCAGGGCACAGTCTACTCTGGAATAACACCTGCATCAGGCAGCTGTGAAGGGAGACTCTGCCAGTGTCACACAAAGGCAGGGCCCTTGAGCTGCCTCTGAGAGGAAAACTTCAGAACCAGGAGGTGGGGGCCACAGGAGGAAGGGAGCCATGGAGTCATTTGTCACGGCTAAATGGGAATTTATTGCTATAATCCCAGGGCTATAGAAAGGCTCCAGCTAGGCTGGCAAGGGGAACAGAACTCTAGAAATTTCTGGGGAAAAACCCAAGTGTCTGTAAATCAGTCTAACAGCTGCTGGTTCTGGTGACATTGAGAGTCTTGACATCTCTGCCATGTGGGCAGCCTGAGGTTAGGGGCATGAAGAGCTGGCTCATTTCCCAGACAACTCATTTCCCAGTAACTCCACTCCACCATCGCCACCCCTGGACAGTCTGCTGATACTTCGGGAGAGCTCAGCCATACTCGTGTGATGAGACTGGGAGCAAGAAGCTTGTGGGCTAAGATAAGTTGGAGACCGCTGAATCAACCAGGTCTGCCAGGGGTGTCCTTGGTCCCATTAGCAACTATGTCCTGCCTGGAGGCCAGTGTTAATCCAGAGGATTCAAGGAGAAAGACCGCTGACCCAAGTCATCGTGGCCAAATTAATACAAGCTTTTTTATTTGCTTACGTGGGTTGCCTCCCCCCTTACATGGGGTTCCAGAGTTCAGCATCAGATATGAGGAAGACAAGATTTTTTTTTTTTATAGCTCAAGGGTAAGGGGTTTCCAAATGGTGGATTTGGTGGGCAAAATAGTTGGGGTTTCAGGAACAAAACACAAGTATATCAAGTTAGTCAGAACAACCTCCTGAAACAAAGACATGATTTCAAGGTGGGCATAACAAAGTAGTCATAACAACAGGAAGTCATAACAATCTTTTGAAACAAAGGTAGGGTGGCAAGATGGTTATAACTTTTTGAAGACCTGGTTGCCGTTTCTAGGAACAGAGCCATTTGTAGTTAAGGTTACTGGTGGGTCATAGCTTGATCCTTGAGAAACAGATGTAATCATAAACAGGAATGGATCTAGTTTGTCTTTACTGTAAGAGGACTTTTAGGTCTAAGATGGAGGTAGGCTGGTTCATCACCAGAAATGTCATTAATGTTTTGGCTAGAGGCATTGGCTTATGTCCTTGGTTTTAAACCTTTCTTCTTTTGCCCAGAAAATGAGTGAACAGAGCCACCTGGAAGCTATATGTGGTCAGATATTTCACTGATCTTTGGATGTGTGTGCTGAAGCCCATCTAGTCACCAGGATGGAGAGATGCGGGACACCTCACAGGGCTCTGTGGTTTGACCAGCTGGACTGATCAGCCCACCACCCCGTATCTCAGCCAAAATCATTTCAAAGCCCGATTTACTTCCTTAGCAAAAAGCCTGATTAACCCCTAGATAACAGTCTCTAAACAGCAGCTCTGCCTCTAGCCCTCTCCCATTGTACCCGTGTCTGAACTTTGTCTGCAACCCTCTTGAGAACCTTCTGCGGTGTGGGAGCTCTGCTAGCTTTCTCTTTATAACAAAACTTTTTGAACACACCAATCATTGTCCTTGAAATTCACTCTTGGAATTAGTGAGACAAGTACCTGGAGCCACTGACTAGTGAAAGCTGTGGTGAGCATGAATGTCTGGCACCTTTGCCTTTGAGTTAAGTCCACTTGAGACAAGAATATCTCCATCACATCCACAGACCTCCACTTGTCCTAGTTTTACCTGGATGTGTTGACTGAGTGCTGAACTCTTCCCTAGGCACCACAGAGGTGAGAAGTATATTTGTCCCGCAGGTGGCTTGTAATCTAATTGAGGGAGAAAACTAAGACCAGGGTTCAAGTGTGGACAAGTGCTTCCCACCATTTGCATGAATGTGTATCTGGAGAGAGGGCCTCTGGTGATTGGGAGCAATCAATCAGTCTCTCACTCTTTGAATTTGCTTCTCAGTTTGTGAAGGATTTTTGGATGGAAACTTACCTTTTTCTGACATTTCGATTCCTATGTCAATATTTCTGTTATGTCCCCATTTTGCTGATAAGGCAACAGGTTGAGAGAATTGAAGCAATAATTGACCACTGGTTCTGACTTTGGGTTCCTTACTCTTTTCTTGCAATATGCCAAGGATTGAAAGAAGAGGAGATAAGACTCATGGTGAGTAGGATTTAGAGCCGTGGGAGGTACAGAGCATGACATTTCAGGGTGGAGAAATAGCAGCAGCAGTCTACCTGCTTGGCACAGTAGAGGCTGAAAAGTGTTGAATGGAAGAGTAAACCCAGCAATGAAGTCAGAATGCCCCTTGTGCCTGGGCAATGGTAGATGCCAACTGATGTACAGGGCTTGTACTACAGAGTAGGGTGTGACTAGATTGTGGGACTTGGGGGTGCAGGCAGAGGAGTTTGGGTTGGGTGAAAGACACAGAGACACTGGGGTTGGGGGCAGGGCATGGAGTCTTCCCCGGAGGTATGTCAATCATGTCTAGCCTTGTATATCCTATGCATATCAGATGGTGTTCTCAGGGACGTAGAGGTAAGGCTGGTAGAATGCTGCCTGATGAAGACAGCTTTGAGACTTTTTGCAGTTTCTAGACCCTGTGAAAGTACAAGCCTGACAACCTCTCCAGTTGTTTGCTCCTTTCCTTCCTTCTCTTATTCTTAATATGAGATTGATGTTGCACAATATTTGATCACACTGTGAACCCCGAGATTGCTTTATTTACTGGAAAAACCTGTTTCTAGTTGTGGTGTGACTCAGCCATAGGACACACCTTTAATCCAAGAGTTTTCTGTTTGAATTTTTTTTTAACAGGATTAAATAAAGTCAACCATAGGACAAGAGGCAGAGCAAGCAACCAGTTGACAGCAAGTGAACATAAGATTATTACGAAAAAAACCATAGAGAGTAAGAGGGAGTCAGGAGGACAGATAGAGAGACAAACAGGAAGTAGAGGGGAGGGACATTGCATTGAAGGATTCTTGTTTGAGACAGTAGGAGACAGGAGAGACTTCATGGACAACGCTAAGGAAGAAGGTCAGCTGGGTGCTTTCTCTGCCTCTCTGAGTTAGGGCTTTTACTTCCAGCATCTGGATATTGAGTCTTTATTGGTAAAATCAAATAATGGAGATTTTGTTAAAAACAACAGGTAGGGTCTTGTTTTGCAGCACAGACTGATGACCTGGAACTTGCTATATGGCATAGGCTGGCTAAGAACTCTTGTTCTTTTTGCTTCCAACTCCCAGCTGCCGGAATCACAGGCATACCCTACCAGAACTGCCAAACTCCCTCATTTCTTCAGCGCTCAGCTGAAACATTACCACCCCAATACTCTAATTTAGCCAAGTCTCTAGTCCCGCCTTTGCATGGCACCCCCTGCTTCGCCTTTGTGGCACTTGTCATCGCTGTGATTGGTTGATTAATACCTGACTCGGCTGAGTCCCCAGGTTCCGTAGATCAGGTGTTGTTCTCTGGTGTTCAGGGTTGAATCTCCAGCAAGGAGCATGAGGTTGGGACTAGTTATCAGGACTTATGACCTAATGATTGAATGGATCTTGGAATGGGTATGATGATATTAGTTCACATGGCAGGTAGGAGGATGCAAGGTCATCTCAAGAGATCTTTGCAAAGTTAAAGATAAATGGGAGTGCTCATGGTTGCTAGGACTGGAATAAAAACCATTTAGGGCAGTGGTTCTCAACCTTCCTCATGCTGTGACCCTTTAACATAGTTTCTCATGTTGTGGTGACCCCCAACCATAAAATTATTTTCATTGTACTTCATAGCTGTACTTCATAATTTTGCTACTGTTATGAATCATAATGTAAATACTTTTGGAGATAGAAGTTTGCTGAAGGGGTTGCGACCCACAGGTTGAGAACCACTGGTTTAGCACATCTACTAGAGGCAAGAAGATTGGGGTCACTCACCCACATTGATGGGTGGGTGGAGGGGGTGGAGAATGATAGCGTGTTTGGAAGAATAACACAGCATCGGGCCTACTATCCATACAGAGAAGAGAGCGGGGAGAGAAAACTCTCAAGGATAAGAATGGCAACATCCTCAGGGGAGTGCTGAGGCCTGCAGGACAGCCCTCTCTTCTCATGAACTATTGGCCTCCCACCCTTCTCTGCAGCCTAGCTTTACTGCTTTTTTTCTTGGACCCTCTATGGTTCTCTGTTTGGGGATTCTTTTGTATCTTCTCTGCCTGGCTTAGCCCTTGGTGTTCTCTACTTGTGATCCCACCCAACGCCCTCACTCTGATCTCTCCTTTCTTCTTTCCCTCACACTCAGATCCTCCTAGCCCTTTCTCTCTCCATCGCCACTTGGTGGGTTGCCCTTCGGGGTTTATCTCATCTCTCCATTTTTCCCTACTAGTCGTCTGCCCATTCAGTTTTGCATGCTGGGTATTTTTTGAGATCTGCCAGATGGATCGATACCAACATTGACATGTTCTTTTTTTTTTCTTTACTTTATCTGTCTTATTTTTCTTTTTAAAAAATTTTTCTTTATTAAGACATTTTCTACTCATTCCACATGCTATCCACACACTCCCCTCCTCCCTCCTCCCACCCCCAGCCCTCTTTCCCAAGCCACTCCGCATCCCCACATCCCCCAAATGGAGGTCTCCCATGGGGGGTCAGCAGGGCCCAGCACACTGAGCCTAGGCAGGTCCAAGCCCCTTCCCACTGCACCAAGGCTGTGCAAAGTGTCACACCACAGGCACCAGATTCCAGAAGCCTGCCCATGGACCAGGGACAGATCCTGATCCCCTTGCTGGGTGCCCCCCAAACAGTTCAAGCCAAACAACCGTCTTCCGTGTTCAGAGGGCCTAGTCCAGTCCCACGGGGGCTCCACAGCCACCAGTCCACAGCTCATGGGCTTCCACTAGTGTGGCCGGCATCGACACATTCTTTTGGCCTTTCTTCTCTCAGCTCTTCCATCTCTGCCAGCTGCTTCAGTCTCCCCTCTCTCCCCCTCCTCTCTGAATTCCTGGACTAAACATATGCATTCTGACCATTGAAACTGGCCGAGGTACCATACCCACTCTTTCAGACTCCTTTGGGTTCCTTTCTTTGCATCTTCTTGGTCAAACTGAGCAAGCCTGGAGCTTTCCCTTAGCTGGGACCAGTTCTCTCCACCCTGACCTAGCATGCCCTCAGCTTATCTGCCAGGTCTGCTCTGCCTTCCTTTCCTGTCTTCTTACCTGACAATGAGGGAAGTAGCTCATTGTCTCTTCCTGTCTTAATCTAATGCCCAGTGCATCTGTCTTCGCATCAGCATGCCTGTCTAGAGAACTGTCAGGGGACTTGGATGTGGCTGGTGTCACTCCCTTTCAGTCTAGCTAAGTGCTGTTATAGGAAAGCAGGCTCTTCACACACACTTTTGGATGCTAATGTGTATGATGTTGCTGATGAAGAGATGGCGATAAGTGAGACAAATCCTGACAGTTTCTGGACCGAATGAAATAGGTGTTCAATAACCATTAGTAGACTCTTAATCTGGATGATAATGCTAATTGATTTCTAAGACTCTCTTTTTGATTGCCAGTAATAGGAACTGACTCAAAGGGGCTTCTGGAGGAAGGGAGCACAGTGAGATGAAGCCTAGCCCACACCCAAGGGCAGAACATGAACGTGGGCTTCTTTAGAGTCAGCAGCCAGGAAGTACGATGTTACCAAGGACTGGGATAGCTGCTGTCCCTGTGTGACTTCATCTCCCCCCCCTTATTCTTCTTTTTTCTGTGTACCTGGTTGGACTGGCGTGGAAATGGAAATGGGGTGGAGGGCACCTTCCCTCATCCATCCCAAGAACCACAGCGGACCGTCTTGCAACAAAAGTCTTGAAACAAAGCCAGAACGACTTAGTTCTGAGTGATGTAAGAGGCTTCAGAAGGGAGGACACGAAGGCCCAGGGGAAACTGTTGATGCTTAGGTTCAATGAAGAAAGGACAGCCGTGGTGAAATGATATGGGACACAAGGGTGTGGCATGATGTCACCAGCAGAATGGGGACCAGCAGGGCCTGGCTGTGGGAAGATTCCTCTTAGTCTCGCTGCAGCCTTCATTCTTCCCAGGTCTCTGGGTCAAAGGGGACAGGAAGAGTGACCTTCTAGGTTTTATCACTATTTTGCAGGGAAGAGGTTCTACTCTTAATGATATACGTTGGGGAGAGGGATGCTGGTTTCTCTGACACACTTTTAGACACACAAAGGGGGAATTAACAAGAGGAGAGTAGAAGTTCACATAGACTTTGTTTCTCAGGCTCCTCCAGAAGCCTTCCAGACCTCCACAGGGCTATACTTTTGGATGCCATTTCACTGCGCCCAACAGCAAAACATGGCCACCCTACCCTAGTGTCAGACATCATTTCTCTGAGCTCCAGGGGTAGGTACCACCAGCTTGGCTTCCAGGTCTTCATGTCTATACCTAAGGAGGAAGGATGTGACCAGCCCAGCTCAACACCCACTTTGGCCTATCAGCTGTGGATGGAAAAGTGTCACAGGAATGCCTCCTCTGATGACAGAAGTGATCCTTACAAGTGTGGTAAGTGTTCTGGGCAGGGGGACAGGACAGAGACGACTGAAAGTGCCTCCTACAGTAAATGCAGGGAAAGAACAATGTCTGGAAGACTGCATACCCTTGAGCTCTTTTCTTCCAATGATCTTGGACTTGAGCATCCCAGCCCAGAGTCATTCCATGAAGCAGGGCCACAAAGTTGCTGAGCTCAACTTGTCTGGTGTGTGAAGGCAGCATCAGAACACACCTAGATTCTTCCCTTTTCCAGGACCTGTTGGATCCAGATATTTGCTGGGCCTTCCAGACAAGCCTGAGTGGCAGCCTCTTCTTAAAAGCTGATTACAAAGGCAAAAGCGCTCCAGCTCCTGGCAAAGATAGAGAAGAATCCCCCTTCACTGGATGGGTTGGCCCTTCTGCAACCGATTACTTTGGCACAGATAAGAAGTCCAAGTCTCCAGTGAACCAGCAGATTGCCTATAATCTCTTCTCTGAGATTTGAGCTCAGACAACCTCAGTCATGCTCCTCATCACACCCCACCCCTAGCAAAATCTACTTTCTGACCTCTGCAGAGAAACAAATGCTGAGGGTTCTTGGAAGGATTGCGGGGCTCTGGAAGCTCTGGGTGCTGGGGGATAAAAAACAATGTCCACTTAGTCATGGAAGATTCTGGATAGGAACTCATGCTTGTGGAGAGGGGAGGGTTCGTGAGGCCCCACTCCTAACTAAGGAGCTATTGGCAGTTGGTGGCTTCTAGAGGAGGAAAAGCCAGTCTTCTTTAATGTCCCCTGGTAAGTCAAGCACACCTTTGGCCCTACACTCATGAATATGTGAGTAGACTTGGAGCATTAAAAAAAAGAAAAAAGGCATGAAATTGGGACAGGGTTGGGAAGTGGTGGGTGCATCTGAAAGGAGTTGGGGGGGAGTGGAGGGTGAATATGATTAAAAAATGTACTGTATGTATGTATGAAATTGTCAAAGAATTAATAAAAATGTTTGCAAAAAAGAACTCATGCTTAGAGTAGGCAGCCCTGGCATATTCATCCTGGTAGATTTACTTATAGTTAAGAAAGCATGTTTTTCTTTTCTTTTTGTTTAAGCTTGGAGATCACATTATTTGAGTTTGAGAGAAAAACAACAGGGCAGCAAAGCCATAAATCTTGGCAGCTGCCAGAAGGAGGGGGGTGAAAAAGAAGAGTCTTGTCTTTACATTTAGGCATGGAGGTCAGCAAGCAGCTGCATGGGGGTGGGGCACAGGGTCTTCGGAGAACAGCGAGGAAGCCCAGGGTGTCAGAGAGCATGCTTGGGCTCTTGGGCATGCTGGAAAAAGAGAAAGAGAGTGAAGGAAAGATTATGTTTTTGAGTTAGAGCTTAGAAAAACGGGCAGGCTTAGCAGTGAGGCTCTGTAAGCAGCTGCCACTCAGGTGCTTTTAAACAATTGTATTTAAGAGTCACGGGGGAAACCAAGGTCTTTGTAGAGTTCTTTGTACCCATTTTACCACTGATGTCTTGTCTTTGTATCTGGAAGGAGTGGTATAATATTTTCCATGTCTTGGCTCTCAAATGCTGAGTCCTTCATTTATTAGTTGTGTTCTGCCTCAAATTCTTTCCTTAAAAAATATTTTATTTTATGATTTTTTTTTTTAAAAAAATGTGTATGGGTGTTTTGCCTGTCTGTGAACCGTGTGCATGCCTGGTGCCCAAAGAGGGCAGAGAGGGTGTTGGATCCCTTCAGACTAGAGTTGTAGACCATTGTGAGCTGCCAAGTGATGCTGGGAATCAAACCCAGGCCCTCTGGATGAGCAGCCACTGTTGATAGTCACAGAAATATCTCTCCAGCCCCCTGAGCCAGATTCTTTACTTCTTTCAGCTTCTGGGTTTTCCTAAGTAGAACGGGGCTAATTAAATACTAGTGTCTTTGGGTTACCCTGAAGCTAAAATAGGGTCCACATGCATCCTCAGCCTGCATCAGGACCCTCTGAACTGAAGCTGTTGCCACTGCTTCCTAAAGTGACCTTCAGAAGTAACTTTTAAAATCACAGGCACAGAATTTGAAAAAAGCTATGTCCCCATGAAAACGGTCCTTTGAGTATATCTAATGTGAACTTCGCTGTATGCTAGATTCTCCAGGAACTGTCACTTAGTGGGAAGCTCCTGGGACTTGGGGCAGGATTGCAGGGTGAGGTGTGAGGCAGGCTAACAAGAAGGGTAGGCCAGCTTAACTTTCCCAAGACACCAATTTCTAGGAAAACAAGCAATCATGTTGCAGCCGTATATCCCTCATGGACTGGCCCTTCTCTGCTTGATGACCCTGTTGTTCTAGGATTCAGGTGCCATTCCATCCATCCTCAGCTCCCCACCAAGATGATCTTCTGACCCTGTCCTGATACTTGGAAGTGTCTGTCTTGGGGTTGGCATTTCCTCTCTAATTTTTCACTCATCCTTTCCCATTTTTCAACTGTCAAAGGTTCTTTTAAGTTTCCTGAATTTCCTGAGGTTATTGGGTGTTAATAAATGTGTCACATCCTTTGGTAAGAGAATTGTTTTCCATCCATCCATCCATCCATCCATCCATCCATCCATCCATCCATCCATCCATCTAACCACTTAGCTATCTTTCTTGAGCACTTACACCAGGGTCTGTGTTGAGGACCAGGCATCCAGATCTTCATGAGATGCTTCATCTTCCCTGAAGGTCTAACAACAAACTCTCTCCTCTGCAGGTGTCAAGGGAGGGTACCCACTTTTAATGTTTATTTTTTTGCTCCTAATCCCGCTGGCTGATTCTCTAATTGAATGCTTTGCACACGGTAAGTTTTCTTGATATCCTCACTGCTTGCCTGGCTTTTTCAGCCAGGGATAATATCCCTTTGTGTACTAATCGGCTTTCCGCGATCATCCACATCCTCCAGCTTCTCAAAGGCAACTCAACTTGGAACCTCTTAAGCAAACAGAATCCTGGAATTTGCATAAATGATTAAGTCTGGGATTTTCAATTTGGCCAGGGTACTTCCCAGCTTGCTAGATCCCTCAGACTCCAAGATGGGCACTCATACGTGACAGTACGGCCTTGGGTGAGCTTCTGAACTCAGTACGGCCTTGGGTGAGCTTCTGAACTCTTTCTGTCTCTGTTCTAGATCAGATCTCAACTGAGAAAGAATTAAACATGCTATCCCACCAGGGACACACTCCTAATAGCAATACTTGGGAAGTGAAGGCAGGAGGATCAGGAGTTCAAGGTCACCCTCAGCTACCTAGTGAGCTAGAGGTCAGCCAGGGCCATGTGACACTCTGTCTCAACAAACCTAAAATAATAACAACTAATGCCAGCCTCCAAAACAAGCTAATTAAGGTTAGGCATTGAACAGTGTCTGAGCCAGAATAAGTACTTGGTAAACAACAGCAAAGATAGTAATAGTTATCTTATTTGAAGTTAGAAGAGGACTCTGAGAATTTGCTAGCAGATTCCAGAAAAGGTGACTGCTCATGTCTACTCTCGACAGAAGGGACACTGGGTTTATTAAGACTGCATGGTTTTAGTTTTGGTCTCCCTGCAATCACTTACTTGTCAAGTACTCCTATGAGGTAGGTGTTCTGGTTTTCTGTTTCCAGAAAGAAAAAAATTACTAGAAAATTTAGTAACTTGGTTTAAGATTACATAGCCAGAGGTCCCCTGACACCCCCAGCCCCCCCCCTGTAAGTGTCTATCCTAAAGAAAGGAGAATTTCTTCTGTGGTGCATGGAGCTAAGGCTTAAACCAGCATACTACCCAAGCATTGTACCACTGAGCCATAATCTCAGCCCTAGAAGGGAGATAAAGAGTGGATCCATTGATTGTTTTCTTAGACCCATCATCTGTTTCAATGGCCCGAGTTGTTTTTACAATAAAAACAAAAGCTCAGACAAGGCAGAAGTCCAGACAGAGGAGCAACGAGGCCCGGGTCTGTCTGTGTCTGCCAAGTTGGTGTCACTCCTGAGGCTCCATCCAGTCATCTGTGTCACGTTGGGCAGGCTACTCAACTCATTTATACTCCAGCTTCTTTACACAACAGCAGAGAACAGCCACCTTGCTGCATTTTTGAGCTGCAGGAGAAATGAGGTGATGTAATGTGGGCCTCATACACTGGAAGCTCCGTACAAATGGAAGGATTATTACCATCACTTCATAAACCTCTCCCCCAACCCCCTCCCTGTGCCGTCTCCAGCTTTAAAGCTTTTAGAGGCTGCCAAGTCATATTCCCATATCTTGGCCTTGGAAAGGCAGGTCTTTTATTCTTTGTGGCCTTGTGTCTTGATGCAACTATCAGAGTGGAATTGTTGCTGGTGGTGTGACTTGGATCCAGGGCTTGAGTGCACGAGTCCACTGATGCTTTCATGGGTGCCTCCTTGCCATAAGGCTGCTAACACCGTCTTAAGGCACGGTTCTGATGGAGCCTTGTGGACTACCACACCCATTCCCATTAACTCCAGCCTCTGGAGAGGCTGCTCCCTTCTACAGCTCGCCATCTAAGGCACTCAGATTTGTCATCTCAAGTGGCTCTCTGTTGAAGGCTCAGAAGAAGCGATCTCAAGTCCCCTTAAAGCAGCATCTTCAACCCCTTCTCTTTCTTCTCTCCTTCCTTGCTCTCCCTCCACTACAGCACCTGCTGCTCTGGCTTCCTTTCATGAGCCCACCCCCATCCGATAGCTGGACCGCTCATTTCAGCCTCCTCTTTGGGTTGTTTCTCCTTGAGAGTGAATCTGACGTCAGGGCTGGGAGAGAGAGAGGGTTTAGACGTTATCTGGCCCAACTGTGCCATTTTTTCCTAGATGAGGAAATTGAAACCAGAGGAGAGAGAGTAATCCATTCAAGTGCATTTCGGTTTGTTGCTCCCATATGCACACAGGAGGATGTGGGCAGGATGTGCTGGGTGGGGAAATGGGTAGAAGGACGATAGGGCACAGAGTTTTTAAGTGCTTCTCATCTAGAAGGCAGATCTGATTGCTCTAGCTGTCAAGCACACATCCTCTTCCATGGACAAGAAGAAGTAGCTTTAGTGGGAATTCACTAAGTGCAAGCCGGGTTCCCAAGTGACCAGTGGGAGAAACATGAAGCTTGACCACACTTCTCTCTTTATTGTGCATTCTCCGCACACCCCAGCCCGGAGACATGTGGCCTGGGTAGGAT
The DNA here is from genome assembly GCF_004664715.2 of Peromyscus leucopus. Lineage (NCBI taxonomy): Eukaryota > Metazoa > Chordata > Mammalia > Rodentia > Cricetidae > Peromyscus > Peromyscus leucopus. The sequence goes on from NC_051068.1 coordinate 79,458,648, forward strand.
AATCTTGGGAATTTAGCTTTCTCTAGAACCACATGGTGCTGATTTTATGCCCCTTTCAGCCTCCAAGCTCAAGAGACCCTCACCGATGCCTTGCAGTTCCTCAGCACTCAAGAAATGTTAATTAACTGTTGCCATCAGTTGTAGTATAAAGGAGTAAGTTGCATGAAATTTCATTCCCCCCTTGCTCCCATAATCAAAAAGACAGAGAAAATGAGATTAACTTCCCCCATCCAGAGACAATCTCATGCCTCTGCTCCTCTGATTGTGTAGCCATGAGCGGCATCACAGCATCTTTTTTTTTTTTTTTTTTTAATAACAGATACAAGACAGATCTCAGTGACAGACTCTGAGGAGAAAGAATCAGAGTTAAAAATCTTCGTTTTCTCTGTTTTTAGGCCGAGGCTCTTTCCCTGGTCCAGCGTGGGGAAGGCAGAGGAACACTTTCCTTCAGTTTTTCAAGAAGATGTTCCAATCCCGCTTGGCCTCTAATTCTTCAGACCCTGATGTAGGTAGGTTGGGGGAGGGCAGAGGAGGTCCCCCACCCCATTCTATTATTTTAGTGACACAGACCGCTGCAAGTGGAGCCGGATCTAGACTGAGCACTTGTGAGGATCATGAATTGTATCCTTTCCAGTTCAGGCAGAGAGAGCTCTGGGTCCTTAGCTGGTGGCAGGCTTGCCTCTTCGGTGCGGTTCCCAGCCATTCAGTGTGATTCCTACCACACATGCGTATTCCACCAAGGGAATAAAAGCTCCAAGGTTAAGAGTGTAGTCTAGTATACATAGCAAGGGCACGCCCTCCTTTTGCTTCCTGTCTCTCTGAATACTCCTTTTTTAAATTCGCCACCCTACCTCTAGTCCCACGTAGTCTCACCAGGGCTCGGCCATGTACCCAGCTAACCCCTACAGTTCTTTTGGAGGGGGGATTCTGGCAAACTCTCCAGCTTCCTATATCTCCAGGAGAATTTTAACATTCTTTATAGACTCCATGTAGGTTGGTAGGGTCCATCCTTGCTTTCTGTCTGTGCTACAGGTCTTGCACCTTACTGGGTTTGCGCCAGAATTCTGAATTTCATGGTGGGTCCTCAGTTCCATTTTCTCTCCTAAGAAAGACAACCCGTTTGTAGCTCTTATTGCCCCAGCTCATTTCTTCCTCCCCCAGTTTGGTTCTTCTTCCTGCCCACTGGCACTGATCCCCTAAAGCCCCAGCTGGTTTCAATCTTTGTACTTGCTCCAAATTGTTCTCTGTCTCTAAACACTGTTTAACCAATCCCATGGTGCTGGCCGCAACTAGAAGCTGGCTACCCGAGGGTTGGCTCTCTGCTGCCCCCTGGGGGAGCACATTCTCCACGCTCATTCAGGAGACATCCAAACCCCTCTAAACCAAGTGGCACGTCTCCCTCCATGCCTCCCCTCTCTGCTCTCAGTCAACTGAGATGTTGAGCACACAGATGTCTTCTCCAGCTGCAAAGTCCCCTGTGGTGGCCAGGTGAGGATTGCACGTTTTCTTTCCAGCTCAGAAATGAGGATCTGCAGAGAGAAGATTGACTCCTCCACACTGCCATTCTCTCCACCCATGGAGAAAGGAATCAGTGTAGATTTGCTCCAGCTTGGGCTCCGCTAGAACAAACACACATGTGCACATAACACCCACATGCCAAATATTCAATTTCGGTAAACAACCAGACCCTGCTAATTAAAATGTCTCATCCATTTAGACGAATGTAACAATTAATTTAGCCAGACAGTAATTGTGTGATTCCAATACTCTTTCTTTTCATTCCCATCTAAGCTGGCTGGTAGACTCATTTCCTGGGCGGAGACCACACCTTCTGATCTTTGAAATGGATTTCATTGCTTTCGCTCTGCTCCCTGGAGGGCCTCTCATCTCACAGGTCACTGGTGAGACTGGCCCCTGCTTTCAAGGAATGTGGGTGTATCAGGTTGTTCCTGGCTCAAACCATGCAGAAACAGCCTGGGTCTGATTTTCGTTTGGAATACTGCCTGTCTTCCTGCAGGACCTCTCCCTGATTCTTCATTCTTCTCAGGATGAAAACTCTGGGACTGTGAATACTTCCTATGTTGTCGTTCTCGCTCCTTTCAAAGATCGTTGTATTAGTAGTAGTCAAATTAGCACAGCTGGGAGGTAGAAGGGAAGGGAGAAGACGGAGATCATAGAGACAAAAAATGCACATTAGCAGTTGAGATGCAGGGAAAGAGGAAGGCTCTTACCCATGCAATTTGAATACACAGAGAGGAACATCAGAGCCACATCCTGCCAACACCAGCATATAGACCAGGACCAAAGGGTCCTTGTCTACGCTAAACCACTTGTCTCTAGATAGGGCTCTTCTTTGGAAACACTATCAAGCCTCTATAAGGCCTTGAGAGGGGTCACGGGAAAGAGATAAAAATAGAACCATAAATACGAGTAGCTGGGGTGGACGCCATCAGAGAGGCCCGGTTTGTGAGACTGCAGCGGTGGTCCTGGCACTCCTGTACAGACCAGAGCCAGTGTTGCAGCTGCATGGAAAGGGGGACTTAGAAGGCCAAGTGGGGCCAGCATAGCAAGAGTGCTGTTTTTTTAAAACCAGGATTTATGGGGGCAGACGCAGGTTTTTTCCAAGGAAGGGCAAAATACGATTAATTAGGAGGACAGTTATTTAAGAGAAAGAAAAGAAAATTGTGGATACAGAGCTAGGTATAAAATTGGATACTTGTTACAAACAAGAAGATAGATAATTATAAACGATGCATTTCAAAAGTAGATAGACAGCCCCCAAACAGAAAAGTAACAAGACTGAAAAATTAATTAGCGGGTTGGCACACCTCTCCAGCACTTTCTTCCTACATTTTTTTTAGGTTGCGTACTCTTTGATGTTCCCTCATATGACAACAGTTTTGGCATGTGATGTCCTCAAGCAGAATAAAAAGATAATCCTGTCTCTCTTCTTCTAACACAATTGATCAAGTCTGTCTTGAATTATTGATAAGATTCATAAAACATGAGACTCCGCTCACCGATACATTTGTTTCTGGGACAGTGTTACGGGTTTGTGCTCTGTGACACAGAAGTTCTGGTGAAGGCCAGGGTGAGAAGTCTCAGGTGTGTTCTCGCACAGCAGTACTACCTCCTGCACTGCCTTGTCCTGTAGCCAGTTGGTTGGAGTTGTTGGTAGAGAGGGTGGGACTTCCTCCCAGCATCATTTCTGCAGAACGGCATGGCCTCAGCTCAACCCCAGCCCCAGCTAGGAACTACATGAATATAAGAACCGTAACAAACTTCTTCAGTTCAACTCCCCTTGTCCTGTGTCCTTAAATCTTCAAGGCTACTCTAAACCCAGCCAGTGACAGAAATATTGGAAAGAGAGGAAAGAAGCTGCTATAGACACCTGTTTTGACAAAATTTGGTTAAAATGTAGCACGGTAGAATGTTTTGCAAAAAACGTTTCCAGGGCAGCTCTGGAAACTTGGGAAGGGTTTTGAGGGTGAGGGCCTTGGTGGTTAAGTCTTCGTGGTGTTAGAATTAATCTACAATCATTGCTTAGACTATGAATTCACCTGGGTGATGGGAATTGCGTTATCCCAACTCGCCCCTTTGGGTGAAAGAGAGAGGCTGTGCAGCGATTATGGGTGTATGCTGGAGCCAGTAGTGCTGGGTTCAAGTTCTGGTTGTATAATGGAGAAGTTTTGTGATCTTGGATAAGTTACCAAAACCTCAGCTCTCCCTTCTATAAAACAGGAGTACTAGTAGTATCAATATAATGCACATGAAGTGGAAAGCAAGCGACGGGCAATTGATAAGTACCGGCAGTTTTGTTTTTTAGAGGGAGGAGAATTTCAAGTTTCTGAGGTTGCACAGTGAGAGCGAAGGGGGCGTCAAAAATGAGGGAGCATTTAGGACAAACCTTAAAGACCCCATAGTGTATAAACACTTGAAATGGGGATGTACATCACAGCAGAGATGTGATCAGCTTAGTGGGAGTACAGGGTGCCAAAGAGGAAAGTTTTATGAATACTGAGGGTTTTATTTTTTAAAAATATGTGTGTGTGTATGGTGTATATGTATACATTCATGTGTATGACTGTGGGGGCACAAATGCCACATCATGGGAGCCAGAGAACAACCTCAAATGCTGAGTTCTTGCCTTCCGTCTTGCTTGAGACAAGGCCTCTTTGTTGCTTTTCATCTGCATACCCCAGGCTAGGTGGATCCCAGACTCTGGGATTCTCCTGATTATGCCTCGGATTTCGAAACAAGAGCACTAAGGGCTTGAGCTATGCATCTGTCTGGCTGTAAGTGGGTTCTGAGGATTTGAAGTTAGGGTCTCGGACTTTTACTCAACAAATCATCTCTCTAGTCCTAAAAGAGGAGTTTTGAGGCAGGAGAGAGAGAAGACTGGTAAGGAGAGGGAATATGGAGTCATGAGACCCAGGAAAAACTTACTGAAACCATCCAGGCAGGAGATGATGAGAGGCCTCGGCAAAATCAGCGACACACACACACACACACACACACACACACACACACACACACACACCCCACACCCTGGAATAATAGACATCGCATTTGTGGCATGGTTTTACTTTGTGTTGCTTTGAGTTGTTTATCCTGCTCTCTGCTGGGATTTAACAAATAGCAGACAGGCCTGGCAGAGCTGTCGCCAGAGCCAGCTTGAAGCCGTGCCCTCTCAGGCATGCACCGGGCCCTTGCATGACAGAATGACACTCCCTCAGCCAGCAGGGGTTACTCCTGGCTCTGGCTGCAGCTGGCTGACATGTTTTCACATCTGCATGGGCTCTTTCTGGGAGCCATAGGAGCCGCCAACAAGGGCTGGCCTCTGGCAGCCTGATAGGCAGCACAATTTATTGTATGTTGAAATGACACCAGAGCCACAATGCTTCTTGCAAGAGACAATTTGGTCCCTGCAATTGCTAGCCTGGGGGCAGGAAAGAGCTCTCTCTCTCTCTCTCTCTCTCTCTCTCTCTCTCTCTCTCTCTCTCTGTCTGAAGCAGGGATGATAGGAACAGGTTCCCTAAATAAAACCCCAGACCCCAAATCCTGTCCTTTGCCCTGGGGCTTCTCAGTCCATGGTCTTTACAGTGGGTGGCTCCTTTGAGCCAGACATGAGACAGAGGTGAAGTAATCACAAGCCCACAGCATCAGCCAGACAGAAAGTAGAATTTTGCCCAAAGGTTTCTACCTCATTTGGATCTAGTGAGATTCTAGAAGTATCTGTTCATTGATTCAAGGCTAGTTGCAAACCTAATAAATCATTAATGGTAATTTTTTTTTCCTGTAGTGCTGGGGATCGAACTTAGCATGCAAGGCAAGTGCTTTAATACCAAGCTACAGCCCCAGCCTCCATTAACAGGAATTCTTAACTGTCCATTCTCAAGATATGAAAAGTGGAGGCATAGATTAATTTAGATCAGTCAAAAAGAAACTTAGAGGGACCTATTACAGACCACAGTTTTCATGAGGAAATCCTCGTCTGCCCCTCTTCCTGGTATTTTGCATGTTTGTCCAAGCTGCATAGCTAAATACAGATTTTGGCACACCAATTAGTCCTAATTTATTGACTGACTGGTTGTATTCTGAGATGAATAATAATTCGGGCCAGGTAATTAATTTCTATTATTTTACTGTGAGAAGGAGGGGTAAAGATTAGTGTGTATGTCTTCATTTATTCATGTATTTATTCAACAAATATTTACTGTATGCTTCCTATGTCTCAAGCATTGCATTATGTGCTAGAGATAGAATGTCCAAAAAGCTTCAAGGAATTATAGCTTTGCTTTAAGAAATTAGCTCATTGACACAGGGGAAGGTACAGATGAGCACATAGCGCATTTCCACAGGGAAAGAGCCTGGTACCAGGGGAACCCATCCCCAATGAGGGGTGCAGGAGATGGTGGCTAGGGAATGCTGGTGCTGTTCACTTGTGATCTGAGGGAAGAGTGGAGTTAGCTGGAAGAATGGCTGGTGTATTAGTTGCTTTTCTGTCGCTATACCAAAATACCAAGATAACTTGCACAAAAAGTCTTTAATTGGGCTTAGAGTTTCAGAGGGTTAGAGTCCACGATGGTGAGCAAGGCACAGCAGCAGGAACAGCTGACAGCTCACATCTTGAACCTCAAGTAGGAGGTGGAGAGAGAGGTACTGCGAATGGCTGAAAGTCTGCTCCAGTGACACACCTCCTCTAACAAGGCCACACCTCCTAATCCTTCCCAAATGATTCTACCAACTGGGGACCAGGTATTCAAACATAGTAGGCTATGGGGCCGTTCCTATTCAAACCACCACAGCTGGGGAAATGAAGACAAGACCAAGGAACCAAGGAGACTATTTTTGCAATAACATGAAGCTGCCCTAGGGGGAAAGGATGGGTCCCATAGAGATTTTTTTCGTATATTATCAATTAAATTTCTTTAGAGCTGACTCCAGCCAGCTCAAGGTGAAAGGTATGTCACCTTGGATTTTGTCTCCAGGCCAATAGACTCCAGGAACTCCAACTGCCTGCTTGCTCTCTGAGTGACTGTTCATGTTAGCATTCTAGATTCAAGAACTTGATGAATTCAGTCTGGGACCAAGCACTCTACCCTTGGTCCAATCAGACAAAAGTAGAGAACAAGTGTGGGGAGGGCTAAGGAAAAAATCCCACAAAGACTATAATCAACCCCCCTCTCACTTCTCCTAGCCTTCTGCATTTTATTGATTTTAAAGAAGGAATCTAGGGGGGGGGAGGCCTTCACTGTAAGAAGGGAGGGAGAACCTTCACTGAAGAAGGGAGGGAGATCTTCACTGAAGAAGGGAGGGAGGCCCTTCACTGAAGAAGGGAGGGAGAACCTTCACTGAAGAAGGGAGGGAGGCCCGGGGGGGGGGTTCACTGAAGAAGGGAGGGAGACCTTCACTGAAGAAGGGAGGGAGGCCCTTCACTGAAGAAGGGAGGGAGGCCCTTCACTGAAGAAGGGAGGGAGAACCTTCACTGTAAAGAGGGAGGGAGGCCCTTCACTGAAGAAGGGAGGGAGACCCTTCACTGAAGAAGGGAGGGAGAACCTTCACTGAAGAAGGGAGGGAGAATCTTCACTGAAGAAGGGAGGGAGGCCCTTCACTGAAGAAGGGAGGGAGACCCTTCACTGAAGAAGGGAGGGAGACCCTTCACTGAAAGGAGGGAGGGAGACCCTTCACTGAAGAAGGGAGGGAGGCCCTTCACTGAAGAAGGAGGGAGAACCTTCACTGTAAGGAGGGGGAGGCCTTCACTGAAGAAGGGAGGGAGAATCTTCACTGAAGAAGGGAGGGAGGCCCTTCACTGAAGAAGGGAGGGAGGCCCTTCACTGAAGAAGGGAGGGAGAACCTTCACTGTAAGGAGGGGGGAGGCCCTTCACTGAAGAAGGGAGGGAGGCCCTTCACTGAAGAAGGGAGGGAGGCCCTTCACTGAAGAAGGGAGGGAGACCTTCACTGAAGAAGGGGGGGAGACCCTTCACTGAAGCAGGTGCAGCAGAGTCAAGAAGCATTCCTAATGTCTCCACTGAGTCCCCCTGCATCTGACTGCAGCCTGGCAGGACTCCCTGGTTTTTTTTTTCCATGCCCACAATCCCTGTGAATGGCTGTCACATAGTCTGCTCTCTGCATTGCTGGACTTCAGCATAACCTCCAACATGTCCATTAAACTCCAGAGACTGCAGAAGCCTGAGAACTTCCCAGGACTCTGACTTGAAGTGGCTGGAGAGAGGGAAGGAAGGGGAGGGGGGACAAACCAGTGGAGAAATGCTTCAGACATCAGGGGTAAAGAGAAATGTGCCACTTTCCCAAGTCTAAATTGGGTTTATCCAACTGAGTAATTTCCTCAGGCAGCCACGAGAAGCCCCTAACCCCCAGAGACCAAGGCTGATCAGAATTCAAACTGCAGTTCTGACAGCTTCAAATTGGAATCAGGCTCAGCCTTGGGGCCTTTGGGGTCCTTGCCTTGCCTCCCTCAAGTCTCCAGGCCCAGAACAGAATTCCCAGGGGCTGACAACATGGCTCTGCTGAGTCCTCTGATGCCTGGCAGGGATAGATGCATCTTTACCAACTCCCCCTTCCTCATTTTTTCCATCTGTTAATTGGCTTGATATGCTTGGGCTGGCAAGCATGAAGGAGTCTAAGCCCAGTAGACACCTCTACTCACTCCCTTTGGGCAAGGATCCTCTAGTCATTCCCTAATCCCCTGGTATGGCCAGTTAAATGGAGAATCAATCTTTCCTCTATCCCTCCCTCCCTCTCCCTCCTCTCTCTCTCTCTTACACACACACACACACACACACACACACACACACACACACACACCCCTTAGAGGTCCAGATTCACAGACAATGAAACTAGAAGGCATCTCAGATACCTGTAACTCTTATCTTTTCATTCTACGGGAGAGGCGGGTGCACCAGAGGGATGAGACTTGTCAAAGTCGATTAGTTGTTGGTGACAGAATAATTGGCTTTGGACCCAAGAGCTCTGGAAGCTCATCCAAGGCGTCACTCATGTTGCCTCTCACACCATTGCTGCTTTGCCTCTTGTTGTCATACTCAAGGCAGTGCTTCTCAATCTTCCTAATGCTGTGGCCCTTTAATACAGTTCCTCATGTTATGGTGAACCCCAACCATACATTATTTCATTGCTACTTCATAATGGTAATTTTGCTACTGTTATGAATCATAATGTAAATATCTGATATGAAGGATTTCTGATATGCCACCTCCAAAGGGTTATGCCCCACAGGTTGAAAAGCTCTGCTTTAAGGTTTGCATTGGTTTCAAGCTTGAAGGGAGGGAAAGTTATTGCATCTCCTGACTCTTCCCTGAGGCAGTTTTCTTTGGATAAGGAGTTACTGGACTGTGAGTCAGACTGAAGCTTAGTTGATTCCAAGAAATGGCTGCTTAGAATGGTTTCTCCAGTGTAAGGAGCTCCTATTCCCAGGTCCAAAGTGGCCCTGCAGATAGTGTCTGGTTGGTGGAGGCTCCCTCATCATATCTGAACTACGGAAGAGAAAAAGAAGTACATTAAGGAATCAGTTCATTCATCAGCTTAGAGACTTGCTCATTGTGTGTTCACACAGTGTTAATAACAGTGGCCCCAGCTCCTGGAGATTCTGATCCTCCAATGAGAGATCAGATATTGTGCTGCTTCTGGGAGCCACCAGGCCCTTCAGAGGAGATGGCATCTGGACCCATCAAGCTTGCCCCTTCTTTTCCAGAAATACTTGATATGCTTACCTCACTCTGAAGACAGTGATTTTTATTTCTTCTTTACAGAATGACTTAATTCCTTCCCTTCCTTCCTTCCTTCCTCCCTTCCTCCCTCCCTCCCTCCTTCCCTCCCTTCTTCTTTCCTTCCCTCCCTCCTTTCCTCTTTCCCTCTCCCCTCTCTTCCTCTATTTCTGAAGGTCAGATGAAGCGATCAAAACAAACACCTGCTGGTTCATATAGGAGTAGCCTGGAGATTTTAAAACAGTAACGAGCAGTCTGATTTATCTGGTCTGTGCTGCTTGGGTATTGAGGTTCTTGAAGATACTCTAGTCGGTTTGAATGTGCAGACAAGACTCAAAGTCACAACTTGATTTTTTTGTTGTTATTTGTTTATTTTGGTTGCTATTTTTGACTCCCCTTGTGGCCCCCCCCATAGCCCTGGCTGTCCTGAAACTCACTCTGTAGACCAGGCTGGCCTCGAACTCACAGAGATCCTCCTGCCTCTACCTCCCAAGTTCTGGGATTAAAGGCATATACTACCACTGCCTGGCTATTGTTGACTTTTTATAACAGATGTTGAATTTATTTATTTTTAAATTTTTATTGTATATTTTTGCTGTATGTAGAACTGTTACATAAGAATATTGACATATAAGTGTGTATTGTATGTTGAGCATATTCTCCTCCATGCCCCTGCCACGTCTTTCACTTTCTCTTCCCCTCATTTCCTTTATTCTCCAAGTCAGCTTTGCTTCTAGTTTCACTGTCATCACACATCACATACATATAAATATATATATCCATATGTATATTTATATAGGGATTTATATAGGGATATAAGGATATGCTGAGATCAAACAATAATTGTAGAGGCATCAAGGAGAGAGGATGAGCATGAAAATGATTGATTTCTCTTTGCAAGATAATAATACACACATACACACACATATATATGATCTCCATCTATCTCTCCATCTATCTATCTATCTATCTATCTATCTATCTATCTATCTATCATCTATATCTATCTATCTATCTATCTATCTATCTATCTATCTATCTATCTATCTATCATCTGTCTATCTATCTGTCTCTCAGAGATCTTAGCTCTCTCCTGTCCTTTGCTCTGCCCCTCCCAGTGCTGGTTTTACTCCCTCTGTGGTTGCAAACTGGCTTCATCCTGGATGTTGGATCCACATCCAGGCAGATGAAGCTCAACAGAAGAGGATCTGTTAGAATTCGGTTCTTGGAGGAAAGAATCATCTTCCAGAATTCTCAGTAGGGCTCTTGTTAGAAAGGATGAAGAGAAGGGTTGGTGAGTTTACTGATGGTAAATGAGTACAGTCTGTCATCCATTTCATTCTGCAGGTTTGTAATTCTCAATTATGATGACAAAGGTCAGACTTCTATATGTCAGGTCTGTCAAATAAAAATAAGGATCTTGCTGATGTGTCCATCTCTTTTTATTCTGAGACTTCAATGAACTGCCAAACCAAGATGTATATGGATTGACTGTCTACTGCCTGGTACGATAGCCAAGCTCAGTGTATCTCTGTCATTTATGGTTCTTTTCAGCTTGCACTATTTTATGATATTCAATGTGACTGAAAATGCACATATTGTTTCCATCCAGAGCTTCTCTCCAGGACCATTTGTTGATAGAGACCTGCCACTATGGTTTTTTGTAAACATGCAGGGACTAACAAATTAACCATTGTCTGATGGCAGTAGCAAGTTTTGAGTATTCTTGGGAGTTGGGAGATGCAGTTAGGGGTAACTAAGCACTCAATGATAATTCTACTCCAAAATTTCTGTCTCCTTAGGCCTTTGAATTTACCTTTTCTAAATTATACTTTGTAATTTCTAGAATCAAAGCTGCATTTAATACAAGGCACCAATGAGTCCAGCTTTCTGTCAGCTTACCTAACACATAATTACAGTGTCTCCTAGTTCTCCAAAGTAGTGCATCAAATGCAGAACTACCATATTAGTAAACCTTGCTGTTTATATACTGCCCGGCTCTCTGTCAGTGTCAATTATCAAAGGCATGCATTTTTGTCTATTACCTTTTTCTTTCATATCTTAGGTAGGGACATGAGATATACACTTTATGCCGTACTCCATCTGTCCTATGGATATGCTGAGATCAAATAGCAGTTGTAGAGGCAGTGAGGAGGGAGGGTAGACATGAAAAGAATTGATTTCTCTTTGCAAGGTAATATGATGTCATAATGAATCCTGATTGTCAATTTGATTGGATTGAAAAAATACCCAGGGGATTAGTAAAAATACCTTTGGATGTATCTGTGAGGACATTTATAGACAGAATCAACTAAGTAAGGAAAAACTCTCTAATTGAATGTGTCAGGCACCATCTTGTAAGTGGGGAGAGGAGGAGCTTGATGGAATAAAGGAAGAGAAAGGGAAAAGCCAGCAGCCTCAGGCTTTCCTCTTTGCTTCTCAGTCAACATGGCGCAAACTCTCCTGCTCTGCCACTCCTTCACAGCACAGTGGACCCAAACTTCTGAGTAACCATGTCTTCCTCCTGAAGTCTTCCTGTTAGATATCTTGTCATAGTGATGGGAGTTTAATACAGGAAATTGGTACCATGAGTGGGGCCATTGTTGTGACTCCCTGGCTGTGTTGTACAGAGCCTTTGGCACTGGTCTATGGAAGGAGTCTCAGATGCAGACTACAGAAACCCTAGAATTCTGTAACGACATTTTTTGTCAATATATTTTTTCCTTATTAAGAAATTTTTTATTCATTATACATACCAACCACAGATCCCCATCTCTTCCTTCCTTCCACTCTCCCCAAGCCATTCCCCCCCAAACCCATCCCCCATTCATTCCTCTGAAAAAGTAAAGCCTCCCATGGGGAGTCAGCAAAGCCTGGTACATTCAGCAGAGGCAGGTCCAAGCCCCTCCCCCTGTATGAAGGCTGTGCAAGGTGTCACACTATAGGTCATGGGCTCCAAAAGGCCAGTTTATGTACCAGGGATGGATCCTGATAGTACTATCAGGGGGCCCCTTAAGCAGATCAAGCTACACAGCTGTCTCGATTATGCAGAGGGCCTAGTTCAGTCCCATGGAGGTTACACAGCTGTTGGTCTAAAGTTCTTGAGTTCCCACTAACTTGGTTTGGTTATCTCTGTAGGTTTCCCCATCATGATCTTGATGTCCCTTGCTTGTAGAATCCTCTTCTCTCTCTTCAGTGGACTCCTGGAGCTTGGCCTGGTGCTTGGGTGTGGATCTCTACATCTGCTTCCATCAGTTTTAACACAACTTAATGGGCAGCTTTGATAGGAAAACAAAAACCAGAACACAAATAGGAATGCATGCAGTAGAGATTGTACTTGCAGGGTTTCAGATAGGAATAAGAACTCTATTGGAAATTAGACTAGAATTTTTTTGCCAGAATAGATTGAAAAAACCTTGTTTACATTTTGTCCTTGTCCTGAGACTTTGTGTGAGGCTGAATTTAATGGTGACAGACTATTAAAATGGTAGGGGACCTTTCAAGGCAACCCAGCATTTAAGCTATAGCATAGTTACTGCTAGCTGCTTTCATTCAGGTTTACAGTGAGGGCTGGGAACAAAAATAGAAGGAAAGGATTTTGGAAATATGCAGTTTGGGCAGAAAAAGGGCTCTTTTAGAGTTGGGACACAGATAAGAGCATACTTGTGGAAGAGATGGGACTAATGGGAAGAAACCAGTAAGCTGTAGCATGACAGTGGGAGAGGTGTGTTGAGGGAATCTCAGGTAATGGCCAGACCCCACTCACAGCGGGATCAAGAATGTAGAATTTTTTTTTTTTACTCACATGAGAGACTTTGAGAAGAGAGTGCACAAGTGCCCTGTTTGCACAGATCTACCTACAGAAGTGCTTCCCCCATTCTGCTATCCAGGAACGCAGGCTGTTGTACCCATTGTCCAGGGGCCCAAGGACCTGGCTTCACCCACATGCTGCTAGTTTTGCCGGCATACAAAGTGTAAGAGTTATGGGGTCACAGAGGTGTCCACCAGGTTTCAGAAGGAAGCCTGGAGGGTCAACAGTGTGTGGTAGGGTCACGATCTCTTCAGGCAGCTTCTGAGAGGGCAATGAATTTAATAAAGCTTGCTTCAAATTTGGCTCAAAAAATTGTGGTAGTGGTCTTATTTTCACCTTCAAATTTGGCTCAAAATTGGTAGTGGTGTTAGCCTTGCCTGGTGCTGTTAACAAAAGCAGCAGCTGTGAGCAGAGTTAGACTAAAGAGGGTCCATGTTTTTTTGCAACCCGCAAAGTCTAGGCTCAGGGTTGCTCAAGAGCACTGGAGCTTGCATTGTGGCACCACGTGCCCCGGAGGCTGCATCGGAGCTGCAGGATTTATGTTTGTTCTCTCAGGTTTTGGGTTTACTTTAGTTGAATCTTTTCTTGCTATTTCTCGATTCCTCTTATTTGGGATGGAAATATTTACTCTGTGTCCCTGTATGTTGAAGGTATATAATTTTCTGTTTGAAAATTCATAGCTAAGGGTTTACCTTGAGTCTCAGAGGACATTTTGAACTTGGATTTTGGAGCAATGAAGGAACTATAAAAACTTTGGAACCTTTTGCAGGTAGAATGGATGCATTTTTTTTTTTTTTTTTTTTTTTTTTTTTTGTGTGTGTGTGTGTGTGTTTGAAGATAGATGTAAGCCTTATGGAGACCAGGGGTGGGATGCTATGCTTTAGGTAAGATGAGTGTGTCAAGATGATAAGGGGTAGACTTGTGTTGATGAATCCTTGATTGTCAATCCTTGAATGGAGACTGTCGGATCAGTAAAGCATTTCCAGAGAGCATTAAGTAAAAAGGAGAAGATTTGCCTCAGTATGCATGGAACCATCCTGTAGCTGGAGACCTAGATGGAATAAAGGGGAAATGCTAGTTCCAGCAGGTATATACACGCTCTCTCTTCTTTCTCCTTCCCTCTCTTCTGGCCACAGTGATGCAAGCTTTTACTTTGCTGAACTGCTCCTTCCCGCAGAGAGCCAAAACCTCTGTAGATGTGAGCAAAATCAATTCTTCCTCCTTTATTTCCATCAGGTATTTCACCATAGCAACCAAAAGTCTAACTAATACATGCCCTCAAGTTAGATCATGGCAGGGCTTTTATCAAGGTGGTCTAGCTGAATACGGAGAGGAGGGACTGATTTGGCTGACAAGAGAGATCAGAATCAATGCAGTTTAGGAGTTCAGTGTTCTCTGAGTCATCCGATTCATCCCATAAATCAGTTTCAATTTTCAGCTCTACCTCTTGGCTAATCAATGCCCTAATTTTCACCCAAGCAATAGTGTGAGGCTGCAAATGAAACTAATCTTATAATTCAGCCATCTTCAAGAACAAACGTTAGTTTGATTTGTGTCTATTTCAACAGGTAAAAGGTATCCTTCTAATACACAGAAAAATAAATTCTTATTTTTCATTTGGGGTCTGGAGTTGAGAACTTAAGAACTGGTGTTTTTCATTTCTAATTAGAAGTAAAGATCCCTTTAGTGTCATTAGAGGCAAACACTTTCTCACGAAGATCTTGATTTTCTCGTGATTTGCATATGGCTTATGAAGGTAGGTTATTAGGGACAAGCCTTTGAGGGTTCCAGCTTGCCTCCTGCTTATGGCATAGCACTTTGCTTTAGGATTGCTGCCCTGATATGATTAGCTGTCTCAGGTGCCTCATGATCCTACCACCATGGGAAGGAGTGAGTGCTGCTGTAGTGATGTCCCCGCCACACCCCCTCTAGATCCTGACCTCAGATAAACCTCTTCTGCCTTAAGTTGCTCAAGTCAGGTGTTTCTATCATAGTAGTGAGGAAAGGAACTAACGTATCTCCTATGCCCAAACAAAGGTGGGCGAGAGCTGCAGAATACCAAAGCAAATGAGAAGAAGCATCCACTAGCCCTTGGGCAGGGCACTGCTTTTTCTGTTTCTGAGTTTCCTCATCTGGAGAGAGAGAGGGTTTGGACTAGAAGTTGCTCTCAGGCCTGTGGTGCTGAGGCTGCCCCTCCCCTTTGGACTCTGGAATCAACCGCTCTTGTCCCTTGATTCAGTTGAGAGGTGATGAGCCCTTGGGCTGCTTCTAGGCTCATGGCAGAAGAGGTAGGGGACAGGAGTGATGAAGCCTGCTTCTCCCTCCTGGCTTTTGTCAGTTGGACTGAAAACCGCTGCGGCTGTTTTTTTTTTTTTTTTTTTTTTTTTACAGCAGTTTCACACTGATGCAGAAAATAGAATCCCTGTCAGGCCAGTGCTGTGAAAGATCCCGAGAACAAAGTCATTTCTCAAGATACTGCCCTGTTTGAACACTGGGTGACAAGGTGACAGATTTTGTAGACACTTTATGGGAAAAAATCCACCACCTTGAGTGATTTTTGAAACCTTTAGAAATATTTGGCAAGTGCGAACAGCCAGCTCCCTACCCTCTGTCTTTAATCAATTGCTTCCTTAAGCCACGGCTGTGCTGCAGGGAGAGAGCTGTGTGTTCTCCCCGCCACCTCGGGCTCCCTTTCCAGAGCATTGCTTTTTCAATGTGAAGAGGTAAAACTTTCTCCACAATCCCCGAAATGGTATCTGCATATTATAAATACAGCAGCTCCCTTTGCTGTTTGCCCGAGGATTTGTTTCATTTCATACCTCGCTGAAGCCTCCTCGCTGTTCAGAACACACTGTACCCAGTTGTAAGGCGAGAAGGAGGGAGGGGAGGAGGGGCCTGAAAGCATCGCTTGTTTTCTTAGCAAACTGAGAAAATGTTGAAATGGAAGCTTGAACTTTGAATGGACAGAAACCCAGGGACTCGGGAGTCACTTTAGTTCTGGCTTGCTGGGAGCTTTGATATTGGTCCCTTCGGCACCTGAAGGTGGCATCCACACGTCTTTTCTCAAGAGGTAGGCATCGGTACACAGAGTCTCAGTCATTATCACCTTTGAGCTCATGCCTAGCCAGAATCCAAGAACATTAGCATATTGCCTACATGGATGGAGAAAACACTTGCATATTGAATATGACATACCACATCAGAAAGTCAAACCACAGCAGTAGGTTAAACGCATCCCTGCCCCGAAATCCATACCCACTGAGAACCTCAGGATGTGATGTGTTATTCGAGTGAGGTCTTCCCAGGTATAACTAGTTAAGACATCAAGAGAAAATTTTTGTGGACTTAGGGCTTGCCTAGGAGGAAGTGTCTTTGTGAGAAGAAGAGAGAGCATGGAGAGACACACAGATGGTGTGGAGGTGACGGTGGTGCAAACCAGGCAACACCACAGATTGATTGCCAGGTGAATGAGCACCAGGAGACAGGAGCTCCATGGGTCGCTCTCCTTCCAAGTTCTCACAAAGACGCAGTCCCTCAGACACCGTGATTTTGGACTTCTGGTCTCTTGGAATGTGTAAGAATACATTTCTGGTGTGGTAAACCACCGATTTGGGCTAATTTGTGCTGAAGCTGTAGGAAGCCAATCTGTTCTTTGAATGTCCCTTTGCTATGCTGGCCTCAGCCCTTAGTGTCCTGGATAACGTTCTCCTCCTCCTCCTCCTCCTCCTCCTCCTCCTCCTCCTCCTCCTCCTCCCTCCTCCTCCTCCAAGTTTTGGCTCAAATGTCATCTTCACACTGAAGTTCCCCGAATGTTCATTAAAAATTCATCCTTCTTTCCCCGTGCTCTGCAGCCTTCTGTGTTGACTGTTCTTGCATTTAGTTAGAGGTTTATAGGCATGCCCCTCCCTCCTTCGCCAGGGACCCTTTGAAGGCAGGGACAGCCCTTTCTTGCACCTGGCATATAACAGACCTTAGGAAATGTGTGTACTCAATGTAGAACCCTTCTGTTTGCTTGGTTAAATGTATTCCTAGACATTAAATTTGTTTGGTAGCTATTATAAGTGAGATTGCTTTGTTGATTTCTTCTCAGGCAACTTGCTGTTGGAATACAGAAATGCTACAAATGGAAGGCTGATTTTGTATTGTGGCTTTGCTGAGTTCATTTATTATTTCTAGTAGATTTTTTTTGGTGGGGTTTTCTATATGTAAGATCTTATCAACTGCAAACAATGACAGTTTGTTTTCCTTATTTCATGTCTGATGTTCTCTATTTCTTTCTCTTGACTAGTTTGCCCTGGCTAATACTTCCAGTGATGTGTTGAGTAAATGTAAGTGAGGGTGGGCATCCTTGTCATGCTCCAAATGATAACTAAGTATGATGTTAATGTGGGCTATATGTAGAGGTAGATGGAAGAAAGAATAGCATCCTCCAAAAGCAGTGAGGAAACAGTGATCTTTCACATCCTTAATCTACATGCGTTTCTTTCCATTGGATGTCATCTCTGTCCTGTGTATTTGGCTGATGACTCAATACATCTCTGCCTAAATAAGAACTGGAGATCTGAATGTTGGCTGTACAACTGCAAGGTGAGGCTCCTTCTGGGGTCGTCCATATTTAGAGTAGAGAAGCCTTCTTCCTTAGGATGGGGGCAGATGGGAGAGGGGCAAGCAACCCGCTGTCTGCGCAGGGAATGGAAGATACAAAGGAGCACAGGCCACTTCTGAACCCCTGCATCTTCTCGGGAAAGATGGTCCCCTATGTAGTCCCTTGTTGACCCTCTGCCATGTGAAGGTACACCAAGAAGGAATAATTCTTCACCAGACATCAGATGTGCTGACATCTTGATCTTGGACCTCTCAGTTTTCAGAAATGTGAGAAATACATTTTTATTATTTATAAACCACCCCTCCTGTGGTGTCTAGTTAAAGCAGCAGGAGTAGGCCAAGCCACTTTTTCTTGCAGCACTTCCCTACATGAGGCCTGGACCTCTCAATGTGGAATCCACGCCAGTCCACAGAGCACTACAAGGGCACACTCTTCTCTGGTGGGGCAGGGAAGGAGAGGAGAGCATTCTCCCCCAAAGCCCTGCCAGGCTTGTGATTAATGGCTGTACCAATCCAGTTCTCTTTAAGTCCCAGGGCCAGGTGCTAGGGTGAAGGACAATCTGATGATTTAAATGAAACAAAATGACCAGAATCTTCCAGAGAGTTCCAGAGGGAGCTGAAGCAAGAGAATCCAAGACCCTCTCATAAATCATCTTCAGACTCAGCATATATGGCCTCTACATTGGACTTTGTTATGGTCCCCACAAGTCCTTGGTTCCCTTGGCTAGTTGACCAAGTAGCTAAGTGTTGTGAAGGCAGCCTCCTGAGATTCTGAGTGAGGCGGAGGGAGGAGAGGTCACAGGGACGTGCAGGGGACATGCAGGGATATAGAGGTAGTGATTTCTGGTACTAGGGAGGGGCACTGGTTCTCCCTTGCCTTTTTTCTTCTTTATCACAGGCAATGATGAGGTAGTTCTCTGTATCACCTTTTTTAAACTACACTGACAAGTACCTTGTGGATCCTACCCCAGCCCTCAGGCCACTTGGAGGAAATCAAGCACATCTGTATGGTCCAGGGAGCAACCTGAGTCTCTCATCACTACACCTTGCTATGGAGAATTATCTGAACAGATCCTTCCTTTTCTTCCATTCTTCTTCTTATTTCTTTTCCTTTTGTTTTAAATTTAAACAAGTTAAATAAGTGTTTTGAAAACATCACATTTCTAGTGTTTTGTCTCATAGTGATGACAGTGAAAAGCTAATTCGATGAGGACAAAAGATAGTATTCCTTGTCACCAAATGGTGGAGATGTCTAGTAGTCAGCAGCAAACGGAAGTGAAGGTGGAAGAAGTGGGGGCGGGGCTTAAGTGGGAGGAACAGCAGTGCACACGAGGCTGCCAGAGCACTAGAGAGAGCCACTGTGACCCAGTTTGGCTCCTGTGTGGTATTTGGTAATGTTGGAGAAGGGCCCAAATACGTTTGGTTGTCCTACTGGGGGAAAGTGTCTTGAGGGGCCACTGAGCCCTTCCTTCCATTCATCTTTCCTCTATAGACAACACGCATGCAGTGGGGACGGACCCTGCTCTAGGTCAAAGTGGGGGTGGCATGCAGACACTGCTGTGTAAACAGCATTTATCTGCTTCCTTATTCTTCTACTTCCAGAAATGCCCGGTGCTGCCAGCTCCAGGGCGCTCTGAGGGTTCTGTGGTATATTATTGAGCTGACTTTTGGCTTTCCAGACTACCAGCCCTGACTTGGATTTCTTGATTCTGTCAGATTCATTATCCTTGGCCTGTATACTTCTGCAGCTCTCCAGATTTATCCCTGCTTCCTCCTTTCCTACTTCGTCTTGTCCTTGTGAGTTAGTCTCTCTTTAAACAGTCCCTTTGCTGCACTCTCCGTGAGGCGTGGGGAGCGAGGGGGATGACATGCCCACATGCACGCTCTTCTCCACTCTCAACAGCAGCTCTGGATGTTTACTTTCATGTAGCTTTCCTTGAGCAAGGGTCTGACCCTGGCCACTTCACACGCATTGTCAGTCAAGCTGCATGGTCCCTGCCTGATGGCCCACTGGTCATTGTGCCAGGCCCAGCATCTTCTCCCTGGTCCTGATGATATCCCTGTCAGTCACTCCGCCTCAGTCTGTTCTACTTCATCCCCATTCCTAAACCTGCACATCATTTTTTCCACTTAGATGCCTGCAGGGCCTTGTCAAGACACTTTTAATCCATCAACGAGGGAAAAAGAGGAATCAATGGATTAAAAGAAAAACAAACAAACAAACAAACAAAAAACCCTACTGACTACCTAGGTAGGTTGATGAGTATGGGAATTAGATTTTCTGGAATTTAAATTGGGATTTAAGTTTTGATCTTATGTTTAAAATATTGCTTTACTGACTTAGCAATTTAAAATTTTTAAATTTTAAGTTAAATTTAGTTTTTAAACAGGTACATAAAATTGAACATATTAATGTATGATTATGTGATGTTTTGATACATGTATACTTTGCATAATGTTTACCAGGGTAAACATATTTATATCTTCAAACACTTACCGTTTCTTTATGGTGAACACATTTAAGATAATTTCTTCTAGCTTCCTGAGGTGTATAGTAAACAACTGTTATGCTGATGCAGTTTAAATGCTAGCATTTTTTTTTTTTTAATTCAGGGGTACCAGACAGAATTCTTGAAATCTGGTCTGTCCCTGAAAATATGGGCCGTCATCATTTGTACCTGGGGGATGGAAGAGGAGGTGCATGCTGTTGTGTAACACTGTCCTGAGGAGATAAACATCTGCTCACCTCAGATGGCAGACCCAAATTAGGATACCACCAAAATCCAACTGGTGAACCAGTGAGTTTATTGGGGTGTCTTACAGGACTATGGTGAGGGGTGTCTTACAGGACTTTGGTGAGGGGTGTCTTACAGGACTGTGGTGAGGGGTGTCTTACAGGACTGTGGTGAGGGGTGTCTTACAGGACTGTGGTGAGGGGTGTCTTACAGGACTGTGGTGAGGGGTGTCTCACAGGAGTATGGGTGACTCAAAGGCAGCTCTATCAATGAAAGTCTAGCCCAGCATGACAGATGGCTTTCAGGATTCATGGGAACTAGAACACTGGAGCTCTCTACACAACATGCTGACAGCTAAACAGATTGGAGAGTCTCTTATCTGTAGCCATCTTTACTCTGTAAATAACCTTGGAGGGAGGAACCTTGAGAATGGGGTCAGTTTTAAGGCCTTTCTGAGGCTATCGAGATATTTGCTTCCTGACTTCCTAAGGCCAATGCACTTCCGGAGTCTTGGTGAGCTTCCCTCTAGGACGGAACGTTTCACTTGGAAGGAAACTGCTGCCCAACCATGGTCTAGTTGGAAAAGGGGGTCCCCTGAAAAGAGGGTGCTCAATGAGCAATATAGTGGGCAGGGAGACAGGAGGACAGCAGATCCTCGGAGTGTTGGACTAGACAAAAGGAGAGGCGGTTTCCTGGAAGCAGGATTAAGGACAGACCTGAGACCCTGCTGCTAGTGGAGAGGTCAGGGTGCATGCGGCACTGTCTTCAGCCTTGTCAATTGTCCTGTTCCCTTTACCTGCCCAGGGCCTGTTATCCCTCCTTCACGAGTCACTCTCTACCATCTGTTCAGCCATCTTCTGGCCAGCCCATCTATTTATTCTCCCCCATGGATCTTTCTCTGAGTGGCCCTCACCACTTGGAGTTGATGATACACACAGAATGAAATATTCTGTGTGGCATTTTCCTTGACCAGTTGCAGTGAAGATGCAAGAATGGACATGACTTGTCTAAGGTGGGTCACACTGCTGCACTGTGGCAGGATGGATCGCTATAACAAAGATTTTCCAGGGACTGGGGAAATGTCCCAGTTGGGTTTTTGTTTTTTTTTTTTTTTTTTTTTTTTTTTTTTTTTTGTTTTGTTTTTTTGTTTTTTTTTGTTTTTTTTTTTTGGTGAACTTGACACAATCTAGAGTTATTTGGGAAGAGGAACCTCAGTTAAAGAATTGCCTCCATCAGATTGCCTATAGGCATGTCTGTAGGGCATTTTCTTGATTAACGATTGATGTTTGAGGGCCCTGCCCACTGTGGGTAGTGTCACCCCTTGGCAGGTGATCCTGGATGTAAAGGCAAGCAGTCTGAGCAAGGCATAGAGAGTGAGCCAGAAAGCAGCATTCTTCTATGACTCCTGCTTCATTTCCTTCCTCTGGGTTCCTGCCTTGAGTTCCTGTCCTGATTTCCCTCAGTGATGGTGTGTGACTTGACAGTTGCAAGATGAAATTAATCCTTTGCTCCTCAAGTTGCTGTTAGTCATGGTGTTTAATCACAGCAGTAGAAATTTAACAAAGACATCGGGTAACATTGTTTCCAGTGCAAGCATGAGGACCTGAGTTTGGACACCCTGGGTAACAGCTGGGCATGCTGACTCACGTTTGTGACCCAGTGCTGAGAGAGCAAAGACAAGAGGTTCACAGGAACTGCTAGACAACCAATCTATCTGAAACAGTGAGCTCCACATTTGAAAAATATAGTGGAGAGTGATAAAGGGAGACTCTTGACATTGATCTGTGGCCTCCAAATGTGCACACACAGGTACAGGCACTCTTCATCTCCACATGCACACATACGCTGCAGCATACATGCGTGCACACACATACATGCTTGCACACAAATAAGATTTGCTCAAATTGTGTATCTAAGCACTAAGGGAGTGAGAGAGAATAAAGTGCTTAGAACTAAGTCAGGATGTATATTGGGTAAGGCGAGGGTGTGAAGGAAGTTAGGAAAGGAGAAAGTCATTTAGAGGGGAAGAGAATGTTTACAGAGGGGATACAGCCCGAGGAAAGTCACCGTCAGATTACAGCATGTTGTTAGCCTGTATGATTTTGAACAAGATGGAGGTTGTACTGTCAGCTGGAATGAGAGCATCAACCATAAACAGAGGGAGGGGATGGAAGAGCAGCGGCTGAACAGGCTTTGAATTGCAACTGGGGGCTTGGAATCATTGAAGAAATGCACCTGTTTTGAGCTTTTAGGTTCAGCAGAATGTAGTGCGGTGACCCCACATCTTTGTCCATCTGCCTTTCACAACCCCCATTTCTGCCTCTGACCCCCATCTCAGTTTCCAGTTTTCTATTTGTTTCCTCTCCCCAGTCCCTGACAGCAGCTTTTATGTGTATAAAATGTTCCCTGTAATTCTCTTAATAGTTGCTGATGGGCTTCCAGCTCTGAACTCTAATCACACACCTCTGAGGTCCACGTTCCCTTAGCCTCTCTTCTGTCCCTCATGATGACAGAGTCCATGATGTTTTCTTTCTTTCTTTTCTTTTTTTTTTCTGGACATTCAGGGCAGGTCCAGATGCTGAAGAGATGGAAGGTTGCTGGCCTGGTCCGTGATGGCGCTTGGGAGATGTGCTCACTCTGTGGATTCTGTGGACAAAGAGCCCCTCTCTTACTCCCTTGAAATCCACCAGCTCTGAAATGTATGATGAATTCCCTGTCCCCACTCCCAGAGGTAGCTGCCAAGGAGACAGGTTAAAAGCCTGTATTTATGGCAAGTGACACGTTCTGAACAAGATGTTGATTAAGGACATGTTGAGTTCTTACTGTTTCACAGACTCCAAAGGCTGAGCAGTGAGTATGAAGACCAAGCCTGTGGGAGAGGGTATCTCACCACACACCTAAGCCGGAGGCCTTCAGGGGCAGTTGGGGACTAGGGACCTGTCAGAGCTCTGCTGAGTCTGGGATCACACTGGAGGACTGTTAAATGTTTAAGAATGCTACAAGCTGGTCGTTAAAAAGTGGTGGCTTGAAATTGGTCGTACTGGGCGTTTTTATACCATGAAAACTGGAAAACACTGTAACTCAGGTTAGTTACTTCCCTCTGGAGAACTGGTTTATCAGCTTTGCATGGAAGTAGTTTCACTCTGGGCTCTCAGGAAAGAGAGAGAGAGAGAGAGAGAGACAGAGACAGAGACAGAGAGACAGAGAGAGAGAGAGACAGAGACAGAGACAGAGAGACAGAGACAGAGAGAGAGAGACAGAGACAGAGACAGAGAGACAGAGAGAGAGACAGAGAGCAACAGCAGCCTGAAGCTTGGGGTTTTGTCCAGGGATCCAGCCTGTATAGAGAGGCTCCTGGCCTGGCTGTGGAGAGCTGCTTCCCTGGAGGACGAGAAGGCTAGTTTAGGAGAGGAACAGAAAAACAAAATGAAATAGACCATCATTCTACAAGCAAGGCAGAGCTGTGGCCAAGTGTCTCTCCTGGTCCACAGGTCCAGGACAAAGAAAGCTGCACCTTAGCAACTGTTCACAGTGGAAAACTTCACTTAGATGTTTTTTGTCACAACAAATTCTTCTCTTGGTTATCTTAAAAACAAATGTGTCTGTGTTTATGGTGTATGGTGTATGGTGTATGTGTGGTGTATGGTGTGTGTGTGTGTGTGTGTGTGTGTGTGTGTGTATGTGTAGGTCTGAGGCTGATGTTGGGAGTTGTGGTGGTTTGAAAGAAAATGGTCCCCAAGGAAGTGGCACTATTAGGAAGAGTGGCCTTGCTAGAAGAGGTGTGGTCTTGTTGGAGGAAGTGTGTCACTGTGGAGGCGTGTTTTGAGGTCTCAGATATGCTCAAGCCATGCTCAGTGTCTTAGATCACTTCTTGTTGCCTGCAGTCAAGATGTAGAAGTCTCAGCTCCTTCTCTAGCACCATGTCTGCCTGCACGCTGCCATGTCCTACCATGATGATAATGGACTGAGCCTCTGAACTGTGAGCTGCCACCACAATTAAATGTTTTCCTTTATAAGAGTTGCTGTGGTCATGGTGTCTCTTCACAGCAATAGAAACCCAACTAAGACAGGGGTTTTCCTAAGTCTTTCTCTCTACCTAGTTATTGCAGCAGGATGTCTCAGTTGAACTCAGAGCTCACAGATACACTAGTCTAGCTAGTCAGCTTGATGTAGGGCTCCTGTGTTCTGCTTTCTGAGTACTGGGATTACACGGTACCATTTATAGTGCCATAGGTTCTGGGGACCTGAACTTTGATCATCATGCTTGCAGGGGAAGAGCTTATCCCAGGAGCCATCTTCCTGGACCCCATTTCTGGTTATTATATCTTTGCTTTCTTTCTGCTCATTATTTTGTGGAGGGGAAAGGTGGCTTGCGATTCCCAAATATAACACACACATGACAGAACATGTTATGACTCACATTTAAAAGCTCACAGTGTGCGCTTGTACTCAGTTATCAATTTGAGGAGAGGATAGCAAAAGTCTGGGAAGCTAATCACCAAATGGTCGATTTTTTTCCTTCACACAGCTGCCCTTGCTAGTGAGCAGGAAGTGCAAGGCTCTAATGAATGCCTCGGCCTTAACTGAACATTCAACACAAGGGGGCCAAGTCGGACACTGGCTTAGTGGTGAACATCAGACATTACAGGCTACGTCTCCATCCGTACCTGTTAGAGTGTGCACACTGAAACACACCAGAAGATCAAAGTCTCCGGACAGTATAGAGGGAAGCCTTGGAAAGTCAGTCTGGAAGACAGACACCAGAACTATGAATCGAACTGCTGAGACAGACCCAAGGCGAGCAATGTAGCTGCCATTAACCACAGCAAGCGGCTCAGGTGACAGATGTTGGCAACGCCAGTGTTGACAGTCGCCTACTGAACCAGGATGAATGTGATGCAATCATTCCCTGGACTTATTTGTGTGAGATTAGATTTGACTGGGGAATGTTGCTCCCTCTTCTAAATTATTAACATCTAATAAAAGATTATAGCTAAATTCCTAGACAGCCTCACGTGTGGAAATAAAGCTATAATTTTTGTTTTAAAACAGCTGCCATGCATTTCCCTGTTATTAGTGAGGATATAAGACAGAGTGAAAGAGCTGGGGTTGTCTTTAGTTCTCTGGGGCTTTTGCTCTGGTTGTTGGCCACCTTCCTCGGAGAAGGTATTTTTCTCCGTTGTGGGGTGGGTCCTCACTTTCAGTTCTTCTCTATTGACAAATGCAGCTTTTTAGGTTCTTTCTAACCACCTCAGCCTCAGCCCTGGGCCCCTTTTCTGGCAGAGCCCTGGCTGTGGGTAGATTATGAGGAGGGGACGTCTGACATTGATGGGGCTTGTGGTTTCGAGGCAGTGCGTCAATCAGCTTGTCTGTCAGTTGGTCAGCACGTCTTTATTTGTCTCAGTGGGTGCAGGGCAGCCTATTGGCTGGTTGGGACACATGGTTTCCCCGTCTGCAGTCCTTCCCCCTCACACCATCCCACACACAACTGTCACATTAACTCTTTCTCAGATACAGTTCTGAGCCTGTTGCACCCCGGCCCAACACACATTTGGTGACTGACTCCCTATTCCCTCCAGAAAATGCATGCTTTGCCTAGTATTCTGGGGGTGCGGCATTCTGGCCCATCTTTAAGCTTTTGTTCTCATGGCTCGTGGCCTTAGTGGGACTGCTTGCTGTCATTTTAACACACCATGTAACTACCCACTCCGGCCCTGTTTTCAGCTGATGTCCATGTGCAGTTTCTTCAGATCCTGCCAGACCTCACTAAAGGTCATGAAGCCGCCTCTGGTCACCCTTGCCAGAAAATGCCAATGGTGTTGATGATCGCTCCCTGTGCCGGCATTCTCTGAGGGAGGAGAACATGGTAGCAGGGAGCGGTGCTAGGGATCAGACTCAGACTATAAATCCCAGTTGTGCCATTTAGGAGACAAATGTCCTCGCTTGAGTCTCATTTTTTTTCTAAAATGAAACCTATAAATATTAAGATTAAAGAAGTTCAGTGACCCCCAGGTGGACTAAATGCCATCAAACTGTACAAAACCAATCACCATATTGTTTAGGATATGAAAACAATAAATAAAAAAGGCTAATTTTGCCAAAAGTTTAAGCAGGATGAAAAAAGTTCTGTATACAAAGAATCTTCTTGCTTAAGGGATCTGAAGGGCGAATGAACATATTGTTCTTTGAAGTAAATATATAATTTTTAAAAATATATTATAGAAACCACAATAAACAGAAAATTAATGACTTTCACTCACCTTTCTGTTGCTTATAGCACAGGCCACTTCCAATCTCATTCTCCAACCATCCCTCTTCACCAGATCCTAACTGCTCCAAGGCTTGTTTCTGCCACTGTTGTCCCCTTTGATTCTCCCCTATACCCATTCCTTGTCAAGTGATGGATCACTAACCAGAACCAACAATGAGCATCTGAGCCTGGGCCTGCTCTCAGAGTTGTGTTTGAGCCTTTTGGAGATCATTAACCCAAAATGATCTGCTCTGTGGAAGGGATCTGTTTCTCAGATGTAATGCCAGGGTACCCCAGGAGTCAGTTCCTGGAGCCAGGGACCGGGTCATAAGGGGACCCTCATGCCTCCACCTCCTTCTTTAATAATGTCTGTTCTGAGCATGGGCAAAGGACAGCTACATGTTCTTCACTAGGGTTGCTGGAGCCATTAGTGGTCCAGCCATGCAGGGCTGAGTCAGCCTAGAACCATCACAGCCAAGGATGTGATGCTTCCTCAGACTAAGTTTGAGCTCACAGAGATCTTCAAGCAGCACTGAGTGAGTTCAGAATTTTTGCCCAGGATTTTTCTGCTCCACAACAGACAGGATGCTCCATTCGCCTCTGAATCCTCAGCACAGGGAGTGGCCATGGGAACATGCCCAGGAAACAGGAGGTGAGGCTATACCCATCAGTTCATCAGGTCTGACTCAGGCACCCCCTTTTCTCTCTCTGACATCTTGTCATGGCCTTTGTGTGCTTCACCAAGGGCTACATGGTCTTGTGCTCTGTGTCATAGAAGCTCACGGGTTGGCTCTTCTGAGCACTCACCAGCTTTCTCTCTTCCCGGGTCAGCCTTCCCTCTTCTTCTACCCGCTCAGTTTATTTCCACACTTGGTGGATATAGATGTTATATTCTTTTAGGAATCAAGGGCTGTTTGAGTCCCAAGGTTTGTCTCTAAGATGGGGAGAATTCTAGCCATTTCGGGAGGGTAATTTGAAGGATCAAATGGCTTAATCTTTGTGAAATGCTTAGAAGATAGTCTGGTAAACACCATGCAAGGTTTTGCTGTTATTTATAAAAAGTATATAAGCCAGAGTGTTGGGTGTGGTGGGGGCACACCTGCAATTCTAACACTTGGGACACAGGGGCAGGAGGATCAAGAGTTCAAGGTCATCCTTAGCTGCATAGAGACTTTGAGGTTTTCTTGGGCTACATGAAGCCCTACCTCAAAAAAAGAAAAAGAAAGGAAAAAGAGAAAAGAATAGGAGGTGGTTGAGGGTAGGGGATAATATGCTTAACACATAATATATACTGGTAAGAAAATTAAAACAAAACACAATGAAAAAATAAAAGCCAGATGGCTATTTATTTATAATGAGCAGCATTCAGTAAAATGTCTGCAAACTAGGCAAGAGAACTCCAGCCCTAAGGTCTAGTACTAATGGTGGCACACATGTTAGGATGTACAAGGAGTTATTCATCCATAGTGAAGTCCGTCATCACTCATTGACAGATGAGGACCAATGTCTCACCCTCTCTTTAAATGCACATGTGTGTCTCTCTCTGAACCTGGAACTCACCAATTAGGCTAGACTGGCTGTCCAGAGAGCCCAGGGGTCCTCCTGTCTCTGCCTCCCAAGTGCTGGAATTAGAAGTAGATATCAACACTCATTCCATTTTAATGTGGGCTTAGGGGATTGAAGTCATGATTTCCAGGCAAGTACTTTATCATTTAAACTATTATTCTAGCCTCCTCACTGAACTTTGATTCTAGATATAAATATTACTTTCATCCTCTTAAAGCACCAGGCACTAAAATTCCTTGAGGTTCAAGGACTTCCCAGGGAGATGGTGCATAGATGCCTGGAGACAGCGTCTTCTGGTTCTGACTCTATTTTCTTACTCTTACTGTTGTCCCTAGTCCATGAGGGAGGAAGATGATCTACCCTACTACACAGAGGCATTTGGAGCCTCAGGGGAAGGAGTATGGAGTCATACGCTGGCTCCCCAGACTGTGGATCAGTCAGGGCCTGTTGTATCCTGAACTACATTCTACAAGCAGAATATCATTTCTCAAGGAGCGAAAGTGGGCAGGGAACTATAGTGAGCCATGTCTGGGCAATCTGCTTTTTAGCCTGCTCACAGAAACGTGAGGAGGACAGATTGCTTTGCTTCTACCTTCCAGGTGGCA
Organism: Peromyscus leucopus; assembly: GCF_004664715.2. Classification (NCBI taxonomy): domain Eukaryota; kingdom Metazoa; phylum Chordata; class Mammalia; order Rodentia; family Cricetidae; genus Peromyscus; species Peromyscus leucopus. The sequence goes on from NC_051068.1 coordinate 79,487,465, forward strand.
GTCATGTGTGTGAACTCCAAGAATTCTAACTCTCTTCACTATTAGTCTAATGAACATTAATTAGGTAGGCACATTTGCAGGAGAAATCCCCAAACAAATCAATGATGTATTGTCTAATCATGCATGTCAAAGCCAAATAGAAATGTTTGGAGATCATTTGCAATTTTCTGTGATCTGATCCACTGAGTTTCTCCACCTGGCTTGGAAATAGAACGTGTGGTTTGCTAGACATTCCATTCTCAACTCCTCACTCTGAAGAATGACCCTCCTCCCATCACCGTCCATGCAGGTGTTGTTTTGGGATGTCGCTGCCAGCCCGCACACTGCATCTCGTGGTTTATGTCAGTGGACTTGATGCAGCAGGCATCCCAGCACAGTGCCAAGTGAGGCATAGAACTTTGATAGTGATGACAATTAGTATGTCTGTGTCTGGAGCAAATTAAATTTTCTAAATTATTCAAGCCTGGACTCCTAGGGTTTTGATGATCTGGGTTCTAGTTCAGGTCCCAGCACTCATTAGCTATGCATCTCAGTTTGGATCCTGAGAGGAGTCTCTCTCTCTCTCTCTCTCTCTCTCTCTCTCTCTCTCTCTGGTTTATATGCAAATATGTATACTGTGTGTGGGTATGTTAGCTATTTGATTGCATGTAAGCATGTAAAGGCCAGAGGTCTACACTGGATGTCTTGCTCTATCATTTTCCACCTTTATTGTTTGAGACAGAATATCTTACTGAACCTGGTGCTTGATCTTTTGGCTAGAATGGCTGGCCAGTGAGTCCCTAGGATCCTGGGATCTGCCTGTCTCTGCCCCCTCCTACTGATGCTGGAATTACCAACCCGTGCTTCCATACCTGGATACAAGGGGTCCAGGGAAATCCCAATTTCTCTCTTTTTCACCTTCTATTTTCTTGCTTATAAACTCAAATTGGCTCAACCTGACTAGAAGCCGGAGGGTCAAGGAACTTCTGACACAGTCCCTCTAGGTATAGAACAGCAGACAGAAGCTTGGACAGTCCATCTGGGCTTGGAGAAAGGATACAAACCAAGATCACTCAGCCCACCATGTGATTTTGGATAAATTTCTTATGACTTGCAGTTTTTTCATTTGTAAGGCAAGGATGGCAATTTTATCTAGCCACCAGAGACTACGAAATTCGAGAACTTTAAGACATAATGCATGGACTTGTATTGTGGTTTGGACATGACATCAAGTCCAAAGGGCTTGAACATTGGGGTCTTGGTACCCAGGTAGTGTTACTACCAGGTAGGAGGCTCTGGAAGCGTTAGTAGGTGAAGCATAGTGAGAGGCAGAACAGCATTGGGGGCAGGTCCTCAGGGTATCACATCCCTGGCTGCTTTCTGTTTCTCTTCGCTGTGAGGTAGGTGAACAGCCAGCCTCCTTCTGCCACATTCTTCCAGTCTCACTGCCATGATCACCAGCTCTGCCTCCCCAGCCCATAATCAATGAACCAAGGACCACAGACTGAAAGCTCCGAATACATGAGCTAAAATAAACAATCCCCCCCTGTACATGGTTTCTGTTGAGTGTCTGTCTGTCTGTGGTTACCCTGATGACAAAACAATATAGGCTGCTTTTGCTTCCTGCTTGTTTACTTAGCCAACTGCTCTTTGTTTGGACCGATCTGATGAGTGACAAGTCCATGAAGGGCCAAAGCAAAGGGAAAACTGTGGCAGGTATCCAGGCCGGGGGTGGCGGGAGGGATCCAGCTCTCATTGCTGCTATCTCCAAAGAGAGAGGGAGAGAGAAATCACAAATGTGTTCTTGATTCATATTGAAGTAATCTTTTTCTCTTTGTTGCAATTTATTCAGGTTTATGGAGCACATAAAGACCTACAAAGGCGGACTTTTGATGTAGTTATGCAGCTATAAACTTATACAGCTGTAATAATTGCATTTTAATGATTTCTTTATATTGCCATAATTGGTAGAGTTAATGATCATGTCAACTGGACTATGAAAAGAACACTCACGACAGCCAATCCCTCCCTCTCTCTAAGGCTCTCTGGAGAGGATAGAAAGATAACATGTTTTCCAACTTCTCTTTATTCACAACTAATGGACCCCCAGTGGGTAGGCCCTGAACTCCAGAAACTTCTCTTCGGACAGGTTTCCATTGGATACATATACTTAATTTGTCCTGTGCTCTGAGCAAACTTCCTTCCCCAGAAGGAGCCAGGCTGGGGCATCTTCTATTCCTCATCCTCTCTTTGCTACGGTTTCACAGTAGTTTTCCATTTCAGGCTTCATTACTGAAGAAAGATCTGGGAAATAAAAGGGTTTGCGGATGGTGTGCGCACGTGTGCCTGTTATTTAATCATGTCCCAAGTGCTCAGGAAAAAAAAAAAGCCCCTCTGAGATCAGAGCTGGATGAAAGATCTTGATTTTAGCTGGAGGGGAAAGAGGGAGCAAAAAAATCAGCTTGCCTGAAAAATTCTCATAAAATTTGCAAAATCTTGAAACTGAAAGTTCTGCAGTGCAGAGGCACTTCCGGGCGGTGTGAAAAGGCCCGGCTAGGGCCTCTTGGAACTGTGCTTGGATGGGGGCTACTGTCAGTCAAGCCAACGGTAGGCTCGAGACGAGGGTGGAGGGAACTGACCCTCAAAATAGAGATGGCTTTGGGCAAGACTAGAAAATAAATAATCGCTTTCCTCCCACCTTCCCCATCTGCTTCTGGCAGACAGAGGAAAAGGAAGCCGATTAACTCCATCCCCCACCTCCCGCACCCCATAGCTTGACAGACAGTTCTGACATTCTGGACAGCCCCCTAGGATGTGTCAATTGGATTATTGATAATTTGTAATGACCGTGGGGGTGGGGTCAGGGGAAGGGCTGTGAAGAGGAAGTGGTGGTGGTGGTGGTGGGGGCAGGGCTTTCTGGGTAGTAGGGTATAGCCAGAGCTGCTGATTTTGATGCTCAATAGGTAAGGGCTGATGGACTTGATCCTTTAAATTGGTTCTGCAATGCATTGTGGGAGTCGGCGCCCCAGACTTCCTGGTTTCCTTAGGCTTTGTTGAGGCTTAAAGTGAAATGTAGATTTTTGATCCGAACAACCCAGGGTGCAGGAAGAAGTAGGGACACAACCAGAGTGGCAGGAGAGGTCCTCCTGGCAGGAATCCATTAAAATTTTATGAAACAATTAGTCCTCATGAGATTGCTAACACATGGCTGAAGGCTGGTCTTAGGGAGAGTCTCTCCCATCTCAACAGCTAGCAACACAAAGAACCTACTTTGAGAAAGAGATGGAGGGGCTCAAACTCCTGGGGTCTGTCTGTCTCCAGCCTCCAACTGTATATGGGGTCAGGAAGAAGAGTAGAATGAGGGAGACTCTCAGTGGGAGCACTGTACCCACTCTGAGTTTGATTTTTCCCCTAAACATGTAACTTGATGACTTTTAGGAAGACCGGTTTTCCACTTTCCACTGACCTGATTGATAGCCTTTGCCCTGTCTGAAATGCTACCTGAAGACATCATGGCGGACACCCGACTTTAAAAAAAAATAGCATCCCAGTTTGACTAAAGATGTACCACGTTACGTTATGCCTTGGGGTGACTGTTCGCAGCACTATTGATTGGAGATCGTGAGGGAGATGACCAGCACAGGAAGAGGAAGAAGCCTCTATACAGAAATGGATAGGATGGGCACAGTGTGGTGGTAGATTCTATGCACTGTTCTTTGGAGAAAACCTCAGATGAGGGATTCTTGCTTTCTTTCTAGGAATAAAGAGAAAGGGGGATAGGAAGGTGGGGGAAGACACACCCTATCTGCTTTAGAAAGTCTTTATTAATGCAGGTTTGGTAGACAGTCTTGAATATTTTGCATTTTGAGATAAGGCCTCCTTATGTAACCTAGACTGATCTTGAATTTACTGTATAGCTCAGGTTGGCTTTGAACTTTCAACCCTCCTGTCTCAGGCTTATAAGTACTGGACTTAACAGCCATTGCATTACTGTGCCCAGGTTCCTTTCTGATTTTTATTATCTATCTATCTATCTATCTATCTATCTATCTATCTATCTATCTATCTATCTTAAAAGTTAGAATCTCTTGCAGCTCAATATGGCCTCTAACTTGTCACACAGCTGAGGGTGACCTTAAACTCCAGATCCCTCTGTCCCCACCTCCCAAGTTCTGGGATTATAGGCACGTGCTACTAAGTCTCGCTCAGACTCTTAACATGACCTGATGCGTTATGGTTTGTCAGAAGGCAGATCAATTCTACAGGACAGGGCAAGATGACCTGGGTTGTGAATAAGCAGCTAGAGGGTGTTAGGCTTGTTACATGCAGAAAACTGGTTGTTTAGGAAACAAAGGGCATTCGCATACGCATCATCTGGGCTTTACAAAAATCTTCACTGAATGAGGAATGTTAAATTCATAGAAGGGAGCTGACTTGCTGTGTAACTCAGTAAGAAAGTGGCAGAGCCAGGATTAGGATGTTCAAAGCTCTTGCATGCCAGTGGCTAAGGTGGAAATATCTCTACTAAACATCTTTAGTATCACCCTCATTATCAGGGGGATGAGCCAAGAGTCTTCTGAAGGGCTTGTTCTCTGAGTTCTTAATTATTCAAGACAATCTACTTAGGAAAAAGGATGTGAATTTCTGAGAATGTAATTGTGGAAAACCCCCAAGAACCTTGCAGACTGCATTTGTCTGGCCAATCGAATCGCTTGCAGCCCAGGACCACAGCCATTTGGCATCTTCTTCAAATACACATGACTGAGAATCAATGGTGATGAGGTTCTTTCCATTATATCCCCTTCCTTTTCAGTGTCTCAAGTGTAATAATATAACAATGTGGAGATGTCTGCCAGTTGAAAATTAAGAAGTATTGCCACTAACACACTCTCCCCATCCCCTGTTGGGATGGGAGAGAGAGAGAGAGAGAGAGAGAGAGAGAGAGAGAGAGAGAGAGAGAGAGAATGAGAATGAGCGACTTAGTTCAGAAGCTGGAAAAATCCTCCCCTCTTCTCTGCTTTCCGACTGTCGGCTTCTCTCTGGCTGGATCTGCGGCAGTGCGCCAGTTGAAAACCCTGGCCCCATCTCAGGATCTCTTTCTTCAGCATTCTCTTGGAAACTTCCCCCTTTCCCGTCACAAAATTAAAATGTTCTCGTTAAATCACGGTGATACATCCATCCTTTCATCTAGCCCTCCATCTAATTAATCACCTGTCTATCCATCTGTCCATCTATTAAATAGTTACTTAGCACTTACCCACTCAGAAAATCACTCACCGTATCAGGTGCTGAGGGGGACCCAAAGATGACTCAGATGCAGTCTCTTCATTAGTCAGAATGCTAGCCAGGAGGGAGAGAGGGAGAGAGAGAGAGAGAGAGAGAGAGAGAGAGAGAGAGAGAGAGAGAGAAAGAGACAGAGAGAGGGAGGGAGAGAGGGAAAGAGAGGGAGAGACAGAGAGATAGAGTGAGACAGACAGAGAGACAGGAGAGAGAGAGAGAGAGAGAGAGAGAGAGAGAGAGAGAGAGAGAGAGAGATGACATTAAGTATTTACAACAGGGGAAATTTAGTATAAGAGGTGGCGATAGAAAGTTTTTTGAGAGAAGCTGAACAGGAAATTGCACAGCAACTCAGAAATCAGGAACACTTGGAGGGCACCTAAACTGCCACTCCTAAGCTAGAGAAGGATAAAAGGAGTGTGAGATGCTACCAGAGTCCAAGAGGTAGTCATCAGCGGGGAGCCATCGTGGTTGTGTTTCCTAGGGATTTAAACTAGAATAACTATATTTAACTAAAGTTTGGAGACAGGGGGCTTGACTTTCGTCTTCTCGCCTGTCCTCCTTATTCTTGATAGTACCTCTAACTGGCTGGACCCTGCCAGAAATCTAGGCGGTACAAGCCACAGGGGCCAGGCTCCTTGTCTCCACTTAGTACAGAATGGAGCCCAGGAAGGGTGAGGATGACTTTGAAGGTTGAGAGCTAGCTCCAGTCCAGGCCTGGTATGAAGACTGGAGAAAGAGCATCTACTTCACCCGGACTCTAATCAAACCTGTCTGATTTTTGAGAATAGCCCCTAGAAGAAAACTGGGACCTTGGTAGAATATCCTAATGACTCTTTCCGAAACCAGTAACAGACAAAGTGGTCTTCCCAACATGGTTGTGTCACTCAAGGTCTAACAGTGAGTAGGGACAACTGAGTTGGGTGTAGACATAGTCTCATGGTGCTTCTCTGTGGGCTCAGTGTCCAGCAAATGATTACTCCTGACACCTGAGCACTGGCCCTAGCTCCAGGTCCCGTTCATTCCCCCCTCCAACCAAACAAGTCAGCCATGCTCTTTCACATCCTCAGCGGCTGGAAGTGCTCGGCGTTCTCACCCCTCTCCATTCTGTGTGGATTCCTTACTTCTCTTTTGACAACCAGATTTCCTGTCGCATCTTTGTGAAGACTTCTTTGTTCTCCCACCTCTGTTCCTTTGGCATTTCTTATGTTTCTGTGGCTGTGTATGGTATGATGCATGTGGCCGATGCTAGGATACCCATTGATGTTCATTGTTAGTCAACAGTTCCTGGGGCACAGGGCCTTTATCTTCATCACATAAGTGTGCCACAATGTCTGGGCACAAAGTAAGCAATAGACTTTGAATTGAGGTCCTGACGGTGCTTCTATCATACAGATGGAAAGCTTCATCCTTTGGACAGCTGCAGTCTTCCCGTCTCCACCGGGGTGATGTTTACCACCTAGTAAGGGCTATCAAGGCCATTGCCAAATCTGTCTATCCCATGCTTCAGGCTCTAGAATGATCCTGGGAAGAAATTCCTAGGAGAGCGGGACTGAGAGCTGAGAGCAGCTAATGGTGCCTTCCTTCCTTTTGATGTTTTATAGATGTGACTTCTCAGCCCAGCCTGGCCCAGCACTACCAGGTAGAGCTTCCTTGTACTGGAACATCTCCGACAGCTTGGCAAGCTTGATCATTTAGGTGAAGTTTTATATGCAGAAAAAAAGAATCCTTTCTCCCTTGCCACTCCAGAGTTTATCCTCTCTCTCCCTCCTTCCCTCCCTCCTCTCTTCTGCCAAGTAAGAGTACCTCCACATCTGGCCTTGCCTAGATCTTTGGGGTATTTCCCCTGCTTGGTCTAGGGGAAATAGTGCTATCCGGTTGTTTCTTTCAGGGAATCCATTCTTTCTCCAAGTCCATGGGCTTCTGATTCTATTGATGCAGTCAGCGTGGGAATTCAGGTGGCAGTGCGTCTGGAGAGGAACTTCTTATGTGCAGGTTAAGTGTTAATGTCGATAATATTTTCCTCTCAGAATGCCAGTATCTCCATTTCTATTTTCTTTCCATCTCTACATGCTTCCCCCAGAGAGTTCTGTAGAATAGACAGAGATGCTAATAACCATTAGCCCCTTTATGGTGGATAAAATGAGGCCAGGAGAGGAAAAAGCATCACAGCAGGAGACAATGAAACACATCAGATACTGGGGTGAGGATCTGGTCCTCCTCTAGGGATGCTGCCCAAGTCTGCTGCAGGATTCGAAACTGGTCAAGGGCCAAAGCTGGATGCTGCGAGGTAGGCGCTTGTACTCACTCATGGGGGTTGGTGAGCATCTCCTGTCTCAGTAGGCAGTGGGGTGGGTGATGGGGCCCTTGGAAGTTTCTGTACAGGGTGCCCTGCCCCAGCCACTCTCTCAAGTTTACTGGAAAGATACGGAAGAGGAGAAGCAAAACTCAGATTGTCCTTGGACCAACAGCCAGGATTTCCTTGCTGTTTGGGGGCTCTGGGCAAGATACTCCATCTATATGGCAGTTGGGTTTCTCACGATTCGGTGGGAGAATTCCTCCCTGAAGGTTGTTTATTAAGTGAGACAGTGGGTACAGCTGGCGCCTGGCACATGACAAATAAGGGGTATTTGAAATGGGGATGATTTTTACCTCACCTTTTCCACCCCTCTCCCTTGCTTTAGGCTCTGACCTCAGCTTGGAGCATGGCCAAACTGTGGTGGGCTGTCTGGAAGCCTAGAGCCTCCGCTGCTTTTACTCCCACAGTCCCTGGGTCCTCAGGAGGGAACCAGGCCTGTTGGCTATGGGGACAGGGGTGAGCGATGAGTAAGAGTTGGCTCATCCAAAAGATCCAGGGGTCACTCTTCTGAATGCCGGTACATCTGGGTAGGAGCAGTGAAGATGTAAACATAATAGCTTGTTTCACTGCAAAGAAGAAAAACCAACAGGAAGCTTCAGATAAAAATCCTCAGCGAAAGAGAGTTGGAGAGAATAGACTGGCAGACTCATTCTTGACAGTGTGAGGAAGCTAGGCCTCCTCTCCACGCCTGTCCCTTCCAGCCAGATCTGTTTGTGACAGTATGAGCTTTTTTTCACTTCTGGTAGGATCTGCCTCAGTCTCCCAGAGTGCCCTAGGTCCCCCACCCAGTGTGGCTCCTGGTAGAATCCCATGTGTCTGGGCCTGGCTGTTTTCTCTCCCCTTGCCAGCCCGGATTGGCTCTCATCCTGCATTTTTCCTGAGCCAGCTGCTTACATTCAGTCTGGAGGCCCCTTTCTCTGTACCACGTCCATCCTTTGTGCCACGTGCCGCCTCTGTGCTTTGCCTTTATTCCGGGGGCAGTCAGAACTGGGATTCGCTGCCGAGCAGGGCTGGCCTTCACTGTTATCTGGTGAGATTGGATCTGGCTGAGACATTTCCAGGCCATGTGATGAATGGGTCCCTGCAAATGTGGGTGGTAAGCAGGCTGGCAGGGAGGGTGAGACGAGACAGAGGCTCCTTGACTTCAGTGACAGGTTTGGAAATGTCTGTAGATATGGACTCCTTTTTCTAACCCAGTCCTTGGGTTCCCTTCCCTACACACTTCCTGGGATGCCTGCGGCTAAAGCACAGCATGGGTTGTGATCTCACGTGACTGTGGCATTGTAAAACAAAAACACCAGCAGCAATAAAAGATTTCTGAGCATGCAATGACCAAAAAATTAATTCACAATCCAACATTTAGGGCTGGTGAGGGGCTCAGTAGATAAAAGTGCTTGCCCCTGCTCTGGTAGCCTGGACACCCGACCAGTTTGAGCATGCTCCAGGGAACCAGCTTACTGTTCCTTTGGACATGTTGGAAGAGAAGCGTTAGACACAACGCTACATTCACTCTGTCTGAAGAATGTGGAGGAAATCACATTCTGGCTGGTGACACTGATGTGGAGATGTCCACGGTTCTCTCCACATCTCACGGCTGAGATATATCAACATCCTCAGAGCTGTCCTTCCTACCTTTCTGCAAAGCAGCATATATATTTTTTTAAAAATACCAATACTGATGTTCAGCAACTGGATTTGAACTCGCCTTGAGCATTTTACAAAAAAGGTTGGTTATCAGTCTTCCTGAAGCCACTGGACTTCATCCTCGCCGCTATGCCCTCAAAAGCTATCTTGATTTAGCCAGACCCACATCTCATAGGAAGCTTTTGGGCTGAAACACACTACTGAATTCCATCTCAGGACTATGATGGTCTGTGAGAAAGAACTGCCAGTGAACTTGCATCTTATCTGATAATCCAAGAAACTCTTGGCTCCTGCAGGAAGGCAGGTTGCAGTGGATCAAGGGGTTTGATTTCCTATGGTTCAGACTCTCCTCATCCTGGGTTACTCTCAGTGGCCCAGGCTTACATATGGGATGCAGTGTGATCTTGTGGGCTGAGGCAGACTGGTTTTATCCTTGGGAAGGGGCAGGCCTGGGAAAATAGCCATGGTGAATAAGCACCAAACTGAATTCTTTAGGAGCAAGGATGCAGGTGAGCTGTCAGCCGGTGTGAGGCTATGGGGCTAAGGAGGACGCATGTTATGGAAGATATCCCGACAGGCAGGTTTGAAGAGAGACAATAAATCCAGCTCATGTGGCTCTTGAAGGTCAATAAGCATATGGTTGTCATTAAGTACACTTCCCCCACACTGTTTCTTACATTTGCTTATTTATAACTCCCCATCATCTCTACAGCAACATCACATGGCTTTGTAATATAGATGTTTCTAAAATCATCCTTGAGCTTTTAGTCATTAATATACAATGTAAGATACAAACCACAGCTGAAAAACAACTATTAATAGCTACGTCAATTGAACCAGAACTCTATTTTTCTAAGTTAAAAATTTTGTTTTATTTTAATTGTGTGTGTGTGTGTGTGTGTGTATGTGTGTGTGTACCCATGTGAGTAACCTTGGAGGCCAGGTGAGGGTGTTGGAATCCCTGGATCTGGAGTTAAAGGAGTCTGTGAGGTGCTTGATGTAGGTGCTGAGAAATGCACTTGGCCCCTCCGAAAGAGCAGAAAGTGCTCTTAACGCTGAGCCATCTTTCCAGATCCCATTCTTCTAAGTTTTAAATTTTGCTGTAATTTCCTACTTATAGAAGTCACAAGAATGCCAGGGTGAACTCTAGTCCAGTATTTACTCTGTCATTTTTGTCTCATGTGTTCTGTGATGCTCAGGTATTCTTCAAGACAATAGTACCCAAGCCATGAGGCTGATCTGCACACAGGGGTCTGGAGAGACTAGCGAGACTCGGCTGGTAGAACAGCTGAGTGCATGCTGACCACTCTAGCCCCTCATTTCCTGACTGTGGGTAAGGAAATCCAGAGCTATTAGAGTTTAATTCTTTTTTTGTTTGTTTTTTTTGGTTTTTTTTTTTGTTTTTCAAGACAGGGTTTCTCTGTGTAGCTTTTGGTGCCTATCCTGGAACTTGCTCTGTAGACCAGGCTGGTCTTGAACTCACAGAGATCCACCTGCCTCTGTCTCCCGAGTGCTGGTATTAAAGGCGCGTGCATCACCATCACCTGGTACAGGGTTTAATTCTGAGTTTTAAATCAGAGTTCAGTGCCTGGATGTTTTTGCTCACTTATTTGCTTGCAGTATTGGTGATTGAACTCTGGGCTTTGTACATGCAATAAGTGTTCCGTCACCGAGCTATATCCCCAGCCTTAATTCAGAGGATATTTCATAAGTGACAGTTCTTATTGATGATTAGGATAAAGGAAGGGTTATCTGTTGAGGTTGAGGTTAGAACCAGAAGCCTGGGCCAGCTTGGCAGGGCAGGTGATGCTGGAACTTGAACCTGCTGTTGCTGTTGGGGAGCACACAGGCCTGGAGCCCCTGGAACCCCAGAAGAACTCATGCTTCCTTAGGGACCTTGTAAGGTGACTGGTGGGAAGTTTGGCATGACAAACCTAAGCTCTTCTGGCCAAACTCTAGGGCTTAGAGATCTTGAATAATGAGTAAGGTGATGGCTATGGGATGTCCCTCCTGGGAGAATGAATGAATGGAAGATTTGAGACACTGGAAGCCCTCTTACATGGTAAGAAAGTGTCTCTCTTCTCTACAGATTCCAAACAGTCTTTACTAAAATGTAATTAAGTTCCAAGTCCCTGGAAATCAATCATGCTCCTAGGAGCTAATACCGTGGCTTAGTGATTAGAAGTGAGGGGAGCCAGGGGCAATTACTCTCTGATGAGAGAGACTTAGTGCCCAGGTCCAAGTGCTGGGAGTGTTGGTGTCTGGGATGGGGTGATGAAGCAGTCCCTAGGGACTAGGAGTAATTACACATCACCTGTTCTTTAGTCTGAAGGTCTCTATGGGCTACAAAGTCCACCTCCTGATCTATATTTGAACCTCAGGAGCTTTCCACCATATTGAAGGAAAAGGGAGAAGGAGTGATAACCAGGTCTGTCCAGAGCTCAATTAACCCATCAGTCACTGTTTAGTCTACTGTCTTCCTGACAACACCAAAGAGAAAACAAGTAAGACAGTAAGATAGCTTGCCAGCTGGACGTGCTGATCCATGCCCGGAATCCCAGAACCCAGGACACTGAGGCAGGAGGATGGCTACAAGTTTGAGACCAGCCTAGACTATATTGTGAGATCCTGTCTCAGAATGCCATAAAACAAAAAGCTTGCTAGTCAGCCATCTTTGCCTAGATGCTCCTGAGTACCTGGTCCTGCCTGGACATACTCCTTATTGGAAGATCTTCGACCAGCTTCCCTCTGGAAGAAGATAACACTGGGCAGGAATAAAGGGTCCTGGGGTTCAGCTACATAAAGAAGCAGCAGAATGCTAGCAATTAGTCAGTTTAGGGGAAAGACAGGTAACATCCCATTCGCCAATCTTTCTCCCATTCTACAGTTCTTGACTCTAACCAGCCGTATGAGTTTGGATGAGCTGACCTTCCACCCTGAGTCTCTCACGTGCAGGGTCAGAGTTACATAAAGAAATCTGCAAGGCCCCTGCCACCACTTCCTTCTAGTTCCCTACTGTGTGGGAGGAGGGGTTGGTGGTTGGGAGCCAGGGTGAGGGAGAAGAGAAATGGGAGAGACTGTGTACAGAGAAAGGACTGGATGCAGGGAGGGGTGATGATGGATGGAGAGCTGAGGGCTCTGCACACTCTTAACACTCAGTCTGCTGACCACGTAGGACTAGCTCAGCAGCTGAGGATGGTGGAGGGCTGAGAGGACAGTGGGGGATGATAATGATGACTATTGTTATTTGCATACTGAGCAGTCCAGCTCCAGGCTTCTCCCAAACTAGACAGGCTCAGTGTCGTTCAGACAGACTTAGGTGACTCAGCTGCCACCTGCATCCAGCTGGTCCTATGGGGATAAAGGTGTCCTGAGGGGAGCAGGGTGAAGAAGAAAAGAGGGAGGGAGAGACCCTTCCAGAAGCAGTTGCCTCTGTCCTTTCCCCCTGGCGTCTAGCATAACTCCAAGTTGGCGCCAAAGCCTGGCGAGTATATATGTTTAAGTGACCAGTGGCAGGGTAGCCTAGGGCAGAGAAAGGAACAGGGCCGTAGGTGGCTGCTGAGTATGTCAGGGGAGCATCTCCCTCAAGGCTCTGTGGGTCTGGGAGGTGGGAATGGGGGGAAAGTCCCAAAGGGCATGGGTAAAAGCACCAGGAGGCACTTCAGAGGAAAGGAACAGTACTCCAGCTTCCTGTCTGGCTGCCACTGTAAAGAGCCCAGTCTCTCCCAGTTGGGCATCATTCAAGCAGGATGCAGGGGCCAGGAAGCAACAGCTTCCACTTCTGACAGTTCTCTTGCTGCAGTTTCCAACCAAACTTTGAGCTAGGCACTCTTCTCTTTACAGGTCAAGTGACCAACTAAGCCAGGGGAGTGGCTAGAAGCAAGCACCTCGTGTATTACTTTTATTTCCTGTAGTTTTGATGAAATACCCAGACAAAAGCAATTTAGCAGAGAACGGTTTTTAGTTTAGTTCACAATTCCATGTTAGCCCATCGTAGCAGGGATTCAAGATGGCAGTAACTTAGTCAAATCCACAGACAAGAATAGAGAGAGAAATGTATGCATCCTTGTGCTCGGTTAGCTTTCTCTGTTCTTACACAGTTCAGGATTTCCTGTCTAGGGAATTGGGCCACCCACAGTGGGCAGATCTTCACACATCAACCAACACAATCAAGAGAATCCCCGAAGACATGCCTACAGTTTAATTTGATCTAGACAGTATTTCGTTGAGATTCTTTCCCCAGCTGATTCTAGATAGTGTCAAGTTGATTAAAACTAATCATCACACAGGGGTCCTTTGCTTGAACCCAAGATCATCTGCTTACTCCAGTGACTTGAGGCTGTTTCTTTACAACTGGAGACTCATCTCACAGCCTGCAAAATGGAGACAACATAATCCTTCCCCCATTAAGTTGGCTGGCATGAGGATTCAAGAGGCTCGATTAGCATAATGCCTGGTTTGTAATAAAAAGCTGTGATTGTTGGTGTGGTTCAGTTAGACTTGGAAGCCAGGTCTGCTTGCTGTATGTAGGGTTAGTGTTAATGTGCAATTCCATTTTGACCTGAGCTGCTTTGAGTTTCTCAGAGGTAGGGGGATGAATAGTTGAGATGCATTCTGAATCTTTGGGCCCCTGAGTTCAGTGCCTGCAAATTGGACTCTTTACTCTGGTAGTTAGGTTCTTCCTTATTCTATATTCCCACTTCTCAGACCTTGTCTGAGTAGGCCAAGGGTTTCTCATCTTTCTTTGTGCACGGTTCTTCCTCTCAGGAACCGAGCCCCTGGAATCTGTGCTTCCTTCTCAGTTCACCTGGACCTCTCTCTTGACTTGGTACTTCTGCCTCAGCTGTTTGCTTTCTCTGGCCAAGCTGCTAATGGTCCATTTTCTGTGACTCATAATTACCGTACTCCATTAGACAGGGTCATTCAGACTGGATGGTGGGTCTGCTTGCTTAGCACACAGTACCTGACATCTGCCCTGTCCAGTGAACCCTAACACTGGTCTATAGCTACTGTCACCCATGAAACTCAGCATTGACCCCCTTCCTGGAGGCTTCCAGGAAACTGTTCAGTTAACAGGCTCCGAGGTCCTTCCCCGAGTTCCCCAGGACTGAACCCAGCGCAGGCTGCGGCACATCAGCCACCCAGCTTGCTAAGAGCTGAGACAAACACGTTCTAGAATGAGTTTGCAATCACCGAATGCCTCCCTTGTGACCCTGGGTGATCTCATTTACCCCATAATGGCCTACTAATGTTGATAACAGCTCCTTACCCCAATACCCAGCTGGGAAACTGAGGCTGCATGAGGCTAAATGGTTTGTCCCAAGCTATAGAGGCCTGAGCTGGGATGTGAATTTGGGAGTCAGATTGTGAAACCTGTGTTCCTAGTAGTCTCTCCTTGGTGAGTGTGTGGAAAGTAGAAAAAAATCTAACATTTTCCTTTCCCCCTCTTTCCTTCTCCTGGAGAATATTTTTATCTACCAATACCATCCAGGCAGCTCATGCATTGCAGGGCAGGACGCTCAAACCTTGGTTGTTTTGCAATAAACAGAAGTTTATAGATCCCCTAGCTCTCTAGATATACCCTGAAGACAATTAAATACAGAAAACAGAAAATGCTGAGGGAAAAATAATCCTGCATTATGAAACCAAATAGAAATCGCTTTGAAGTATCTGTTGTTCTTGGATTATCCATGAGTGTGGATAATCAGCAGAGTTGCCCATATTGTTATGCACACAACTTAATCTGCCTCCTCTAACAACTTCTGCAGTACAATTTTGGACAACAAATTAGTTTCAGACGAGGGACTCTTGCTCCTCCTTGAAAAGCATTCTTCATTTCAAATGATCCTCGTTGCTAGCCATCAGTGCTGACAAGAAAGCAGAGAATTAAACTGTTGATACAATCCTAGCCCCTGGGCTGCCTCCTGCTTGCTCATCATGAATTCTCTTTGTGTCTTCCCCTTCAGGGGCCATCCTGAACAGGGAGGAGGAGCTGGGCAGCATTATGGCAGCTTCAAAGCTTTGCCTGAACTTTCTTTTCATCCTCCTGGAGGCGGATGCTCTTTGAGGAGCCTTTGGATGATTCTGGAAAAAGGGCCAGCTCTGAGGAGGCTTAGAGTAACTGGGAAAGGACCAGGGGCTTCTGCCAGGAAAGAGCTTCCTGTCAGGAGACCACCCGAGGTGGGAGGGTCCACATGCCCACCCCACCACTCCCTGTTCCCTGGTAGCCACTGAGGAGTAAAAGTGTTTCTCTAGGGAACCAAGAAGGCAAAGGTGATGTGTCAGAGATGCTGGAGGGAGTTAGCCACTCTGCAGAGTGACTGTTTCCACTCAACTGAGCCTCCTTTCTCCTCTTGGATATGAGGGTCCTCTTTCTTGCCCACAGACGAGAAAGCTCAATCTATGGCAGCTGCCACTTTCCCAAGGTCCCCCAGTACCCCTGTGAGATTTGAACTCTGACCAATGTTCTGTTCTGGTCTATGACTTGGTTGACACCCGCTATCCTGTCTCTGTCTGGGTCCAGCCCTAGGCAAAATTGCCATCCCTCTCTTCTGGACTGGACTCCTACACCAAGTCCCACAGGGCAGGTGGCAGATGGACCTCCACTTCCTGTAGGGGAAGGAAATCCTATCAGGAACTTTACAGAGTGGCTGTGTGGTTTCAAGTGTGGGCTGTGGTTGTTTTGAAACAGTACAATAAAAAATCACTTTTGGTGGGGAGAGTGAATTGGAAAATATGAAGAAGAAAGGGTGCTACAGTGTCATATGACAGGTGACCTTCCTACTAGCATGTCCGCCCAGCTGGCATGCAACCGTTCTGTCCATGTGAACTTGTTTTTGTTGTTCACATAGCAAACACAAACACTGTGCTTGTTGCTTGACAGAGACTGTTATCCTGAGGGCTTTTGCTTCACATAACTTCACTTTCTACAACAAGCCTCTGTCATCTTTCCGTTTACAGATGTGTTCTGCTGCAAAGACCAGGGAACATCTGTTTGTTTGTTTACTTAGTGTGTGTGCGTGTGCATGCGCGTGCGTGCGTGCGTGCATGTGTGTGCGTGTGTGTGTGTGTGTGTGTGTGTGTGTGTGTGTGTGTGTGTGTGTAGGTGTATATATACCGCAGCATGTATGTGGAGGTCAGAGAACAACTCGCAGGGATTTGTTGTCTCTTTCCACAGTGTGGCTCTGGGGGTGGGCTCAGGTTGTGAGGCTTGGTGGTGAGCGCCTTCACCTCCGGAGCCCTCACATCACGCCCGTGCATATCTTTGCACCTTCTTTTACCCGCCCCCCCACCGTCCCCGGAGGAGCACTGGCTCGTTTGATAAATGCACCCCACTGTATACCCAGTGCTCTAGCCAGCCTAAGTGTTGACGGGTACGGAAGCCATACAGCGGCACTAAGGAGGTCTCCTCTCTGCCTGTCTTTCATTCATCTCGACATTTGTCCAGAAATCAAGGAAAACCGAAGACCCAGGGCAGCGTGGAACAGAAAAGCCACTGCAGTATGACAGACTGAAGGGGTTGAGGGGACAGCTTTTGGCTTCAAGGAGGGGTTGAGCGTGCTGAGTGTGCTAAGGATAAAGGTCGTTCATTTCTTCCCAGACTCCTCAGTGACAACAACCCATCTCTCTCTCTTCAGGACTGAATGTTAAAAAACACCCTACCTACTTGTGATTTTCTGTTCCTTGTTATCTCTTCGAATCCAGGCCATGCAAGTTCAAACCCCACTTCTGCCCCTTACTCCATGACCTTGACCAAGCTGCTTAGCTGTTTATAAACTGGGGGTGATAAGTGTATCCACTTCAGAGGTTTGTTCTGGAGACTAAGGCTATGACGTAGGAGGTAACGCGGTTCCCTCTCCCGACGGACGCCGCTCTAGCCAGCTGCTGCTCCTCTGCTCTCCAGGGCGCAGGCATGCTCCTACCTGTCGGCATGGGCTGCTGGGTTTGCCCGAGCTGTTCTTCCTTCAGCCACCTGCATGGCTTACTCTCTGCTTCCCGAGCTCTGCTCAGATGCCTCATTGTCGTCTCTACCCGCCACTTCCAGCTTAATAATGTGCCACCTGGCACTCCTGCCGCCTTCTGCCTTTATTTTCCTTTCAATTCTCGCTGCGCGGCATACTACGTACTTTACCTACTCATCTTGTGTTTTATTTCTCCCCTACACTGTTTCCAATAGAGTGTTCTGCCATTTACCAGCTTCGCAAACCTTGTTCTGTGTATGGCAGCATTGCTGGGGCCTGACCACAATAGAGGCTTTTAAAACCCCTTTAGAGGAAACGCAGGAGAGTGGTCTTTCTTCCTGTCTCACTGCTGGCTTTTGGATACAAGCTAGAAATTCTCTTTCCCATCAGGGCAGAGCCATTCTCTGAGTATGCGGACGGTATGTGGAAGGGGATCCCAGGCCCTCTGGAACCTCTTCCCGTTCAGCTGGTCTCAGTTTGGGCTGACCACTTGCAGCGGAGTGAGTGTTGGACAAGAAAGCTTGATTCTTGGGAACTGATGAGTCAGCCAAGGGACAGAGTTGAGACCCATGGCAAGCACCCGAGGTGGGCTGGTGTCTGTTTTCACCCCTGAAAGGCATGGCACAGCCTCCTGCTGAGAGAGGGCCTTTCTGAGAGCAGGAGCCGATTTCCCCACCTCACCCATTCCGGTGTTGCAGACCTACGGAAGCAGATCTCTGCCTGAGATCACGAGAAAGAGAAGTAAGTCTGGCAGTCCCACCTGGTTCTAGCCTCTTGGGCCTTTCCAGATCCCTGGGCCCCCGCTAGATCTCTGACCGTGTATCTGAAATCACAGAGTCTGCCATTTACCAGCTACACGACCTTGGGCAGCTCACTTTCCTCATCTGCAAAAGGCTGGAATCAACCACTCCCCAAGTTCCTTTCAGCACGCTGCTCAACGGAAGCAGCAGGAATTTGTGGTTTAGTGTGCAATCTCCTGGGCCAGTCCCCTGAATTCAACTCCACTGCTTGCTGTTGTGGGTAACCTCTGAGCCCGTTTCTTCATACTAAAGGGGGACATGAGATAAATAGTACCTTCCGCTGGGAGTAAATGAGGATTGAATGAGAAGGACACAGAGGCCTCAGGAGAAGGCTAGGTACTTACTGAGTTCTCAGAAATATTAGCTATCATTATTTCTGTGACTGACAAGGCTTATTCTGGACCTGATAGTGATTTCTGTTCCACCTTCAGGCAGACTTCAAGGGTGCAATGCTCACTCCAGGGATGGTAGCATGAGCACTCTGTTCTCCTCTTCATAGTGACAGGAGGTGACAGGTAGTTCCCCCAAGAACCGTGACTAGGTGTCCTTGCCGTGCTGCTGAAGGCTGGGGCTGGGATCCTTGCCTTCACTTGGACGGTTTTCCACAGCTCCTTCAGCATGTTTTGCTTGGGCTAGCGCATTTACACCAACCATACATCTTATCACTGTCATAAATCTTTATTCCTATGGACATGCCTAAACTTATGGGTTGAAATAACATAATTTGCATGCTCTTAAGTATGCAGATTGGTTTAATCTGTTCTGTAAATTCACCACCAGGCCTGTGCAGCCAGCCTCTCCCTCCAGGCCTCAGCCTGATTTGAATATCACACTTTATTTTGTGGAGGCTGGTGTAAGAAGCTTGCATCCGAAGCCATCCCCCTGGGTAGGAGCGATGTCCCCTGCCTGTGGTCACAGCCCTCCCTGCACACTGCTTCCCCTGCAGAGAATTTCCCTGCCTCCCCACAGACATGAAGTCTGGGTGGAGAAGCCCCTCTGGGCTTCTGCTGAGCTTTCTGAGTAAGCTACGTTCCAAGATGGGGCTTTCAGTGGAAGTAAGGCCAGCGGGTGTCTGGAAGTCCTAGAAGTAAGAGAAGACAACAACACAAGGCATGGACACACAGCTCAGGTTTACCAGGAACTCTTGGACACACACACACACACACACACACACACACTCACACACTATATCTATATCATCTATATAGATATACATATCTATCTATAAATTTATTTGTATGTACTTTAAATGTGCATGCATGGTATATGCACACTGTGTGTGTGTGTGTGTGTGTGTGTATGTGTGTGTAACACATGTCTGTGCACACACTGAAGCCAGAAGAGGGCATCTGGTATCCTCCTTTTCTAAAAATTTGTTCTATTATTTTATGTGTATGAGTGTTTTGCCTTCATGTGTGTCTGCACCATGTGCATGCCTTGTGTTGGTGGAGGTCAGAAGAGGGTGCTGGATTCCCTGAGTCTGGAGTTACAGACAGTTGTGAGCCACCATGTGGGTGCTGGGAATTGAACCTGGGTCGTCTGCAGGAGCAACAAGTTCTCTTTACCACTGAACCAACTCTTCAGCTCCAGGTGTCCTCCCATGAGGCAGGGTCTCTCTGGAAACTTTCAGGGTAAGTCTGGGAAGCAGCCGTGCCAGTGACCCTCCTGACCCTCTCCTAGTGACCCTCCTGACCCTCTCCTAGTGACCCTCCTGTCCCCTCCTCTCCCAGTGACCCTCCTGTCCCCTCTCCCAGTGACCCTCCTATCCCCTCCTCTCCTAGTGACCCTCCTGACCCCTCCTCTCCTAGTGACCCTCCTGACCCCTCCTCTCCTAGTGACCCTCCTGACCCCTCCTCTCCCAGTGACCCTCCTGTCCCCTCCTCTCCTAGTGACCCTCCTGTCCCCTCTCCCAGTGACCCTCCTGACCCCTCTCCCAGTGACCCTCCTGACTCCTCTCCTAGTGACCCTCCTGTCCCCTCTCCTAGTGACCCTCCTGTCCCCTCTCCTAGTGACCCTCCTGTCCCCTCTCCTGCCCCCAGCCCAGACCTGGAGTTACAGGTGTGCTCCTGGATGGCTACACAGTGGCTGGGATCCAAAGTCCTGTCCTCAGGATCGTGTAGCACGTGCTCTTACCCGCTGAGCCGGCTCTCCTGCCTACAGGAGGTCGTTTTGAAGATGACTCACGATTCAGGGACCTGGGGAGCTTATTTTTGCTTTGCTGCCAGGACATGTGCATGGGGCAGACCAGGGGCCCTAGGAGCATCTGTCAGCCATTGGCCACAGGAATGTAGAATGGGGAGATGGATATGTTTGACTGGAATTCAGGGGTACAGTTTTGTTTCCTTCTTAAATAAGCAATTGTCGGACTACTCAGGGTCCTCTGCATACCCTTGCTTCCTGTGGCCTAAAGAGACCATTCCTAGAAGATGGGACGGAAGTATCTGGAACAAGGAGCAGGCTCTTTGTCATGATGCTCTTGCTAATTCTCAGATCATGCAGAGTCTGGATCTGTGATTCACACTGGAACTGTAATCATCAGAGACAGCTAACAACCCCGCATTTCTCCGTTCTTTCAGTTCTGACTCAGCTGGCCTGGGACAGGGCTTGCAGGCTATCAGTTCTAAAAGATTTTCAAACAAAAGTCTTGAAATCTCTGGGTCCTAAAGCCCATCCAGAGGTCAGAGCTATTATTCCCGGCTCTTGCCTTAACTGACGTCCTGTGCTTCACTCTTTGCAGGACTCGGGAGAGCAGGGGAAGGGCTGGGAAGATGACATGGTAAAGTGTTTGCTATATAAGTACAAGGACATGAATTTGAGTCCCAGAACCATGTGAGAAAGCTGGGCATGAACATCCTTGAAATCTCAGCACTGGGGAGATGGAGACAGGTGGGACTTGCTGGCCTAGCCTGCTTGCTGAGTTCCAGGCCAGTGAGGGCTCCCGACTCAGAAATTTAGGTGGACAGATTCCAAATATCCTCTGCTTTCCATATGCATGGCACACACATGCAGTCCACCTGCTCTGTCTCTCTGTCTCTGTCTCTCATTAAAGTAGAGTCTAAAATCTTAGGCAACTATTTCTTTTAAAGCCTTATGAATTAAGGGAAAGTTCTAAGCAAAAATTGGTGTTGCATTATATTTAGTAGTGATAAATTGAAATTGACCACATGGAATATGATGCAGCCAAAATAAATGGTTTTGTATACAATGCAGCCACTTGCAATATTTATTTATTTAGTTTTTTTTTGAGACAAAGTTTCTTTGTGTAACCCTGGCTGTCCTGGAACTCTCTCTCTCTCCATAGACCAGGCTGGCCTTGAACTCAGAGATCTATATGCTTCTGCCTCCCAAGTGCTAGGACTAAAGGCATGCACCACCATCACCTCACTAAAAGTGTTATTTCTTAAGGTAAAGATACTCATTTGATTTTTTCCAGTAAAAAAAACCCAGCATGTCAAATTGTATCTGCATTATGAGTATAACTATGTAAAATTATGAGTGCATATAAATAAAGGACCGTGGTGGAACTAAGACAAGCAAAAGTGGTTGATGTGTTAGATTATAAGCCAGGGAGCCTCTCATTTTAAATTACTTTTTTATTGTTGTTTATGCAGTAAGTAGCAGAAATACAGTATTGCTCTAAGCAAACAGGCAGGTCCTGGCCTCCCCAGGAGAGGATTTTGTGCTCCCTCCCAGCATCTCCCTGTCCCAAAGAGAAACCTTTGGACTTACTAGGGAAGCTCTCATTTGCTTGTTAAGAACCTGGCATCTATGCCAGCACTGTATCAGCTGCTGAGCTGGGGCTGGGGCAGGCAGCACGTAAATCACTCCCAGCCCTGGAGAAGCTCACATATCCACAAACAATGGCAGGGAGTGTAGGACAAAGGAAAGAGTGCCGTAATGAGGCACGAGTGAACTTCTGGGCAAGCTCACATAAATCTGCTCCAGTGGAGTGTGGGAAGGTGAACAGAGGAGTTGACACTGATCTTGGTCTTGAAGGAAGACAAGAGTTTGCCAGGTAGAAAAGAGGATGGTAGTGGGGAAATCAGTAGTTCTGAGTTCGTAAAGACAAGGAGCCATAGAGGAATGGGGTGCTTAGGTAATGGTAAGTGATTCTATTTGGATGGACTATGGTGATATTTTATTTATGCTGAAATGTGATTTTATTTGTGTGTTAATAAATAAAAGTGCCTGGGGATCAGACCTAATAGCAAGCCATAGCAGAAGTCTGGCAGTGGGAGCACATGCTCTTAATCCAATCACATGACAGGCAGATCTCTGTGTGTTCAAGGACATAGCCAGTTTAGAGACACACACCTCTAATCTCAATACCAACCATAGAGACCTGGAGGTCTGTATAGACAGGCAGTGATGAGGAGGTCATGTGGTTGGGTTTACAACCAATGAGAAGGCAGAACAGAAAGTCAATAAAAAGACAGACACACAGGAAATAGGCCTCTTTTCTGAGGGGAAGGACGGCAGCGGCAGCAAAGGGTAAGAAGGTGGTTTTAGTCTCAGCTCTCAGCTACTGCTCTGACCTCTTGGGCTTTTAACTGTGCATTTGGCTCTGTGTTTCTTATTTAATAAGACCGTTATATCTATAGGACTATGTTAATTTATTTATCTATTCAGCAAGAAATTACTGCGTAGTGGATATTGAGCTAGATAAAAATTATGAACCTTCTCTCTGCCATGCACACAGAGCATAATAATAGCAAATCTGTATTGAATGCCAACTGCATACATTAGCTCATTTATTCCTCCCAACAACCACACAAGAGTGCATCATTCTTATTCTTGTCTATGAACGAAACAAACTTTGGTTCAAAGACTTGCCTGCAGCTGAGTGTTTGTTCTGCAGTGGAGACCCCAGAGCCTGTAGTCCAGTAAGAAGGATGGCAGTGCAGGGTGGTATTGTCCACAGGGGAAGGAGGTTAAGCAGGGCCTCAGAGACAGTCAAGGTAGGTATTTGGAAAAGGTGACATTAGCTGAGTCCTGGAGTCCAGTAGACATTAGACATGGAAAGTGGGCATATAGGGAAAAATAAAGGAGCTTACAGTGATGTGATGATGGAGCTGGTGAGGTTGGCTGGGGCCATTTGTGGAAATTCATGGATGTTCTGCTAGGGAGCTGAGACTTCACTCTGTAAACAGTGGTGAGCTCACCAGCACTTCTGGTCTGTTTCTAATCAGGACACTGAGTCACTTGGGCAATGACTCATTCATGCCCAATGTGAACTCTCAGTGACTTGGGATAATGAAGAGAATGGTATTGATGATCTGAAATAATGGACAACTGGAAACATCGCCAGCCTGCTGTGGAACGCAGCCTGTCAGGGCCATCTGCCACAGGGGAGGCTCATTTGCCTAGTTAATTCTAGGCCCTGGACTTCAGCACATGTTATATCTGCTTGTTGTGAGTGTGCCTGACCAATTCTTTGTATGTGTGTGTGTTCATTCATGCGCAGATACACGTGTGTGCACATGTATGTGGAGGCCAGAGAACAACTCTGTCATTCATCAGGTGCCATCTACCTTAGCTGTTTTTTTTTTTTTTTTTTTTTTTTTTTTTTTTTTTTTTTTTTTTTTTTTTGACAAGATCTCCCATTTGCTTGGAACTTGTCAAGTAGGTTAGACTGATTGGCTAGTGAGCCCCAAGGATCCACCTATGTCTACCTCTCCAGCACTAGCATTACAAGTACATATATAGATTAAAAAAAAACAAACATTGGTTCTGGGGATTACATTCAGGTCCCCCCGTCGGCAAGGCAAGCACTTTGAACCTCTACTGCAGCCCCTGTGGCCAGTTCCTGAGTGGCATCAGGCCAGTCTATTGCAGGGCCAAGGACGGCAGGATAAAGAAAGTGAACCCACGGAATCTCTAAGCTATCCACGATACCAAGAAAGGTAGCTGGGAGCTGTCTGTCTCCCAGGGGCTGGCGTTGCTGGGATGACTGAGAGAAACTTGGAGGTTTTAGTAAAGCTCTGGCTTCAGATGAAGGTAGAGAGTGATTAATGCTGCAAGCTGCATGGAACAGCCAATTGAAAAGGCTATAAAAGTCAGAACAGCTCAGGAAGCGTTGACCCTGAAGCCCACATGTCTGCAGAGGGGATCATTTCCCTCACTTTTTATTGCAGCAATGCAGGGACATTCTGTGAATAGAATCCAGGGGAGCTGTCAAGTCTGAATTTGGGTGACTGTAAGGGAAGAGGTTTTGCTCTTTCCTCTGAGAAAGTTGTCATGGGCCCATGAATTTCTTTGAGTTACTTCTAACCCATCACTCTTTCAGCACCTTCAGTAGTTGAGAGAGAGAGAGAGAGAGAGAGAGAGAGAGAGAGAGAGAGAGAGAGAGTTGTTTAAATTGGCAAAGAGATCCATAAATAACTGCAAAATCCAGAACTAGCTCTGCCATCTTCTGTGCCAGACACAGAGGACCAGAGGCTTGAGGTCAAGACCCAGCTCTGTCGCCAACTTGGGAAAGGCATGTCACCCAATGCACCTGCTCCCATCCTGTGACAGGAGGGGGTTGGACTGCATGCTCTCTAACCCCCACCCCCGCTGTCTGATATTCGTGGATTTTTTTTTTTTTATGGCTAGAAAGGTAGAAAAGGTATAGGCTTGTTCATAACACAGCAAGACTCAGAGGGCTGGTGGACACCGGGGGGAGGCATGTCGGGGGTGTTCTCTGAGTGCAAGACATGTATTGTCTAGAGAGAATTTTAAAACCAGAATGAAAGCATGGACAGTTCCTCTGCTTCTTATTACCACTCTGCACTGACGGGTCCAAGCCATGCCGGGAGTGGAATTCTCCCCTCACTTGCATGGAGGATCCCAGCTCCCTGCATGGAGGATCCCAGCTCCCTGTATGCAGGATCCCAGCTCCCTGCATGCAGGATCCCAGCTCCCTGCATGCAGGATCCCAGCTCCCTGCATGCAGGATCCCAGCTTCCTGCATGCAGGATCCCAGCTCCTTGTACACCCGTTTGTCTCACACTTCTCTTCTAATGCAGTGCCCCTTTGGTTTTTCTAACTACACTGGGAGGGGATCTCTCGAGGGTGTTGTATTAACTACTTTTCTTTTTCTGTGACAAAGTCCCTGGGGAAAGCAACTTAAAGAATGGTTTATGTGGTTCAAGTTGAGGGGATAGAGTCCACTGTGACAGGACATGGCACTGACAGCATGAGACAGCCGGTCACAGTGTGTTCACAATAAGGAAGCAGAGAGGTGAATGCTGGTTGTATACTTGCTTCCTGCCTGGGACTCTAGACTGTGGGATGGTGCCACCCACATTCGGGGTGCTTCTTCTTTGCTCTCAAATCTCTGGGAATGCCCTCACAGGTGGGCCTGGGGGTTTGTGTCCTGAGTGATTTGAAATCTTGTTAAGCTGACAGTCAAGATTAACCATGACAGGCATTAACTCGTCACCACCTCTTGACCTTGATGTATCTCCAGTGAAGGAGATGACTTGTCAGCACTGCTTCCACAGGAGAAGGACATGTCAGCAGGAAGTGTCAGGACAAAGGATGCAGAGACAGGGACAGTGGAAAGAGCAGAGCATCGAATGAGAGGTGTGGACATGTCCCCATAGGCTGTGTGGCTTAGTAAGTCTTGAACACATAGCCTGAGGGAGGTTGTAATACTACCCTAAGGCCCAGCTCAGGTTGGACATGGTGCCTGGGAACAATCCTTGCCTCTCAGGTCAGGTTCTTAGCTCTCTCTACCCTCACCCTCCTTGGATGTCTTTGATGCAGTTTCTTAGAAACGATCTCCCTTGCTCCTCAGGTCACACCCGCTGCCATCCTGTGGCCTGGATTTCCTCCTCACCCTGTCCTGGTCTCTAGGAGCTCTGGCATCCTCTGAGGCATGCAAACCCTGCCTTGGGGTCCTTTCATTACAAGCTTAGTCCCTTTGGTTCTCAGACACCTGTCTGGGGTCACCTGGGTGTTCACATGCTCCTACAAAAGGACTTCCTGACAGAAGAACAGTTCTTTGGGGACCGAATGAACTCCTCCAAAGAACAGCAAAGGGGCTTCTGGGAAAGTGGGAGTGAGGTGGGGCTCCGTCCTGTTGAGTTAAAAGTCAAAGTTCTTTCTGCAGGGCTTGGGGTATTCATTCTTCTTTCCCCCTGCTTAGCCTCTCCTACTTTTTTCAGTTTTAAAAATATTATTTGATTTGTTTTCAATATTTTTTATTTTATTACGTGTATGGGTGTTTTGTCTGCATGTATGTCTGTACAGAAACCCACAGAGGCTAGAAGAAGGCATCGGATCCTCTGGACCTGAAATGAATGACATTACAAAAGGCTGTGAGCTGCCAGGTGGGTGCTAGAAATTGAACCTGGTCCTCTGGAAGAGTAGCCATTGCTCTTAACCACTGAACCAACTCTTTTTTTTTTTTTTTTTTTTTTAAGGATTTGGGGTAAAAGTGTAGTTCTTTTTAATGGAAGCTTTGCCAATTTTTGTTTTCTTTCATGATTTTTTTCAACTTTTTTTTTAATTTTACAATACTATTCAGTTCTACATAACAGTCACAGATTCCCTTGTTCTCCCCCTTCCTGCCCGCCTCCCCTTCCCCCAAGCATACCCCCCATTCCCACCTCCTCCAGAGCAAGGTCTCCCCCGAGGACTTCGATCGACCCGATAGACTCAGTCCAGGCAGGTCCAGTCCCCTCCTCCCAGATTGAGTCAAGCGTCCCTGCATAAGTCCCAGGTTTCAAACAGCCAACTCATGCAACGAGCCCAGGACCTGGTACCACTGCCTGGATGCCTCCCAAACAGATCAAGCCAATCAACTGTCTCACCCATTCAGAGGGCCTGATCCAGTTGGGGCCCCTCAGCCTTTGGTTCATAATTCATGTGTTTCCATTCATTTGGTTATTTGTCCCTGTGCTTTATCCAACCTTGGTTTCAACAATTCTCACTCATATCCACTGAACCAACTCTTTAGACCTCTTTTTTAATGTTTAAAATTGCATTTATCTCTCTGTCTCTGTCTCTCTTTCTCTCCTCTTTCTCTTTCTCTTTGTTTGTCTCTCCCTTTGGTGCGCGCGCGCACGTGCGTGTGTGTGTGTGTGTGTGTGTGTGTGTGTGTGTGTGTGTGTGTAAGCATCGTGTGGAGATCAGAGGACAGCTTGCAGGAGTCGGTTCTCTCTTTCTACCATGTGGATTCCAGGGATCAAACTCAGGCCGTCAGACATGGCAGCCACTCATTGCCTGGACCTGTTAAGTCCTTTCGTTGGCTCCTTTCTCTCTCTTTTTCTCCTTCATGAGAGTTCAGTCAGGAGCAACTGAACTGACAGTGAACCCAGACCAAACTGTGAGGGCTGAGTTCTGGGATCGGACAGGACAGACGTTTTCCAGTGTGCTAGCCTCTCTTTGAATCACATGCCAGACACATATTCCCTCTTGCACACTTAGCTCCTAATTGTTATCCTAAGATGATTTATTTGCTCTGACAGGAAGAGAGGAGGAGGGGTGGTTCCCACCAGAGTTCTTCTTTTTCTTTCACCCTTTCTTTTCGGATTATTAGAGCCGCACATTCTTACTGGGGAACATCCAGGAAAGGAAGATTCTAGGCAGAAGTAACTACTTCCTGTGAATTTCATCATTCAGAAATGACCTCTGTCAACCCATGGTTGTAATTTTCTGGAGTCATTGGAGGGTTCTGTTGGGTTTAGGCTTTTATTTGATCCCTCTATGACTCTAGTCTCCGTGAGCCTTGTGGCAGGTGTTGGAGCCCTGACCCTGTCTGCTATGAGCCCAGGCTCTTGTGTGGGCTCTGGCTTGCTGGCTCACAGCAAGGATGTGTCCCTCTTACACACACATTCATTTATTCACACAGTGTTTCAAACACACTTTAATGGCATTCTTTTCACAGCTGGTACTGAGTTATTGCGTCATAAGTATTACTACACTATAGTGGATATTGGCCTTTTTGGAGGGTTCAGAAAGCAACATTCCTGCTCTGGAGTTAGGCCTCTCTACTTCCCTGAGCAGACTACTCTTCTCTCACAGTAAAAGCCAAAGGGAGTCTCTCTCTCTCCCAGCCCAGGCCACGAGGGAGCTGGTCTGTGATCTTGTCCAGCCAGTCAGGTTTGACCATCTCACACTTTGAAGCTCAAGGAAGCCTCACTCAGAATCAGAAGCAGCTTCCGATGTTACTTATAGTGACTCAGAGCCTCTGAGATTTGGCTCTCAGCCATTGTTGTTTTTGGTGTCCCTAAGCTGCAATGGAGTAAGTCAGTAGCAATGCTGTTCTACCTAGATGGGCCCTGAAGAGTAACCTGGATCATTCCTGCCCCCTATCCTAGGTATTGGGCCTATTTCTAGGGACAGTTGTCCAGCTTATGGTTGATTTTATGAATTATTTGATATTCTTCAAAAACATGGGTGAGTGTGTGTGTGTGTGTGTGTGTGTGTGTGTGTGTGTGTGTGTGTGATAGGCAGATTGTTATTTGAGACAGGGTCTTGCCATGCAGTCCAGTTTTTCTTTGGGTCTGTGGTATTTCCACCTTAACCTCTTGATCGCTGCGATTATAGGTGTGTGCCGTCACATCTGGCTCCCCTTTTTCTTAATGCTAGTCAGAACTGCTGAAAGAAAGAAACCCAATTTATGTGATTTGATTTTTGTCTTCCAGATTCAAACACTGAAGAGTAGAGGATATAATTTTAATTCCTATTGTAATTTGTGATCTCTGCTTCCCTAGGCCACATGAATGTGGGGGAGGGGCAGAGGAGACAAAATATAATTATAGCAGGGTCCCCGGGCTCCCCCTTGCCTACAGTAGAGGGAACTCAAGCCCTTGCTTCCAAGAACCTCCAAAGCAGCATTTCTGTGCTTTTAACTGCTTGACATTTAGCTCCTCCTTTGCCTACTTCAGGAACTTCTGGGCCTCTGCTCTTGTAGGTATTTTCTTCTTCTACGACTCATCTGTCCACACGCTGGCTGGCTTGTTTGAATCCTATCTGGTAACCAACCATTAAGGCAGATTCTCCTCTTTGGTGAGTCCCAGCTATTGCTGCTATTACTCTCAACTATAATCTGGTTTCAGAAATGGCCATGTGCTCAGTGGTGGCCTCGCTTTTCCAGTGCCTGGCTGCCTAAACATTTCTTATGCCATTTCCAGTCCTGCCCATCACCATGGAAATGATTTTCAAGCCTCGTGATCTTGCAACAGGTCACATCCAATATGATGTGGCTAAGTATAAGAAATGAGGAAGCTGGGGGGTGGTGGTGGTGGTGACCTGAGTTATGTTTGCCTCCTGTTTGGGAGCAAGGGACAAGCAAGCAGATCCATTACAAACGCAGGGGTGAAGCTAGTGTAAGAAGTAATCATTATGGTCCATTTTCAGTATGAGATGAACTTACAGTTCACCCGAGAATCACAGATGAGGAGGAGGCATTAGGACCCTGTCTTCCCTAGCTAGAAGCTGCAGCTGTCTGCCTGTGCACTTTTGGTTTATTGTAGGGTTGAACAGTTACAAGCAGTCGTCTATGTGATTGAGACCATATAACAGAAAGGGAGGGAGAAAACCTTGAGCTCCAGGATATAAGTTGGGTAAGGCTCTGTGTTCTAAATCAATAGGATGGGGAGTCGGGAGGGGTGCAATCCTAGACACTGGGAAGATTGTACCTCCATGAAGAATTCAGCCAATGATGAGTTCAGGGGGCAGACAATGCAATTAGAAATAGAAAAACACTCATGCCAAATAAGTGTATCAGCTATTTTTTTTTTTTTTTGCGTTTTATCTAAGCCAGTGCCTAATTTTGCAAAACTCACTACTATTAGCCTCCAGCATGCTTATTAGGAAGTGAAGACCATTGTGTCTAACACCAAGGCCTCCCAAACAACTCACAACACCAGGGAATGTAGTGTTGACAATGCCCTGAAAAAAATCTGCTTCTGCTACAGCGTGATGTGCCAAGCTCGGAGGCCTTACATTGTCCCCAGGAGCTGGTGGTGAGCAGGAGTCTCAGCAACAGCTCGAGAGGTTGTGTTCTATACACTCAGCTGCGATTCAGGACCAAGGTATAGAAAAGAATTGCTGGGTGTTGAGGTGGGTGGTGTGGCACAGAACTAGAACACAGTGGTGGGAATGTATTTTTCTCTAATTGTATCTGTATTTTAGGCATTTCAAGTCTAAATATTACATGATTTTAAAAGTTTGGGGCAGGGGCGCAGTTGGATAGGAGCGATTATTCATGTTCTGTGACACAGTCAGATAACTTGGTTGATAACAATTAATTGTATGTTTCAAAATAGCTAGCAAAGAGTTTGAATGTTCCCAACACAAAGAAATGATAAGTGTTTGCGATGACGGATGTGCCAATTACCCCATGCGATCATTACACACTGGATCCCTGAATTGAAGTTCTACACTGAACCTTAGAAGCAGGCACCATTGTTACATGTCAATTATGTTTCTTTCAAGTTCGGGAATGATGGGATTCTAAACCTCTCTCTTGGGCATTCATGATTCACGTTACTATATTAAAGGTGTTGAGCCTTGCAATTATAAACACAGCAATACCTGCTTTACCTGTAAGCAAGACTTTTAAGGCAGAAGGCATTTTTAAAACATGATTTTTCTCAACTTTGTGAGTATCTTAAATGACTGCTAGCTGAGCCATAAGATGGCTTTAAAAAATGATTATTGTATAATTATAAGACATTATAATGCACATAAGTGGTTCTCAAATATTAGTAAATGAATTCTTTATGAAACAGGATGTTACCGATCAGTCTCCTTTTATCACTCCATATCCCATCTGGCTGTCATCTTTCCCCTCTCCAGAGGTCACACCAGGTTAAATTTGATCGCTTCTGTAGTTATCCTTACACAATGCATAAATGCCATATAAATTTGAAATCACTTTTTGTAGTCTTCTGAATTGCTCCCCCCCTTCGCCCCCGCTACCAAGCATTATATGGGTGAGAGTCATCTATGTTGACAAATTCTATAGTTGCTTCATTTTCACAGTTGTTTAATATTCCTTTATATGACTATATCACAAGCTATGTACCCATTTCCCTTTCAAGCACTTAGGGTTCTTCCATCTCTTTCTCTTAAAATTATGACACTTCTACAAACATTCTTGTTCTTTTCTTCCTCATGTTCAGGTGAGTTTCTCTGATTACCTTCTCACAGATCTCTGTGTTACAGGGGTGCTGTGGGTCACACCCCTGACTAGAGACTACTTGTACTAAGTCTTCCTCTAAGCACTGTCCACAGACTAGGCAATATTTGGTATGTTCAGAGGTTTTTTTCAACCTCTACTGAACTAATATCTCATTATGGTTTCAATGTATGTCTTCCTGATTTACTATCCCCACCACTTCTTTCAGTGTTTTTCACAGGCATACTCCACGACATAGAGTTATAACTAAATAAAACACAATGGAAACACCACATTGACTATATAGACAAAAAGAAAAAAATAACGGGTAACTCATAGTTCTTTGTGGTAGGCACTCTAAGAGGAAGTTTGGAAAAGATTGTTGTAGAGAAACCAGTATGTGCATTGCTTGGTACAGGAAGGCTGCAGGAGCAGTCTTAGGACAAGGTCAGGATGACCACCAGGAAGCAAAGCAGGGCCTGTCAGTTTACAGAGGTTACCACTGCTAGGAGACTTCCAGGGGGCAGTTCTCCTGATGCTGGAGTCCTCCGATTTCCAACTTGGTTCCTTTCTTTTACATCCAGAAATGTTGGCATTTCAATTGCATTTTTAAAAATAGGTCATTGTGCCGGGCGGTGGTGGCGCACGCCTTTAATCCCAGCACTCGGGAGGCAGAGCCAGGTGGATCATTGTGAGTTTGAGGCCAGCCTGGACTACTGAGTGAGTTCCAGGAAAGGCGCAAAGCTACACAGAGAAACCCTGTCTCGAAAAAAAAAATAGGTGATTGCTACTAAATTCTAGTCACTTAAACGAGCTGTGAAAGCCATCTCAACTTGTGCCGAAGCTGAGGAATTACACACAGAATCTTAGGCACTGTGCCTGCATGCACGAGTCCTGACTTACTATCCTCTTTATAAGTCCTACATCTACTTCTTGGATTTCTAATAAGATGAAGGAACAGAAACATGCCATTCATTTCCGCTGGGAATATAGCCTATGTCCTCCTACATGACACTTTAATGAGATGTCTATAGTTATGAATCTGGAAGTCATGGGTAAAATGGGGTATACCCTGAGGAGGAAAGAGATCTCTTGAAGAAAATGGCCTCAAGTGAGGTCATTAGAGCAAGGTTTGGGAAGTCTCTTTGCATAGGGAAGAAGTTAACTGTCTTTTACAGGAGATTTATAGAAGTTACCTTCTTAGAGTCTTCCAAACCTACCAGAATATCTCTGTTGAGTTCCGACTCATAACTGCACCTGGATTTTCACATAAAAGACCTGATGCTTGGAATTAAACTGTGCTGTTGAATTGGGCATACACAAAGACCATTGGCAGCTTCAGAATTAGAATGAAGGGGTCATTTCAGTGCTGCCAAAGGCACCTCCTAGTCCTCTGACCGAACCTTACCCTGGAAATTTAAGTCCTCGAATTAGTCATTTTTCATGAGTGTAATCTCTCTCTCTCTCTCTCTCTCTCTCTCTCTCTCTCTCTCTCTCTCTCTCTCTCTCTCTCTGTGTGTGTGTGGGCAGAGCTGTTTAGTTCCCTTCATTTTTCTGTTTTTAAAGCTCAAGTTTAACAGAAACAAACAACAGGCCATATGAACTGTAAATCTTGGCAGCTGCTCAGAGGCAGAGCATGGTGAAGGGGGATAGAGAAAGCCATGCCTTTCGCAATAGAGGTCGAAAAGCAGGCAGTTCGTGGAAGAGAGGTTAGGCGTGGAAAGGCTTCAGGGAATGAGTCAGAAAGCCCAGAACGTCAGGGAAAGTATGCTTAGGTTTTGGGCCAACATCCAAATGAAAAAGAGATAGAAAGACAAGGAAAAGTTTTGTTTTTCTGAGTTAGGACTCAAAAAAGTAGATGGGTTCTTGTTGCCTGATGGAAGCTTGCAAGTCTGTGCTCCTCCTCCTCATCTGCCTGCTATCAATCACTGTCACAACAGTCAGCTGTAGCAGTTGCTTGGCCTCCCAGAGCTGCCCTTAAGTAAGTATCACCTTCCTAATAGTCATCAGTGGGATGGAGAAATAACCACACAACAAGGCACAAATTTATAACGTCTATTCCCGAATCGCTGCAATCACATGCTCATGTTCAAACAGGTCAGCCATAGCCATCTACTCTCAGATCTCATTTTCAGAGTCTTTCTACTAGCACTCCTGATACCAAATCAGGCTCAGGTAGGAAATATAGAACAGGTGTTTTGAAAAGAGGAACTTCAATAAAGGGAATGAATGAAAATATTTTGGAAGGGCTGAAAGAGCAAAATGGAGACGGGAAGGAACTTCAGGAGTGGAGAGGAAGGAGAGGTGATCCCTAAAGATTAGAAGCCACTTGTCAAAATCCTGTGCTAGGACCCATCAGTGGTGCCTGCTGCTGAGCTGTTGGGGAAAGGATCTAAGTCTGCTTTGGATTCATCAAAGAGATGCTGTCCTGTCCAAGACTGAAATGACAGGAGAGAGTACCTTGGGCCAGGTTGCAAGAGTGTGTCATGTCCCGAGCTCCCCTGTCACTATGACAACCTGCAATGGCTGCATCAATGGAGACAAATGTGGGGATCTGCTCTCTGTCCACCGCTGTTTTTCTAATGCTAGCTTCACACAACTCTTAGTGTGATCTGCAAGAAGGTCAAGGGACTATTAGGGAATAGGAAGAGGACCAGTGGGAGGATGTGGGTATAAGAATGGATAGTAGAGAAGATGGACAGGGCTAAAGTGCCCTGCACCCACGTACAAAAATGTCACAATGAAGCTTATCATTTTGTACAGTTAGTTTAAACAACAACAACAACAAAAATTGAGGGAAAAGAAATCCATTTGGCAAATGAAGGGGAAAATGCATTTTTCAAGCCCCAGGATATGGATCACAGTATTAAAAGAAGGTGTGGGTTGAAAATGATGAGTGAATAGCTGGCATGAACAGGAATGAGGAAGATTGTCTAGGAATGTTCATTTTCAGTGGGAATCTGTTAGTTTCTTTAAAAGACTTTGTTGCTGAGAATGTCTAAGATATACAAAAGCCGGATAACTTATGTGCCAACCAGGCTTTCATCAGCCAGAGATTGCCAATTCATAGCAACCAACCATATTTTACTTAGACACTCCCCACTAATCCCTTTTGATTTTGTATCAAGACCCAAACATCTTATTAACTTAATGATTCCTCAATATCCAATGAGTAGTAGCCTCAGGCTCCCAAGTTCTGGGATCATAGACATATGCCACCAAGCCTGGCTTTATGCAAAGCATTTTAATCTGTGGAAATATTATGATTTTCTGTGACATTTAAATAGTTTGCAAAAACATTAGAACTCTGATACTATCTGCTCTAAACATATAGAGAAGTGAAAAAATAGCACAGTGATGCTTACTCAGCACACTAATTTAAAGCACCCAAAACAGTGAGAACCAAAATATTTCATACATGCACCTACAAAATAATCACAACAACTGAGACTTAAAATTTACCTTTTTCTCACTATTCATGTTTTACAGTTTCTGTTACTGTCTTGAAGCTTACTAAGTTTTCTTGTTTTATGTCTGACCTGCTCTGAATTTTGCTCAGCCCCTATCTTTGTCTCATATGCTTCATTTTTAGTTTTCAGTTGTGAAAGTCTATATTCATTAAAAGTTAAAAGTGAGAATATACTCCAAAGAATTGGGAGTGACTTGAGTAATCATGCAGCTCCAGAGCCCTGAGGCTTGTTTCATTTCATTTTGTTGTTTGTTTGAATGAAATTTGTTAGAAATTTCCATACAGGTACATAATGCATCCCGATTATTATCATACTCTACTCTTCTCTCTCTCTCTCTCTCTCTCTCTCTCTCTCTCTCTCTCTCTCTCTCTCTCCATCAACCTCCCTTTCCCACTTTCATGGTTTTTGTTTGTTTGTTTGCTTTTTTTTTTTCCGATACCACTGAGTTTAGCCAGGGCCAGCTGTGTGGTCATGGATTCGAAACTGTAGAGCCTGTTGGGTTCACAGTGGGTACACAACTGGAGACAGATTCCTCTTTTCCTAGAATCCGTCAGTAGCTGTCCTAGTTTGCTGCAAAAAACAAAACAAAACAAAACAAAAAAACCCCAAAACACCATGACCAAAATCACCACGAGGAGGAGAGGGTTTATTTCACCTTACAGCTTATAGTTTACCATGAAGGGAAGTCAGAGCAGGAACTCAAGGCAGGAACCTGAAGGCAGGAACTGAAGCAGAGACCATGGAGGAATGGTGCTTACTGGCTTGCCAACTGACACCCCCACCCCCTACCCCCGGTTTGCTCAGCTTGATTTCTTATACAATCCAAGACCACCTGCCCAGGGTGGCACTGCCCACAGTTGGCTAGGCACTCTCACATCAATCATTAATCAAGAAAATGCCCTATAGACTTGCCTGTAGGCCAATCTGATGAAGGAAATTTCTCAACTGAAGTTTCTTCTTCCCAGATCACTCTAGCTTGCACCAAGTTGACAAAGAACTAACTGGAACAGTAGCCAGTAGTAGCCCCATGACCTCCCCCTCCATGACTGACTAATCCTTGACAGGGCTAATTTATGCTGATCCAGTGTAGGTAACCGCAGCTTCTGCAAGGTCATGATTGCAGTGACTGTGTCACGCCTAGATGCCATTTTGTAGCCTGTCTCCCTCTATTCCAGCTCTGACTGTTTTTTGGCTTTTCTTCTGTGATATTCCTTGGGCCTTGGACTGAGGAGTATACATACCTTGTTTTGGGCTGAGCACTAAACTGTCACTTATTCTCAGCAACTCCATGGCCCATAGGGAGTAGCACTATTAGAAGATGTGTCCTTGTTGGAGTAGGTGTGGCCTTGTTAGAGGAAGTGTGTCACTGTGGGAGGTGGGCTTTGAGGTCTCATATGTGCTCAAACCATGCACAGACTCCTTTTGCTGCCTATGGATCAAGAGGTAGAACTCTCAGCTCCTTTTCCTGTACCGTGTCTGCTTGCATGTCTCTATGTTTCCCACCACAACAATAATGGACTAACCCTCAAACTGTAAGCAAGCCCCTGTTAAATGTTTTCCTTTATAAGAGTTGCCATGGTCATAGTGTCTCACAGCAATAGAAACCCTGAGACAGAAGTTCATACCAGGGACTGGAGTACTGTTGTGATAGGCCTGACCATGTTTTTGTTTGGAGGAATTTGGATTTTGGGTCTTTGTTAGGAAAGCAGTGGAATTAAGCACTGCTTAATGGGACATACTAGTAGGAGCATGGAAGACAGTGGTACTAAGAGTTGTTTGAACTGTCAGAGTCTGGCTCAAGAGGTTTCAGAGGAGAACAATTTTAGTATATTGCCTAGAGATCATTCTTGTGATATTTTGTGAGGAATGTGGCTGCTTTTTGCAGTTGTCCAAAGAGTCTGTTTGAGGCTAAAGTGAAGAGTTTTGGATTAATTCCATTGGCAGAGGAAATACCAAAACAGCTTCCTATAGTCTCTGTTGTGGGGATATTAGTGGAAACTCTGATGAAGATTGATAATGAAAAGGAGCAAGCTGAGAAAGGAAAATTACAAAATGTACAGATTGAGAAAAGGGGCACCAGAAAGTGGAATAGAGCTAAATCCTATGTTCAAGGAGATAAACTAATAAAGAAATGGAATAAAGGGAGCGGCGACCTCAGGGAAAGATCCCACCAGCTAAGATTCCAACTTGTGAAAAGGAACTAAAGAAAAATTTAGAACCAGGAGTGGTGGTGCACTCCTTTAATTCCAGCACTCCAGAGGCAGAGTCTGGTGGATCTCTGATTTTGAGCCCAGTCTGGTCTACAGAGCAAGTTCCAGGACAGTCAAGCTTGGGCAGTGAAGTTAACAATCAAAACCAGAAAGCTGGTGAAGATATAATTGAACAAGGGGGCCATGTTTCAGCACAGGCAAGAAGCAGAACTTGGCAGCTTCGGCCACATAGTTCTGGCTTTAGAGTGAAGGATAGAAGGAACAGGTTATGAAATTTGCCTCCTAACCTAAGGAAAGCCACTGAAGTCAGGCATGTGTCAGGGGTGTCCCTGAGTGGAGGCCTAAAGAGGCCATTTCATGAAGCTATGAAGTTGAGGCCTGAATTGCCTTGGAGACCCAAGATGTTGGAGATGCCAGAGCTGTGGGATACCTGTCAAGGAGAGCTGCTAACAGGGAGGGGAACCAGCCCAAGAGAGAGAAGTGTTTTGAAATCAGCAAAGCTGAAAGGAGTTGGAGATCTGAAGAGCATTTTGACATTAGACATGGAGATACAGTTTGAAGTTTGCCCAGCTGGTTTTCGGTCTTGCTTTGGTCCAGTATTTCATCACTATGTTCCCTTTCCTCCATTTTGGAATGATAATGTATCCTGTGCCATTATGTGTTGGAGGCATGCGATCTGTTTTTTTTTTTTTTGAATTTCATTTTATAGGCTATTACAGTTAAGAGATTGCATGAATCTCAGAAGAGACTTTGAACTTTGTACGTATAAACATTGTAGAGACTGCGATAGACCATGGGGACTTTTGAAGTTGGGCTAAATGCATTTTGCATTATGATATGGTTGGAAACTCATGGGGGCCAGGGAGTGGAGTGTGGTGGTGTGAATAGATATGGCTCCAGTGGACTCGTGTGTTTGAATGCTTGTCCCATAAGGAGTGGCACAATCAGGAGGGGCACTTGTTGGAGTAGGTGTGGCCTGTGGGCACATCTTTCCTGGCAGGTTAGTATTGTAGTTTATAGGGTTCACAACTGAGTAAGGCTGTTGATGATTTTTCTACCACTAGAGACTTTCATAGCGTCTCCTGGCACTATGGAAGCTAGCTAGCAAGGAGCACATTTCCAGCTTAGTTCCAGCTTGAATTCTCCCAGATACACGGTGACTTTAGCAATAGGGTCTTATCATCTATCTGGTGGGTGTCTTAGTCACTGTTCTATTGCTCTGAAGAGACACCATGACCATAGCAATTCTTATAAGAGAAAGCATTTAGTTGGGGGATTGCTTATGGTTTCAGAAGTTTAGTCTGTTATCATCATGGTGGGAAGCATGATGGCAGGCAGGCAGGCAGGCATTGGAACAGGAGCTGAGAGCTACATCCTGATCTGTAGGCAGACACACACACATACACATACACACACACACACACACACACAAACAGAGAGAGAGAGAGAGAGAGAGAGAGAGAGAGAGAGAGAGAGAGAGAGAGAGTGATTTTGAAATGTATGAGGGTATGCTTTTGAAATCTCAAAGCCCACCCTCCAGAGACACATTTCCTCTAACAAGGCCACATCTACTCTAATAAGGCCAAACCTCATAATCCTTCTAAAATTTTCAAACACATTCCCTTGTGACTAAGTATTTAAAAATATGAGCCTAGGGGGGGCATTCTTAGTCAAACCACTACACTGGGAAACCAAGAAGAGTAGCTAGATCTTGTGTTGTTCTGGGGCTTCTCTGGGGCCTCTGTGATCAACAGTTCCTGTGGAGGTATCACACACTTGGCACTGAGATTTTTGTGTAGCAAGCCATTGAGTTTTGTTACCTTTTGCGTCAAACTCAACTGAAAATTTTAAGAATAATTTCATGTCTCCACTAAAATTTTTAAATGCAATTAAACTGTTATAATTACCATTTTAATTTTCTTATTTGCTAATATCATTTTTGGATTAGTTTTTGGCATTTTATTTTATTTACTAATTTTGAGACAGTGTCTTTATATGCTGCCCAGGGTGGCTTTGAACTCAGGATCTCCCTTCTTGATTCTTGCAAGTGCTCAGATTACAGGCATATGCTGGCACACCTGGCTGGTTTTATTAATGCCATTTCTCCTCAGTGTATGTGATATTTTCTTGCATCTTTGCATGCCTTGTGATATTTGCTTTTGTGATCTATTACATATTTTATAACATGTAATAAAGCCTAGGGTTTCTATTGCTGTGAAGAGACACCATGACCATGGCAACTCTTTTTGTTTTGTATTGTTTTTCAAGACAGATTTAACTTTATAACAGCCATGGCTGTCCTGGAATTCACTCTGTAGACCAGGCTGGCCTTGAACTCACAGAGATCTACCTGCCTCTGCCTCCTGAGTGCTGGGATTAAAGGTGTGCACCACCACTGCCTGGCTTGGCAACTGTTGTAAAAGAAAACATTTAATTGGGGCTGGGCTATAGTTTTGGAGGTTTAGTCCATTCTCATCATGGTGAGACATGGCAGTGTGCAGGCAGACATGGTGTTGGAGAAGGAGCTGAGAGTTCTACATCTTGATCCTTCAGCAGCAGAAGGAGACTGACTTGAGCTTCTGAGATCTCAAAGCCTACTGCCAACAGTGACACACTTCTTCCAGCAAGGCCACACCTACTCCAACAAGGCCACATCTCCCAGTAGTGCTGTTCCCTTTGGGCCAAGCATTCAAGCACACGAGTCTATGGGGGCCAAACTTAGCCAAACCTCCACAGGTACTATTTGCTTTCGTACTTCATTAGGTATTTTTAGGCTTTGTTTGGGGAATGCAGTTAAGTTAGTTGGAAATTAGTCCTTTCAGAACTTTGCCTATATGATGTTAAGTGAGTACATTATATTTTTTCCCACTGTGAAAAAACACACAAGAACAATAAATGAAAGGTTTATTTAGGCTCAGTTTCCAAGGTTGAAGTCTGTGGTCAGTTGGTTCAATTGCTTTCAGGCTTGTGACAAGGCAGCAATATTATGATAGGAAGGCTCAGTAGAATAAAGCTGATTACTTTATGGCAATTAGGTGGAGGAAAGATGGAGCATGGGTAGGAGCAACGGGGGGGAGGGGAGAGGGAACTGTGGTTGTATCTAATGTGAAAAAAGAACTCTTAAATTAAAAAAAAAAATAAAAAGATAAAAAAAAAGGAAGCAAACAGACACAAAGGGTCCAGGATAATATATAACCCTCCAAGAACATGCCAAGGACCCACTTCCTCCAACTAGGCACCACCTCCAGACACCTTCAACACCTCCTAACAGTGCCATCAAATTATTAATTCATTGATGAATTAATATATGGATAAAGGTTCAGTCGCGGATCATGGTCTAGCCACTTTTTGCAGCCCAGCTTTTAGAGCAGGAGCCTTTTGGAGGGAGGGGTACTTCCTATTCAGACCCTAACACTGGGGATAAAGTAGTGCTCCTTTGGAGGGGCACTTCCTTTTCAGACCCTAATACTGGGCATAGAGTAGTGCTCTTTTGGAGGGGTACTTCCTATTTAGACCTTAACACTGGGGACAGAGCAGTGCTCCTTTGGAGGGGTACTTCCTATTCAGACCCTAACACTGGGGATAGAGTAGTGCTCTGTTGAGGGCTAATTACTCCTCACTATTGAGGCAAGGCCTTGAATTAATCTTGGCATTTTCCAGTGGCTGATGGCACAGTCACTATTCTGAGTTATTTGCTATTGCTGGCCATTGTCACCCCGATCAACCCATATGGTCCTATCTATGGGTTGTTTCACAGGCATTTCAAAATCTATGCTCTATGAATCCTGAGAAGAGAACTCAGATTGTGGAGCTGTTTCTCTGGGCAGCTGTTGCCCAGTCTTTGGATGTTAATTTGGTGTCCCACTCCTTTGCTGGAAGTGTTTATCAGGTCTGAACGTTTTCTGGTGAAGCCTTCAGAGTCACACCCAGGAGAGGAACCCCTCATTTGCAAATAGGGACATTTTGACCCTGTCCCTTCCTTTTTGTGTTTCTTTTCCCTCTTTTGTCTTATTGCTCTAGCTCAGAATTGCAGCACTATCTTGAGTAAGACCAAAAGATTGAGCCTTCTTGTCTCATTCCTGACTTTAAAGGAAATGCTTTTGGATATAATCCTCCTATTCCTAATTATGTCATAAGTCAGTCAGACAACAGATATCCACAGAATATTGTACCCAACAGATAAGTAATATACATTCTTTTTAACAGCCCATTGAACCTTCTCTAAAAGAGATGATATTTTGGCCACAAAGTGAGCCTTAATAATTATAGAATAGTCAAGACAATTTCTTGTATCTTATCACATTACAGAGGTTAAAATTAGAAATCAGCAATAGAAACTATATGTATACCTGGAGAAATATATACTCTAGAATGAACCATCTGCCATTGAAGAAATAAAGGAGGAAAATAAAGAGTTCCTAGAATCAAATAAAAACAAAAGCACGACTTATTAGAGCCGGAAAGATACAGCAAAGGAAGTTCAAAGAGGAAAGTTTGTAGGTGTAGTGCTTACATTGAGAGAGATAGAGAGACAGAGACAGAGACAGAGAGACAGAGAGAGATAGACAGACAGATAGACAGACACATAGACACACAGACACACAGATACACGCACAGATTTGTAATAAATTATCCACCTTAAGATCTTAGCAAATCGAGGAAAAGCTAACCCCCAAAACAGCACATGGGAAGATGTAGTGGAAATCAGAACAGAAATTAATGAAAGAATTTGAAATAAAAGAAAAATACATAGAGTCAATCAAAGATTTAGTTCTTTGAAAAGTTAAGCAAGATTGTCAAGCCATTAGCCAACCTAACTGTAAGAATGAGAGAAAAGACTAAAATTAATAAAGTGAAAGATGAAAAAGAAAATGTTATAAGGGTTCACATGAAATCCAGAGGATCATTAGGGACTATTTTAAATACTTATAGTCTCCAAACCTGGAAAAGCTAGAAGAAATGAATACATTTTTAGATGCACGTGACCTACCAGAAGGAATCGGGGTTGTGAGCCGCTTAAATCCATAACAAGCAAGGAGACTGAGGTGGGGGCATTTCCTTTCCTTCTATTTGGTGGAACTGTTTGAGGAGCATTGATGTTAGCTCTTCCTCAAAAATGAGATGGACCTGGGCAGTGAAGTGCGAATTCCAGACATAACCTGTGAAAGCTGATGACCATTGTTCACGCCTAAGACTAAGGCCAATTTCCCTGCGTCCCTTTGTGGGCGGGTGCTTTTCCTCATCACTTCTTTGTGGAACTATGTAAAGGTTCCATGCCAATCTTGATCTCGGATTCACCTGCCTGTCATATGGACACTGGGCTTCATTCCTTTTCTCCAGGAAAAGCCCCTTCAGAGGGATGCCCCAGGTTGCCATGAGTACTCAGGGCATCTGAGTACTCAGCACTCACATCTCTGGGCTGGTGCTTCATGTCATTTTTGGTTTATGGGGATTTTCTTTACTGCCACTCTGCCTCTACTTTGCTCTGTGAATTCAAAAACATATTGGAAATGTTTCCCACAGCCTTTGTGTTCTTTGTACCTCAGTAGCTTTTCAAAGTATCTGCTCTGAAATACTGTCAGGAACAGAAATCAAAGACTTCATTTCATTTTCTGTGCAACAGCCAACATCTTCCAAGGTATTTTTTCTATTAGCAGCTGGTTGAGAGATGCTGTGCCCTGGCAAG
This sequence comes from Peromyscus leucopus, assembly GCF_004664715.2. NCBI lineage: Eukaryota > Metazoa > Chordata > Mammalia > Rodentia > Cricetidae > Peromyscus > Peromyscus leucopus. Next base: position 79,529,965 of record NC_051068.1, read on the forward strand.
TCAGGCGATGGTTCTCTTTAGAGGGAGCTTTCTATCAGTCTGGAAGATGGGTGTGCTGAGGACTTGTGAGTTCTCTAGAGGTTTTAAAGTGCAGATGAGATGAATTTTTACTGGTAACTTTAGGACAAAATTTATGAGGCTCAAATGGAAGAATGGAGAGAAGAGAAGTGTGGACATTTGTTAAAATCCCCAGTTCCCTGTAGGTGGTTATTATGATGGTGTTGGTAGATGTGCACTTCCAGGATATGTGTTGTGTACGTGGCACGCACTCACTGGAATCTACATGAATTTTTTAATCCATTCTTTATGATACTTTCATTGTGGTGAGTATTGATAGCTTTAATTTAAAGGTGGTCAAAGTGAGGTTGCAAGATAATAAATTTCCTAAGGTCTCATGTTTGGCAATGGAGCCAGAGTTAAAGTCAAAGTCTGTTGGCTTCGAAGCGGAGGTGCTTTCTAGCATGCCATATTGCTCCGTTCTGCTTGAGCACATCAGGGAGGGATGGGCCGTCTCCTCCATCTTTCAGGAGCAGTTGAACTGTCTTCGCCACCATGCTTGCAGCTCCGGCCCATTCTTCTGCTTCCACTATCCAGATTTTCAATTGCTCTTTGAAAGGAAGAATTATATGCAACCCCAAATCAATTTTGGCTGAAAAAAGAAGAGCTTCCAAGTACATGCCACTGGGGGATCACATAATGCCATCACTCTGATTTTTTATTGCGAATGCTTAGGGATAAACACGGTAGTAAATATGCTATCTTGTTTAGCAGTTTAAATATTCCCTTCAAGCTCATTAGGTCCTGTCACTTCCTCACACATGCTGTTCCATGTGTGGGAGTGACTCTCCCACCCCCACAGCCTACTCTGCTGAAGGTAGCTGTCCCTGGAATGGCACCTAGGGAGCTGCTCCTCACACTGAGGGCAGAGAAGGAGACTCCTGGAAGGACTTAGTGGCTGTGCTGGTGTAACAAAACTCCATATGTGATGTTTGATTGTTTAAAGCTTTCTAGCTTTCCCACTCTCGTTTCTTCTGCACTACACCGGGGCAAATCTATAAGAAAGCCAGGTGCCTCTGGCTTTTACACCAGGAGGAAGTTCAAACTGAGTTGCTAAGTAGAAGACTCAGCAAGAGATGACAGAGAGAGACCCAGCTTTCTGACTTTTGGGCTTTCTCTGCCATCACTGGCAGCTCTGCAGTGTTTATGCTAAGGGCAAGAGGGGAAATGCTCAGATATATGGGTGCAAAGCTTTGGCTCCAAACCCTACATGCTTTTCTGGCACAGATGACTCCTATTGCCTAGGCTGGAGGCAAAGACTCCAGAAGGCTGAGCCTCTGGGCTTCTTTTCTGAATTCACCCCAGGTCGGAAGAGAATTTAGCCAGCAGGGATAGCTTGTTAGGAAACGCTTGCCACCACCCTCCCTCTTCAGCTTCAGGAAGGGGAAATACCCAGGCGGAAGCACAGACCCTTTAATCATATGGACTCATGCAAATGAGAGGGCAGAGTTGAAGGGAGAGAAATGGGTAAGTCCTCTCAGCAGTGCCTTCTTTACAGCTTATTCTATTGAGGTGTGTGTGTGTGTGTGTGTGTGTGTGTGTGTGTGTGTGTGTGTGTGTGTGTGTGTGGTCTTTCATGGAGCTTAAAGGCTGCCAATTGGCTATACTGGCTGGCTAATGACCCCCTGAGATCTCCCTGTCTTGGTCTGCACAGCGCAGAGATTACAGGTACACACTACTAAACCTGGGCTTTATGTTAATTTTGGGGGTCCAAAAATCAGATCCTCATGCTTGTACGGAACCCTCTTCCCAGTCATGAGAGTGTCTGTAATCCCAATTATGACATCTTGATAGAAGGCCAGTCTAAAGAATTCTCTGGTGTGAATGGAGGGATGTGGAGCAAAGGACACAGAGGCGCTGCTTTCCGTAGTCTTCCATATCCAGGCAGTGGACTTAGAAACTTGAAGGAGGTAAAACTGAGAATAAAGACTTTTATTTCTGTTTTTCTTGTTTATCTGCCGTTTATTTACTTATGTTGACCATAGCTGACTAGCCTCCAGCACTGTGTTGAATGGGAGTAAAGAGGTGAACTCTTTGTCTTGTTTCCAAACGTAGAAGAGAAGCGTTAGAATAGTATTATCACATTAGCTATAGATGTCCCATAGATATCCCCTACTCAGGCTGAAGAACTCCATAGTGACTGAGAATTTATATCTTAAGTGGATGCTTGGAAGTTTGGCATATGATTTTCTATGATTATTGAGATGACAGTGTGATTTTTTTCTTATGGATTATTCATATGATAACTGAATGCTAATCTGATTTTGTAGTCTGGGGATAAATTCCATCTGGTTATTGTGCATTAACCTTTATATATTTTGCTGGTTCCAATTTGTTAAAGTTTTATTAAGGAGTTTTTGGTTTATATTCATTGTGGAAATTAATTTGCAGTTTAATATTCTGCCATCTGTGTTATTGTGGGATCAGGGTAAGGTTGGACTTAAGAGAAAGAGTTTGGAGGGGTGTATGTGTGTGTATGTGTGTGTTTGTGTGTGTGTGTGTGTGTGTGTGTGTGTGTGTGTGTGTGTGTATAAAGCTTACATACAATAGATATATATTTCTTAATTTTTGGTAAAATTTCTCAGTAAAGCTATTTAAACCCAGAGATCTCTTTATGGAGAGGTCTGGATTGAGATTTCTTTAATGGATATAAGGCTGTTTAGGCTAACTCTTCTCTTTTTTTTTTCTTTATTAAGAAATTTTCTACTCACTCCTCATGTTATCCACAGCCCCCCTCCCTCCTCCCACTCCCCAGCCCTCTTTCCCAAACCACTCTGCATCCCCACATCCCTAGGCTAATTCTTCTTGAGTGAGTTTTGTCTCGATAGTTTGCATCTTTTAACGGAATGTGTGTGTCTTTTCTAAATTGCGTTATTGGCATCAACGTTTTTATACTGTTCAGTTAGCCTCATCTCACTGTCAATAACATCCATGCCTGTGCTCTTGTTTGTGGTGCCATTGGCTTGTTGCTTCTCTTTTCCCTTGTTCCCTTTCTCTCTCTAACCCCCACTTCCTCTCGCTCTTTCCTTTGATCAGTCCATCTAGTTTAAGAGAGTATACTTTTACCGATGTTTTTAAAGAAACAAGTTTGGGTTTATTGGTTTTCATTATTATTTTCTGTTTTCTCTTTCATTGATTTCCACTCTTGTCTTTACAATTTACTTCCTTTTGCTCTGGGCTTGCTTTTAATTTTCTAGTTTCTTATGGGGAAGCTTAGATAATTGGCTCTAAGACGTTCTATTTTTCTGATAGAAGGTTGCAATGCTACAAATTACCCTGTAAGCCCTGATTAAAAATAAATTTCAATATATTGTGCTTTAGTTTTTTAATCAAACATTTTCTAATGTCCTTTTGTGAGTTATGCTTTGGCCCACAGATTATTTAAATTGCTTAGTTTCCAAACTAATTTGTGTTGTTGATTGTTTTTGCTCTTTTGGGGTACCACCACCCAGCTCCCAAATAAATCACACTCAGAGGCTTACTCTTACTTATAAATGCCTGACCTTAATTGGCTGGTTGCTAGCCAGCTTTTTTTTTTTTTTTTTTTTTAAAACTTAGACAATCCATCTACCTTTTGCCTCTGGACTTTTTCCTTTTCTTACTTCTATAATCTTAATCTTACTCCAAGTCTTGCTGTGTAGCGGGTGGCTGGCCCCCTGAAGTCCTCCTCTTTCTCTGACTACAGCTTACTCTTCTTTTTTCTTCCCAGATTTCTCCTTCTATATATTCTCTCTGCCTGCCAGCCCCGCCTATTCTTTCTCCTGCCTTGCTATTGACCATTCAGCTCTTTATTAGACCAAGAGGTGTTTTAGACAAGAAAAGTAACACAGCTTCACAGAGCTAAACAAATGCAACACAAACAAAAGTGACACACCTTAAAATAATATCTACAACATATTTGACTCCTTTCTGTGTTTTTTCTATTGCTGATGTTTATACGTCCACTGTTGTCAGAGAGCTTTCCCTGCGTGACTCCAGCTTCTTTAAATAGATTAAACTTGTTTTATGGGTGCAAATATGATTTACCTCAGTAAGTATTTAGTATATGCTGTTGAAGAGAATGTGTCTTCTGCTGTTAGGACATTCCACAATGTCTGGTCAAGTTGCCTAATGTTGTGGGTCATGTCTGCGGTGTCTTTATTTTCTGTGCTTATTTCTTCTTGCAATGTTCTTCCTCTTCCTGTATTCTAGAGCTCTGTCTTTGCTAGGTAACTATGTATTATTGTTAGATCTTCGTGATTAATTGATGTCTTTATCACTGATGATTTTCCATGTTCTGAAATCTACTGTTTCATATTAGGATAGCTACTTCTGTTTAATTCGTATTAGCATTCTCCTCCCTTCCCTCCTTCCCTCCCTCCCTCCCTGTCTCATCATATAATCCAGGATGGCTTCAAACCCTCTGTGTAGCCCATATTGACCCTTCCACTTGTGGTTTCTGCTTCATTCTCCTGTGTGCTTGTATCACAGCCAGGTGCCATCATGTCTCCAGTTCTTTGACTATTTATTTTAATTGTAAAAAAAACATAAGAAACTTCATTTTTTAAGAAAAAGAACTTCTATTTTTCCTGTGCCTTCTTTCGTTAAGAAGCATTTCATAAATTTCAACTTTCTTTCCCCTTTATTTTATTAGTAATATTTCTTTAAAAAAAAATTTAGTGGTTGCCCTCGAGTTTTACAATATACATTTACAGCTACTCTCACTACACTTCTAAATAACACCACAGTGCATCTTGGATGCTGTGCAGGTAACTTATAATAGGGTACTCCCAAATGCTTCCATCCCTCCTATCATCGTGTGGGTCATTTTGCTTATCTTAAGCTGTAATCACCCGGTTTACTGATACAAGTATCACTCTAAATGATCATCTGTCTCTTACATTTGATAGAATAAGAAGTATTTTATTGTGTCTTCACTTATTTTTTTCTAATGCTTTTTCTTTACGTATATCCAACATTCTGATCTAGGGACTTTTCTTTGTCCCTGAGAACTTTTTTTTTTTACCATTTTTTGTGAAGTAGATCTTCCATCAACAAATTCTTCCCTTTTCTCAGAAAGTTTGTAGAAGACAAAATTGTGATTTTTATCTTAATATCTAACATTTTAATTTAATCTGACAACCTTGTCTTTTAAAGAAGTCTTTGCCTATTATTCATTTATTTAGTGTGTTAAATGTGTGTGCATGCTTGGGTGTGTGTCAGGTGCACATGTGTGTGGTGGCCATAGGGACACCTTGGATGTCATCCTCAGAAACACCATCTTCTTCATTTGAGACAAAACCTCACTTTCCTGAAGCTAGGTAGGCTAGACTGGCTGGCGAGTGAACCCCGAGGTACTCCTGGCTCAGTCTTCCCAGTGCTGGTTTGCACACCACCAAACTTGGGCCTTCTGTCCTTCTGGGGACCCAAATTCATGTCATCATGCTTGTACAGTGAGCTCCAAGGAGCCTCCTGTTTCCACATCCTCAGCATTGGGAACACAAGTGCGTGCCACCATGCCAGCTTTTTAATGTGGCTGCTAGAAAGCAAACGTAGGCCCCTGCGCTTGCAAAACAAGCACTTTACTTTCCCTCAGTCCCATACACGATTGATTTTTAAGGTGATTACAGATATTTGGGTTGCCTTACATTGCATGCTTTCCATCCAGCACACTTATTCTTGCTGCTTCCTTTCCCTGCCACCTTTACTGGTTTAGTTTATTAACTGCATGTTTTATAGGATTTTGCTCTGTCTTCCTTTTGTGTCCATGGGCCTATATATGTGTTCATGTGCATGTGAGCATATACAGGTGTGTGCATGTGGAACCTCAACTGCTTCTCCACCTTGGGTTTTGAGACAGTGTCTCTCACTGAACCTAGAGCTCACCAGTTGACTAGACTAGCTGATCAGCAAGCCTCAGGGTATTCCTGGTGCTGGGATTTCAGATGCGCTCCACCACACCCAGATTTTACTTGGTGATGGGATCAAACTCAGGACCTCAGGTTTGCACGCAAGCACTTCAGTGGCCGAGTCATCTCCTCAGTCCTTTATCTCCTTTAGACTTACCTGTTTTACCTTTTACTTTGGCCTTTTCATGGTTCCAGGGATAATAGTATGTAATTGGTAAAATAAATAGTAGTAACTTAAAACAGCTCAGCTATTATACATTACAAATAATACCCTGTACACATTTTATGTGAGAACAGTAAGATAGCGTATGGTCCTGTTTTTCTTTTCTCCCCCGACCTCCCAGCCTTTGTGTTTTTGTTGTTACACATTTTACTTAGACATGCATTGGAAATCCTTCAAATGGATTGTTAATATTTTTGCTTTAAACAGTCAATTATCTTTTGAAGAGATTTAAGACTAAGAAAAGGCATCTTTTGTACTCCTCTTACATTTACCATTTTGGGTGTTCTCCATAGTTTTGTTGATCCTGATTTGTATCTTGCATTGTTTTCCTTCCATCTGAAGATTTTTTTTTAGTGTCTTAAAATGCTTCTCTGCTGGTGATGAATTATCTCTTTTTGTATACCTGAAAACCCTTTATTTTGCCTTTTTGGTTAAATTGTATTCTATTTCTGTATAGAATTCCAGGGTGACTTATTTTTCCTAAGATACAACTCCACCATCTTCTGACTTGCATCAGTTCTTCTGGAAAATCTGTTGTAATTCTTATTCTAGGTAATGTAGGTTCTCTTTTTCTCTTTGACTTACTTTTAAAATTTTATAATCTCTATTATTCGTTTTCAACAATTATTTGGTTGCTTTTTGAGATAGGGTCCCATTGTATATCCTAGGCTAACCGCAAACTCAACAATCCTCCTGCCTCCGCTTTCTGAGTGCTAGATTACAGACAGGTACCACCATAATTGTCTGACGATTAAGACATTAATATACTTATTTTATGTGTATAATTGTGTGCCTGAGTATATATGTGTGTTCAGAAGCCCGTGGAGGTCAGAAGAGGCACTGGATTCTACGGAACTGGAGTTTACAGTGGGCTGTGAGGTACCATGTGGGTGCTGGGAATCAAACCTGGGCCCTTTGCAAGAGCAGTGAGGGCTCTTAGTTGCTCCACCGTCTCTCTCCACACCCCCACTATGACATTTGTGGTTTTTCAAAAATGCCTCTTTAGCTTAGGAATTACTGAATTTCTTAGATCTGTGGGTTTGCTCTTTGTTTTTTCTTTAAAATTTATGACAAACAAAAGGAAGGACAGGTAAGCTGCACACCTGCCCCTGGGACTCTCCCACTCTCTGGGTCCAGTTCCCAAAGACCCAATCCGCTGCCACCCCTTTCCATCCACTGTGTCCTGCCCCCAACTTGCTAGTGTGCCCCACCCCCAACATTCCCTGCTAAGGTGCAGGTCACACCAAACAGAACAGACCACATCTGACAGAAGAACAGGTAGGTGAACTCAGGTGGAGAATCTCTGCTGGACCAGAGACCCGACCAGCCACCAGAACTCCATATAGGTGGCCCACCCTTGGACTCTCTCCACTTTCTCAGTGCCCCCTACCACTATCCCCAATCCCCCTCCCCTCCTCATCACCTTGTCCCAGCCTCCAACTCAGATGGATTCTCCTTGCTGGACCAGAGGCCACATCACCATTGACTGCCAGAACTCCAGGCTACAAAGACCAGAAGACCAAAGAGGAAACAGAATCCAAGGAACAAACACCTATTCAACAAAAACAAACTCATAAATCAGCACTTAGCCCTATAATCACCCCAAACCCAGATGCCTATACACCAGCTTAAGAACACAACACCAGCCAGGGTAATATGGCACCACCAGAGCCCAGCTATCCTGCTACAGCAAGTCCTGAAAATTCCAACACAGCTGAAGCACAAGAAAAAGACTGCTGTGGGATGTTCTGTATGTTAAATGTGATGCTCTGATTGGTTAATAAATAAAATAAAACACTGATTGGCCAGTAGCCAGACAGGAAGTATAGGTGGAACAAGGAGAGAAGAGAATTCTGGGAAGTGGAAGGCTGAGGTGGAGAGACGCTGCCAGCTGCCACCATGAGAAGATGTTAAGATACCGGTAAGCCACGAGCCACATGGCAACTTATAGATTAATAGAAATGGGTTGATTTAAGATAGAAGAACTAGATAGCAAGAAGCTTGCCATGGCCATACAGTTTATAAGTAATATAAGTCTCTGTGTGTTTACTTGTTGAGTCTGAGCAGCTGCAGGACTGGCGGGTGAGAGAGATTTGTCCTGACTGTGGGCCAGGCAGGACTGGAGAAAACTTCAGCTACAAAAGACCTTAAATCCAACCTTATGAAAATGATAGAGGTCCTTAAAGAGGAAGTGAATAAACCCCTTAAAGAAATTGAGGAAAAGACAAATAAAAAATTGGAGGAAATGAAATCCCCTAAGGAAAGCCAAGAAAAAACAAACAATTGAAGAGCACAAATAAAACTATCCAAGACCTGAAAATGAAAATAGAGCAATAAAGAAAACAGAAACTGAGGGAAATCTGGAAATGGAAAATCTAGGTAAACAAACAGGAACTATAGGCATAAGCATCAACAGAATATGTGAGATGGAAGAGAGGCTCTCAGGTGTTGAAGAGATGATAGAAGAAAAAGATACATCAACCAAAGAAAATGTTAAATTTAAAAAAATTCTGTCACAAAACATCCAGGAATCTGGGACACCATGAAAAGAGCAAACCTAAGAATAATAGAAATAGAAGAATGAGAAGAAAGCCAGGTTAAAGGCATAAAACTATTTTCAACAAAATCATAGAAGTAAATTTCCCTAACTTAAAGAAGGAAATGTCTATCAAGGTCCAAGAAGCATATAGTACACCAAATACACTAGGCCAGGAAAGAAATTCCCTTCTACACATAACAATAAAAACACTAAGTTACAGAACAAAGAAAGAATATTAAAAGCTGCAAGGGAAAAGGAGCGTGTAACATATAAAAGTAGACCTAGTAGAATTATACTCAGTGGAGACTCTAAAAGCCAGGACCTGCATAGATATGCTACAGACTCTACGAGACCACAGATGCCAGCCCAAACTACTATACCCAGCAAAACTTTCAATCACCATAGATGGAAAAAACAAGATATTCCATAATAAAGTCAAATTGAAACAATATCAATCTACAAATCCAGCTGCACAGAAGATACTAGAAAGAAAACTCCAACCCAAGGAGGTTAACTATACCCATGGATGAAACTATAGGAAATAAATAATCTCACACCAGACAAACCAAAAGAAGGGAAACACACAAACACGTACTCACAAATACACACTACCACCACCAACAACAAAATAACAGGAATTAACAATCATTGATCCTTATTATCTCTCAGTATCAGTGGACTCAATTCCCCAATAAGAAGACATAGGCTAACAGAATGAATATGAAAATAGGATCCATCCTTCTACTGCATACCAGGAACACACCTCAACATCAAAGATAGACATCACTTCAGAGTAAAGGTTGCAAAAGAATTTTTCCAAGCAAATGGACCTAAGAAGCAAGCTGCTGTAGCCATTCTAATATTAAACATAATAGATATCAAACCAAAATTAATCAAAAGTAACAGGGAAGAATGCTTCATACTCATCAAAGGAAAAATCTGTTAAGATGACTTTCAATATCTATGCCCTACTCTTAAGGGCACTCACATTTGTAAAAGAAACATTACTAAAGCTTGAATCATGCTTTTACCTTCATAATTAATAGTGGGAGACTTCAATACCCACTCTGACCAATAGACAGGTCATCCAGACAAAAACTAAATAGATAGATATTGGAGCTAACAAATATTATGGACGAAATGGATCTAATAGATATCTACAGAACATTTCACCCAAATACAAAGGAATATATTTTCTTCTCAGCATCTCATGAAATTTTCTCCAAAATTGACCACATACTTGGTCACAAAGCAAGTCTTAACAGATACAAGAAAATTGAAATAACCCCCTGTATCCTATCAGACTACTAGGGATTAAAGTTAGATTTCAACAACAATGTAATCCACCATATAAAAGAAATAACAGAAAGCCTACAGACTCACAGAAACTGAGCAACTCTATACTGAATGACTATTGGGTCAAGGAAAAAATAAAGAAAGAAATTGAAGACTTCCTAGAATTAAATGAAAATTAATAATAACATACCCAAACTAATGAGACACAATGAAAGCCGTGTTAAGAGAAAATTTCATAGCACTAAGTGTCTACATAAAAAAATTGGAATGATCTTGTACTAGCAATTTTACAGCACATCTGATAGCTCTAGAACAAAAAGAAGCAAGCACACCCAAGAGGAGCAGATGGCAGGAAATAATCAAACTGAAGGCTGAAAGCAATAAAATAGAAACAAAGAGTCAACGAAACAGAGTTGGCTATTGGAGAAAATCAACAAGATAGACAAACCCTTATTCAAACTAACTAAAAGATGTAGAGAGAGAATATCCAAATTAACAAAATCAGAAATAAAAGGAGACATAAAAACAGACACAGAGGAAATCCAAATGATCATTAGGTCATACTTTAAAAACTGTACTCCACAAAATTGGAAAATCTAAAGTAAATGGACAATTTTTTGATAGATACCACTTGCCAAAGTTCAATCAAGATTAAATGAACAATTTAAATTGAGCTATAACCCCTAAGAAATGGAAGCAGTCATTAAAAGTCCCCCAACCAAAAACATCCCAGGGCTAGCAATTTTAGTGCCAAATTCTACCAGACTTTAAAAGAAGAGTTAATGACAATACTCCTCAAATTATCCCACAAAGTAGAAACAGAAGAAGAACATGGCCAAATTCACTTTATGAGGCCACAGTCATCCTAATGCCTAAACCACACAAAGATTCAACAAAGAAAGAGAATTATACACCAACTTCTCTCATGAACATTTATGCAAAAAATACTCAATAAGCTGGGTGGTGGCACATACCTTTAATCCCAGCACTTGAGAGGCAGAGGCAGGTGGATCCCTGTGAGCCCAAGACCAGCCTGAGTACAGAATGAGTTTCAGGACAGGCTCCAAAGCTATACAAAGAAACCCTGACTCGAAAAACAAAAACAAAAACAAAACAAAAAACCCAACAATAACAACAAAAACCTCAATAAAATACTTGCAAATTGAATCTAAGAACACATCAAAAAATTGTCCACCATGATCAAGTAGGCTTCATCCTAGAGATACAGGAATGGTTCAACATATGAAAATTTGTCAGTTTAATCCACCATATAAACAAACAGAAAGAAAAAAAATGATCATCTCATTAGATGCTGAAAAACCTTTGACAAAATCCAACACCCCTTCATGATAAAAGCCTTGGAGAAATCAGTGATAAAAGAGACATACCTAAACATAATAAAGGCAATTTACAGCAAGCCTATAGCTAACATTAAATTAAATGGAGAGAAACTCAAAACAATTCTATTAAAATCAGTAACAAGACAAGGCTGTCCACTGTCTCCATATCTATTCAATACTGTACTTGAAATTCTAGCTAGAACAATAAGACAACCAAAGGAGATCAAATGGTTATAAATTGGAAAGGAAGAAGTCAAAGTATTGTTATTTGCAGATGATATGATCGTATACACAAACAATCCCAAAAATTCCATCAGAGAACTCCTACAGTTGATAACCACCTTCAGCGAAGTTGCTGGATATAAGATTAACTAAAAAAATAATAAAATCAGGAAACCTCCTATATACAAATGACAAACAGGCTGAGAAAGAAATCAGGGAAACAACACCTTTCACAATAGCCACAAATAATATAAAGTATCTTGGGGGTAACTCTAATTAAGCAAGTGAAAGACTTGTATGACAATAACTTCAAGTCTTTGAAGAAAGAAACTGAAGAAGATAACAGAAGATGGAAAGATCTCCTATGAGCATAGATTAGTAAGATTAACATAGTAAAAATGGCCATCTTACTAAAAGCAATCTACAGATTCAACTCAATGCCCATCAAAATCCCAACACCATTCTTTACAGACCTTGAAAGAAGAATATTTAATTTCATATGGAAAAATAAAAATATCTAGGATAGTTTAAACTATCTAGTACAATAAAAGAACTTCTAGAGGTATTACTATCCCTGATTTCAAACTGTACTACAGAGCTATAGTAATAAAAAGCACATGGTATTAGTATAAAAACAGACACCTTGGTCAACAGAATAGAATCAAAGGCCTAGATGTAAATCCACACACCTATGGACACACGATTTTTGATAAAGAACCCAGAAATATACAATAGAAAAAAAGAAAGCATCTTCAACAAATGGTACTGGTTTAACTGGATGTCAGCATGCAGAAGAATGCAAAAAGATCCATATCCATCACTGTGCACAAATCTCAAGTCCAAGTGAATAAAAGACATAAAAGAACATAAAACCAGATAAATGGAACCTGATCAAAGGAAAAGTGGCAAATAGCCTTGAACCATTGGCACAGGGGACAACTTCCTGTACAGAACACTGATAGTGCAGACACTAAGACTGACAATTAATAAATGGGACCTCATGAAACTGAAAAGCTTCTGTAAGAAAAAGGACATCGTCAAGAGGACAAAACAGTAACCTATAGAATGGGAAAAGAGTTTCATCAACTCACATCTGACAGAGGCCTAATATCCAGAATATATAAAGAACTCAAGAAACTAGACATCAACAAACCAAATAATCCAATTAAACAATGGGGAACAGACCTAAACAGAATTCTCAGCAGAGGAATCTCAAATGTTTCAGAAACATTTAAAGAAATTTCAATATCCTTAGCCATGAGGGAAATGCAAATCAAAACAACTCTGAGATTTCATCTTACACCTGTCAAAATGGCTAAGATAAAAAACACAAGTGACAGCTCATGCTGGAAAGGATGTGGAGCAAGGGGAACTCTCCTTCATTGCTGGTGGGAGTGAAAACTTTGGAAATTAATATGGCAGTTATTCAGAAAATTAGGAATCGATCTACCTCAAGACCCAGCTATACCACTCATGGGAAAATACCCAAAGGATGCTTCATCCTAACACAAGTACACTTGCTCAACTATGTTGATGGCAACTTTATTCATAGCAGTCAGAAACTAGAAACAACCTAGATGTCCCTCAACTGAAGAATGAATAAAGAAAATGTGGTACATTTATACAATGGAGTATTAATCAGCTACTAAAACAAATGACATCATGAAATTTGCAGGCAAATGGATGGAACTAGAAAAAAATCATCCTGAGTGAGGAAGCCCAGACTCAGAAAGACAAAAATGGCATGCACTCACTTATAAGTGGATATTATTTGTTAAGGAAAGGATAATCATGCGACAATCCATAGACCCAGAGAAGGTAAGTAACAAGGCGGGCTCAAGAGGGAGGTGGGAGGAACACATGGCTCTCCTTGGACGGGGAAATAGAATAGATTTTGTGCGTAGGCTGGGGATGGGTGGGGATAAGAACAGGAGGGTTCAGGCAGGGGTGGGGATGGAAGGAGAGAGTACTGGGAGAAAGGACTGGATTTGGGGGCCATTTTGAGGGTGATGTGAAAACCCAGTGCAACGGACACTCCCTGGAATCTGTGAGAATGAGTGACCTTAGCAGTGGGGGATCCAGAGCCTGAATCGGCCATCTTTTGTGACCAGGCAAGGCTTCCAGTTTTGGGAATGGGACATCAACTCAATCACAAACCTTCGACCTACAATTTGTCCTTCCTGCAAGATGTGCTGGGTTAAAGATGGCACAGGATTTGTGAGAGTGGCCGACCAGTGATAACTTGAGACCCACTTCACCAGAGCAAGCCCATGCCCGACACTGCCTGAGCACCAGGACCCAGAGGCTGGATAGCTCAGAGACCTAGGATAGAACCAAACATGACTGGCCAAAGGGGACAAAAAGTCAATGAAATGACTACTAATGATATTCTGCTATACTCATAGGATTAGTGCCTAGCTCAGTGGTCATCAGAGAGGCTTCATCCAGCAACTGATGGGAGCAGATGTAGAGACCCACAGCCAAACATTAGGTGAGCTTAGGGAACCCCACTGAAGAGGGAGAGTGTAGCTGAAGTTTTCTCCAGTCCTGCCCAGCACCATGGACCCCGCAACCACTTATAAAATAATCACTCAGAAGTTTATATTAATTAAACTGCTTGGCCGTTAGCTCAGGCCTACCACTGACTAGTTCTTACACTTAAATCCATACTATTTCTGTTAATCTATATGTTGCCATGTGTTCTATGGCTTTACCTGTTGCCTTTACATGCTGCTCCCTGGACGGCAAGCTGGCGTCTCCTTACTCAGCCTTCCTGTTCCCAGAATTCTCTTCTCTGCTTGTCCTGCCTATACTTCTTGCCTGGCTACTGGTCAATCAGCATTTTATTTTTACAGAGCAATATCCACAGCAGGAGAGGAAAGATTGTAGGTGCCATATGGGTCAAGGGCATCACAAGAGCACAACCCATAGAGTCAACTAAGCAGGACTCAGGTGCTCAGAGACTGATTCAACAATCAGGAAGCCTGCACGGATCTGAGCTAGGTCCTCTGCATATATGTTACGGCTATATAGATTGATGTTCTTGTGGGACTTCTAACAGTGGGAGTTGGGGCTGTCTCTGACTCTTTTGCCTATTCTTGGAATCTTTTCCTCCTACTGGGTTGCCTCATTCAGCCTTGATACGAGTATATGCACCTATTCTTATTGTAACTTGTTATGCCATATCTGGTTGATATTCCTGGGAGGCCTGCTTTTTTCTGAAGGGAAATGGAAGGGTGGATCTGTGGGAGAGGGGAGGGGTTACTAGGAGGAGTGGAGGGAGGAGAAACTGCAGTCAGGATGTAATATATGAGAGAAAGATAAATTTTTAGAAAAAGGCAGTTTTCCTTATCTTGTTCCCTCGATATTTATCAGAGGGAGATTTTCTTCCTTTCTTTTTTATTCCTTTTTTTCTCCTTTTTTATTAAGAGATTTTCTATTCATTTTGCATACCAACCACAGATTCCCCTGTCCTCCCTCCTTCCATCCCCAGCCTTCCCCCCAATACACCCTCCATTCCAACCTACTCCAAGGCAAGCTCTCCCATGGGGAGTCAGCAGAGCCTGGTACATTCAGTAGAGGCAGGTCCAAGCCCCTCCTCCCTGCGTCAATGCTGCACAAAGTGTCTCACCATAGGCACTGGGTTCCGAAAAGCCGGCTCATGCACTAGGGACAGGTCCTGATCCCACTGCCTGGGGCCCCCCTAAACAGTTCAAGCTAAACAACTGTCTCACTTATCCAGAGGGCCTACTCCAGTACCATAGGGGCTCTGTGGGGATGGAAGGAGAGAGTACTGGGAGAAAGGACTGGATTTGGGGGTGATGTGAAAACCCAGTGCAATGGACACTCCCTGGGATCTGTGAGAGTGAATGACCGTAGCCATGGGGGATCCAGAGCCTGAATCGGCCATCTTTTGTGACCAGGCAAGGCTTCCAGTTTTGGGAATGGGACATCGACTCAATCACAAACCTTCGTCCTACAATTTGGACAGCTATTGGTCCATTGTTCATGTCTTTCCACTAGTTTGGTTAGTTGTCTCTGTACTTTTTCCAATCATGGTCTCAATATCTCTTGCTCATAGAATCCCTCATCTCTCTTGTCGTTTGGACTCTTGGAGCTCTACCTGGGATCTGGCCATGGATCTCTGCATCTGCTTCTATCAGTCACTGGATGAGGGCTCTATAATGACAGTTAGGGTATTCAGCCATCCGATCACTAGAGTACATCACCTCGGGCACCCCCAGAGGGAGATTTTTATACAGTAGGCATTATAAGGAAATGCATTCAACATTTCCTGTGGATATTCTTGTAATCAACATGACCCTTCAAAGTTGTTTCAAATTCAATTGAGGGTGCTAAGCCTCATCATGTTGGATAGTCGCTGGGTGTAGGCTGCCCTCAGGGGGGTGGTATGCCTCAGGCCAGGAGGCTCCCTTGAAGCAAGAACTCTAGATTTTCTGTAGTTAGTATTCTTGGCACCTGGGGCTCACAAGTGTCTCACTCTTAAAGGAAAAAATGTAGGCAAAATATCACAGCACCCTATGCAGAAAAGTGCCTCCTTGAAATACATCATGAGTTCAAAATCACTTCAGCAGGAAGTGGTATACCCATGCTTAATTTCTGCATCAGACATGGCATCTACCACTATTTTGGGCTCTTCTAACATGGATGGTCTTAGACTGCTACTCACCTGTTTCATGTGTATGAGTTCTCAAGCTTCCAGAAAGCAGATTCTGGTTTTACCACTTTGTAATTCCCAAAGTGAATGTCAGAGTATTGTACCCATTTATGAGTGGAGTAATAACCACCCCCCCCCCAATGGTTTGGATCACCTCACTCAAATCCTACATGTTAGCTGGGTAAACTAAGATGGAAAGAGGCGATACAAGTAACTCTGATCTTATCTGAGGCTAGAACCCAGGTCTCTCACACTGTAACTCAGGTCTCTTTCCATTGTGCCTGGCTGTATCACAGTGAGTCATTTGTCATTAGAGCGTAAATATGACTGAGTATTTATCATTATGCATCCAAACAACAATAGCTCTAAGAGACTTTATGTAAGCATAAACAGCATTGAATAGGTGTTTTAAAGGACTATAGGATTTGAAGACTCAAAGATCCACTCATACCATAAAGTCTAAGCTATATATGCATTTAAGTGCTTAAATTTAAATATTTCAATGCTAAAATACACAGAAAGAATATAATGATATCTTCTATATTCACATGTTATTACATTGGGTTGTGGAGTTAATAGCATTTTTTTTCACTCGAATTTCAAAGTTTGTCAATGATAAACAGATTAACTGTGCCATTTTCAATGAAGTTATAACATATTGAGTTCAATGAGCCATCTCAAGATGGTATTTTTCTTCAGCATGCTTGAGACAAGTTGCTTACTACCTCTGGAGCTAGTCAGATCCATCTTTGGACATTACTGCCTCGTAGGCTCTTCTTGTGGTTGATCTAGAATCTATTTCCTTGGCATTTCAGCTTGTGAATCTATTTCGTCTTTATGGCCATTGATTGGAAGTTTTATCTTAATTCTACATGAAAGGCCTTGAAACATAAAGGCTGTCAGCTCATTCTCCTTTCAGTCATACATCTTCCATCCTTCCTCTTCCCAATTTTTAAATATTGGAGAATGGCCTTAGTCATCGAGAACCATCCTGAATCACATCTGAATGTGTATGAGGGAACTTCAGCCAGAGAATAACTGTTATTAGGTAGTTTTGGAGCAGAAATCACTAGGACATTTTCTCATTGAGTATTAATCAGATGTTCAAGACATGCTATGATGTGGTCTGAAGATTCAGGAATGTATGTTAAGATGCTTCCCCTGGGAGTCACAGTCTGGAGGAGACAGGTTTATGATAGTTGACGACCATGCAGCTCAATGAAGATGTGAATTGGACTCCCAGAGTCGTGACTAATGCTTCTTGGAGAAATGAAGAAGAAATTGCAAAGGAGATGGCATTAGGTCTGTGTTTTGAAGGGAGAGGACAAGTTTGCCTTGATCCAATACAGGAAGAGACATGTGGATACTCCCAAGCATTCCCCAGGAGAGCATTGTCCCTCTCAGTATAGTGACAAGTTCCTTGGATAGTTCAGCCACATGATATTTCACTTCTCAGTATAGGAGTGAGGATGGAGAGGGACCATGGCAAGACCATGAAGCCACAGGAGGATGTTACAATCTAATAGAGGTTCTTTAGGCGTTTCTCTGCCCTTGCTCCCAATCTCAGCAGAGTTTTCTTTAAGGAAGTTGAAGGACTAGACTCAAACTTTCCAATAACACTTGGTAAATCAAGTTTATCTCAGCATATCACTGAGCCAGACACTCTGAACTATGCATGCTAACTATTTTTCCTCATGCTACTTTATTCTTAGCAAATCAACCCATTTACATTCTGGAAGGGACTCTAATTATTGTGTGTCTTTCTCTATATAATTTAATTGTATTGATAGAGACATCTAGTCTAGCTGAGCCAATAAATAGCTCTGATCAGGGAACATAGTGACAATCTCACTGCAAAGTTCTATTAATTGTGTGGGGAGGTCACCAGCTTTCATGATACACCTTGTAAAAGCAGGTGGCACACACCTATAATCCTAGCATTTGGGAATCTGAGGCAGGAGATTGCCCATGAATTTGAGGGAGGCTGAGGCTACTCAATGGGTTTCAGGATCATCCTGGGCTACACACATAGTCAGACCTTATTTCAAAACAACAGCAATAATGACATCAGAAAAACAAGATCACAAAGCATAGTAACTGGTCTGGGGAGAGAGAAATATGACAACATTAACAGAAGATATAAAATATATGCATTTGAGATGGAAGAAGATAGAGGGAAGAAGAGCAAGACCGTATCAGTTGATCAGACTCATTATAATTTAAAATAATTTTATTTTTTCTATAATATATATTTACTATATATAAATATTACACATAAATATATATAAATATTGCCTATTTATATAATATATTCTTTTTTTTATAAAAAAAATAGTTTATGAGATCCCTCTGGGTCCTTAAAATAAATTCCATTGTATTCCAGTTAACTTTAGTGAACATCTCTTCCTTTCAACCAAAACATCTTCAGGCTGTGTCATTTGCTCAGTTTACCTTACCTCCTTACATTCTCTGTAATGACTAGCAGAAGTCTATTGAACTTCCAGCCCTATCTCTAGATCTTGTCCTCATCCAGACGCAAGAGGCCCTTTCAGAGAAAAGTTAGCTTCTTGGCCAATAATGACTCATGATGCCAATTTGGAAACATGATCCTTGATGTTCCTGCCTACTTCCTGCTCTCTTCCAATCTGTTTGCTCTCACGATGGGCAGAGGCCATGGGCAGCTGGCACCATGGACTCACTGCGGCTCTGAGGATTGTAGTAATGTCTCCCTGTTCCAGTGGCCGTAGCCTGAGGGAGCTGTTCATTTCCTCAGCCAGACCACAGTGGATGAGGAATTGGAGCAGTCACCTACACTGTAGGACAGAAATAAAAATGTTCTCAGTCTCTTGAGTAACATTTCACTTTATGTCTCCCTAGCCCAGGTGGTTTCAATTAATTTGCGAGCATTTATTGACCAGTTATTGCACATGGCCTCTCCTTTCTTCTCCCTCTTTACTCCTCCTGCAACTCCATCCCTCGACTGATATTCTGAGAACTTTTGTCTTCTCCAACACTCCCTTGGGTTGCTGACTCATATCTCTATTTTATTGCTGAACTTTCCCAAAGAGCCACCCACAGTTGCTGTCTTGCTTAACCTTTCGTAATCCTTATGGCTGCTCCATCTATCTTCTGCTTCCCCCACGATACAGTTTGCTTCTCCAGTTCTCTGCATCTCCACCATAAATATCTCTTTCTGAGTAACTAGAAGTGACTTTCTGTTCCTTGTAATTAAACAATCTCTAAGACATCTTCATTTCCCCAGTTCACCTCTCTGACCCTTTCAAAAGGTTAGTATAATCTGACTTAGAGTCTTTTCTCCACATGTGTCTAAGACATGAGGCTTCTCAAAGCCTAGGTGGAATCTGGAACACTCAAATCTGCCTGGACACCATCCTATAGGTGCTGTTGGTAAAATGGATTGGAGAATGTGCCTTGGGAGGTACAGATCTCTTTTTGCAGCTGCTGTCAAGCTTGGGAAGTCAGAGGCTCTGTTATTGTCCCTTGAGACAACATGTATAAGACAGGATGGTTAATGCCCTGAAATCTGACTGGTGAGATGGGCATTTGAGTCACTCCCTGCTGGTATCTTGAAGAAGAAGAGAGGGCATTGGGGAATTGAATCCCCATGGTGGGATCAGAATGAATTCATTATGACAGTTTTCTTCTGTGGTTTGGAGATGATAGATATGTAAAGTATAAGAACACAGTCTGAAGTAAACCTGATGCTAACCACCTGCTGACTATGGCCCAGTTTTAGTATAGACATGAATATACACTTAACCATCTCTGCTTTTTTTCCCTCTTTGAGATAGGGTCTCACATAGTTCACACTGACTTTGAATCCATTATGTTGTTGAAGATGACTTCTCACTCCTTTCTTTGCATCTCCCAAGAGCTTTGATTACAGGTGTGTGCTATAATATGTCCAGTATGAATGGTAATTACTCTTAACCTCCATCAGTTAATTGCTGACCAAGTAACTAGGCATGTAATCTTGTCATTCATTTTTTTTTTACTCACAAATATTTAGTGGTCCAAGAAGTAGAGATAAAAAAGTGAATCTGGGGGTTGGAGAGGTGCCTGAGCAGTTAAGAGCATGTATTGCTTTTGCAGAGGACCCACAAGTGGCTGCTCACAAGCACATTTAACTTGAGCTCCAAGGGATTTGAAACTGGCTTCTGGCCTTCCCAGGCATCTGTACTCACATGCACCCCCCCAGAGATATGCACTTGTATATATAATTGAAAATAAAAATAAATAGCTTAAAAAGTTAACCTGTAAGGTGTGATCTCCAGAGCAAGTTTTGGAGTTTATAGTCTCAGTGATGGACATGGGGTTGGAAAGAGCAGATCTATAATTGCCACAGGGCATTTGTGAGACATCTGAACAGTGCAAAGAAAGGAAAACAGAGAGAGGCTTGGAGCTGCTGTGTTGATAGAGGAAGAGCTACTTCCAGTCAGCTGCTATCACAATGGAAAGAGGAGTAGCCAAATCCACTCTGTTCAAATCAGAGGGAGCTGTAGAGGTCTTGTTCAGTTGAAGCCTCAGCTACAGAATAAGGATACAGACTCACCTGGGGAAGTACTTGGACTAAAGGTTCAGAGTCGGTCAAAGGCTGGGCCTGGATCCCTGGTCCCCCAACCATCTATTTCCTGACATTCCTGCCTGGCATCCTTAGACCCTGTCTGAGAGCCCCTGATGCTCCCTGAGGTTGTGGCCCAGGGTGTACAGCTCAAGGGAGGCTGATCACAGGCCACAGCTTTGAGAGTGCACCCCAGCCTTCGTTTGCAGACATGTCTTTCTAGTCCTTCCTGCTGTGACCCTCCTTGGGCAGTTCCTGGACCTGATTGTTATTTTCCTTTGTTCCCCAAATAGCAAAAATTCCATCATCTACTGCTTTTCTTGGTCTTTATGGTTTATTCTTGTCCTGACCTAGTTCCTTTATTCTCTATGCAATACCTCTCAGGCTTTCTCATCTGCCCCTCACACCCCTGATAGCTCCCACTTTCCTGATAGGTCCCTCTTCCTCAAATGCAATCCCTGTCTTCTCCAAAGGACTCTCAACTTGTCCTAGAACACGGATTCTCTGGCTATTTGGCAATGCCTAGGCACCCTTTCTCACAATGATGCTTTTAACTACCTTAAGTACAGTGTGTAGAATGAAAAAGAGCATGTGTTGTTTTGAAAAGCCAACTTGTACTATAGTAATATAGTGCTTTTTTTTGAGACAAGGTCTTGACATGTAGCCTAGACTGGCTTTGAACTTTCAACCCTCCTGCTTCCACCTCCTCAGTGCTGGGATTCCGGACATGCACCACTAGGCCAGGGCAATTTATGTGCTTTTAAGCCAGTGTGTTAAATAGCAAGATCTAACAGAAAGTCTAATGACTTCTACAGTGCTGAGGTAGTGTTTAGCACTAATGATCTTAGGAGATATTTGTGACAGTTTTAATGTGACATGAAAATGCCTGTAATTTCTATGATCGACAGACGCTGCATTGCTATAGTTCGTTGTCTACACGCCTGTGAAAGGAACACTACTCTGTAGTTAGGAGTTAGTAAGAGTGAAGATGTGATGTCTTACCATCGAAGTTTATGGACCCTGTGAGTTTTATGCACAGACTATGAACCACTGTAGCCTCTAGGTAAAGGAATCCTGCTTTACACACGACCCTGTGACTTGAAATGCTGTAGCTTTGGAGGCATTATCTAAATTTATGTCTTCAGATAGGGGCATCCATTTGGATATCTCACAGGCATCTATGAAATTTAACCTGTCAAAAGATGAATTTCTGCTCTTATCCTCCAAGACAACTCCTCATTTTTCTCATCTCAATGAATATCATCTCAGTCTTTTAAGCGTCAAAGCCCAAACCCTGGAATCCATTCTCTATACGTCCTTCTTCATCTTTGCCTCTAATTTAGAAGTCATTACATCAGAATTTAATTCCACAAACATTTACTCAGCACCTATCATCAGCCAAGTACTGTAGAGACCCTTGGAAATCAATCATCTTGCTCTAATCACAAGACACTGGTAAATAAGAAAACACATTCAGCAAATCAGGTAACAATAAGAGCTTTGAGGGTGTAAGGAATATCACCCTTCCAGTACTGTGCTTTATCCATTGTCATGTCCCCTGTGGCCTAAGGCATCCCAGACCCTTGTCTGAGCAGTCTGCTAACTAGAGACTTCAGCCAGGCTTGTTCTACTCCAAGCCTCCCCTTCCAGTCCCTTTACCTCCACACCCAAGCCTATCAGCTTTGCAGTTTCCTGTGTACATCAACTCCATGTCTTGGGACCTTGTCTGCTTCTCGATCTGGCTGTCTCCCACTCACCCTTCAGGCTCTAATCTAGATAACCTTCACTGAAAATCCCATCACCTTAGAAAATCCTTTCCTGACCACTCAACCTAGATTATTCCTTCTCACTGCCCTACCACCACAATGTCTCCTCCTCTATATAACAACCTACTTGTGCTAATTGTTATTTAATGTAAGACTGAAGTACCCACTTAACATGCCTGTCTCCTACTACACTCAAGATCCAGGGAGGCAGGAACCTCGTCTTTTTTGTGTGCCAGCACTGCACAGTTCAGGCATATTGTTAGTCAGAACAAACACATAGCTGTTGAATGAGTTATAAGCTATTGTGCCTTTTATTTCTGACATCTGCCCCCAGACTCATTACATATTCCAGGTTCATACTTCTTCTTTTATGCACATGCACATTAAAGCTCCATCTATATGTAAGTAGTTCCCAACCTAATCAGAGACAGTTTCTCTCAAATTCATTTATCCATTCATCCATTCATTCTTTTAACCATTATTTATTGGGCCTGTTCTAATTACAAGGCACAGTGCCAGACTACCGAAGATTAAAAGATAGATGCAAGACACGGTTCTTGTCCTCCAGACATTTACAACATCGAGGGAGATTTAAGAAGCAGTCATATAATTATAGCAGGGCAGTAGGGGCTACGTACTACATTCAGCATTGCTACTGATGACAGGTGCAGAGGAGGTAAAAATGGTAATCCACCTGGAGATTTTTTAGGAGTTTTCATAGTGAAGTTAGTGTCTGAGCTGGTTCTTGCAAGGTGAAGAAGGCTTAGATGGCCAGAGGTGGTAGAGGAGGAATTCTAGGTGAAGAAACAGTGTTAAAATCAGAAAGGTACAGTATAGGGAGTGTAGAGAGGTCCATGAGTGGCCCATGGCTGGGAGTTAGTGAAGCCAGGAATGGTGTCTATGATGACATTTTTGTGTTTGTTAGACACTTTCAAGGGTGTAAAAAACTTGTTTAGAGACAAATAAAGAATGAGAAATACTGGAAAGACTTTCCTTCCTGTGCCATTTAACTTAGATGTTCCTAACTCGATGATGAGGTAATTATGGAGTAAAATGAAATGTAGGAGCAGAAGACCTGGGCAGGGGGATCTTGGTGTGGTCTGGAAAACATGGGGAGATTCGTATCAGAAGTGAATATTTCTTTGTCTTCAACTGGAAAGCTGACTTACAGATATTATAGGCATCGACTCAGAGTTATGATGATCACTCTCATGTTCTGGCTAAGGGGTGACCACTCTACAGTATGTATTTGTTCAGGCTTACATTACCAAATACCACAGAGTATTTGTAATACTCCTGGCTTCCAGATAGCCGCCTTCACACTGTGTGTTTTCCTCGTCTTTTCTTAGTATGTACACGTGGACAGAGAGATGGATCCCTCTTCCTCTTCTTATGAAGCCATGAATCTTATTGGGTTAGGATCCCATCAATCTTAACCTCATCAAATTGTCACTTCCTGAAAAATCTGGTTTCCAGTGCAGTCATATTGGAGATGAGGATTCAATGTAAGAATTTAGGTGATACAATTCAGCCTCTGGGTTCTTAAAAACTAAAAACCATGTAGGTTTCGAATTCAGGAGTTTCCAAGCAGTGTATCAAGTGATACAAGACATCTCAGACAGTACCTTCTGGGGATGCAACCCCAAAGGGAAAGGATAGATGCTTCTACTGTACCCATATCGTCATCAGTAATGGCCACTGAAGAAATCATTATACAGCTAGAACAATATATTTGTAAATCCTGATCTGGTTTGATGACTTCATTGTTCCAAGGAAAGAGACAATTTTGAAATTCAGAAAGATAGAGAGACCATCTTACTACCACATAGCAAGATGAACAAATTCTAAGAGCCAATGAGGGGAATTGTAGTCCTGTGTGCAGACTGCTGCTCCAGTGTGTTGTCCAATGATCCCCTTAGATTCTTCCATGTTTAAGAAGAGGAAGTCTTGGATGTCCCTGTGGACATGTCTGATGAGGGACCCTCCAGATGCATAAGTTACCTGATGAAGAACTTGTCTAAAAGACAGTTAATGGTCTGGGGACAAGCAGCAAGGATTTTTTTAAATCTGTCCTTCCTTCTCTACCTTGTTCACATACCCAGACTGCATAACGAGCTGGCAGGAGTTATGGACTATTAAATAATGTAGGTGTTTTTCCTAAATAACTGTTTCCTCAGTGCATAAGTGTTTTCTAATGTGCTCTCTGTTAGCCACCCAAAGGAATTAGAAGTAAATGGTTTCCTCTCTGAAGATGGGGCGAGAGACTCATGCCACCTAAAGGTAGGTTGGTATGCTGAGGATTTTCAAATGAGCTCCAGTCTTCCAAGAAGGAAAGATGCATGATGACATAGAATAAACACACTGGGACAAAAGAGAACTCTGTCTTTGCACTGCTTATATTTTACAAACTAAAATATATAGTTGTAGTTCTATAGGAAGAAATGATTTTTAAAAGTTCTATTTCTTAGGGGTTGGGGAAATGTCCCAGTGGGTAAAGTGCTTATTGTGTAAGTTCAGCACCCCAGTGACCAAGTAAGAAGCTGAGTGTAGCAGTTTGCACCTGGGATCTCAGATTTGGGGAGGCGGAGGAAGTTGGAGCACAGAAACTCTCTGGCCAGTCGGTCTGGTCAATCAATGAACTCCAGGCTCAGTGAGAGACTCTACCTCAAAAAATAAAATGGAGAGCAATTGAGAAAGACACTGAATATCAACATCTGGCTTTCACATGCACATGTGGACACACACACACACACACACACACACACACACACACACACACATATATATATATAAATATATATATATATATATATATATATATATATATATATATATATATATATATATATATATATATAAAATTTCCCTGGAGTAAGGGTTCTTTTCTGACCCTTAATCATGAGACATAGCTTCTTATTTCTGCACTGCAACTCGGGACATCCAGGTGACCAAATGATACTTTTGGAACCATTTCCTGTCTTCTCACTCATCCCCCCTTCAGGTTGCAGCTTAAATGTTACATTTTCTCTTTAGAGGCATTTCTTCATCATTGTCTCCTTTGGCGTTATTCTCAACACACCTTTCCTCTCCTTCAGAGCACTTAGCCCAGGAATAATTATATAGTTATGTGCTTGATGCATGCCTCTCCAGATTCCAATCTCTACTTAGACGCCCTGCTAAATATCAGTGTGCTGTGAGTGCCTGGTATATCCCTGGCATGCCAAAAGCACCCAGCGAGTAAATGAATGGTTTGTTTCCACCAATATGTAAGTTCTGTTCTTCCCTTGTTTCATTTTTATTTTTTTGGAAAAATTATCTATATCTTCATTTTGCATTCAGTTGCCTTGCTAGCTGTGGGTTTATAACATAGAGCCAAGAAAATGAAGGACTGTGAGGAGTGAAGTTAGTCTATAACTGGCCAATAAAAGACCAAATCCTGGAATGGAATCTTCTACAAGAAGTTCATTTATTTAGTGTTCAGCACACATTTATTGACTATCATCCCTCCCATATTGTAAAAGCACAAGGACACACCATGTGTAAGAGGATGTTCTCTGTAATCATCGAGCAGATAGAAAAAAAATGTAGGCAAAGTTGCTAGAAAAAGAAGCAGGGTGATGAGCTTGTGGTGAGCTAGTTAGACACTAGCTGGCTTGGAGGTCACTGAGATGGACCCTTCCATCAAAATCAGAAGCTGGTAAAAGCAAGAACAGAAACTGCTGCATTCTGGTTACTGGACGAAGGAAGGAGATCTGAGTCCTGTCTCTGTCTAGGTAGAGATATGCCATTCTCAATCACCTCAGAGATCGTTGACAGGTAAGTATCTAAACCTTATAAGATGATGAGCTAGCCAGAGGCTTTCTGTTAAAGAACATGCCATCGTCCCCTCCCATAAGAGTCAATTCAAACGACCCCATCCATCACCTGGATAGGCAAACACTCCTCAGAAGACTTTAGAGATAATAAAAAGCTTGCCTAACATGTAGATTGGTACAGTGGCCCCGTTGGTCACTGTCCACTCTCAACCCTTGGTGTGCTGTCCTCTACTCTGTCATAGACACTGCCCCATCTTTGACACTGTCCTCTGTGTGTTAAATTCAAATTCTTGTGGAAGAGACCACAAGGGCTAGAGAGGCAAGGGCAGTTCAGAGGGAGCTTCCAGTGAAAAGCTGATCATGAGTAGGGCAGGCTATGCTTAGAGGAGACCCAGAAGTCTGCTTTATATCAAAATCTGGAGGATGAGAATATGCTGGTTATACAAAACAAAGGCCCAAGGAATGACAAATGTAAGAGTTTAAGGAGGGAACAGGCAGCTTGTTGAAGCAACATAAAAGATGTAAGAATGGCCATAGAAGAGCAAGCATGGAGGAATCTGGATAACTATGAACATGGATAACAAGAGCTCCAAAGCATGACAGGCCTGGAGAAATGGCTCAGGGGTTAAGAGCATTTAATGCTCTTCTAAAAGACCCAAGTTCCAAGCACCCATATCGGTTCAGTTCTAGAGGTTGTGATACCTTCTTCTGGCCTCTTAGGCACTCTAACACACACACACACACACACACACACACACACACACACACACACACACCCCAAAATGCTATTATAATAAGTTTGGTCTTTATTACATGCTCAGTGGGATGCCAATGGAAGTTTTTTGTTTTTGTTTTTTAAAACAGAAGAATGATATGATTTGGTTGATATTTTAGTAAGATTGATGTATGAGAGAAGGACAAAATAGAACCAACGTGCTGAGGGAGTCTACTATAATAGTCAAAGAGAGAAGAGATAAGGCCTTGACCTTGAGTGGTGGCAGTGGGAATAAAGAGAAGTGGACACTTGAGATTTATTTCAAGGCAGAAATGACAGGCCTCAGTGATGGATTGAATGTAAAGGATGAGGGAGAAGGAGAAATTGAGAATGACTCCAGTATGACAAATGGTCCTTTCCTTGAAATCATGCATCTTCTCAATTTGCTACAGACTTGAACCATTCCGTCTTCCATTGCTAATCTGCCAAGGCTTTCATCATTCCTTCCTTGGCCTCACTTAGGCGCCATATTTAGTATCTTAATTCAGTAATGTACAATCTGCATGGCTCATATCGTGATCTTCACAGCTCATTGAGCCTCTTTAAGTGGTGTGCCATACACATGAATTAAACATGGTGGGCAGAGTGAGAGAGAGCCTAAGTGGCAGATATTCTGACTCTCTTAGCCAAATGTTCTAAATAGACTCCAGATGGGGCTTATGACTACATAATGCTGATAATGTGGAAAGCCACTATCTCTGCAGGTATTGGTAGGAAAGGTGGGGAAAGTAAATTGTCTTAAGGATAGGATGTGGGGAGGTGAAAGAAGAGAGAAACAGTATCTGAAACACCAGGGACTGTCCAACACCAAGCACCTTCAGATAATGTGTTAGGGTTTTATTGAGCAAGACTGTATGTGTGCAGTGTTATGCCTGCAAAGAAAGAGAAAGTTAGAGGGAGTAGGGTGGAGAGAAGTGAGACTGCTAGTGTAGTAATATGACTGCCATTTATTGGAAAAACATTGGGAGTGGGGGTTGAAACAGAGTCTCACTATATAGCCATAGCTGGTTGAGAACTTGCTATGCAGACTAGGCTGGCCTTGAACTTGTGGAGAGTCTCTGGTCCTGCTTCCATAGTGTTGGGATTACAGGCATAGTGGCCCATAATGAGCATCACTGAATTCTTACTATTTGTCCTGCACTAAGCTAAGACCTTTAGGAAATATGTACTGTTGACTCCATTCCCTGCAACTCCCCTGTAAGGATTATCTCCATCAAATGAAAAGAAAATGGCAGCTCAATGAGGTTTAAATGACTAGATTACAAATAGTGATTGGTAGAGCAAAGATTTCCACCCAGACTAGTGCGATGGCAAAACCTGCACACTTAATTTTATGACACTGTCATTTTAAATCTGGGAAGGCCTAGAGGGAAGGCAGAGGAGACAAGGCAAAGAATGAGGGGGTACCTAAGAGAACAAGTGTACTTGATGCTGGGGAGAAACTAGTTGACTAAGATGAAGGGAATCTACCCGGAAGGGGAAAAGTATGTTCGTTTTTGACATGAGAGTGAATGAGGGGCTAGGCAGTTTCCAGAGATGAATGTAGTGTGTAAGCAGCCTCCCACTCTATTTACCTATTGACTGTGGACTCCTAACTTGTGTCTTTGTTGCTGGTTTGGCTCCTAGTCATGAAACTCCTTAACTTGAGATGAGCCAACACCTTTACTCTGACTCAGACCAACGCCCACCTTGGGCCTGGATGGGGGAAGCAGCACAGACTGGGTTCCCAAGTGAGTGAATTCACGACTGATGCAAGAACCCAGGAGAACAACACAGTGTTACCATTAGCTGAGATTTTTAACTTGCTGCAAACACTGCTCATGTTGGATAGTCACTTTCCCCATTCTTGCTCCAGTTGTTCAAAGAAATTCCACGAGTATCCTCTTCTTTCTGCATCCCAGGGGATATTCCAGGGAGAAACTGCTTTATGACTCAGAGAGAAGGCTAGAGTAAGTGAAGGCCCATGTCTTCTGTTTATGTCCTGAATTAACCGCTCTTTTTTTGGGAATAATGTGGAGACTCAACTGAATGCCAGTTTACTGACTAGTACATATTAATGTAGATTATTAGTACAATCAATATTGATGTACTCTGCACTGTTAGCTGGCAGAGCTCTTCAAGGTGTCCCTGGCTTTCCCTCACGATGCTTAGAGACTATCATTGTACAGAAAACTGAGTGAGGAGCTACAATGCCAAGGCCCACTGTACTTGGAGTACAGGAAACAAATGTTTTAGTATTTATTCTGCTGTTTGAAGACCCCAGTTTGTGACTTTCAATAATTCTTTGATCACAGGCGAGTGATTGATTGATACAGCGAGTTTCAGTTTCCTCATCTACAAAATGAAGGCCATTTACTCATTCATTCATTCAGTAAATGTTTATTGAACACGCTCTGGAAGTTACTTTAACGTTAGTGACATGAGAAAGCCTCTCTGTGAAGGTACTTAAGCTGATGTGAGTGATGGGAAAGCTATTGCTGGATGAAGGTGGGTTGGGGAGATGCATTGGAGATGGAGGAACAGTAGAGGTTGTGAGGTGGGCATGAAAACCACTTTGCCCTCTACAGTCCACAGCTCAAACATTGTGAACTACTGAGGTAAGCCTGGGTTATGATCATCTTTTGCCCTCAGACATGTTGTTACAGACATGATCTTTATTCTGATATAGCAATCTCTACCCTGAGGAATTTCCTTTATAACCAGGGAGGGGATCTCTGGAGCCTAGAAAGGAAGAGAAGATGGACAATGGGTAGCAAAGTGTTAAGTGGTGAGAATGGAGAGAATACATCCTAAGTTGGGTAAGGGGACATGTACAAACTTTTCCTGGGGAGATGTGAACAATGGCTTCTCCCAGATAGGGTGTGTATTAACCAAGGTTTCCTCACATATATTTAATAATAATAATAATAATAATAATAATAATAATAATAATAATACAGTACTAAATCAACTTATTTCAAAATAGTAACAACAACTTAATCACACCCAAGAGGCTCTAAACCCCTTAGTTGCTTGGTTCTTGAGGCTGAACCTTGAGGATATATATATATATATATATATATATATATATATATGCTTGGTATGCTTGGTTTCTGGGGAAACCAAGAATTTAGCAGTTGCTTAGACTTAGTCTGTGGGGCTGGTCCTTCAGTAATTCCAATCTAGCACCAAAACTCTGGATGGTTCCATGAGAGCCATTAGTCTTCAGTCAACAATGGAAGCCGGGAAATGCTGTTTCTGGTATCAGCAAAGAAATCAGCAGCAGCAGCAGCAGCAGCAGCAGCAGCAGCAGCAGCAGCAGCAGCAGCAGCAGCAGCAACAGGATACATTAACTTGGTGGCTTGAGAGAAAGCCAAAGGAGCGAAAGGCGAGTAATCTTCCTCCTGTCAAGCTCCTTTTTATCTGGGGGTTACCAGTAGGTGCCGCCCACATTTGCAGCCAGGGCTTCCCACATCAAGTAGACAATTCCTTTATTGAGGCTCTTTCCTTGGGTGATTCTAATTTGTGCCAAGTTGACATTAAACCATCACAGGATACCACCAACAGAATAGTGTACTGATTTTTACCTAAGTCTGGCTTGGTGAGCCAATGAGTTTACTGGGCTTGCCTATAGTAGCATGAGTGAGGGATTACGTCCAGGAGTGTGGGTAACCCCAAACAGCTGCATCACTCAAGTCTCCCCCCAGCTTGGATAAATACTTCCCCATAGCCACAATATGGAGTCTCCTCTCCAGTTAACCTTCCAAACCATATGTATTTTGCATCACCTGAGACCATGTGCAGCTGGGGCAGAATTATACACAGCTCACAGAGAGGGACATGATGGAGTAGCTGAACTCTCACGTGAGTGTTTAATGGCCCTCCCCACTCCTCCTATGAGGGAACACCAACAGGTCCCAGCTTGATTGTATTTTGTGTGATCATAAATGCTCTGATGAGGATGCAAAAGGCTGTTAGGCTCAGAGGACAGCATTCCAAGCCAGGAAGTTAGTGTGGGAAGTGCTAGGTGTGCCCTACTTGCCATAGAGGATAAACTAAAGCAATCATTGTGGTCCAGCACCACATGCCCCGTTGTGCTATAGCTTGGACCCTCACTTTCCTGTTGCTAAATTTGTCCCTGACATGGAAAACTTACAATGCAGAGATCATTTAGGCTTCTGTGGATCCACTGGCCCTGGAAAGACACCTTATGGAGCAGGGCAGTAGAAGGCAGATGTAGTTGAAAGTTTTCCTGTGTCCCGCCCAGTCTACAGCTGCTCAGATTCAAGTAAACACACAGAGGCTTATATTAATTAAAACTGCTTGGCCATTAGCTCAGGCTAACTACTGATTAGCTCTTACATTTAAACTCAGCCCATTTCTGTTAATCTATATGTTGACATGTGTTCCATGGCTTTACCTGTGTGCCATTACATGTTGCTCCCTGGACAGTGGGCTGATGTCTCCTGACTCAGCCTTCCTCTTCTCAGAATTCTCGTTGTCTGCTTATCCCACCTATACTTCCTGCCTGGCTCCTGGCAAATCAGCATTTTATTAAACCAGTGTACAAAAGCATCATTCCACAGCAGGTGGATCCAGTGAAGTGGTAGGAAGGACAATGAGAAGAAATGGGGGAATCAAAGCCGCAACCCCAAGTAGCAAGTTGGCTTCATCGGTTAGATCTTTGGTGATCACTTGGGTCCTGCCTTCCTCAGAGCACTTGGAACTGGGTGTGGCTTGCTCTGTGGAGTTGTTTCAGACTGCTCCCATATACATTTGAGTGTTGGCTTTCTTACTATAATGTGTGCTGAAGATTCCATGAACTTTTCATATGTTCTATGACCATAAACCGATAAATGTAAATGAAACAGTTCAACTCAAGTTCTCTTTATCTCCTTCCCTCACCTCACTGGTGACATCTGCATAAGAAGTGGGGTGCCCCTGTATTGCTGACAGATGGGCTATCCCCTGCAGTGGTCACCATTTTATTACACTGGCCCTTGTTTTAAGAAAAGTACTCTACCCAAGGTGGCTTTCCCATCTCTGGAGAAAGCAGGCCGTTTGTAATCTTGACTGTAGTACCAGGGACTTCCTTTGTAGAGAGTCTCCTGAGCAATAAGTACACGCTCCTAAACACACACACACACACACACACACACACACACACACACACACACACACACAGTGAGGAAGCAGCTGGCTGATCCATCTCTATGGCTGCTGCTGCTTTCCAAAGGAGTGGCCATGTCTCTTGGGAAGCATTGCTGTCCAGGACAGTGTAAGGGATGGGTTTGGGATTGCTGCATAGGCTGGTAGCTCTCAGCAGAGAAAAACCTCAGTTCACAGATAAGCCAGGGAAGGAGGGAACATGCCTGACATAAATCCTAGTCAAAATTGAGTCAGCCTTCCTTTGAAACTGTAATGAAAACTTCTTGGTCCTACTGCCTGGACTGAAGTAGATGGACGAAGTGACCTCATTGAGCACTTCCTGTTTGTCTAGCCTCTGCATCCTAAGTCTCTTTTATCCAGAGTTGTGCTGCTAATCTAGATTAGGGCCAGCAAGCTGTGGTCCTTGGGATGAGCTAGCTACCAGATCTGTGTGTATGTGTATAATGGCTGTGTGTCTGTGCACATCCTTGTGTATGCATGTGGAGGCCAGAGCAAGACATTGAGTACTTTCCTCTATTATTCTCTGTCTTATTGTCATGAGACATGAGGCATGGTCTCTCCCTGAAACAGAAGCTCACAGTTTTGGGTTGGATATCTAACCACTGAGATATCAGGATCCACAGGTCTCTGTCTCCCAGTGTTGAGGTTATAGCACATGGAACCATACCTGGCTTTTTTTATGTGGGATGTAAAGATTTGAACCCAGGTCCCTCATGCCCTGCAGAACAAGCACTCTTACCCACTGAGCCTCCTGTAGCCACCAGATTTTTGTCTGTAAAGTTTCCTTGGACCATAGCTGTGTTAGTCATGTGCATGTATCTGCCTGCTTTCACACAACACTGCAGAGGCAAGTGGCCGTGACAGACTGCATGGCTCACAAAGCGGGAAATACTTACTATTTTTGCTTTTTACAGAAAAACTCTATTGGCCCTTGCTGCCAAACCTTGTGTGTCGATGCAGGATTCCACAGTGAGGTGGCAGCTAGAGACAGGTGAATAGAAATAGAAAAGGGAAAGAAGCATGTATTGGACACAACTGGTTACAGCTGTTAAGAACATAAGACTGCAATCAAATGGACCTGGGTCCAAATCTCAGCTCTGTTGCTTAATCACTGTAGGTTTGGGGCCAGCTGCATCTCCTCTGTCTTAGTTTCCACATCTGCAAATGGCCCTGACAATTGTGTTTACCTCACAGGGTGGTCATGAGGATTAGGCCGATTAACATAAGCGCTGGTTAATGTATTCTAAGTGCTCAGGGGAGAGAATCTGCTGATTTTACTACTGATGCTGTGTATCAGGAGTAGACTAAGCTCTTCGTGTGTGTTTTTATCTCAGTTAATCCTTACACGGCTCCAGTGAGGTAGATGCTGTGTTATTACCTCCACATTACAGGGAGGGGGGTCTGCAGCAATAGTCCTCACTCTGGGCCTCCTGGGTGGCACAGAGCGGAGGGAACTCTGAGAAGGGGAAAGAGAAGCAAACACACACTCCTATCCGAGGAGGAACTGGGTCACTTTACTATGGACAGTGGGGCAACAGAGGTGAGAGCCCCAGAGCCCTTGAGGTCATTGACAAGGACTGTTTCAGACTGTGGAATGGAACTGCACGGCTTCCTTCATTCCGGGTGGCTCTTTCCTTTCATTCCCACCACCACATCCTCATGCCCTGGAACTGACTGAGGAGTGTCAGGTCGGAAGGAAGGGTAAAGCTGAGTCAGGTGGGGTGGGGTGGGGTGGGGTGATGAATGGCAGCAGGAAAGGGCGGAGTGACGAAGCTGCCAGGTGGTGTCCTGAGACTACATCATACGTATTTTAAGGCAAACTCCAGAAGCTTTATTCAGTTACCCGGGTCTATTGATGTCACTTGGACTGGATCAATATATCTTCCTGGAGAATTCAAAGGAAGGAAATGAAATCTATGTGGGGCCCACTCAGTAGGGAGAGCACGTTGGTGCCAGAGTGATGGGTCCGTGAGGAGAGTGTTAAGCACGCACCGGCTGATGTCCTTGCTGTCCCTTTGTCCTTGTAATGGAGCAAATGATGGTGGAGGAGAGTGGCCATGTGAGATGCCATCACACATTCCTACACCTAAGAACCCAGCATCCGTTGAGCTCCTCTGCTGTCAGGATGTATGCTGGACCATTTCATGGGATAGCATGGCAGTTGGTAGGATGCGCTCTGGGTTTGCTTTGGTGTAGGCTTTGAGGAGCTTCAGATGTCAGGATCAGGGCAGGCATTTTAGTTACTTTTCCTGTATCTGTGACCAAATACTCTACAAGAGGCACCTAAAGAAAGAAGGGTTTTTTTTGTTTGTTTGTTTTGTTTTGTTTTTGTTTTTGGTCTTGGTTTAAGAAGGAATATAGTGCACCACGAAGGAGAAGGTGCAGCAGCAGGAGTATGAGGCTGGCCACACTGCATCTGCTGTTAGTGAAGACAGGGAATAGAATCAGGTCCTAAAGCCTGAAGACCTGCGTCTAATGATTCCCTTCCTCCAGCTAGGTTTCATCTAATGTTCTTCAGCCTTCTAAAACAATGCCACTAGCTGGACCAAGTGTTCAAACACTTGGGAGACATTTCACTTTCAAACCACAGCAGCAAGATTGTGGACCTGTCTCCTTCTGTGGTTGCCTGTGATGCTTTATAGATTGGGGCTGGGGGAAGAAACAGGATGTTTCTTCAAGCTTACCTTGCTTCATCCCAAGTTATAATTCAGCACCCCATGTCAGCAGGGTTCTTTAGTCTTATATTATTTTTTCCATATCCTTATTTATCATCTCTTGGGCTTTAAGGATTTGTTTTTTACCCATAAGGGGGATGAATAAGGGGGATGGCTTCATTAAGCTGACTAAAAGGTCACCAGGGAAAAGTGTGGCACAAAGAAAGGTCAGTTGGTTTTATCTGAGTGGCATGGGCTCTGGTACTTCTGTACTTCTGTCCTCTGAGCTACCTCTGGTTCATGCCTGTGGAGTGGTGGGCAGAGAAGCAGCATCAGGATGCTGGTGCAGGGAAGCATGGACCTCTCTCCAGGGACTGAGCCTAAGCTCAGGAAGCAAATCCCAAAGGCATCCTGCACACCCATCCTCTTTGAACCTTTTGCCCCATCCTCTGATATGCTGCAAGAATTCCAACCCGAAGACTGTGGTGGGTGCGCATTCTTAGAAAGCTGTTGCTTGAGGACTTTGAGGACTAAGGTACCACAAACTCCTTGGCAGGTGTCAGAACAAGTCTCGCTTATGCCTAGCTCACATTCTTCTGTTATTGTCTATATATCTCTTGGTAGAGAAGATTGGAGCAGGCATTTGAGAACATGAAAAGTACTCTTGCTTCATAACTCAGAGAGCCTCTCCAATGTGAGTGCTTGCTTGTTGGATTCTGGACATGACGCGGAGCTAGTTCCACTTGATTTTGTGATGCATCATAAAATTTGAGAGGTTCTCAACTTTGAACAGTTTGTAGTGTGACTGTATGCAAATTGACTTCTTTCCTGGATCTTCACAGAGGAAGGAGATGCTGTCTTTGCTGGAACAGAGGAGGAGGTGCGATCTTTGTCCCGAGGTAGCCAGAGTTATGGAAGGTAGGCTCAAGGTTGCCTTGTGGTGGCTGAGGACAGCCATGACTATTTTTTCTTGCCATGCTGAGACTCCTCCTGTTTCCTACTCTTAGGTTTCCAGTCTTTCCCAATTCCCTGTCCTTGGAGTACCAACTCTCCAGCTTTGGCTTCTGAGGAGGCCACTGTTCCGGGCTTTCCACTGGTAAAGGAGCCACACACCCATCCCAGGCCTGTCCTTGTCAGGCTGCTGGAGCATCACTACTCCCAGCATGATGGCAAGTTAATTTCTTAGAAGGTAAAACTCTTGGTCCTCAGCCTCTCTTGGTGGTTTCTTTTTGAATTAGGAAGAATGGGAAAGGAGAGGAAAAGAGGCAAAGAGGAAAGAAGGAAGGAAGGAGGGAGGGAAGAGAAGTGGAGAAAGGAAAAGAGAGAAACAGATTTGAGTTGTAAATGTCAATTTCTGTGAGTCCTTAAAACAAGGAGCCTAGAGCCGGGCGGTGGTGGCGCACGCCTTTAATCCCAGCACTCGGGAAGCAGAGCCAGGCGGATCTCTGTGAGTTCGAGGCCAGCCTGGGCTACCAAGTGAGTTC
This sequence comes from Peromyscus leucopus, assembly GCF_004664715.2. Classification (NCBI taxonomy): domain Eukaryota; kingdom Metazoa; phylum Chordata; class Mammalia; order Rodentia; family Cricetidae; genus Peromyscus; species Peromyscus leucopus. The sequence goes on from NC_051068.1 coordinate 79,566,432, forward strand.
CAGGAAAGGTGCAAAGCTACACAGAGAAACCCTGTCTCGGAAAAAAAAAAAAACAAAAAAAAAAAAAAAAAAAAAACAAAAAAACAAGGAGCCTAGACACTGGACACTACATTGGAATTGCTTTATTTTGGAGATGTCAAAGGCTTTTTATTATGGATATTTAAAAATGTATATAGAAGTTGAAAATCATTGCAACAAACATCTATATACTCACTAATAAGTTTCTGTCATCACAATGCTACCATGCTAGGGCCTTTTCAACCTTCTGATTACCCACCAGATCAGCTTGGCTCTCACCCCAGACCCTAGACCCCAGACCTGCTAAATGGAAACTTTGGAGGCATACCCAGAAATCAACATTTTAACATCTGCCAGGTGATTTTGTTCCCCATTCAAATTTAAGGGCCACTCGAACGTTTTGGTGTGTTTTATGATAAGCAGGGATACTGGTATATTTCCATCTAAATACTTCATTCAATAAATATTTATTGGTCACATACCAAGTTACCTAACCCAAGGGTGTCTTTTCCTCTAGGTATTAATGATGATGCACACTGTAGCAGGCTGGTTTGGTTCTAGACAAATCCAAATGCCACATGTTGACTGAATATCTTAGTAGTGTTTCCAACAAGCAAGTGTTCCTGGGAGCTGTGAATTCAGTTGAGATTGCAGCAGCTAAGAACAGCCCTAGCCCCTTTTCTGGGCTTTAAAAATGACCTAGATCTGAGGTCCTTTAAGATCATATCAGATTATATCTGTTTTAAAGACATGGGAAATGATATTTTAGAAAAATCTGGGATATGTGTGTAGGGGCCTATTATTGAGAAGGCACAGGAATGAAATGCTTTCCATTCATCTCATCTCTTTTCTCCTTCAGTCCTAGAGACATATTTAATAAGTACTTTAGAAAGTAGATGTCATTTAAAGAAGTTGAGACTTCAATCGTAGAAGGGGTAGTGTTGGAAAAATTTAAAATAAACTCTTTTCATTTCTCTTTGAATAGATGCCAAAATATGACTCTTCATCCCAGTACAAAGCTATCCAAGAGACATTTAGAACTGTTCCCTTCTGACATCGCTCCTAGAACCTCCACACTACTCCCTGAATTATTTATCACAATGAGTACCCAGAATAGCATCAGTTTGACAAATACAGGGCACAGGGTGGGAGCCAGGGCAGAGAGATGGTTGTCAGCCTACCATGGAAGCTCTTTCTTGAGGCACCATTCAAATGGGAAGGGATTTCACACCATTTCATCCTGTAGGCTCTGGGTTACATGAGGAGAAGTTGGAGCCCCACTTTTTTTGGTAAATGACATGTAATGGACAGAGGTAGCATAGCTCATGTGCAAGACTGGATCCTGGCCCCACTGTAAAAAGGAGAAAAAGTTCCCAATTATCTTTCTCTTCATTCTTTGCTTTTATGAATCCTCGACTCCAGGGTCAAGATTCGCACAATAAAGGACTCTAGGTTAAACAACAACAACAACAACAACAAATGAAGGTGGCAGGACTCCTAGGTTTGTCTAATTTGTGTAAGTTTTAATTCTATACTTGCATGAACCTGAGAGTCATTGCCTTCTTAAAATTTAAATTCCAAGACCCTGCTTTTGTGTTACTCTAGTCCTGGCCCTGTTCCATCCGTTCTAAATACCTAATGTTTGCACACTAGTTTCCAGCTAATGCCCTTATGTTTCTTCACTACCTTGTTACCAGGGAAGCCATCTAATACATCAGTCCATGCCAGTGTTTGAGAACAAGCATACTGGCCACTCTCAGAAATACCTGTGTATTCAAACAGGATCTCTGAAAAGGTAATACTGCCCCCAAACTAGTCCATTTTACCCTTGGTGATCTCTCCTTGTTCTTACTCACCAGGCGTGCCTTGAATGAAGCATCAACTAGGTGGTTGGGCTGTTCTCAGGGAAACCACAGGCTCCACCAGGTATACACAATAGGAATTCATTATGCTGAGAACCTGAGTAGTGAAATTCAGGTATGAATGGTGCTTTACTAGGGGGATTGGTCTTTCTTGAGTTAGGGTGTGCACAGGTATAAGCATAGCTCAAGACAGGAAAAGGAGCTTGTAGCTAGAATTTTCCTGCCTTGCCTATAGTCAGGACAAATCCCTATCACCTGCCAGTCCCACAGCCGCTCAGACCCGACCAAGTAAACACAGAAACTTATATTGCTTACAAACTGTATGGCCACGGCAGGATTCTTGCTAACTGTTTTAATAGCTTAAATTAATCCATTTCCATAAATCTATACCTTGCCACGTGACTCATGGCTTACCGGCGTCTTCACATGCTTCTTGTCATGGCGGTGGCAGTGACTCCTTCTGCCTTCCTGTTCTTTCTTTTCTCCTCTCTGTTAGTCCCGCCTATACTTCCTGCCTAGCCACTGGCCAATCAGTGTTTTATTTATTGACCAATCAGAGTAATTTGACATACAGACCATCCCACAGCAGGAGCTGTAGGTGAGGCACTATGAAAGAGAGTAGAACATCTTTGTGGGAGATCACAGAACTTTTTCTACAGGTTATGGGCTGCAGAGATGGGGGTATGTGCATTCCAGCCAGATAGAAGAGAGTAAATAGAGGTGTGGAATAATAACAGGTTTACTTTACTAAAAGAAAAAAATGTATGGAGTTAATGCAAAATAGCCTTGGGAAGAAATTCTGGGTCAACTTGTAAATGGCTCTGAACAACATTTTTTTTTGAGACAGAGTTTCTCTGTGTAGCTTTGCGCCTTTGCTGGAATTCCCTCTGTAGCTCAGGCTGGCCTCAAACTTACAGAGATCTGCCTGCTTTTGCCTCCTGAGTGCTGGGATTAAAAGCATGAGCCACCACCACCTGGCTTGGCTCTGAATAACATTTAAGAACTTTTGACATGTGAGGCATGGTAGCATGCCTTTAATCTTAGCACTCAGGAGTCAGAGGCAGATGGCTCTCTGAGTTTGAGGCAAACCTGATTTACATGGTGAGTTCCAAGCCAGACAGAGTTATATAGTGAGACCTTGTCCCCAAAAAAACAAAACAAAAAACTGTGGACTTCATGAAACAGAAACATGATATGACTGGGTTGAGGATGCTTTGGGAAACTGGAAAAGGTTCAGTTTACTATGTTTCTTTGGGTCCATTAGAGTTCATTTTGCATTTCCAGTAGAGATGGGTGCATCCTGAGTATCAAGCCTGAGGGAGTGCAGCTCCTAAATAAAAGTATTTACTCACACTTTAGTATAAAGCGGTAAAATGGCTACTTTCCTTCTAGCAACATGAAAATTAGGCATTTATATTTATAAGAGGAGGTGCTGTCCACAGACACAAGGCTTTTGAAATTTTTCTTTTGAGATTTTATTTTTATGTGTATTAGTATTTTGCCCACATATATGTCTGTACCGCTTGTGTGCAGTGCCCTCTGAGGCTGGAAGATGGTGTCAGATTCCTCTGGGACTGGAGCTACAGGTGGTAGTGAGCTGCCATGTGGGTGTTGGGAACTGGACCCAAGGCCTCTAGAAGAGCAGTCCGTGGTCTTAACCTCTGAGCATCTCTCTAGCCCTGAAGGAAGGTTTTGATATTGTTGTCTAGTGTGGTACTTTGAGCAATAGACTAGGACCTAAAAGAAGACCATAGGACAGAAGAAGCTGTGATCATATCTATTATTAATGTTCACTAACAAAGAATTTAAGAAGCCAGTTGACATTTTATCTTCATTCACAATAGCTCTTAGGGCAGTGGTTCTCAACCTTCCGAATGCTGTGACCCTTCAATACAGTTTCTCATGTTGTGATGACCATAGTTATCTTCATTGGTACTTCATAACTGCAATTTTGCTACTGTTACGAATCTTAAAGTAAGTATCTGTGTTTTCCAATGGTCTTAGGTGACCCCTGTAAAAGGGTCAGGGTCATAACCCACGAATTAAGAACCACTGTCTTAGGAGAAAATGAGGCTATGAACTTCCTGGCCAAAGGTCAGCTGGCAGACCTCAGATTTAACCTCAGAGTTTGAGAACCCAAATAGCTATCTTCACAATTCTCTGAAATTCATGCGTTTCCACTTTTTTCCCCTCAAAGGTCAGTCCTTCCAGAGTTTATCTCATTAAGCTATCATCTATCTGAGGCTGTAACCCTCAACGCCATTCAAATCCACAATTCTCTGACAAAATCAAGGGACTTAGCCTTTCTTAATTCTGGGTCTTTGAGCTTCTGTTTATTTCCTAACTGTCTGTTGATTTTCATAATAAATGGGGCAGAAAAAAGGGGTACAGGTGTTTACAGAGGATGACCGGGAGTTGTTATTTTTTGGTGAAAATGCGTATATTTAGTATTGCATATACTGCTTAGGCATGCTGTGGGTAGTTGTAAGGCGAGGTACTCCACCATTGCTAGAGTCCTCGTGCGGTTATTAATCCTGCATGACTGCTACACTCAGTACCTCAAAGCCCGAAGCAACTTGTTTCCAGGCAAGCCTCTGCTTTGCTCTTCTCCCCACGGAGACTTTTGCTTCCTGTGACTGGAGGCCGCAGCTGGGAACAGAGGCTCGAGGCTTCATGGCAGCCCCAAGGGATGTGTCTGGAAACTTGCAGTTGGTGTGTCAGGGAAGCACAGTCCTTTGTTAAGTTCATCCTGGCACTCGGGAGGCAGAGAGGAAGGCATCTGCCAACACAGAGAATAACAATGACTCATTTCTGCAGTGACGGCTGGCAGAGTGCGGGCCCCAAGCTCATCTCCTTGAGTCTTCACGGTACCCCGAGGACCAGGCGGAGCGGAGGGCACCTTGAGGAAACTGAGGCTGACTGAGCCAAAATGCCTCTCCAGGCTGTTTGGTTGGAAGATGTTGAGCCTGGTGTAAAATCTCAGAGCCCTCCACACCCAATCTGTGTGTTTCCTGTCACACTGTCTCTAGGGAAGTCTCTGCTGCCTTGTGTCTCTAGAGTAGTCAAAAGTACCCGCCGTTCCCACTCCACAGCAGAAATGGTTTGGACTTGGAGAGCATACCTGCATACTGTTAATCATAAATAGCCATTTCTTCTCAAATGTGGACAGGTGTACCTTGGTCCTGAGCTTTGTGACCTAGCCCTTGTAGCAGAAATCTTTTTTTTTTTTTTGGTTTTTCGAGACAGGTGTAGCAGAAATCTTAAAAGTTCTTATTAATAAAATCAAACCCGAGGCGAGTTATTGGGGTCCATGCTGGTAGATCAGAGAGACAGAACAAGCCACAGCTAACCTCACCTGGTCAACTTCTCATCTGGTCTTGTTTCCTCAGACTGGAAGCTTCTGTGTCCTCATCCCAATGGCTCTCAGCTGAACTGCTGCTGGAAAGCCTGAAGCTTAACCAGCCACATGCTTAACCAGTCAAAATGCTGCTAGTTTCTGGTCCTCACGCCTTATATATCTTTCTGCTTTCTACCACCACTCTCTGGGATTAAAGGCTGGCTTTCTGGGATTAAAGGCGTGAATCACCATGCCTGGCTGTTTCCAATGTGGCCTTGAACTCACAGAGATGCAGAGGGATTTCTGTCTCTGGAATGCTAGGATTAAAGGCGTGTGCTATTACTACCTAACTAGTGGCTTTTCTGTTCTCTGACCCCAGATAAGTTTATTAAGGTACACGATATTTTGGGGAACACAATACCACCACAAGCCCTTATGTCATGTCCCTCAGGACACGTCCTTTGTTGACCTTTATCTCCTTCACCACGTGGTCCCCACAACATCCACCCCATTGCACCACTGCTAACCTGTTTATTCACTTATCACTTGTTTTCTGGGTAGCAACTACTAAGCTACTAGCTCCTCTCGGTAGAGTCATATCTGATGTTTTTCTTTGGTGCTCAGAACAATGCTTAGAACATAGTTGGCCGTCAGTGCAGTTGGAACAGAAGGAAATATAGCCAAATAGTAAAAGACAACTCTGAGTCAGGAGTCTTTGTCTCTGCTTGGCGCTAGTTCTGCTCACTCCTGCTAGACACTTTTGTGCCACCCACTCCCCACTCAGAAAAGGTTGGCTGCTTCTCAAGATCCTTCTCCAGGTCATTTGCACGTCAATCAGTGGGCACTGCCAATGTAGACTCCCCAGTGTGTGGGACCCTGTTGATGTGGTGGTGAGGCATGGGGATGCAGGAAGACAGGGGTTCCCACAATTCATCCATTCCAAAGCTGTGTAGGCAGCAGAAAGGAGGGAGGTGCCCTTGAGGTTGACCTCTCACCAGTGGGACCTGGTGATGTGCTTGCATCAAAACAGGGTGCGTGGAAATGTGAATGTTTGTGTGTTTATACTTCTGTACCCTGAAATCCTGGAATTCTAGAATGAGGAGAAAAAAAGAGAAAGCAGGGTGAACCACACATGCTCTATTTGCCCCTAGGGCAAGAACATGAAAGGGAAGGTTGGAGAGGGAGGAAACCTAATCTGCTCTAGTTGGAGCAAGTCTCCTCAGGTGCGCATTCCTCTCCCTTCTTTGAGCCACAGCTGTGAAGACACAAGAGCCTTTGCCTGTTTGGAATTTGGAAGGTGACCAGGTCAAGTCACCATCAGGCTACTGATTGAGACCGGTAAACATCTCCCGTGCACTCAGAATCACTGGCAAAGAGCAAGCTGGGGTGAATAGACTGAAGAAATGACCAAGGACAGAGTGTTTAACCTGTCATTCACTCATCCCCCACCACACCATCAAACTTAGTGCCTGAAAATGTACGATCAGGTCACCTAGTCGCTTTCCCATCTGGTACAAAACTCTCATAGGCACAAGAACCCCTGTCTAATTTTACAATTATTTATGTATTTTATATGGTGCTTTGTCTGCACGGACATCTACACACCAGAAAAGGGTATCAGTTGGATCCCATGGGACTACAGTTATAGACAGACAGTTGTGAGCCACCACGTGGGTGCCGAGAATTGAACTCAGAACCTCTGGAAGAGGTCTGAACCTCTTAACCACTAAGTTATCTCTCCAGCCCCATGTTTAATTTAGACTCCACAGCCTCTTGGTGTATTTCCTCTGCAGGGAGGGGCTGTACAAGTGAGAAAGCACTGACACCCACCCCCAGGACTTGCTCCTGTTTTTGACACTGGCTTCAGCTTTGTTAGGTTCTGCTATGGTCTTAATCTGAAATGTCTCCCAGAGGCCAGTGTGCTGAATGCTTAGCACCCCACCCGAAGCTGGCAGTGTGCTGAATGCTTAGCATCTCACCCGAAGCTGGCAGTGTGCTGAATGCTTAGCACCCCACCCGAAGCTGGCAGTGCTACTTTGAGAGATTGTAGTTCTGGTAGGTGGAGCCTAGCTGAAGGGTACAGACCATTGGAAGTGGGGAGAGGCTATAACTTTGAAAATTAGACATTTTTCCAGTCTATATGAGACAACTGGCCTCCTCCTCCACATGCTCCCATTGTGCTGATCCTCTTCTGACTCACCATGGACCTAGAAACAAAGAAGTCAAGGACCCTGGACTGAAATATTTGAAACCATGAGCTAAAAACAAAACAAAACTTTGTTCTTCCTCGTGCTGGCTGGTTTTGCGTCGACTTGACACAAGCTGGAGTCATCAGAAAGCAGGGAGCTTCTGCTGAGAAAATGCCTCCATAAGACCTGGCTGTAAGGCATTTTCTCCCTTTCTTTCTTTGCTGGAGACAGAACAAAGGGCCTTAGGCATGCCAGGCAAGAGCTTCAATACTGAGCTTCACCTTCAGCCTCATATACATTTCCTGAAAGCAGAAAAAAATAAAATTAGGAAGTGAAGTATAAGTGCAATCCCTACCTTCAATGTGTTAACTGTCTGTTAGGTAAGAAAATATTTAAAGAATGCATAACTTCTAAAATCCAATTTTTTCCATTCTGTTCTTACAATAGTATCTGTACTGTTACAACACAGGATGTAATGCATTCCATATAAATGTATACATTATTTCAGGAGAAAAGAAATCCAGCCTTACATTCTGCTAGTGTATGTAGCATTCCAGGCAGCTCTGAATTGTAACTTCATTGCACCCTCTCTTACTCTGAGGGCAATGTAGCTTAATGATAGTAGTAGGTACTATTCTTTGACCACTCAGTATGTGATAGGCAAAATGCCTTTATCTGTTCTTTGACACTCAATGTCCACCATGAGTCTCTGATTATGATGCTATTTTTCTGTATTAGAGATGAGGAACCAGGCTAAGGAAGATGAGGTCAGTTGCTAACATGTTGGGATTTGAGTACCATCTGTTTAACAACAGAAGATTGGCTTTGAATCACTTTGCCTGAGATATGAATGGTCTCTGGGGATGTCCCATACTGGGTTTCTGTCTCAGTACTTGCTAGCTGTGTGATTTGAAACTCTTCCCCTGTCCCCCCGCCACCCCCAGCTCCATCTTCTTGATTTACAGAGCAAAAATTATAACTACTATTTTGAAAGGTTGTCGGGACTTGTGATGGTTCATTTTAATTGTCATCTTGATGTAATCTAGAATCACCTGTAAAGGGTCTCAATGAAGGATTGTCTTGGCCAGAGGCATATCTGTGGGGGATTGTCTTGGTTATATTAATTGAAGTGGAAAGAACTGCTCACTGTGGGCAGCACCATTCCCTAGGCAGGAGGATCCTGAACTGTAGAGTGGAGAAAGTGGCCTGATGGCCAGCATGTATGCATTCCCTGCTCTCCACTTCCTGAATATAGGTAGACTGTAACCAGCTGGCTTGAGCTCCTATTGCTGTGACCTCTTCACAATGCTGAACTGTAACCTAGGACTGTGGGTTAAAAAAAAAAAAATCCCTTCTTAAGTTGTTTTTCTTCAGGTATTTTATCACAGCAACAGGAAACAAAGACAGAAATACTAAATGAGATAATCTATGTATGCACGTATATGACAGTTATATAGTAGAGCTCAATGTGTGTTAGAAAAAAATCGGGTAGTCTAGGGAGGTGATGGCTCAGTGAGTAAAGTGCCTGTTGTATAAGCTTGAGGGCCTGAGAGCAAATGCCCAGAACTCATGTCAAACTGGATGGGTTGCATTCATCTCTAACCCCGGTGCTCCCGTGGTGAAGCAAGATGCCCCTGAAGTTCACAGACCAGCTAGTCTGGCATGTGCCGGAGTGAACGACAAAAAGAAAGGCCCTGTCTCAGACAAGGTGAAAGGCAGAGATCAATACCTGAGGCTATCCTTGGACCATGCTGTGGCACACACACACACACACACACACACACACACACACACACTACTCATAATTGAAAACCAGGTAACTTTGAAAAAATGGACCAGCAAATAACCAGTTGTTTCTCCAAGCTGCTGTTAGGTCACCATTCTCTGCCCCTGGCCAGATTCCGTAGCTTTCCCAGTCCCTTTCAGATATTAGAAGTTTTACTTACAGGTATTAAAAAGGCCAGGTGGATCTAAATCAATACTTTCATTTCACATCCAATTTAAGCTTTTCTCTTTCTTCCCAACTCAGGCCCTACTGGTGCTCACTAACCTGCTGTGGGGTAAACGTGGCTGCTAATTTCTTTAAGCTCCCTTTCCCATCCCATCTTGGCTACTGGCCACTGCCTGGAGCTCCTGCAGGGCTGAGGTGGGAAAGAAATGAGAAGTTCTCATCCAGATGCTGATTTGCTGCCTCTGTCCCTCATGAAATGTTTTTGTGGGCTTTTTAAAGTTCTTCCTCATGTATTTCCACCACTGGGTCTCTGTTTGACCTCTGATAATGGTCCCCAACTTCCCTCTTCAGGACCTTGTCACCGGCTTCTCTGCTGATATCACCTCTCTCCCTTGGGCAGTCTTCAAGATAACATCCATGCAGCTTCTGTTCTGAAACCCATTTATTCTAGGGAAAGACAAAGACGCTTAGGAGATTCTGGCCAGCCGCAGTCTTCTGTTCTTCTGGCTCAGTGACCCCCCACTCCCTAGGCACAGCACACCTCTAGCGATTCCATCCCTGCTTTGCTCCAGTGCTGTAGAAAATTTCCTGTCTTCTTTACATCAATATGCACTTCCTCCAAGGCCAAGGAGAGGGGCAGCGACCAGGACATCTTATTGAGCGAACACATCTCAGTGCTTCCTACCATGGGACAAACTCTTGATTAATCTCTGGCCCTTCTTCACAAGTGGGATTGAGGTGGTTGCCAAGGTTAGGGGCATGGATTAAATTTCCTTGTTTTCTACTGTACTCTGCATATGACATACTTCTAAGCACCCTCTTCATTAGTGTGGGTGCTTAGCCATTTTTTTCTCAGCTCAAAATTTGAGACAATAAAGATATTCCAGTTTGGAGACATTACAGTGATTACCTCCTCCCCCCCCCCCCCATATAGACACAACTCTAACCACAGTAACTATGTACACAGTTTTAAAAATCAAGTAATGGAGGGACTGGAGAGATGGCTCAGTGGTTAAGAGTATGCACTGCTTTTGCAGAAGACTAGAGTTCAGTTCCCAGTACCCACATCTATGGCTCACAACCCCTGTAACTCCAGTTCCTGGGGATCCAATGCCTTCTTCTGAATTCTGTGAGAATCCACACTTAAGTGCACATACCTACATGCAGGCAGACACACATGAAGTTTTTTTTTTAATCTTTAAGAAAATAAAAATGGACAAAAGTAAAATAATAGAAAATAGAGTTTATAATTAATAAACATATAAATAAATACAGGAAGCTGTTGTACAATGTTATTTTAAGGTGTGTTACTTTTGTTTATGCTGCATTTGTTTAAATTAACTCTGTGAAGCTGTGTTACTGTGCCTGTCTAAAACACCTGATGGTCTAATAAGAGCTGAATGGCCAATAGCAAGGGAGGAGAAAGGATAGGTGGGGCTGGCTGGCAGAGAGGATAAATAGAAGGAGAAATCTGGGAGGAGGAAGAAGAGTAAAAAGAAGTAGCCAGAGAATGAGGAGGACTCTGGGGGCTAGCCACCCAGCTACACAGCAAGCCACAGAGTGAGAGTAAGATTTACAGAAGTAAGAGAATGAGAAAAGCCCCAAGGCAAAAGATAGATGAGGCTAATTTAAAGTTAAGGAAATGCCAAGCTAAGGCCCAGCATTCATAAGTAATAATAAGACTCTGTGTGTGATTTATTTGGGAGCTGGGTGGCTGGCTAAAAGAGTTAAAAAAAAAAAAAAAAACTAACAGTAACAACAGGAAGCAACCGATGCTTCCTCTGTTTGTGTTGGATCTATGCGTGATTTTCTACAAGCTACTATTTTCTAACCCTTTCCACTCTTTATTTTCACCATTCCTTCCTACTTTCTAAATATACATGTATAATATTGGATTCTAAAATGTTGGCTCTTGACTTTTGTCTTCCTAATGGAGAATGGGAAAACTTAGATTCTTCAATGCCTTCTCTCCATCTTCCCCATCAGAAATATTTCCTTTTTCTTTCTTCCCAAAAGAGTCATTGGATGACTTTTGATTAAATAGTATATCTATTATTGTTACTGTGTGAATATTAACAGTTCAGCTACATTACTCAATGATTATTTTTTCTTAAATATCTTTTCTTTTGGATCAATCTTTCCTGGTTTTGATTGTTTGTTTAACATGTAAACAATTCATCTTTAGACTCCCAACAAAGCTATACAAATGTTCTCAGTAAAGATGCACACATAAGACAGTGTCTGCCCTATAAAGCCATTTCTAGGACAAATATTTACAAGATCCCTCATTCACTTTGTGTTCCTTGAACTCTTCTCTCTTGAGTCCAATACTTGGCCTTGGCCTTGGCTTCCTTTATTATCACCCTGAGAAATCATGTCTTTCAGCTATATTAGATTTCTGTTTCTTGGATTGGCAACCTTTCCCTTTTTAGACCTATGATACATTTAATCATTGTTTCTTTTTCATTCTGGTGGAACTTCTTATGAAAAGTTAATGGTTGATGGATTTTTAGATCTCACTGAAAACGTCAGAGTAAGAAAAGTTTGGTTGTGTATTGAATTCTAAATTCAAAGTAAATTCTTCCTCTCAGAGGTTTAGTGGCATTGGTTTATTGTCTTTTAGTTCTGATATTTCCAATCCAAATCTAATGCCATTTTGATATTTGATATTTAATATATTTTCATTTAATATATTTTCTCTTCTTTATTCATTGTTCAAAACTTACAGTCATATCTTGATGTGAGTTTTAAAAAATAATTCAATCTAGAAAGATGGCTCAGCAGGTAAAGGTATATATTATCAAACGTGACAACCCAAGTTTGATCCCTGAGACCCAACTGGTAGCAGGAGAGAACAGACTCTCACAAATTGTCCACTGACTTGAAGGCGCATACTTTGGCTTGTGTATGCTTACCCACCCACTCATACCTTCACAAAGTAAATAAATCAATGTAAAGTCATCACAGTGGGCATACTTTGTGTTCCCTCATTTTTCCTTTGGAGATTTCCTTAGCTAGATGCAGGGCCCATAGATGATTCCTTGGTCAAAAAAAAAAAAGGGCTCTCATTACATTGTCTTCTAATTACTATGTGTTTTTTTTCTCTCTTCCCTTTTCAAGCATTTTAAAATTTGTATTTCTATCATATTTCAACTTATAAACATCATTTAGTGCTATTTAAAATTTCCTACTAGCCTTCTATTTTGGAAAATTTTAGCTTTTTTCTCTGTTTTCTGCACTGCCCCTGTTTCCTGTAAGCTAATTGTCAATGCTTATTTGGACTCCAGTTTTTATTATCTAACATCCTCGTTCTTCTCAGTGTTCTTAGTGAGGTGACATAGTCCTGCTCTCAATTATACCTAATGTTTGCAAATTCAAAGTCTTAAAGTTGTCCTAGAATTAACTTTACTCAAGGCTTGGACTGAGTAGTGGAATTGTAACTCCATGATATCATAGACTATCGTAGACTAGAAGTAGATATGGGCTGCTGGGCTTCTTAGATAGACTTAAAAATATCCCTCTAAAGCCTCTGGAAGCCATCTTTTCTTTAATTTTTGTGGGTTTGTGGTGATGTCTCAGCTTGGTTTCTTCAGACAATACTGTCCTTATGAACTGATCTTAATAATGTCAGGAAGCAAGAGAAAGGAAAATCCTGCTCTCTGGGCCTAAGCCTGGGTTGGAGTGAGTCAACACGGAACTCCGTTTCTCTGCTGGCTGTCATTGGCTTCAGAACCACTGGTCCTGAGTCTGGTTGAACTGATTTTCAGATATAAATGACTGCACTTTAGTATGTTCTATGTGAAGGCAGAAAACGGGATGACGTTAACATCTACTCCTTGCTCTTACTGGTCAAAATCTCCCCACCCCCAGCCCCCCGCTGGAGAGAGCTAACTTTCCTGTGGTTTTGGATTGCTTCTGATGGGCCCTGAGTAAGTCGCATAGTGTTGTTATAGTATTGTTTCCCACGCCCACTCCAGGGATGCTGTAGGGCAGTGGCACAGACCTGAGAGGAGGTGCTTTGGCCTTGTGACGGCAAGAACTTGTTTGGATCCCATACATAATGTCCATGGCATTATGGGTGGTAATGAAGTGGCAAAAGGTCACCACGTGGATCTGGGGCGATGCAAGAGAGGCCTTCAACATCGGTGGGATCAGTTTGCCCCTCATTTGCTTCCTCACCCTGGGAATTTAGGTTTCTCTACCCAGCTAAGACGGAGATACGCCATCTACTTAAACAGGCTCTGAAATTTTGTGAATTTCTCATTTGCTATGATCTTTGCTTCCATGGTTTGATTTCTTTTCTTTGTACAAGTGAATAAGCACTTCTCTCTCTCTCTCTCTCTCTCTCTCTCTCTCTCTCTCTCTCTCTCTCTCTCTCTCTCTCTCTCTGTGCATGTGCACACACACATGTACGTGCATATATGATTGCATGCGTGAGTGTCAACACATGCTTGCTACAGTGTGTACATGGAAATCTGATGATAACCTTGAGTGTTGGACCTTGCCTTGTACTATATCAGAGTCTGGATCTCTTATTTGTAATTATATGTGCCAGCCAGGCTAGTTGGCTCATGAGCTTCTGGAGGTTCTCTTGTCTCAGCCTGCTGCCTCGCTGTAGGAGTGCTGGAATACAGATGCTCACTATCACATCCAGCTTGATCTGGGACCAGGGGACCCAAACTCAGGTCCTTATGCTTACACAACTAACACCACACACTGAGCCTTCTCCTCCTCCCTGGACTTCTATTTTGAAAATAATTTTCAGAGGGCTGGAGAGAAGGCTCAAAGGTTAAAAGCTCTGGCTGCTCTTTCAGAGGTCCTGAGTTCAATTCCCAGCAACCACGTGGTAGCTCACAAGCATCTGTAATGAGATCTGGTGCCCTTTCCTGGTGTGCAGGCATACAGGCAGGCAGAACATTGCATACATAATAAGTAAATAAATCTTTAAAAAGTAGTTTTCAGTCATTTCAGGTATTTGAAAGTTTTTTGAGGAAATGGATATAAACTTATTCTTTCATGAATCAAAGCCTACATGGACATGTGCAATTCAAAAGTGTCTTATTAGTATATGTTGATTATACATAATAGTTGTTTCTATTATGACACTTCCACACATGTGTATAATGCATTTCCATCACATCACCCCTATTGCCCTCTCCAGTCCCCTCCCCACTGTTGCTACCCCCTTCCTGTTTTCATGTCCCTCTGTGTGTGTCCCAGTGAATTTCGCTGGATTTGTTGATGGAGCACATGAACCTCAGCAGTGGCTACACCAATGAAGAAAATGTCTCAGCTCTTAACTGTATCTAAATTCTCAGGGAGAAGGTAGGGCTCTGTGAGGTCCTCCCCGTCTCCATGACAGGATGTTGACAGACCCCATCTTGTATGAGTAATGGTTTTTATGAGAACCTCGATCTTCTAAGCACAACCTTCCATTAATTCTAATACCAAACATTTCATAATTGTTGTGGAATAAAAGAAGTCCCATTTATCTATGGATCAATTTTGCTGTGACCTGTTCTGACAAAGATGACAAAATCTGTTTCCTGTGTGGGGCAGAGGGTTCTAGAAGGTGTTCTGATGTAGCAGCATCTTCGCTGGGACTGCAAGTGTGCATGTGACTCCATATCAGGGAAACAGGATGTGGAGCCAGGCAAGGCTTTCCGGGAATAAGGTCTGTGAGTAAAGACAGAGAACAGGGAGAGAAGAGTGTCTGTTCAGGACTGATGAACTGCTTTGGTTGGATAAGTTGGGTGGATGGGTGGGGGTATGAAGCTCCAAAGGGTATTCATAGAGGTTGGGCCAAGCCAGGGCATTTGAGATTTTGTTCTATATATACATGGCAGTCATCAGAGTGAGCCGTGAATGCCTCAGGTCCTCAGCACTATAGGGGATTAGCCTAGAGGCTACAGGTCCACATATCAAAGGAGCTAATTCTAAAAAATGAGAGCAACTTGAAGTATGTGGTAAAATATTAGAAAAGAAGTTGAGGAGCAGCTGATTTGCAAGTCCAGATGGTCAGCTTCATATGGCTCATTTTCTTGTCTTTCCAGGGCCAGGGTTAGGATAATCTCTTCCCGGGACCCTTCATGGTCACCTTCTCAGTTGACTGTGTCAGGGGTCCTTCCTCTTTGGTGCCATGATTCCTGGGCCTGGATCTATTATGACACCCCTTATAATATACTCTGAGTTTTAAGTTTCTCTGAAAGCTTTCTGTGTGCACAGCATCTGTTTTATTAAACTCTGAGTCCCCTGAGGTCAGCACAGATTCTCACCCATGGTAAATGCTCAATAAATGTTTGTTGAATGAATGGGCAAGTAAGCCTGGGGATGTGTGTTTGCTGGCTGTGCTGGTAATGCTCAGCAGCCTGTGGGCAGGGGCAGGGCAAGCAGTCAAGGAGGTTGAGCTCAAGAATCAGAGTGGTTCCAAGTAGACTGGGTCTCAGGGGTCTAGTATATCAACAATGGCAGCATGGAGATGCCACGGGACTGAGCTGGCTTGGTGGAAACCCCTTTTAAACACAGACGCTAGCTGTATGTATCTACCAGTGGCACGTATGACTCATAAGGGGGTATTCATGTTCCTTGTACCACAAAGCTCACGACAGCTATGGCAGAATGAAAGGACTGTCCTGCAATACCCTTGTTATAGGGGTACTATTGGTGCTCTGGTGACACAGGATACTAAACATAGAGTCACAATCCTATAATCCAGCTTCACATTTAAGGCTGTTTCAATCTCATCACACATATGCTCTCCAGATAAACATACATGCTCAGATGACGGTGAGCACAGACAAGCCTTCACACACAGAAGTGCAAACAGGTACAGAAACCCCAAGACTAGAAAATTTAACAATTTATTTTATGCAGGTCTTCCAAAAAACCCATCTCGCAGGCTGTCAGACTCCATGAGCTGCTGGAGGAGGAGGAGAAAGAACCAAAGAGTCTGCTTGACAGCTCCTATTAACTGAAATACGAGGTGAAAGAGAATGAAATCAAATTGGGAATGAGATGACAGGGTTTTCTATCTGACAGAGATGTTTGCAAGCTGTTGGCCTGATTGCCACACATTCATCACCCACTGAAGTCAGCACAGCACCTCTGTGGGCCCCTTCCTCACAGACACTGGGGAAGCAATCTTTTTGGGAAGCAGATGTCCCTGCTCTTCACTTTAGACAGTTATGCTGTGGATGACCTTAGGGCTCCAGGTGTGTTTGTCTTCCAGCTCTTCACACTGAGTTCCACTCTGGGGTGGTCACCTTCCCAGTTCCTACTTCCTACTCAGCTTCCATCTTCTATGTTCTGGGACTTAGTTTCCCATTCCCAGCAAGTTCTTCCCTTCCAGAGTGTTCAATAGTCAATGATGCTTCTCCCCACAATCATCTATACTTCCGAACTGTCCCATATTCCAGACTCGCCTCCTCTCCCATCAGGCCAGTTACCAAGACCCACTTCCAAGAGCATTACACGAGTGTTCTTCATCTTTCTTGTGCTTTGCCTTTCTTAGGCCCGGCCCCATCTCTTTCCTTTCCCATAATCCTCTACCCACATGCGAGGGAAAGGCAGTTTGCAAGGCCTGGGGTATGAGGAGATAGAAGGGCACTGAGAATGAAGACAGAGGCAAGCAAATCTGCTCATGACTTGCAGGTATTTCTTTAGTCCTTCCAAACATCATTTCAGCCCGAGCAAATATACCCTGTCCTCACTTCTCCACCTTCGTCATCCCCAACTGCTGAAGGGAGGGCCAAGAGATACCGTCCTTTCTTGCTGGGGTGAGGTATTGGAATAGGCTGTCCCACATCCAGCTTCCCTCTCCAACTCACGTGTCCCTTTGACTTCCTACCCTCCTCCTCAGGGGACACTTTTATTCTGTGAGTGACTGACTTGACCACTGTGTCCTTCTGATTCTTCTCCATGTGTGAGAGCACTGCTCTTCTCTCTCCCCCTCATCCTTCTGCACATAGCACTGAAGGGATTAGCTATTGTGGACCTGCATTGTGACCTTGGGAAAGCCTAAGCCTCTGCGTTCTCAGATGAATCTGGAAGAGTGATTCTTGTCTTTGAGAGCAGCTCTGAAGGTCAGCTGAGAGCGTGTGCAGTTCTCAGCACACAGTGCTGGTAGTAGGGTTGTCTGTCTTCATCTCCTCCTCTGGGCTCCATGTTATCCCTGCTCAGGTCAGTCAGCTCCCTGCCTTCATTACATGGCTAGCGCTCTTTAGCTTCATGCTTCCCATCAAAAAGAGAGGAGGTATACTGAGTATCTCAAGACTAATTATGGTGAAGAGGAAGGATATGTGGCCATGCTGCCAGCCATGGAGTATAAGAAGGGATGAAGAGCTGGAAGCGCTGTCTGGGCTATGCGGTATACGCTGCCTTCCCTTTTTAGGTTCAGCTCTGCCACGTCCACTGCTCCTGCAGACTGCCTTCCTTGGCACAGGCTGTATGTGGCAGAAATGGCCTCCAGCACACATTCCATTCTCCCACAGTGCTGATGCAAAACACCAACCCATGATAACTCTGGGTCTAACTTGAAGCCTGAGGCAGAGAGGATCTGATTGACACTGCATGGCCACCCGTTGTTGACAGAGAAGATCTGATTGATGCCACATGGCCATTCTTCATTGACACTCCTTCAATCATTTGTAGATTATCTATCTTTGCTTTTTGCTCTTATTCCACACAATAGCCTAAATGACTTCTCCATTTCCACTGTTTTAGGGACCGTATTGATGACTCCGATCTAAATAAAACAGTCCACCCTCTTCTAAGCTCAAGATTTACAATTCTAGTGATTTACTTTGTGTATCCTTTTCTTTTGGTCCCAGAGACACAATCGTCTATGTACAGAACAAAGCACACGCTCTTCCTCCCACCTTCGTCCCCAGTCACGTAGTCAGGTGGCACCCCTGTGCTCCACACGTCAGGAGTGAGTGCTCTGCTATCGTCCTTCATATCTTCCCCACTCCAGACTCTATATCTAGTCCATTATCAAATATATGGATTTTCTTTCCTAAATCCCTCAGAATCATTCTTCTTTTATCTTCCTAGAACACCCCCACCCCAGTTAAAACTATTATCTTTTGCCTGGATTATGCTATAGCTTCGTAACTTGTCTGTTCAGAGACATGCAATGACCTATCTCTAACATTCTGGCCATTCTAACTTAAACCCCCCCACCCCCCCACACCCCCACATTGGTTCAGAAGAAAGCTTAAAAAAAACACAACAACAAACAAACCCAAACTACACAACAGGTAAAGCCACTTCAATGCCTAAAATTCCTTAATTAATCCCCCTTGAGTTTAAAATGCAACTGGAGATCCTCACCATCCGCCTTCATTAACTTGCCTGTCTCTCCAACCTTGTCTTCTGGCATGTCTTTCTTTTCCCCGCTTCTGTCACAGTGGCTTTAGTCAAAGTCACATAGGACAAACTCAGCAGAAAAAAAGATGTCAGGTCACACACTCATGAAGTGTGCTCCTAGGTTGCCAAATGTTGGTGACATGCTGGTGATAGGTGCTGACTTTTCTCTGGCTGCCTTGGCTTCATATTCTTAGCAGTAACAAACTTCCTCAAGTGGGTGCTCTCTAGAAAGGTAGAAAACCTCGCCCCCCCCCTCTTCACACTCTGCTTGCCCTACTGCTCTCAGCTAAAGTACCACTTTTTCAGAGGAAGATTTCTTCATCAGGTCAAACTTCATCAAGTACTCAGCATCCTGCCCTGTGACTGTCATCCAGAAGACTCAATTGCCACAGATGAATTTTATCATTTTATCAAAATCTAATGAATGTCATTCTCTGAATAGAGGATGTAGTTAGATGAAAAGTGATTGTATCTATTATTTTCTCATTGTATTCTCACTGGTTACCACTATGATTTGTATTACTAAGAGCTCAATAAATATTTGTTGCATGCATGACTGGTCCAGCCTGGATTGAATCCATGCCTGGCTCATCACCTGAGGCTATGGAGGTTGAGAACTAAAGGCATGGAGGTGGAGGTTTTCAGGAGCAACAGATACTACCAAGAGTTGACCGGCTACATTGTAAATCAGACATGTTGAGGGGCTTTGCATTTGTAAGTCTGAGTATCACTCTATTGATTCAAGATGTATAAAGTAGCAAGTGTGAGAACACATAGAATATGATAGAAATTAAACCATCAGAAGATGGCCTGCCACTCTTCATCTTCACTGATACAAAGAGGGTGCATGTATTCATTCAGCACACTTAATTTGTGGGTTAGTCACAGTAGAAATTGACAGTAGCAGGACCCCACAGAAGTTTCATGGTATGTTCTGGCTTCCCCATCAATTCTACATCTGTTTTAGTTAGGGTTTCTATTGCTATGAAGAGATACCATGACTGGGGCAACTCCTACAAAAGAAAACATTTACTTGGGCTGACTTACAGTTCAGCGGTTCAGTCTATTATCATCATGGTGGGGAGCATGGAGGCATGCAGGCAGACATGATGCCAGTCACATCTTCACCAGAAGGCAACAGGAAATGGGTTGAAGCACTGGTGTGGCTTGGGCATATATGAGACCACAAAACTCACTCCCACAGTGACATACTTCCTTCAACAAGGCCAAACCTACTCCAACAAAGCCACACCTCCTTATAGTGCCACTCCCTATGAGATTATGGGGGCCAATTAAATTCATACTACCATATTCCACTCCCTGGCCCCCATAAGCTTGTAACCATATCATAATGCAAAATATATTTAGTCCAACTTCAAAAGTCCCCATAGTCTATCAGTCTCAACAATGTTTTAAAGTCCAAAGTTCAAAGTCTTTTCTGAGATTCATGTAATCTTTTAACTGTAATCCCCTATAAAATCAAAATAAAAAAACAGATCGAATGCCTCCAACACATAATGGCACAGGATACCCTATCATTCCAAAATGGAAGGAAGGGAACATAGTGAGGAAATACTGGACCAAAGTAAGACCGAAAACCAGCTGGGCAAACTTCAAACTGTATTTCCATGTCTGATGTCAAAATGCTCTTCAGATCTCAACTCCTTTCAGCTTTGTTGATTTCAACTTATTTCTCTCTCTTGGGCTGGTTTCCCTCCCTGTTAGCAGCTCTCCTTGGCAGGTATCCCACGACTCTGTCATATCTAACATCTTGGGGTCTCCAAGGCAATTCAGGCTTCAACTTCATAGCTTCATGGAATGGTCTCTTTAGGCCTCCACTCAGGGACACCCCTGACACATGCCTGACTTCAGTGGCTTTCCTTGGGTGCAAAGGCAAATTCCACAACAAATTTCTTCTATCCTTAACTCTAAAGCCAGAACTACGTGGCCGAAGCTGCCAAGTTCTGCTTCTTGCCTGGGCTAGAACATGGCCCCCTTGTTGAATTATATCTTCACCAGCTTTCTGTTTTTGATTGTTAACTTCACTGCCCAAGCTTGGCTGTCCTGGAACTTGCTCGTAGACCAGACTGGGCTCACACTCAGAGATCCACCAGACTCTGCCTCTGGAGTGCTGGGATTAAGGGCATGTACCACCACTCCTGGTTCTAAACTTTTCTTTAGTTCCTTTTCACAAGTTGGAATCTTAGCTGGTGGGGTCTTTCCCTGAGGTCGCCGATCCCTTTATTCCATTTCTTTATTAGTTTATCTCCTTGAACATAGGATTTAGCTCTATTCCACTTTCTGGTGCCCCTTTTCTCAATCTGTACATTTTGTAATTTTCCTTTCTCAGCTTGCTCCTTTTCATTATAAATCTTCATTAGAGTCCCACTAATAACCACACGACAGAGTCTATACTAGGCTGTTATGAGATTTCCTCTGCCAATGGAATTAATCAAAACTCTTCACTTTAGGCTCAAACAGACTCTTTGGACAAGGGCAAAAAGCCGCCACATTCCTCACAAACTATCACAAGAACAATATTTACGCAACATAGTAAAATTGTTCTCCTCTGAAACCTCTTGAGCCAGCCCCTGACAGTTCAAATAACTCTTGGCACCACTGGCTTCCATGCTTGTACTAGTATGGCCCATTAAGCAGTGCTTAAAGCATTCCACTATTTTCCAAAACCAAAGTCCCAAAGTCCAAATTCCTCCAAACAAAAGCATGGTCAGGCCTATCACAGCAATACCCTAGTCCCTGTACGGACTTCTGTCTTAGTTAGGGTTTCTATTGCTGTGAAGAGACACCATGACCTTGGCAACTCTTACAAAGGAAAACATTTAATTGCAGCGGCTCACTTACAGTTCAGAGGTTCAGCCCTCTATCATCATGGTGGGGAGCATGGCGGCATGCAGGCAGACATGGTGCTGGTTATATTTTGACCAGAAGGCAACAGGAAACGGGTTGAAGCACTGGTGTGGCTTGGGCATATGTGAGATTTCAAAGCCCAACCCCACAGTGCCATACTTCCTTCAATAGGGCCATACCTATTCCAACAAAGCCACACCTCCTTATAGTGCCATTCCCTATAAGCTTATGGGGGCCAATTACATTCAAAGTACTACAACAGCTGTCAGGATTTCCCAATTGTCAAGCTGACAGTTAAGGATGTTTTTTTCTCTCTGGGCATAAACTCATTTTCTTCTTTTCTTCTTGATCTTGAGAATCACCAATCTCTATCCAATAACCCTTCCCAGTGAATAGAGTCCTATTGTCTTGCTGGGCCCATCTTCTGAGTCATGGAGACAGGGGTGAAAGTGCTCCTAACTTCACCATCAGCCTGTGCTGCAGAAGCCTTGACTGAGAGATCCTTCAGCAATCTGGGTAGAGGATGCTTTCCACCAGGACCACCAAAGCTTCAAGTCTTCAGAGGGCAGGCTGGCAGGACTGATGAGGTAAGCTGGATAGGAATAGAAAAAGATGGAGAGGAAGGAAGGGAAGGAGGGAGGCAAATGAGGAGGGAGGGAAGAAGTTAAGAAGGAAGAGAGTGAGTGACAAAAGGAAAGAACAAAGGGGGGAGGGGAGACAAGAAGTAAGGAAAAGAAGGGAGTGAGACATGTAAGGAAAAGAGGACAGGCCTGCTGCCTCAAGCCTGCAATCCCAGACCTGTGGAGGCTGATGCAGGAGGATGACAAATGAAAGACCAGCCTGGGCAACTTAGTGAGACCACTTCAAAATCAAAATTAAAAATGGAGCTGGGAATATATCTTTGTGGCTTGCTTGTCATCATGAGTCCATTGCTTAGTACTTGGGGATGGGTTGTAGAAAGGACATCAGACAGGAAGAGAAAGGACTGGAGGAAGGCTCTGTGCTCATTGGATGCCATTCACTCTTCTAGTTGTAACTTGTAATAAACCTTCCTATGGAGCAGAGATGTCCTGGGCATGTGGCTTTTCTTTTCTACAGTAGTTTCCCATTTGTCTTCCCTGTCTCAGGTGAACATCTGTTGAACCAAACTGATAACAATAGGGAACTGTGATTGACCAGGTACGGGTGGATCATCCATCCAGACTCTCAGGCTTGGGATATTTCTTAGATGTTGGGCAAGAAAGTAGGCCGGGGGATGGGCTAGATGGAATTTTCAGTTACTCATCCGACTAGCTCTTGCCATGCCCCTCTGCATTTGTCATTTCCTCTTGTTTTTCCTTTGTCTTAAGTTGATTCTTACTGCCCTGACTTCCAGCTGCTAATCCAAACACTCCCATCTGTGAGAAAGAAATCTGAGAGCAAGGCCAAGTGAATGTTTTGATGGACTCTTTTTGAGGCTACCTGGATTTTTGGTACGTGTGTGTGTGTGTGTGTGTGTGTGCGCGCGCGCGCGCGCGCGTTATTTGGACATATTTTTCAAGTATCTTCACATGTTAGGCTCTTTAGAGAAGACAGGAACCCTGGTCCACTCCTTTACAATTCTGTTGGTTGAAAGTATTTCTTGGCCAGCTACAATATCTGAATGGGAGTCTCCTGAAGAGGAGTGGAGAGAATGTCTAGAGACCCCTGAGCAAAGAGTCAAAGCTCTGCTGTTCATAGATCTCCAGGTAATTCTGATGTACCCAGGTTGACACCCCAGAGACTGGACACTGACTGCCAAAGCATGCAGTAGAGTGGTGTCCCCGGTAGGTTGGTTAGTGCTCCTGACATTTGGAGCTGCAGAGCTGTGTTCTGGTGTACACTGAGCACTGTAAGATATTTAAGAGTGTCCTTTGTCATTGCCCACTGGGTGTTTGTCACAACCCGTCCCATAGTTAGAATCACCAACATAGTTTGCAGATCTTATCAAGCCCTGCAGGGCAAGCCAAGTCACCCCGTGTGGAGAAAGATTGATGTAGGGGATACCTCAGAGGAACCACAGCCAGCTAGAGTAAGAGTCATACCCAGGCTAACTGGGAAACTTTGGGGAAGTTACTGTGTATGCCCCCAGCCCCCAAGTTCAGTTCCTCATTTGTCATTTGAAGAGAATGATAACACTGGCCTCACAGGAAGGACTATTGGGATGGCCCGGGGCCAGCATCCAGCAAACACAATCATTGTCCTGCCTCTTACCCTGGACAGTGCTGCAAACAGTTGGATAGATGGAGACAGGGTTGACTGGTGGTGAAACATCTTTCCAGGGGCAAAGTGAACCCGAGAGTTAATGGCATTTGTGGTTTTGCAGGGGCCAGTGGAGGCCAGAGTGAGGAGACAAAGTTTAAGAAGGCCTCTCGTATCCAGCCTTCATGTTGCCTTCTATGTCTATCCATGTGGGCGGCCATGAACAGCTCACTGCCTGTGTGTGCTCTGTAGCCTCAGGTTCTGGGACCAGCTCTTCCTCTAGGTGCTACCTAAGTTACTGGTAGGCCTGCCATGCTGAGCGCCTGCCTGCCTGTTTCCTCCTTTCTATATTGCCCATCTGGGACCACACAGCTGTGGACCCCAGGATTCCTAAAGCCTCTGGTCCCTTCTACCTTCAGCCTGTGGGACACAGGAAGGCTATTCTGGCCAAAGAGTATTTTTAGCTGCTCCAGCCCCCTGAGGCCTATTTTTAGCATCCAGCTGAAGGCTAGCAGCTTCTCTATGATCAGTGGGAAGGGGGTGATTGGATCCTGACTGGCACATTGTTTTGCCAGCCCAGCCAAGCTGGCACAGCTTCAGGCAGGATAATTACAGCAGTAAAATCTGCATCTCACAGCTTGAACTTCACCAAGGCTGTGGGGAATCACCATTCGGAGGGGTTTGTTCTCGCTGCATGGGATTTAAAAGCTCTCTGGTTCCATAGTGTTCCATGGTATAAGGAATGATGTACAGCTCTCAGACCATATGAAACAGCCAAGAAGAGCATTGGGGAGACATAGAACCTGACAAAGAGACCCAGGGAGTCCTGAGGAGAGGTAGAAGCAAAGGCACAGACAACTGGAAGCAGAGACACATCTAGGCCCAGGATTGGAGGGGAGTATGTGGGGACACACGCAGACCAAAAGAGAGCCAAGCCATAGGAATGGCAAAAGGCAGAAAGGGATAACCCAGCCTGGCAGCTAAGTTAGGTAAGGCTTCCAGTATATAGGACAAGACCCTGAATTCTTTCTGGAAATTATCTTAAGTTTTTTTTTTTTTTTTTTTTTTTTTCCAGCAGCTAGACTTGGTTGGTTCCCATTTTTAGAAAGACAAAGTAAAGACTGAGTAACTGGCCCAGGGTCCTCTGCAGCTTCAGTGGTGGAAGATTCGGGCCACATCCGACCTCAGAGGCTGCACTCAGCCACCATGCTCAATGAGATGGAACGGTGACACACAGAAACCAGCAGGAGTAGGAAGGGGGACGGTGGATGGGACACACCATAGCAACAGAGTCTGGGGGGAGGTCATTTGAGGCCAATACTTTCTCTGTTTCCCGGGGCAGACAGCTTAGAAATGGGGACCATTGATGGAGGTGTCAGTACTGAATTATAGCATTTCTCCAAAGTGTGGTTCATGCTGATAGGGTCCCTGTGTCACCGCAGAGGCAGCCTGACATGCTTCACACTAGCAAGCGGAGCGATTGCAGCCCAGCTGTTTCTACTGTTTGGAAATACCATCTTCCACCATGTCATTAAGCTAATTGAACAGGCCAACTTCGGAAGGCAGGGGAGCAGGGGGGCAGGTGATAATAGCTTTGGATTTGCCCACTGTCATTCACAGCCTGACCTGATTCTGCCCACTGCTCCTCTCTGGAACTGAGATCCACCAGCCCCAGCCAAGGGCAGGAATGATAAACGCTATGCAGGGAGAGGAATTGTTCTTGCTAATGATTTTCACCTCTGAAGATCTCAGCCCCTGCTGGAGCTCCCAGTTCATCTTTCTACATTTGTTGAGGCGTCAACCAACACAGGCAACAAGAAAGCCATTTTCAACAACAAGGGCCCGCCTGTGTTGACAGTGATCATAAGTCATCTCTTTTGCTCCGGGTTCTGGTCCCTCTTGCTCCATGTAGCCATCCGTCTCCATAAATCTCCCACAGGAGCTGTGGCTACCTCTGCTGTGGGCACCCCCTGGTTCTCTCTAGCATTTTCAGGAGAGGACTGTGGGATTCTATCATGTGATGTCACACATCTGAATCAGAAGACATTCTTGACTAGACAGGCAAAGAACGGAGTCCAGATTCTCTTTTAGTCAGGGCATGTGTTGGGGGAGGGAAAATTGGCGTTCACTGCTATCCCCTAGGACCATTTTCAAACTTGCTTTTCTTTTTGAAAGGGGCAGCTGCCTTCTAGAACACCTGCCCTTGGGGAGGTGACAGGGCATGTGGAGAGGCAGGACAGAGAAGCATGTAGCTGTAACGATCTAGTTGTTGGGATACTAAGCCATGTTCACACTGGCTGGGAAACAGATCATAAACCATTTGATGGCACTGAGAGGTGACCAGAGTGGTCGGCATTTAGGCCTGGGAATAGTGAAGAGCAGATGTGGGGGTCCCCAGCAGCTGCTGAGCAAGCCTCTTTTCTCCAAAGTGGGCTAGCCTTGAAGGGACCTTGAAGCAGGTACAGGATAGGTGTACTGTGAGAGGGACCCTGACTGGTGCTCATCCTCAGGGAGGGTGGGAATCACCAGCAGAGTGTGTCTCACTGTGCTACAACTTGTGCACACAGTTCCCAACTCAAAGGCTCTTCTGGCTAGGAACTGAATGGCAGTTACTGGTAGGGGTTGATTCTGGCTCCTGTGGCAAAACCTTTACTCCGTGGCACCTGTATCAGACAAAAGGTCACATCAACAGTTCTGAAAAAAATCAATCAGTGAATAGGATGAGATTGGACTGGTGTGGGAGATGACTTACAGAATGAGCAGCTTTAGTTTAGAAATGAAAGGAAATGGATTTTAACATTGTTTGTAGACTGACTCATGTGTGGAGTTAAAATACTCGCTGTTAAATGTTTTGACTATTTCCTTTGCCCAATACACACAGCTCAAGACTAGAAAGAGTTTCAAGGTCAAACTAGCAATCTGGTGGGAAGGGCCAGTGGGCAACAGCATGGTCATAGAGAAAGGGACGAGGCTCTAGAAAAGCAAGGACATTCTGGCCGGACAAGGAGACTGTGAGGAGGAGGCCTGAGGGAGCAGGCACTCAGCACAGGGTACCTCCTCTGCTCACAGAGGGCAGAGCTGGACTGTGGGGACCCAAAGGTCTGACATTGATGGCAGCAGACACTTGACCCCCAAGGACATTTTAAAATCTGGGAAAGAAAAGCTGCCTTTGCATCTTGAAAGGCTGGGAACAATTAGAATGTTCCTGCCACAGTGGAGGAGGAAATGCGAAGAGGAGATAGTGGGAGAGTCTTAATTAATAGTTTCTTGTGGCTTATTCCTGCTTTGATCACGAGGCTGATATTTCCGCAGTCTATTACAAACTTCATTAAGTTTATTTGCCTGCCAGGCGCCTGCCCTTTCTCCTGTCCTGTCCTGTCAAAGATAATTGACTGCATTGGCTCAGCTGGTCCCTTATGAGCCCCACTTGGAGCATGGGCTGGTGGAGGACACCTGAAGGAATTTGCAAGCCAGACCTATGGGGAGTCAGATGGCAAGATAGTGCCCACTAGCAGGACACCACACACCACAGAGTGGCACTTACATACACCTGGAAGGATTGCCCCAAAGTGAACCATGCACTGGGTAATGTGGGCATAAGCCTATGTCCAGGCCAGTGAGGGGGATGGCATACACAGGTCATGACCGTCACAGACTCTGCTTTCCAAGGCAACAGGCATCCTCCAGCCACACACCTGGAGCTCAAGTCCTTTCTGCACAGGCCGATGCTGAGATAATGCTTGGATTTCTCCTGAGCTGGGGAGCTCGTTACTCCAGAAGCACGTTCTCCCATCCTTAGCTCTGACTGGGTGTGAAATCTGTTCCTTTTAACTTCTACTGTATGGCCAGTGCTCTCACACAAAACAATAAGTTAAAAAAGAACAACAATTCACCCTTCACAGACTTCATCATACATGTCAAGAAGGATTGTTTCGTACCAGTTTTCCCTTAAGCTTGGCAAAACAAACACTCAAAAAACAAAAAACTTGAATTATTCTCCAATTCTCCACATAATATAACATATATATATATATAAAGAATGTGTGTGTGTGTGTGTGTGTGTGTGTGTGTGTGTGTGTGTGTGTGTCTTTAAATGACAAAATATCCAAGTTTGGTTGGGCCAGAGCAAGGCAGGGTAGCGCTCTCACATCTTTTGCTTTAGACATTATGCTTCCATTAATGCAGCCCAAACAACATCTGCTTTTGTGCCAGCCACATTATTAACAAAACTTCTGAGATTTAAACATAGGCCAGTAATACCCCTCTCCGAGGTGTGCTCATTCATAGAGCTATTGTAAGCAGTTTAATGGAATGGGTAATGACTCAATTACCTAGATGCTGCTAACAGATAAGTAGAAGCTGACCTATTGAACCAAGGGATTGTGTCCCCCAGATCCATAGTTTTCTTCTTCAATAGTTTCAAATTATACTAGTTGACCCCTTAATTATGTCTAAAATAATTCTTTCAGGAGTGGTCTAGATATGTTCAAACCAGCATGTTTACAGGTAACTTGTTTACCGTTAAGACAATTACCCAAATAATAAGCTATTAAATGCACATTAACATATAATAATTGTGTAAAGAATAACTAAGTAATTAATTAACATTTAACATAATTCATAGCAAATTAGATAGCAAGACTTATTAAATGTCAATTAGCCATATTAGCTACTGACACCTAAGTGATTCAATATGCTAATGCTAATTAATGTCTTATTTCTTACAAGCTTAATGATGTAACAAAACTTATTTACATATTTAGAGAGTCTTAAAGTCACTAGACAGCCTGATCTAAGAGTGACTGTCAGCGTAGAGTTTGGGAAAAGCCATTAGAGGAAATTGATTAGTGTTTTGCTTGCGACCTCATAACATCCTTCCTTACTGTAGAGGTATGGTCTGGACAGATGTCACATCTGAGCTGTGTCCCACAGGAGCTGGCTGAGAAAGGCAAAGGAGACAGTATGGTCTTCAGAAGACCTTTGACAGTTCTACAATGGAACTGGTGGCCTGTGGTGTCCAAGGGTAGCTATCATGCTCCATCTATCTCCTCAGTTCAAGTGGGACAGGAGAGGGCAGGTATGTCACACTCAAAGAGAATGCCTACTTGCATTCTGTCTATACTGAGTCCTAGAAGTAAATACTTAACTTGTAGATGCTTTTGACTCTCAGCAGTGGGAAATAAAATGCTTTACAGAGTAAGAAAACTTCTCAGTGAGCCAAGAGAGCAGTGTAGAGTCTAAGAATATCACGTTCCACTGGTTTCACCACCATGGAAGTTATGTGGGCTGGTTTCTTCAGTGACAGGTTGAAGTCTGTGCTACTGTTGCCAATGATCAGATAAGGGCATCATCACTCAGAGATTTGGTAATGTCCAAGGTTGTGAGTGAGAGAGGCCTCCCTCAAAGAACTAAGATCTCACTGGCCTCAGAGCACATGTTCGTTTAGCCATTCTTATACCAGTTACTAGTTATGCCCAGAGACACAAAACAAACACAACTCCATCCCTTCCTTTAAGGGGTCAAGGGATATCCTAACTGGGAGGAGAGTGTTAGGCTTTAGCTAGACACAGGTCAATGTATGCACACAGGAGGGAATGCTGATCCCTGTGGAAGGTCAGGGGTCACTGAGAAATAAGAGCGTGCAAGTTCTGGGCTGAATCGATATCAAGGAGGCAAAGAAAATATCATTAATCTATTTAAGACAAAAGTAAAAGCCTGTATGAAAGTCTAGTTGGGAGAATAATCAAATGGTGGTGTGGGCAGTGAGAGGTGAGGATGGGAGGTGGGTGGGGACTCGGTTCTAAATGGCATGGAAGCTCTCAATGAGAAGCACCTCTGTTAGTGCCCCTTTCCACCGTGTCCTTCAGCTTCTTGACCCAGTTCCAGAGTCTGGATTTGGGGTATAGGTGGTTAGGAATATGGAAGTTGATACAATGAATGGAAGAATTATCCCTGAACCGTGGACTCCCTTCTTGGGGGGAGGGGAATGCCTTTAAGAGGCCCATCCATTGCAGCTGTCCTCCTGGCCCAACTCCATCACAGGGAAAGCGTAGAAAAAGACCAAAGATGCGGTGCACAAGAGCAGCAACAAATGGGTCCTAGCTCTGCCGTCTTTGAACTACGGCACTAGCCAAATTGCGTAGGCTCTTTCTTAATGGAGAGGACATGACAGGGTATCATGAGAGCATGTCTAATATGGTTCAGCAGGTAAGGCGTTTGCCTGGAAAGCTGAACTCAATCTTCAGACCCCACATAAAGATGGAAAGAGAGAACCTGCTGCG
Source organism: Peromyscus leucopus (assembly GCF_004664715.2). Classification (NCBI taxonomy): domain Eukaryota; kingdom Metazoa; phylum Chordata; class Mammalia; order Rodentia; family Cricetidae; genus Peromyscus; species Peromyscus leucopus. The sequence goes on from NC_051068.1 coordinate 79,596,524, forward strand.
TAAAGTCCTCTGACCTCCACATTCACACCATGGCACACAGCCCCCTCACTCTCGATTCTCTCCCTCACACACAAATATAATGATGATAATTATGATTGATGGTGTTGATGATAACTTATGAAAGAATTAGAATAGATGTATATGAGAGGCCAGGCACAAATGAATATATTAAGTCAGTTCCCGTCTCACCAACTCTGAGAAATCACAACATATCGACACTAGTAATTGTCTACCAACTCAACAGGAAAGCTATGCAACTGCATATTTAAGTATTTGGAAGAAATAATAAATTTCCTACCAAACTGCTATCTGTATCCCATTCTTCAGGTGATCTGCCATCTAGACACTAATGATGCTGAAAGTGACCCTCTAAATCATCTCTATTGGCAGTTGTTTCTTTTAAAAGTTCCTTTGGTTGGAGTTGGACCAGGAGTCTGGGTGTGGTCTGGGTAGTGGAGGAGTGCCATGGACCATCCCAGTTCTGGCTCTGACTCCATCATCTCATCAGGGCAGCCTCAGTTTATTTACCTTCTGATCAGCTATGCTAACAAGGAGGGACATGTGGGATTGGTGGCCAGCAAAAACCTCCTCCTGCCGGCTCAGCCCCTCTACCAGGTAAATGCTGCCTATTAAGCTGCTGATAGGAAGGAGTCAATGAGTACATCTGTAGCTATACCTCACAACAAGGTGCCTTATTGGAAGTGTGCATGCATGCATGTGTGTATGTGTGGTGTGTGTGTAAAATGCAGGTTCATGTGTGTGTGTGCATGTGTAGTATGCAAGCACATGGATGTGAGAGTATGACTTCAGGTGTCACACTGCAGGAGCCACTTGTTTCTAAGATAGGGTTTCCTGTAGCTAGAGTTTTCCTGCCTTGCCCACAGTCAGGACAAATCTTTGTCAACCGCCAGTCCCACAGCCGCTCAGACCCGACCAAGTAAACACAGAGACTTATATTGCTTACAAACTGTATGGCCGTGGCAGGCTTCTTGCTAACTGTTCTGATAGCTTAAATTAATCCATTTCCATAAATCTATACTTTGCCACGCGGCTTGTGGCTTACCAGCATTTCACATGCTGCTTGTCCTGGCGGCTGGCAGTGACTCCTTCTGCCTTCCTGTTCTTTCTTTTCTCCTCTCTGGTTAATCCTGCCTATACTTCCTGCCTAGCCACGGGCCAATCAGTGTTTTATTTATTGACCAATCAGAGCAACTTGACATACAGACCATCCCCCAGCATAGCCAAGTGCTGACTATCTCAGACACCTGCACTCAGGCCCGTGGTCCTGATCATCCTCTATGCGGACCTGCTGGGTAAAGTCACGAGGAACCTGAGAACAGGCTCCCACAGGACATACAGAACATCCCACAGCACTCTCCTACTATGACCTAGGAACTAGATTAGACTAAATTGGCTGACCAGTGATCTCCAGGGTTCCTCTTGTCTCCTCCCCAGCTCTGAGATTACAAGTATATGTCATCATATCCAGCTTTTTATGTGGGTGCTGAAGATCAAACTCAGGTCCTCATGCTTGTGAGGTAAATGTTTTTACAGCCTGAGCTGTCTCCTCGGCCCGTAGTGTTGGGATTGTATGCAAATGTGGAGTCGGTATGGAGTGTAGAAAGAGAGCCACTTGGATGTGGATGCTCTTAAATCTACCAGCAACCAAGCCACAGGCAACTGAATTAACATCATTAATCCTTAAATGTGTCATCTATAAAATGATTATAGTAGGTTTGTTGTAAGAATTAAACAGGCTGTAAATGGAAACAATTGCTTATGTGGGTCCTCAAGTGGCCTTTGCTGCCATGTGTGGTTGCACACATTGGTAATCCTGGATAGAGTAGGGCAGAAGATGGAATGTCTGAGCATAGCCTAGGCCACATGCTGAGCTGTCTTTCCCTAGACTTGACCTAGGCTCCTGGGACATAAAGATGAGTCTTAATTCCTTACTAGAAAAGCCAATCATGTAAGAAAATAAGCAGACCTAGTTTTAATGAAATCGATCCTATGTGGTGACAGAAGTGAGCATGGGGAGCTGGAAGCTTGGCTTCTAGTGGGTTCTCAGCAAGCATTTTATGAGTGCATAATTATTTCTGCCAACAAGCCAGATATCCCAAAGCTAGTCCTTATGCAGTTGACTTGGAAGAAATCTAAAAGCAGGGCCTAACATTTATCTGGTTAAATTCATGCGATTGGTTTTTGGCACTGTTCTATGCTATCAGAATATTTTTAGGGTCTTTAGTCTATCAAACAACACATTAGCTTTGTGTGTAGCAGTGAGGTCTTATGTCTCATTCATATTGTTGACTATGTGGTGCAGGGGACATATGTGGTAGCCTATTCAACACACCCCTTTAGGGTGATTCTATGTGCCCTTAACATCTGAGACTACAGAAGGTATTGAAAAACTTTCCGTCAGTCATGCAAGAAGCCCTTGAAGGAGCCCCAGTGTGGGGCCAGGCAGCCATGATGATGACAGGGCTCAGTCAGCATCCTAGTATGAGCATGGACCAGCAAAGCTGGACACACTGTTGGAGATGCACTGCAGTCAGCTGACAGAGCACATCTACTCTCTGTCTCTTTCTGATCCACCTGCTACACTACTTATAGGGATCTGTAATCAAGATGAATATTTCATTTACATAAAACCTTTCTGGGATGATTTTTGTGAAATATGAACCAAGGTTCATCTCCTTTGCTCAAATTGCACTGAAGATTGGTTCTCCAAAGTATAATGTACATTGTGGTACTTGTGTATCAGAGTGTTCATTATTGATCCTACTGAATTCAAAGGGCCATGCAGAGGTCAAAGTTCAAGTATTTTGAGAATTTCTAGCTACCATCTTTGGGTTGGTCCATGGTCATTGAACAAAAATGGCAGTTGAAATGTGTTTTTTCCCCTCAGAGCACTCATATTAAGTTGGAATGATTTCCCTGTGTATTAGAATAGAGACTATTTGTGGTGGAGACTGAGGTCCAGACAAGTTAACAAGTGATTGCTTAAACTCCATCAGCTAAGAATAGCTGTAACTCCTACCCAGCAGTTCCCATCACTTGGCAACTTGCTTTCAGAGTGGCATATAGTCATAACATTAACTCACCTGGAAATGATCAGGGGCTGTTTTGGAGAGAAGTGGATAACATTGGGATATAAATGACAGGTCAATATTTTTATTTCTGGTGAAGGCATTTTCAAATGGAGAACTCCTGGAGATATATTATCACATGGGAATGTATCTTTGCTGGTAAGATTTCAGACACTCTGGCAATTGCTATCAAAAATGCTACCAAGAAATGAATGAAACCTCACAGCATAGGCAACTGTCTTCTTCAGCTACCTAGAAGGCCAGTCCAAGATGTGGTCAACTCTAGGAAGTCCTGAAAAACTAGCCACAGACAAGGTCTAGAGAACACATTGGGAGGCCGAGGGTGTGGGGAGAGATATGCTCAGGAGAGATGGAGACCACCTACTGTGTGGTCTTCAAGAGGAATTACAGGTCACACAGGTTTTTAGCAAACATAAGCTAAAGATGAACAGGTCCACTTGTTCCATTTAGCTGTGCTTCAGACCTTTCAAGGAAGCCAAACATAAATAAATGATCCCTCTAAAGAACAGCACTTCTGGTAGTCTGCATCACACAGAATGCTTCAGAGGTGGTCCCTTTTGGAATTTGAAGGCAGGCTTTGAGCTCAGTTTCTCTCCCATGGCAGAAGATTATTACGGCCTAGGGATTCTTCCAGTTTTGTGCCTGGAAACAGCTTTAATCCTATTTGTCCCCTGGTTTCAATGTTAACAAGTAACAGTGGGCAACTCTGGGACAGCTGACCATCACCTTCATCTGGGAAGCCAGAGTTCGGAGTCCACAGGCCCCAGACCAAGAGTGTTCAAAAGCTCAGACCCATTTGGAGGGTGCCCAGAATAAATGGAGCATGAAGAGAGAACAGGGCAAAAAGAGCCTGTGTCTATCATTTTGAACCAAGGGAATTAAATGGGACATTACCTTCATATCTTCAGGCTGGTGAAAGCACCACAGGGACTCAGTCGAAGACAGATTGCTTGAAAACAGATTCCCCTCTTGTCTCTACCCCACACACCGAAGACCCTCAACTACTGCTCTGGTCCCCAAGAGGTGAGTCACTTCATGCCATAATTCAACTATTAATCTCCACATCACGTAGCTGAATTTCTCCCAGCAGGCAATGTTTCTCATGCCTTACAAATCATGCTTTTGGTGCACAGAGAGGTGGCTGGAGAGCATGAGCTTGTGTGTCCTCAGCTTTCAGATGGTCTCTCACATTTCTGCCAACTGGCAGAGACTGTGTCTTGCCCACCTTTCCCTCCATTTTCTAGCTCAGCCTTTCCTGCTTGCCTTGTTTTGTGGGTTCCTTTCTACATTACCTTCTGAAGAGCTGGAAAGCACTGGGTTTTTCCGGTCAGCACTTTGGAGGGTTCCAAATCCATCAAGGCATCTTAGAAATGACCCACATCTAAGTGGGTATTTTTGCTAGAGGGTCCAGTAAAGCCGGGAATTCCCTTAGCCCTCCACCCTCTATGGGACTCAGAAAGTGCTATGTTTTTAGGACTAAGGAAAGATTTTTCCTCCTGTTTTTCTTTTCCTTTCTTTTCTTCCTGTTTGCTCTTACTGCTTTGCCAGCTTCAGTTTCTCTGGGAAATATGGCTACTAACTTCTCATGGGCCTTGACTCTTTGGATTAAATGCTGTATACAAAAATGCATTCATTGTTGTTTTGAAGGAGGTGGGGAAATGTAGAAGTTGCAACCGTGGCTTGAAATGAGAAAGCACTCTCCAGGGATGGGGCAAACAGGTGACTGGCTCTGATTTAATTTTTTAAGGACTCTGTTGATCATGTAGAAATGGTGCTCATAGTGCAGGTGGAAATATGTAGGACCTCCCAAGATGGGAACACATGCGTGGGGATGCAAAGGTGGTAAGAAGGGAGGAGAGAACTTGCAAGTGTGAGGGACTGGTTTCCAGGATCAGAACTGGTCAGATGCAAATGCCTTTGGGATGCAGGATAAGTAAGAAGGGATGGTGGGGAGGAAGGAAGCTGAGTGTGTGTCTGAACCCTGGGACCTGATGAGCATCTTACCTGACTGGGCCTTCCACACATGCTGTTGAGGGGCTGCCTCCCCAGCCCTTCACAAAGACAGTCTGAGAAAGGCGTTATCCAGCAAAGTTTACTGACCAATGAGTAGAGACAATGGAGTGATGATTTTAGGATATATCAGCCAAATGATGAGTATTCCTTCACTTTTGTACATTGCAGTTTAAAAAACACTTGTGTGTTTGTTTTTCAGACCTAGGAAATATATGACAACCAGGGAAGGAACATGCATTTCCATTTCATGCCTTAAAGCACGTGTTTCTTGACTGCCCACTGTACCCAGCAGTCTGGGTTAGTGTTGTTTTCCATAGAGCATGAAGGGTAACTCCTGTAATAAAGGCTCATGAATATAGCATACAAAGGCTCCAACTACTGATGGAGCCTTACATCCCAGAGAAAGACTGGAAAGTTGAAATGAAAAAAATATCAGAATAGAAACACAGAAAGAATTCTCATGTTTTTCTGATTAGTCTAGCCGGCTAATGTCCTACTTTCCACACTCTCTCATAGATAGAGCACGCAGGCTCTGTCTTCCTGAGGTTTACCAAAAGGCACATGACTAGCAGTGGCCTGGTGAGGCAGGGTCTTCATGCAGTGGGTTTTCTACCCAGCTATACCATTTCCTAAACAGTTATGGACCATGTAGGACACAAGGCTGAATGTTGGCCAACTCTAGCTAGTGTGTTCATCCTCCATTCCTTCTTCCTCTTCCCACTGGTACCACTGACACAGCTGTCCATGAGTTTTGTGATGCCTTGAGCCTTTCCTAAGCTGCCCCAGCTGGCCTCCCACCAGACTCTGGGCCTGATTCTGAATCTCAGATAACTCAGATGCAGGTGCTGGCTGGGATCCAGGGCTTAGCCAGTTGGCAGTCAGAGTCAGGGTCAAAATCTGAGCCTGGGTCTCAATAGGGATGCACTTCTGCCAACCCTGCCTCTCCTTCCACTGCAATTAAGCATGGGGCCTCTTGCTTTCAGGACTCTACACAGCACCCATAGCCAGAGATTTCTAGAGGGTTTTTATTTTGTTTTGTGTTTGTTTCTGATTATCATTAGTGGGTTTTAAGACTCCAGATGTCTTTGGGGCTCAACCCTTGATTGCAAGTAGGAGCAAAGAAAATGAGGCTGACTGCTTGGGAGGACAGGTGGCAATTAAGGATTAAGATGAGTAAATGGGAAGACAGACATCTCTTCTTGCCAGGACTAAATTAAACATCTGCCTTGCCTAATAGCTCCTGTAGCATCCCAGAGAAGACGGAGAGGAGTGGGGTAGATGGTTTTCTTAGTACAACTTTAAAAAAGCAATTCCTAGCTAATTTCCAGATTTTCTAGGGAGGCAAGAATGATGCACAGAGGTTGTGATTATTGTGTTCTTGTTTTCAATATTTATTACTTTGACAGGTTATTGAAACATCCAGAACTGTATTTCCTCTTCTGAAAAATTGACATAATAATGATGTGATCTCACAGAATGATCCTGTAAATTAAGAAAATGCCGCAAAGGGCTTGGAGCAATGTCTGGAGCACAGCAAATGCACAATAAGATTTCAGTCACTGCCATTATTACTTATATATCTTGCCTTATTTACTTAGCTAGTGCTTTCAGAACAGTAATAGGTAATGCTGATCACTTCAGGGATCCTTACGTTGTTTCTAAATGAATGGGAATATGTGTACGGCATTAGCACCAAGTAAGAATGTAGAATGCACCAAGTGTGATGTTAGCTATTATGTGAGACAAAAAAATCATGTATTAAGAAAATATTCTTCTCTAAATGTTTCCTCAGAGGTTTAATATATATATATATATCCCAAAAAAGACCTTGACTTATATTTGATTTATGGGTATCTATTAGGAACCATCTTCTAATGGATCAATGATTTGTTCATGCTCTAAATTATCATAATATAATTTTCAATATGCAACTCTACTTACATTTTTAAAGCAAGATTTATTTAGTCATAATTCATCTAAACACAATGTGATTTTAAATTTCATTGGTTTGCATTTGCGTTTAGGATTTTTACTACTATAGAATCACGGGTGTTGCTTGGCTTAGCTTTCCTCTGTGCTCGTTATGGTTTGAATGTGAACTGCCCCTCACAGGCTCATGTGTTGAATGCTTGGTCCTGACTAGTGGTTTTCAGGAGCTCACTGGGGACAAACCTTTGATGATTATAGCACCTGATCCCCAGTCTCTTCCTCATGTTCCTGCCTGCATCGAAATGAACAGCTTCCCCCATAAGCTCCTGTTTCCATGATGTCCTTTCTCATGACAGACTGAGACTCAATAGAACCAAGGCTGACAGACTGGAGTCTCTGAAACTGTGAGCCAAAGAGCCCCTTCTCCAGGTTGTTTCTTTCAGGCATTTTGTTGCTGTAATAAGGGAAGTGATGTCTTCATAACTTTTTCTGCTGGTGTGATAAATACCATGACAAAACCAGCGAAAGGAAGAGAGGCTTTATCAAGGCAGGAAAGTCAAGGCAGCAGACGCTGGAAGCAGCTGGTCACAAGGCATCTGCAGCAGTGAAGAAGAGAGCAGAACGCATTTGTGCTCAGTCGGCTCTTATTCAGTATAGGAATACGTAGAGGGGAGGGGAGGGGGAATGGGGCTAAGTGGGGAAAGCACACATTTTTACCCCAGTACTTGAGAGGTGGAGACAGGAGGATTGGAAATTCAAGGTCATCCCCAGCTATATAGCAAATTGGGGCCAGTCTGGCTTACGTGAGATCCTATGAGAAAGAATGGAAGGAAAAATGGAAGGAGGGAGGGAGGGGAGGGAGGGAGAGAGAGAGAGAATGAGAGAGAGAGAGAGAGAGAGAGAGAGAGAGAGAGAGAGAGAGAGAGAGAGAGAGAGAGAGAGAGAGAGAACTTTTTTTATTAGGTAACTGACCTCCTGGTCATACACTCTTGTGCTTGTCTGCAATAAGGAGAGCTTGTGTTGGCTGCTTGTCTATTTTGCTGCTAGGATCCCTGAGTTCTATTAATCAGCTCCATAACTCTCTACAGGTCAGGTTCCCTTGGGTGTCACTCTAACTCAGCCAGTCATTATGGATGTGAAAACTTTCTGACTTCTGGTGGCTGAATGTTATCACCCAATTTCTTTTTCTTCATGTAGGGGTATTTAGGTCATTGTCCCCCCTGATAAGCAGCCAAGCTCTGTGATAATTACCAGCATCTTTGCTGTAGAGGGTAGCCACAAGTGATGCAGATATCCATCCTACTAGGGCACTCCTGGTGACCGGCGCCTTCCCAAGTTATGTAAGTCATTAAGTGACTTCTGGCATTACTTTCCTGAGCCTTTTAAATCCCCAATTCTATCTGCTGTAGAAATTTAGGAATTGCAGTTTGGCTTGGCACAGGACATAACTCTTCTCCAAGCTTTATAAGCCACTCTGATAGGTGTCTTGTTTCTCTGGTGTCTTTACCAGGGTGTTAAATCTCATTCCCTAATAGACTACCCCAAAGTCAACTACCTTTGACTACCCACTCTTATATCTCTTTGAATGTCCATCCTAAAAAAGTCAATCCCATGAGTATGCTTTTGGCTCTTACCTAAAACTAATTCTCATAGCTCTCTTAGAATTTAATCTCTTTCCTTACCTATCAAGCCCAGCGCTTCCTTCACTAGTTACACAGGGACTAGCCCATAAATATCAAAATGCCAGTCAGGGTGAGGTAGGGACATCTCCCCTAGGGTAGCACTCTTGTCTTTGTGAGAGAGTTCTTTGCAGTATCTTCTGACATTAGAAGAAAATAGGTGGACTATGTTGCACTTTGAGAGTCCAGTAGTATTTGTAAAGATACAACCATCTAAACTACCAACCCAAACATCCAGAACCACCCTTCAGAGCCCCAAAGTTGCCTAAGGGTCCTTACAGTAACACCTAGAAGTGCTTTGGTTAAGCCATGAGAACATCTTTGAAACCTTCATTTAGCCATGAGATCTTGAGCTGTGTCTACGTCTACATTATCACTTCAGGAGATGAGGACATGTAGCAAAGAGGTCCTTTTGCTCTTCAAGCTTGGTTTGTAACCATTAGCCATGATTAGGTATTTAGTGTGCCTTTGTAGGACATTCATCTAACTTTGTAATAACTAGCCAATTCCATTGGCATAGTATATCTTGTTTCCCTCTCTCCTATTACCACAATCCCAAACAATTACTTTTAAAGATGCCAAAATAGGGCTAGCAAGATGGCTAAGTAATTTAAGGCATTTTCTGTCAATTCCAATGATATGACCTCCATCTCTAGAATCCATGTGGCAAGAACTGACTTCTGCAAGTTGTCCTCTGTCTTCTACGTGAATACTACAGTTCTGTACCCTCAACACACACTAAATAAATATAAAAAAACCTTTATTAAGGAAAAGTACTGAGCGAGACTGCTGGAAAGTGGAGGTGCATTTCTGGGTCAGGTAGAAACCTGGTGCAAGGGAAACTCCTAGGATTCTACATGGATGACCCCAGCTCAAACCTGGGGTTTTATATGTAGCCTGAACTGGCCATCTCCTGTGACAAGGAAAGACTTCAAATGTAGTTAATAAGATACAAATCCAGCCACATAACCTTCAACCTACAGTCTGTCCTATCTCTAGGATGTGCTTTGGTAAGAGTGGCCTAGTGATTGAGTGAGTGGTCAACTAATGACTGGTCCAGCCTAAAACCCATGCCAGGAGAGTAAGCCACCCCTGACACTGCCTGGAGCATGAGGACCCACAGGCTGGATGACCCAGAGACCTATGATAGAACCAAACACAACTGGAGAAAAAATGTCAATGTAATGATGCCTAATGATATTCTGCTATACTCATAGATTGGTGCCTAGCACAATTGTCATCAGAGGCTTCATCCAACAACTGATAGAAACAGATGCAGAGACCCACAGTCCAACATTAGGTGGAGCTTGGGGAGTCCTGCAGAAGAGGGGAGGAAGGACTGTAGGAGCCAGAGGGGTCAAGGAAATCTCAAGAAAACTCACAGAATCGACTAGCCTGGACTCATAGCAGCTCACAGAGACTGAACTGACAACCCGGGAGCCTGCAAGGGACTGACCTAGGCACTCTGCATATATGTTACAGTTGTGTAGCTTGGTCCTCTTGTGGGACTCCTAACAGTGGGAACAGGGGCTGTCTCTGATTCTTTTGCTGGCTTTTGGGACCCTACTCCTCGTACTGGCTCACCTTGCCCAGCCTTAATACACAGGGAGGTGCTTAGTCTTCCATGATATGCTATGTTTTGTTGATACTCATTGGATGCCTGCCCTTTCCTGAACAGAAATGGAAGAGGAGTGGATTGTGGAATGGGACAGAGAGGGGTGGGAGGAGAGGCTGGGGGGGAGGGAGGGAGGGGAAACTGTGGCCAGGATATAAAATAATAATAATAATAATAATAATAATAATAATAATAAAAGATGCCTAGATGTTTTCCAGTCCTGAGATGTTTTTGTAAGTGACCATTGAAGAAACTTTCAGCACTTGAACCACTGCTTTGTGCCATAGTCCCACATACCATTCAACAGGGTGAGAAGGCAGTGATCCAGTCTTAACACTCCATGTCTGTCCTTATTCACTTGGAACATTTCTGGCATCAATGTCTTTTAGGTGGCAAAATGAGATGAATTAGAAGTGCAGTCATTTAATGGGAAGTATGACCACGACATATCAGAGGGAAAGAAAACCGAAGCAGACATAAAGAACCTCCATCTCAATATGGGATTGGCACTGTGAACAAAGAAAAGGAAGACAGAGAGAGTAGGAAGAGCCTAGGGCTGCACAGAAGCCCCAAGAAAGTCTGCTCGGGAACAGAGAAATTTGGTACAATAAATACAGAAACGTTCTACACTGGAAGGACTCTATGCTAGTGATTGGCTGATTGCTAGCCATGGAGAAGTCATGACTTTGGATGAAACACCAACTCTTAGAAATGTATCTCATCTGCTACAACTACGCATATACATGGCTACAATTATGATGGAACTGAATCTATAATATCACTTAATTTACATATGAATGTGAGTATACACATATACAAAGGTTGAAAAATACATACACCAAATACTTAACAGAGATTGCCTCTTGTTAGAAATATTTGGAAAAAATGGAAGAAAATTTTTAATAATCTGTCCTCACGGTAATTTCTATGACTAAAAATGAATAAACATGCATTGTAATCTTTGAGTGTCATTTGGTCACTCGCTTAAATTTTACACTAATTTGTATTCACTGTCCACTATTGCTTTCTTTTACTTTCATTTGATTGGTGAATTTTCACCATTCTTTTTATTTTTTTTATTTAACCTTTTTTTTGATTCTTTGTGGATTTCGCATCATGCATCTCTATCCCCACTCATCTCCCCATTCCTTCGCATCCACCCTCTGCCCTTACAACCTCCCTCCCAAGATAAAATAAAATAAAATTTAAAAAAAGAAAAGAAAAAAAAATCCCATCGTGGAAGCCGTAGTGTGACATGGTCACATAGTATACCCTTTAGCCCATAAATCTTACTTGCAAATGTTTACTGCAGTGAGTCATTGATCAGGTTCAAGGCCTCTGGTTTCTGCAACACTGTTGATACTGGGCCCTCACTGGGCCTCCTCTTGGATATCCTGTTGTGGTTCTGTGTCACAGGGATCCTGAAGTTTTGAGTCTGCTGAACCAGTTCCTTCATGTGGAAGGAGCCACAGACATCAACACAGATCCTGGCTGCCCCAGGGCCACGGATGCTGACATAGCCCTTGGCTGCAGCCCAGGCATGGACATCACCATGGCCCTGGGTGGCAAGCAGGCCACCACCTCAGCTTGCTCTTCACTGCCTTCATCTCTTCAGATCTGCCTCTCTCTGCAGGACATGAATCATTCTGTCTCTCTCTTCCATACCCTGTTCTAGATTTGCTCACTGTAATAGAGCCCCAGGATGCCAGGTGGGCTGTGTTGTCTCCCCCTGGCCCCAGGACAGAGAGCCCTGGGAAGGCATCCTTTTTACTTTTTTAAAGAAAAGATTTATTTTTTTATGCATATGTGCCTGAGTGTATATAGATGTGGCTCACATGCGTGCAGCTATCTCTAGAGCCCCAAAGAGAACATTGAAACCCCTGGAGATTGAAGTATGGGTGGTTGTGAGCCACCTGATCGGTGTGTGTTGGAAACCAAACCCAGGTCCTCTGTAAGAGCAGCAGATGCTCTTAAGTGCTGTGCCGTTCTCCAGCCCCAAACCTTTTTACTTTTAGTCTCTATGAACTACTTTATGTAGTTGTCTCTCTTACAACAACATATTAATAAAATTTAAAAATTCATCCAGGCTTGGCACAAGCCTATAATCTTAGTTACTCGGGAGCTTGAGATGAGAGAATTGCAGGTTCAAGACTCTGGACTGCAAAGTGAGTTCAAGGCCAGTCTGGGCAATTTAATAAGATCCCATCTCAAAATAAAAGTCAAAAGAAGGCTGGATATATCCCTTAGTAGTAGAGCTCTTGCCTAGTGTATATGAGGTTCAATTTCTAATACCTCCAAAGCATTAAAACTCAACTTGAAATGAGTCTTTTGAAAGGAATTTTACAACATTTATTTTTGTAGGTGTACATTTGGATTTACTACTATCTGATGTAGTAATTTTAGTGATGTAGCTCTTGGATTATAATTTGCACACAATAGAAACACGGTCTAACATAAACCAAAACAGAAGTATCAGAGGGATATCTTGAAAGAGAAATGTACTTTACAGTTTTAAAAATAGCTAAGAGTATGTCAAGGTTTCTCTGAATGTTTGAGTCAGTTGTGGGACTTTGTATTTAGTTGCTCTCCACTTAAGACAACATTTCTAATGATTTCATACAGTGTCATGCTGGTGTGGGGAAAGGGTAGGGGAGAGGCCAGGGCTAGGCACTGAAATGCTTACAAAGGGCTCTGGGTTCCCACTGTCTTGGTCTCTATTCTCTTCCTGCTCTTTGAGAGTGAAGAAAGAGCTTGGAAGGTCATGCCTGGGGAGTGTTATGGACTAGTCCTAGAGATGACCACATCACTTGTGTTCTTATCCTACCGTCCAATCAGAATTCAGACACATGGCTACACTGAGCTGTAAAGGAGACTTCAGAACATAGTTTTTCTAAGATCCTGGAAGCAGAGGTTAACACAAATATTGATGAGCCCTTTCCAGTGAAATGAAACCTTAGTGTGATGTGAGGTTAAATCTGGTAAGGTTTTGAAATTACTAATTCGGATTGTCTTTTAATGAGCAGATTTCCATCTGCATTCCACCATGAAGTTGTCTATCGGTCTAGTTTCACATGCAATGACAAGTGTGTGCCCACACACGTGCATACATTAAATAAATAAACACATTTATATGTTTAAAATTAAAAAGAGATTTGAAATGTGGAAAACAAAGGCCAGAGATAGAGAGCAGTTTCAATGGCCGTGATTTCCATGGGAACTCTGTCCTGCTCAGTGACATGCTATAGTCGGACTTTCTTTGGACCTCAAACTCCAAAATAATGACATGGAAACTTCTTATTAATTGTGAAAGTTTGGCCTTACCAACTGGCTCTTAAAACTTAAATTAACCAGTTTATATTAATCTACATTCTTCCACATGGCTCATTACTTTTCCTCCATACTGTACGACCAAGTTATACAACTTCCTCCGAGTTGGCAAATCCCCACCTCTCTGATTCTTCCCCAAGTTCCTCTCTCTTCCGGGAAGTCCCACCTATCCTCTCCTGCCTAGCTATTGGCCATTCAGCTCTTTATTAGATCAATCAGAAGGTGCCTTAGGCAGGTGAGGAAGGGAAGGTGCCTTAGGCAAGCAGGTGAGACATCTTCACATAGTGTGATCAAACATCCCACACTGTCAAGGAATGCAGAGCTTATAATGCCCCAATGAATACAAAGGCAGAAGAGAAGTGGCAACAGCCAGATGAGGCTGCTCTACCCTTCCTTTTAAACTTGTTCTTCTTTCATTCAATACATCCCTACTGCAGCCTCTCCTCCCTCTACTCCAACCAGTTCCCTCCCACAACTCCCCTCTTCCCCAGATCCACTGCTCCTCTGTTCCCTTCAGAAAAGAGTAGGCCCCCCAGGGATATCAACCAAACTGGGCATAACAAGATGCAGTAAGACTAGACACAAACCCTTCTATCAAGGCTGGGTGAGGCAACCCAGTAGGAGGAAAAGGGGTCCCAAGCTGCTCTGGCTTTAAGTGGCCAGTCGTCTTTCTTTCTTGCTTCCAACTTACTATGTAGCTGAGGATGACCTTGAACTCCTGATCTTCCTTTCTTTGTCCCCAAATGCTGGCAATATAGGCATGCACTGCTGATCCTGACTCTGACTACTTTTTTAATGCGCTATTGATCATTTCATTCTCCTGGACTACTAAGTCACATGCTAGACAGTTCTCTCCCGCCCTGTCTTTTACAGGTTTGACTGTTGATAGGCTAAGACTAAGAAACCTCAGCATGTCCTGTGGTTCTGCAGCTCTCCAGAGAGACCTATGAGGAAGACAGTCAGGATCCTGGGTGGATGACCCCTGAAGGATCTTGTTGCCCTTCCTTTGGTCCTGATGAAGAGAGATAATGTTTATTGGCTGCACTGAAGGATTGTAATACTTAACTTCATTAGAGTCTTACCACAAATTCTCCTCCATCCTGGGGTTCTAAGGATGGGGAAGAGCCATTGCCAAGCTGGAGTGAATGTGAACTCTTCTGGTTCTCACTGAAGAAGAGGCAAGTAGCTGCTATCAGCCGAGTGGGCTCACAGAAAGTCCAGTCTCATAATCAAAGTCTCTGCAATTTAGTCTCAGTGATCCCATGGTGTCTTACTGCACCAGCCAGATGCAAAAATTGCCCTGCATTTGGTAAATTACTCTCCTCCCTCCTGAGAACCCCACTAAAAGGAAGTCACTCTGTTTTCCATATGCTACCTCTCTTTTTTTCTTGAGAGGTGATTTCCTAATTAGACCATTCTTTCCTACTGCAACCTTGAGGACACAGAGTCCAAAGGAGGGATGCACTAGCAGAAAAGTTTGTGCTTACGGGTCAACTTGAATGAGTGGCCTGGGATTTGCATGGGGTGGAGTGCGTATGTTCTTCTCAATCCCAGATCCATGGACGACCTAATGGGAGACTGAACTTTGGATGGTCTCCTGTTGGTACTCTTTCCAAAACGACGAGAACCTAATTTTAGCTTCAACAGACATCGAGGATAGAAATCAAATGTGTTGTGAATTGTTTCCTTAATGGCGTTAGCATCGAAGCTGTGTATTGGGAGCTGAAAAGACACTGCTGCTCAGCCTGGCTTTCCAAAGGGTTGATGTACCTGAGATACGCTGCCAGGTTCAGAATTCAACAAACAAAAGCATGCAAGATGGTTTAGGCCAAGTTTAGCTGAATAGATCTTAATGAGAAAAACCTGCGATAGTGACTAAATAGTGCTGAGTGGGTTCTCTACCTGCTGTTCTTACACTGTGAGGCCTCAGGCTAGATCCCAAACTCTAATACACTCAGTTTCTTTATCTGTAAAATGGGGGGAACTCCCGTCTGCCTCACAGGGTTGTAAGAGTCAAATGAGATGGGTTTTGTGAGCTGTCCTCTGCAGATGCTAAGACTTCACAAATAGAAGCTATTTTTGGTTAAAATGAAATATTAGACTGTAGCTTTGTTTGCCAGGTTCCTCTCACTTCTCCTGATCCCAGCGACTTAGGGCAAATCTCTCCGCCCTGAAGTCAAATGTCAGAAAAGGTCCCCACTGTGCTTTGTGGGTTGCAAAACAAATCCTACTTCAAGCTAAAGACTCTCTCTCTCTCTCTCTCTCTCTCTCTCTCTCTCTCTCTCTCTCTCTCTCTCCTCGCTCTCTCCCTTCCCCCCACCCCCCACAGAGAGCAGTGATAGCTACAATTGATAGGTGTACAAAGATTTTTGCAGTTTGATTGTACAGATGGTTACACAACTCTGGGAAGAAAATGAAAAACTAGTGGAGTGGAGTGTTCACATTAAAGGAGTAAATCTGTGTTGTGCAAACCATGTCTCAGGACAGCTGTTCCTAAAATAAGTAAATTAGGAAATATTAAAAAAATCTCCTTTCTGTATGCTTCCTCTCATGTGCCTCACCATGATCCTGCAGGACACTTCCAGCTGGATACAGGTTTCTTCAGATACATGGAAACATAGCCTGGACTCTCCAAAGATATATAGCCAATGGAAGAGACAGTATATGTTTATACATGTCTTATATAATATTGTTATATTACATATATTATCTATACTATGTAATAGTAAATTATATTATATAAATAAAACATATTTTGTGTAATTATGTATTCTTTTATGTGCCTATTTCACCAATAAGATATATATTGTTATACAACTTATATAATATTGCATAGTAAACCATCTATATGATATATATTATGATATGTAGTGTATCTATTTATTTAATGGTAATTGCATATATAAACCAATGGATCTATTTATTTCTATATATTATATAAAAATCCATACTATATATTATATAATATGAATAATATGAATTTTTATTATTGAGATTTTAATACTTGTATACAATAAAATATGATCATATCTGCCTCCCATTTTCCTCTTCCAGCTATCCCTGTATCTCTTCATCATGTTCTGCTCCCAACTTTACAGTCATTTTTTTTGTAGCCTATGAAGTCCAATTAGTGCTGCCCAGATGTGCACAGTTGTAAGGCCATTCCCTGGAACATGGGAAACCTACCCATGGGAACACCTTCAAGAAAGAATACTTCTCACTCCCCCAAAAGCTTTTAATTGCCAACAGCTCCTCAGCAAGGTGTAGGGCCTGGAGATCATTTGCTCCATCTGTACCAGAATTTTAATTGTCTTGAGAGTGTACTGGTCTGATGTAGGTAACCACAGCTACCATGAGCTCATGAGTATGACAGCTGTGTCGTGTTCACAAGAGAGCATTTCATAGCAATGTTTTCCACTCACTGGCTCATACATTCTTCTTGCTTCCTTTTCCCAGGTGTTCCTTGAGCCTTGATTGGGACAGGGACTGATAAAGATACTCTATTTAAGGCTTTGCACTTAGTCTCTTGGTCCCAACACTTTGGGCAATTATGCATCTTTGTATTGACTGCTGCTCACTGTAAAACAAACAAACAAAAGCTGCTGGAATCAAGGTTGAGAAGAGCCCAGGTCTATCCATACAAACCTAAATATTTAGAAGGCAATTTGATGGTTAATTCTGATTGTCAGCTTATTGTATTGAGAGATGCTTAAGATACTAGCAAAGCACACTGCTGGATATGTGTGCCAGGGCATCTCCAGAGGTGACTGATATGTGGGACAGGAACTGCAAAGGAAGACTTAGCCTGAATGGGTGGCAGTGTCCAGTGGATTAGGGACCTGAAGAGATCTACAGCAGAAAAGGAAAGCCAGCCAGCATGTATCAGTCAATTCTTCCAGAACAAGTGTGTCTTGCTGCTGGCATCGCCAACAGGCATCAGACTCCAGCCTCCTCACCTGAACTCACACAGGTGATTCTCCAAGGAAGACCCAGAGGCCTTCAGCCTTAGACAGGGGATATAATGTTGACCTTCATTTTTCTGAGGCTTCTTGTGGTATTGTGTTCCCCAAAATACTGTGTACCCTAATAAATTTATCTGGGGTCAGAGAATAGACAGCCATTAGATACAGAGGCTAGAAAATGGTGGCACTCATGCCTTTAATTCTAGCATTCCACAGGGAGAAATCCATCTGGGATCTCTGTGAGTTCAAGGCCACATTGGAAAGAGCCAGGCATGGTGACACATGCTTTTAATCCCAGAAAGCGAGACTTTAATCCCAGGCAGTGGTGGTAGAAAGCAGAAAGGTATGTAAGGGGTGAGGACCAGAAACTAGAAGCATTTGGCCTGGTTAAGCATTTGACTGGCTAAGCTTTTAGCTAGTTAAGCTTCAGGCTTTCGAGCAGCAGTTCAGCTGAGACCCATTCTGGATGAGGACTCAGAGGCCTCCAGTCTGAGGAAACAGGACCAGCTGAGGATCCGGCGAGGTGAGGTAGCTGTGGCTTGTTCTGTATCTCTGATCATCCAGCTTCACCCCAATACCTGGCTCACAGGTTTGATTTTATTAATAAGAACTTTTAAGATTCCTGCTACAGCTTCTAGCTTATTTGACTTCATATGCATACATACATGCACACATACATATAGGAGAGACAAACATATTATGAGGAATTGGCTCATGCAGCTCTGAAGACCCCACTGTGTTAGGAAAGCCTAGCATCCCACAAGAGAATCAGGTAATGTTTTTACTACCCTAGAGTCACAGTCAAGGGCAATTCTTGGGAAACTCAAAACACACAGAACAAGTCCTAGTCAGCAAAGGTCACATCTCAGATGATTCGCTGCTGTTGGTGGTGGTCATCATAGGGGGCACATATGGAGCTGAATAAACCCAGGAAACTTCCTGGAGGAGGTGTTCTTTGAAATTTAATAAGAGTAGGTAGAGAGAGTGGAAAGGACTCTGTACTTCACAACTATGATGCAAAGAAAAGGACTGGGAGAGGAGCCAAGAAAATGATTGTTTACTTGCTCTACTGCTTATGGATTTTTCTGTTCCATTATATGTATAACATAAACTTGAAATAGATCAAATAGTTAGAAGCTGATATTTACATCCCAAGCTGTTACATAATATGCTTGCAAAGTACTTTGATATCTGGTATTTTAGAAAAATCCAATCCTCACAGCAACTTTTCAAGTGGTGTCTTTGTCTGTGTCTCCCAGGAAGCTGAATCTAAGGTAATAGCTTATGCAATGCTAATTTATTAGGGCATGCAAGTCCAAGGAACAGAGGTAAGGGGAGATGGGAGGAAGTGAAAGCTCCAATATATGGATGAATTATCGAGTTGGCTGCTGCTCTGTGACTGATTGCTGGATTTCTTGGTGTCATGCTCTAAGAGGCTATATAAATTACTGCTCATAACAGTCCCTCTGAGAGGAAACAAGAAATGATTTATCCATAGTCAAATGTTGGCCCTTTAAAAGTGTTGATACCCTCACATCTGGGGGATTACAAATGTGTGGATATTAAGGAGGACCCCAGCCCCCAGCATGTTTACCTAGGGGACAACAGGCAAACTGTTGTAAGGCAAGGTGATCTGGGTACAGAGCAAATCAAGGCTCTGTAAGACTGACTGCCTGTTGATACAATCAAAGTCAGTCCAAGCTCAGACACAGCTGTTTAACAGGATGTCTGAAGCTGAGACAAGAGTCAGACCCAAGAGGACCCCAGTAGAGTATGGAAGGTGTCTTGTCTGATACAGTCCACTCCTTGTAGTCTCATTCTCCTGATACTGACACCTCGTTTCCCTTTGGAGCCTCCATATTTGTGAGAGCAAAATGACCTCAACCACCCCTACCAGAAGAATGAGGTACAAGTTCAGTGAGTCACAGAATATTTTTCAAGATGCTTGCAGGAGCAACCTCTACAGAGTGAGAGTTGGGGAGATAAATTGCATTCTCCATTGTTAGTCATTTGTTAGTTACAGCCCCAAACCATATCAGACATTCATGAGGCCCCTCCAGTATCTATTTTCTCTGGACTCTTCTCATAACTTGGTCAGCTCTTTAGCTGGTCTGGATTGCTTGACATTTGGGACACCCAATTTTGTCCCCAAGAAGTCTTAGCTATAGCTGCCAAAACTTTTCCACTATTACTCACCACAGAAACACTTGAAATCTTCTGGTAAAAGATCCCAAGATTTAAACATATCTCCTACCACCAGTTTCAAGTTTAGTTGGGATTGACTATATTTCCAGAAAGAAACACACCACACTGTCACTCAATAGGACTTCTGAATGTATGCAGAGTGGGACACTGGAGTGAGAGAGGTCCAATCCTGCTTATGTTTCCAAATGTTCCAGCTCCTGGGCCACGGCACTGGGGGCAGTGACTTCCGTTTCATTATATTGAAGAAGTTACTCTGAACTCCCAAATATTGTCCCCAGACTAGAATTGTAGATGGGATTTTAGCACCTTATTCCTTCAGTCTCTTAGACCAGCAGTTTGCCAGGTGGGATAATGGCATTCATAGTAAGAACAAAGAATCCCATGTTTATGTGCCGATTGTCACATCTCGTTCCTGAAAAAGAAGTCCTTTGATCTTGTGTGGGTTATCATGTTGGTCAATTAGGCATGTCTAGCCTCTCAGCTCTGAATCAGGAGGAACCGAACTGAATGGTAATAAATGATTTCTGGCCTCTTAATGAGTCTCTTTGATGCATAAAACCATGAGAAAGAGAGAGCACAGTAGAAGTCTGCATCTCACCTTGGTGAAGGGACACCATTCATTCATCCATGACTCCATTCATGCTCCAATGTCCACTTTTTTAATGGGCTTATTGTGCTAGGACTGGAGTGGCTCAAGAGAGGCTGAGGAGCGTCACAGGGTGAGGGACTAACACTTCAACACAAAGATCATTCTTACCCCTTTAGCTTCTGCCCTCAACTTTTCAGTCATACTCCCTTTCAACCCCAGACTACTCAGCTGGGGCCTTCACCACAGCTCCGTGCTGTGTCTGCAGAAGCTCACTGTCAGCCCCAATGTACTGTTTTAGGTTATTTGTAAACCAAACATTCATGAGCTATGGGTTTGAAATCTGGGAGAGACGGTGTGCCATAGATATATGAAATGGGGCGCTGGTTTACATGTTCATGTGATTCATTTGTGTATTTTGAGCCAACGTGGGCCTGATTCCAAAAATATAGCTTCTCTTCATTAGTTGGTTGTCACCATCTTCATCAGACTTTATGATTTGGTGGGTCTGGTAATAATCAGGTAGGGACAGCTCAAGTCACATTAATCGTTTGTTGTCAGACATCTAGCTTCTGCTAGGGAGTTGAGTACCATCACCAGAGGCTATTTTCAAATGGAAATGACTTCTCTACTACAAAAGTTATATCCCCTTTCTAAAACCTTGGGTTCTACACTTTAACTCTCCAATTAAGGCTTGCCAATAGGAGCAACCTTACCCACTGGGACATCTCAAACACCATCAGACACGCTGAGTCACACATCCCCAGCAGAAGCTAGGTGCTAGTGCAAAGTTCTTTCTTACTCATAGCCCTATTTGAAGTTGGCCATGAGTCATTCAATGTTTTTTGTCAGAGTAATATTCCTTACTGAGATATAGTCTACCCCAAAGTCCCAAGTCTGCTATCATTATGTAGTAGCAGGTTCACATAGTAATATAAATATTCTTTACATTAAAGGTAGTATCTTAGTATCTAGTAAACTTCAAACCATAGTGTAGGTGTGAGTTTTCTGTCCTGACCACCTGCTCCCAAATATCTGGCAGCTGCTTCCCAAATAACTGACTTAGAGACTTAATATAAATTATAAATGCTTGGCCAATAGCTTGGGCTTGTTACTCCCTGACTCTCACATTTAAATTAACCCATATTTCTTATCTATGCTTTGCCACGTGGCTTGGTACCTTTTTTCAGTATGGCATGCCATCTTGCTTCTCCCTGCTTCTGCTGGTGTCATCCCTCTCTCCACACTTCTATCGTTCTCCTAGTTTGGTTGTCCTGCCTGTAATTCCTGCCAGGCTCCTGGCCAATCAGCTCTTTTATTAAACCAATCATAGTGTCAAATCTTCACAGTGTACAAAAAGATTATTCCACATCACCATAGAACCTCTAAAACTTCACCAATGTATGAGATTCCTGAATCTTTCTATGCTTCCTTTCTCACACTTTAATATACAAATGTTTTCTAGGATATCTAGAGTGGTTGCACTTCCTGTATACTGAGTACAGTTATGGACTCTGCTGGTTAGTTTTTGTCAGCTTGGCACAAACTAGAGTCACCTGTGGTGGTATTGTGTTCCCCAAAATATTGTGCACCCTAATAAACTTATCTGGGGTCAGAGAACAGAACAGCCACTAGATACAAAGGCTAGAAAATGGTGGCACTCACACCTTTTTCCTAGCATTCCAGAGGTAGAAATCCCTCTGGATCTCTGTGAGTTCAAGGCCACATTGGAAAGAGCCAGGCATGGTGACTCACGCCTTTAATCCCAAGAAGTGAGCCTTTTATCCCAGGGAGTGATGGCAAAAACAGAAAGATATATAAGGAGCGAAGACCAGAAACTAGAAGGTTTTGGCCTGGTTAAGCTTTTAGGTTCAGCTGAGACCCATTCTGGATGAGGATTGAGAGGCTTCCAGTCTGAGGAAACAGGATCAGCTGAGGAACTGGTGAGGTGAGGTAGCTGTGGCTTGTTCTGCTTCTCTGATCTTCCAGCATTCACCCCAATACCTGGCTCCAGGTTTGATTTTATTAATAAGAACTTTAAAGATTCATGCTACAGTCACCTGGGAAGAGGGAACCTCAATTGAGGAATTGCCTCCATCAGATTGGCCTATGAGCATGTCTGTGGGTGAATTTTCTTGATTAATGATTGAGATGGGAGGGCCCATATTGCTATGGGGTGCCATCCTTGGGCAGGTGGTCCTGGGTTGTTCAAGAAAGTGGGTGAGCAAAGTAACAAGCTAGTAAGCAGCATTCCTCCATGGTTTTCACTTCAATTCTTGCCTCCAGGTTCCTGCCCTGAGTTCCTGCCTTGGCTTTCCTTAATGATGGACTATCATAAATTTATGATGGACATCATAAATCCTTTCCTTCCCCAAGTTGCTTGGGTTGATGCTTTATTACAACAACAGAAAGATAACTAGAACAGTAAGACCTCATTTGTGGTACATATTCTACAGGAATCTAATATGGTAAAGATCTCCATAGTGTGATGAAGAAAAAGAAAGTAAATATATCCCTGGAGAATGACAATGAGTGCATACTGTTGCCTCTGCCATATTCAGATAACTATGTTTGATCTTATTGATGGGGGTTGAGAACTATGTCCTTGAAAGATGAATAGCTACATTCCAAGTGAAATTAATTTATCTTCATTAAGATACCATATCCACCACAACTATGATTAGAACTACTCCCTTAAAGTAATGGTAGGCTACCATATAATTGCCATAATGCACTTTTGTTTATTCCATTTAAATGAAATGCAGATGAAAACATTTAACTGTTTAAGCCTTTGACAGTATTACTAACCTCTGTGATTTTTCCTAGACTATGTTTCTGATTACTACTTTGCTAAGTGTAGAGAGTGGGAGGTTGATCAATTTCAGAGTCTTCCACTTGGCCATTACTAGCTTTGTGACCCTTATTTCACAGGTCAGAGAACCAAAGAAGCATTCTGCAACTACATCTGTCTGAATTATATATACTCGCAGACCGTGGATGTAATCATAGACTGTGCCTGAGGATTCAGTGGACTAACTGAAGATGGACTAGGGCCAGGATTCTATTCATAAAATAAAGTAATTCTCTAACTTATGGCATTGTAGGACCTTGGTCAGAACTCTTATCACACTGTCAGAACCTATGTCCAACAGTTCTTGAAAAGTCACAGAATAGACGGTGGCAAATGGCCACATGTTCCCACTGGGAATGACCAGAGAAATGTTCTGCATGTGTTACTCCAGCGACATTTTGGGTCTTTCCTGGAGGAAATCCACTTTTCTCTTATGTTGGTGGCCTCTGGGGCTATCTGATGCCTAAGATCAATGAAATAAATGAGTGACTATGGTTTTTCATTTTGATGGCTGAATGAGATATACACATTTTACAGATAAATAGCTTTATATGTACACACATTTTATATGTGTATATGTGTATAAATCTGTGAAACACACACTATACGTGGTATGTAACTGCATATAAATATATTTATATAAAGTTGAGAAATGGCAAGTGATTCTAGGGGCATCATGAGATGTTAGCCACTATCCAGAGTGTTGATAATGCATATCTCTCCCTACATCAATATTCGGTGGAGGCAGATTGGTAGCTTGAAAATGGTTATGGTGGGAGGACTTATACTGTGGCAATTGGCAAGTGTCTATAAAGAAGGATTGTCTGTTTATTTGAAGATGGTCATTACACATTTACCAGCCTATTACCACAAAGTGCCCTCATATGCACACCTTGACTTCTATTCTTGCTCTCCATCACAGTGATCATATCTGCCATGTCTCTGCTGGCAAGTGCAGTCCCCAACTTCTACCATTCCCCAGTCTTAATCAAAGTCACTGCTACTAGGAATCCTAGTCCCACCAACAGTTTCAGCTTATAGAGGAAAGCCATTATTTCAGCTTATAGAAGAAAAGCTTCTCAAAGTGACTAGTGCCTCCCTCATCCAGGTGTCCATCAGTGTTCCACTGAAGAGGCTCACCATAGGAAATCTTAGACGATCTGGGTGGCTAATGGGCTCTCAGATCTCATCTGGCACATCATGTTAACATTCTTGCTTTCTTAAGCCTTCTGATTTGTCCTCTGATACCAAAAGGAGTCCCCAAAGTCTCCATCCAGTTTCCTAATGCCATTGCCCTGACACACTCTAATGACAAGCTATATGTTCTTTGTAAGAGTATAGGTGAAATCACCTACATTAAGCAGTATTTATCTAGGTTTCAACTTGACTCCTACTCCTTCAAAGACCCACTGCTTAATGCTACTCTGGTTCTTGTGAGCATGTAGAAGAGAGGTTCTACAATTCATTCGGCATACAACTATTTCTTCCTGAACCAAGAACTACACTTCTGTATTTGTGGTTTACTGAGATCTTATGATATTAAACAATCATTCCTGGAGTCATAATGAACAGCAGAAGATATTGAAGATAACAGTCATTATTTCGTTAGATATCTGCCTTGCTTGTAGTTATTACATAGTTCTCAGGCAAGAGGATAATTCTACCAACAAGAGGAAATAAGTTGTTATTTTCCACCTTACAGGTTTCAGATAAACCTAAAGTTCCTAAATTCTTGTGCTTATCTACCTCAATGCTTCCACTCTGAGTTTCATAATTCCTCTCTTTTCCTAGCTGGAGCTTTGATTCAAATGTAAGATAGTAGTGGCTGTGAACAGAATCGTCTAGGCAGATAGAACATTCTTATGATTAGATTCTGGGCTTGATTTTCAGCACTGTATGTCCTATACCTTTAGGAATTGAAAGTCTCTGTAAAGCTTCCATGGAGAGCCTCTAACTTTCACATTTTGCCCTGGTTTGGCAATTAGCTTTCCTTAGCCTCTAGTTAAGGTTTCCAATGTGGCTAACAAACTAACTCATTCCCTATTATCATTGATACTACCATACTTTTCAAGTATCATAGTTATTAGATATTCCAATACTTCGTTCTATACTTCATTTTGAGTCACCAGGTATTTAAACTCCAACTTTATACCTGAGATGTATATGCTACAGATTGTTACTACCTTCCTCATGGGTATCAATGGAGTTCTTATTGCTCCCAGAGCCTGGGTAATCCCACTTCCAAAATCTCATCCTGAAAGTCTGCCTTCTAGGTCACTCCTGAGATAAATTGTTTTAATTTGTGTTCTTCACAGAACAGACTGATAAAAAGATTCAGTAACTTTTAGTTTTAAAGAAAATTCATCCCCAGGACCAACATGATCAAGAGGGAAGCAAGGAAGAATAGAGAGCTGCTGTGAGGACAGGTTATGAACTGGTAGCTGGCCAAGTGTGACCGATTACCTAGATTCACAAGACGTTCTTTAAGAAGCCATGCAAACTGTACTTAGCAAAATCCACCTACGGAAAGAACCAGGGAAGAATTGTCTGCAGATTTTGTTACATACTGGTCTCCAAAGGCTATTATCTCCATTATATTTCTGGGTTGTCTACATGTAGGTACTAAACAAGTACCAGAGATGTTCCATACCTTCCTGTCAACAAGTAACCCTTGAGTTAGGAGAGAAGAGTTGTGCAGTGGGATTAAGAGAAAAGGCATGTCATATGGTCCCTGTGTGAAATGTTGAGCCTATGTAACCCAAAAGCTTCAATGGCAACTGGGATAAGAGACAAGTGAAATCATAGGACCTGAAGTGACACATGAATATCTGATACAAGGACACCAGATCTTCAGAGGGGGGAAGAAGCCATGTCTTACTCATCTTAGGAGCCCTAGTATTATTCTTGCTACACAGTGATACAATCAATAAGCTTGAAAGTATCAACTGAATGAGTTACATTATTTTACCCACTTTACAGATACAGAAAAAAAGTTATGGATCGAATCAATGACATCTAAACCCATCACCTTCAATAAATAGAAGAGCAGAAGAAGCAGGGACTTGGGTCTCCTGTTAGCCATGCTGAAGGTCATTAACTCTCAGTTACCTTCTCAGTAGATATGGCCGTGTGTGAGTGTGTGTGTGTGTGTGTGTGTGTGTGTGTGTGTGTGTGTGTGTGTGTGATGGGGTTTAAAATCCTCTCCAATCTTTTCTAAGGGGTCTTCTTCTAGAACTTGGTTTAGAAAGCAATAGAAGGTCAGTAGACAACCACACATTGTTTCACATATTTTCCTGAATACAAGGCTGTCCTAAACAATGGGACTGATAATGAACATCACCTGAGTCTCTGTAAGCCAACAAAATCCTTGGGCTGACTTTGTCACCTTCAACCAGGGTATAATACAGGGGTTTGCTCATGAGGGCTGACTCTGCACTTCTCATGCCCTTCAAATACCTGTTTGACCTCATTTTCCTCACTGCAAGAGGGTAGAAGCACAGGCTCCTCCCTCTTTCTGCTTCCTAGCCTCAGGAACATTAATCATCAACCTTTCTCAAGACCTGGCAGGGAAGACGCAGCATCTAACTTCTTAATAAACTCACACTGTCATTGAAGATGAGAGATGAGTCTGGCAAAGCTTGGAGCATCCCGACTTCCCGGCTCACCAAGTGCAGGGAAGGAACAGCAGGGAATAAGGAGAGGAATGCCCTCTGGGACAGGACCCCATGGGTGGGGCAGGAATGCCAGCTTCTTTCTCTCCTCCCCTCCTCCTAACTGCTCTCTCCATGGCATCTTCACCAAGCTTACTGCAGAGTGAGACGGTTCGGCTGTCCTTTTTCCCAACAATGCAGTCTGGTGTGTAGACTGGGGTATCTAACACTTTCTTTACAGTGAATGATAGGTAAGCAGTGCTTTCTGAGTTGTATGCTACAGTCCCATAGGTAGCAACCAACTTTCCAAATCCCCAAACTCTTTTACCACCTGAGCCAGGAAGATCAGCAGGCTCCTGTGCAGATACCTGCAAACTCTTCAGAAGCAGATTTTCTGCATGTTTTTGCCCACTCACTGGCCCTTCCTATGACGAGGGTCTCACTTTGCCCTCCTCCTGGCTCCATGTTCTTTGCTTTCTCCATGGAAAGAATTCCGATGAGAGACACAGAGAAGATAGGGAGAGTTCACTATGGAGAAAAGTGAAGTGAGTGTGGGTCATGGCCCAAGGAGCCATTGCCTCAGCTACATCTTAAACAGGTTTTAGACCATTCCTGAAGTCTGTAGAAGACACAGATTGCCCTGAAGTGAGTTTTCCTGCCCGGTTGATTGGCAGGCCCATTTGGTACTGTAAAGAAAAGGGACAATGGTATATCTTTGTTCTTAACCAGGGAATCTTCAGCTAGCTTGTCATCTTACAGTCTTCTTGGCAGTTCAAAGTGTCATGTTTCCACCCAGAACCAGAATGTGTTTCAGATCCTGTTCTGGGAACCAGGACTTAAAGTCCTGTAGTTTCATTCCTATTCTTCCAAAGGGCTGATTAACAGAGAGAGGTCCATTCCCAGTGCATTTCAAACCTGCTAATGTTGACCTTGCTACCATTCACATCATTACCATTCATAATAGAAGCTCACTCTCACTTTGGTGACAGTCAGCCTAGCTACATATTGGACTTTCATGCAAGATCGAGTAGAGCCACTGGGAATCTGTACATATAACTTTAAATACCTGGGAAGCTAACTGCTATTTATAGCACCCCAACCCCCAAAGCCCTTCCAGCAAGTAGCTAGTCCTAACAACTACCGTTTATAGAGAATTTTCAGAGGGTACAGTGTTGTGCTGAGTACTTTGTAGAAATTATCTCTCTTCACCTTCACAGCGGTCTTGTCAGATGGGTTGTTTCTAGCCGTCACTAGAGGAATCTGGAGCCCAGAGAAGCTGAATGATTTGTTTAGTAACACAATGAGTGACTTCAAGTGGCAAAGTCAAACTCAGCTGCTTATCTGCAGATTCTAAACCCCGCTCTCATCTCCAGACTACAACCCACATTTAAGTAAGGCAAATAAGTGAATGGAAGCCACCTGTCCAGTGCTTACCGTGCACCATGCTCTATGCTAGGAACTACCACATCCCTGCAACAGTGATTGATTTCCTTGATTCAAGGAAAGGAAACGGAAGTCTTGACCTGTTAGCAATGGGCAGACCTGAGATTCAAACCTTATTTGACTACAAAGTCCTTCGGTCCTTCTGTCTTTCCTCCCTCTCTTGCCTCCCTCCCTTTCTTTCTTCAACTCTTCATTTCCCAGTCTGTGTCTCTCTGTTTCTTTCCCAATTAATCATGCATTTTTTTCAGCCAACGTTAGACTCAGTGTTCCCAACAGATCGTTTATGCAGTGTGCCTAGCTCAATATTTGGCACTTGGAAGGTAATTGGATCATGTGACTCTCCACTCTCTTCAGCCTCAAGACAGCTTCTTGTTTGTTTGGTTTGGGTTTTGATCATTACTTCTGTCTCCTCCCTGGTAGGAAGAAATGGGATAGTTTTTGTTTGTTTGTTTGTTTGTTTGTTTGCTTTCCTAGCCACATGGTGGAAAGATGTTCTGTCTCTTAAACATGGTGGCATTTCCCCTGTTTGGAGAACTGTGCCCTGTAGATGATCTAGCCCTCCCCTTGAGGAATGCTTAGGAAAAGGTTTGCAGACACCACATCAGGCCTGCGGGCTCCATTCTGGTAGAATTAATGAAAGGAAAAATTTGCAAGACCTCCTCATACAGCCTTTGTTTTTCCCCTTTCTTCTTGTTTTGCAAAGAAAGGTCCCCGCTGGCCTTTTAAGCCCAAGGAAAACTTAACAGTTTCTGCAAACTACCTTGCTTTTTACTTTGCATCAAATAACCTCCCCAACTCCGGAGCTTTGCGGACCAGTCCTTGCAGAGGAGGAGCGAAGGAGCAGGATATCCAGTCTCATTAAGTCTCTTTGCTGTGCCAGTCCTCCTTCCCAGAGTGGGATGTAATGCTCGCTTCGGAATATTCAGCCCCGTGCACACGTTGGCAGCTCCTCTCTCTCAACTTACATTCTTGGCTAAGATTGTGTTCACAGGGATTTCGAGAAAGCCTCCCCAAATACCTGTTTTCTGACTTTCTCAGAGCGTTTCTGGAGATGGGTGAGGCTGTGGCTGCTCTGAAGTCAGCTTCATCTTGCTAATGAAGTACCTAGCTTAGTGCTCTTCCCTGCGCCCTCATGAAGGGGTGAGGAGCTCCCAGCTTTGCGGCACCTCCCCCCCCCCCCCCCGGACTTATTCTCATTCTCTGCAGGACTCTGTCTGACCTTGGTCTCTGACCTTGGCCTTGGTCCTCTTTGGGTCTCCTATGCAGTGCAGACTTCAGAATTTCTTTATGCGTATATGTGTGTGCATGTGCATGTGTGTGTGCCTGTACATGTGCTTGTTTGTGTGTGTGTGTGTCCACACATGCGCATGCCCAGAAGCCAACCTCAGATGTCATTTCTTATGTACTGTTCACCTGACTTGTTCGTCTATTGTTTTGAGGTTATAATATAAACACACTATTTCCCCTTTTCCTTTCCTGTCCTCCCTTCGAACTTTCTCACACAACTTGAGATAGGATCTCTCATTGGCCTAGAGCTTGCCAAGTAGGCTAGGCTGGCTAGCCAGTGGTAGGGCTCTGCTTGTCTCTGTCCCACCAAGTTCTCTGGTGCTTTATGTTGATTGTGGGGATTCAGTGTAGGTCCTCATACTTGGACAGCAAGTACTTTACTAAGCCACCTTCAGCAGATCTGAAACTCACTGCCTAATTCTCAAAGCATCCCTGCCTGTGTCGTCTCCCTGGATCTGTCCTGAAAAACTTTATTGAACACAGATAGAAGTCTGTTCTAGTGTGGGCCTCTTGAGTTCTAATATTGACCTGTTTTGATGAATTTTATGACATATTGGTGTGTGTGTGTGGGGGGGAGGTAATCTGGGGAACAATCAACTAATTACCTTGTATAATTTAGCTACTATTCTGAATGATTTCCTTATTTGATGATAGAATAAGCCCAGGTGTGAGGACAGCCCTTATTAGGATAAGGAGACTGAGGCATGGAAGTTAGAGCACTTCCCCTAAAATAGGAAGTGGTAGATCCAGGACCATAAACCTCTCTCTCATGCCTTGACTTTCAAGTTCTCTGGGATTATGTTGAACACAGGCCCAGAAGAAGGCATAGTTAGTGTATTTTGCCTGGCCCTCAGGTACCTGTGTGAGCCCTGCCCATTCCCTTAGCATCCTTCATTATTGTGAAGACTCTGTTCTATATTCTCCATCAAAAGCTCACCGGACAGCTGGAGCTGTTAGAGTCAAACCCTAGTGGCCCTAACAAGCTAAGCTGGGCTGTTCATTCTTAATAAACCAATTAAACAGGCAAACAAGGGCCAAAGACAGAAAAAAGAGATTTATTTCATGTGGCAACACTGAGAAGAGGAACAAAGAGGTCTAATGACCCCCGAGTCCATCTTTTGGATCCTGAGATAGGTTTAGGTTTAAGTAGAGGCAAACAGTATTCATAAACAAACAGTCCTGGTTAAGGTCTGGTCCTGCTCATCAATGAAGTGTCATTGACTCGGGTCCTATCCCTTATCTGTGCTGTGAGTTGTTTTGCAGGGAATGGTTTTTCTAGAGACAAGCTTCCCCTCCGGCTGATTCCAGGGCTCCAGACTTTCCTTGACTAGCATGGGATTCCTGGGGAGAGTTTCTTTGTGGTCTATCAGCTCAACTGACTGATCGACAAAGGGATGAACACAGTGGCTATTTTAGAACATCTTTGATCCTACAAGAACAGCTACTATACCACTCTCCTGTGTCTGCTACCTCTTTCCTTGACTGCCCACTCTTCTTCATCTACCCTAATTGAAACATCACCTCACTCTTCTTCTAAAACAGTTCCTAATTTATCCACCCCAAGAAATGTTCTGGTCTAATCCGTTCCTGCTTATTTCCTCATTCAGAGTTCTTGTGACTGATTTGGGAAGTGGCTGGAAAGGTAGGTGGGAAAGCAACAGAGCTTTACTCTTGACCCAGGGTGGCAATCCCCTCCAAAGTCCCAGACATTTTTCTTCTACTACTTCATTCTCTTCTTTTATGAATAAGAACCATCCATGAGTTAAACTCCAGAAGTACTAGTTGATATGACATAAGCTTTTCTCTTAGCGCACTTGCAGAAGTTGGTCTGGTACACACACATCACAGGGACAAGAGGCAAGTTGCATCAAGTTAGTGCTCAGCATATTGCTATAGGAGACATTACCTTGGTTAGTAAGAAGGAAACCAGGTCAAATGTCAGAGGTCACATTTGAGTTTGACTCTGAAGGATGTTTTTATTTGAAGATAAGTTTTCCAAAACCTGAAAATGACAACACAGAAGGAATAGTTCTCATTATATAAAACAACCTGGGTGAGGTCAACCTGAGAAATAGGGTATAAATGTAGACTGAGGTCAACACAGAAAAACACTTTCATATTAGAGAGTGCACTTGAAAATGAATCAAAAGGGCTCAGTGGTAGAGTTCTTACTTAGCATGCTCAAGACCCTAGGTTTGATTTCCAGCATGTCTCTTTGTCCCCCTTATCCCCAATACAAAGAAATCATAAGTATTAGAAAGTAGTGAATCTGGATTTCATAGTGTGTGTGATGAAGTATTTGAAGGTTCTTAAGGTGAGGAAAAAGTTATCAGAAGAAACTGAAATAGCCAGGCAAAGGCATTGAGGTGTGAGACAACTCCTGTACAGGGCAACATACTTGGGAAGAGCTCCAAGGTGGAAAATAAGGGTCCAAGCAAAGGCCGTGGCAGTGGGAATGGACAGGGAAGGATGGACATGGAAGGGCTTCATTGGCAGGTTAAATGGGACTTGCCATTTGATTGTATAGAGAGAGAGCGGGAGTAAGGGTGAGCCCAGGACATCATTATAGGAAAGTTAGAGGAAATGGAGCTCTTGGTAGAATGGAGGGTGATACAAAGAACAGATGACAAGATCGTTCGGGACCTGCAGGGTTGAAATGCCAGAAGAGCCTCCAGCAGAGTTGTTGATAGTTTGGTGGTGGTGGTGGTGATTATTTGTAATAGAGTCTTATTCTGCAGCCCAGGCTAGCCTCAAACTCACAGCCATTCTCCTGCTTCAGCCTCCTAAGTGCTAATATTATAGATGTGAGCTACCATGTCTGACACAGATTTTGGAATATGTACAAAAGCTGCAGCTTGGCTTTGATGGTCACTGTTAGAAAGGGTTACCCCAGGCCATTAAAGACTTGAGCTGTACCTTCCACCCAAGCCAAAGACATGGATTTCTTAATTTGCTTCTTATTCAGGCAAAACTCCCCTCAATCTGCAAGAACTGTTGTCTTGGGTTCTTCTCTCCCTCTCTCCCTCCCTCCCTCCCTCCCTCCCTCTCTCCCTCCCTCCCTCCCTCCCTTCCTTTCCCATGGCCATTCTGACCTGTGTTCCAGGATCTTAAGCCACAGAGGAGGAAGGTCCTAGGTGGAGACACTGGAATCTAGTTTTCCCTCTAGTTCCCATTCAGACCTTTTTCTTTCCTTTTCTTTTTTTTTTAAAAAAATTAATTACTGGGTATGGAATCTATGGTTTTGTACATTCTGGGCAAGCACTGAGCTGCATTATCAGCCTGCATTATTTTTCTTACTATTACTCACAGGCTAGTTTTCCCAATGATTTAGAAAGAAAATTCTTCCAAGCTGCTCTCTACTCCTTTATTAACTAAATCCCAAGGTCCTGCTCCTTCATCAAGAAAGTTAAGACCTGGGAGCATCTGTTTACCTTCCTATTGATACTGATGACCTTGATTCTAATGTGAATTCAAGAGCTTTCTTCTCTGAGTTGTTGTTCTATATTAAAGTCAGCAAGGTATTGATTTTCCAAGCATGCTCAGTTGGGAGTTACTCTCTAAACAAATGTACATCCTTGCTCAGCATCACTCACTCTAACAAGGTTCCTGCATGTGGAAACCCTTTATGCTTTGGTCACTTTGAGAAGAGTGTCAGTGATTGTTCAAGAAATTGAAGACAACCAAGATTGGAAGGGGAAGCGATGAGAGGAAAACCTGCTGATCCTTCTCAACAGTAATGACGAACATTCCAGAGATATTTATCACTTATCAGGAATACTCATTTAATTCTCAGTCCATGAGGGGAAATATCAGTTTGGTACAAAAGCATTTACTGAGTATTTTCTAGAGGCCAGACAAAGGCTGGGGAGATTTGGAGACTAATAAAACAAAACCCTGGTCCCTAAAGAACCCTAGATCTCAGTCAGAAAGACAAATATGCCACAAAAATGTAGGACTCTGGGAGATAGATAAAATAGTCTAAATATGTGCAAGGCTTAGGACCTGAGCAAAGCCTCCTCTTTGGCATAAGAAAGTCCACAGAGAATAGACTGCTCCATAGTAGGATTTTGAAAAAAGAAAAGAGAAATGAGATGGAGGCCATTCTAAGCAGAGGACCTGTAGGGGAAAACTCAAGTATGATGCATTCATGGGATTCTAGAAGTCCTGTATGGCCAATGAAGAGTGGATGTATGTATTTTAGGATGGGGAGAAGGTTCTGGTGATCTCTGGAAGAGGAAGGCAGATGCTAATTGTGGTTCCACAAAAGACCATGTGGGTTACACTAAAGATCTTCTCCTTTGTTTGGTAGGTTAAGGGCATACAGTAAAGATATAAATATAAAGTTCCTTTATAAAGAACTTAACTTTTATAGGAGAAATGTGTAAGTTCAATTTTAGAAATGATAAACTTGAACTTCCAGGTACATCCAACCTTTGGAGATTGCAACATGATACTATCATCTACGAAATTTACATTTGAAGACCATGCAATTGAGTTATAAAAAAACTGCATAATGTTTTAAGTCTGATTTTTATGTCATGCTGTATTCATAGCTACTCCTTACTGCAAAGGGCTGCATGTGGTTACAGGCCACAGACTGGACATGCTTGATTGTAGATATGCCCAAATTCAACTATTCAAAATAGATATATGAGATTGGAACTTGGGAAAGGTTTGGGGAGGAGAGACACAGGCAAGAGCCATCAATTGCAGGAGTGGTTAAACCAAAATAAAGGACAATACTCCTCAACCCCAGGGCAATGTGTAGAGTCAATGACAGAGCTGTAGACAATATCTTGGGGACCATTAACATTCACAAGGTAAGGAGAAAAAGGAAAGCTCATGTGAGAGATGGAGAGGGAATGTCTAGAATATTCCAGGACAACAATGGTAAGACAAGGTCAGAAAAGTGAAGGCACATTTCCAGAAGATGTGGTCATTAAAGCCAACTGTCAGGGATTCCAGGAGATGTGGTCATTAAAGCCAACTATAAGGGATTCCAGGAGATGTGGTCATTAAAGCCGACTATAGGGAAGACAAGTAAACTTACAGACTGGAAAGGGTCTTGTAGTTCAGCAAACAGAAGAATCTGTTATCCCAGCACTTGGAAGATAGAGACAGAAAATTTGCTATGAGTTCTAGGCCAGCCTGGGCTATATCATGAGTTCTAGGTAAGTCTGAGCTACAATGAGACCCAATCCCAGAGAGAAAAAAAAAGGTGGATACCAAAAAGAACCTGCTGGTGAAATGATCTCAGTAGAGAGCTAGCAGAGGGATGTCAGAATGAGGTGGGCTGAGAAATGAATGAGAGAAGGAAAGGGAAGCAGCAGTTAAAGTTTATCTTCTCTGAACAAGAAAAGAAACCGAATGGTAAAGAGAAGTCAGGACCATGGAATCAAGGTGTGTGTGTGTGTGTGTGTGTGTGTGTGTGTGTGTGTGTGTGTATGTGTGTGTGTGTTGGATACATGTGTATGTGTCTGTGTATATGTGTATGTTAGTGCACACTGACTCTGTGTGTGTGTGTGTGTGTGTGTGTGTGTGTGTGTGTGTGTGTGTAAGTGGGGACCATTGGTTGATTCCATCTGTCTTCCTACATCTGTCTCTACCTTAGTTTTGGGGGACAGGGTCTTTTTCTGAACCAAAAGTTCATGATTTTAGCAAGACTAGCTGACCATCAAGCTCCAGGGATCCACCTCCCCAGTGCTAGGATTATAAGCATGTTCCACCATGCCCAGGTTTTTTCAGTTTCTGGGGATCTGAACTCAGGTTCCTTGCACAGCAAACACTTTATTGACTGAGTTATCTTCCCGATTTCTCATGGCGATTTTCTTGGTTTGTTTTGAGGTAAGAGAGATTTGGGCTGTTTGTATGACCACAGTAGGCAGCCAGGCTTAGAAGATAAAGACATCAGAAAGACAAGAGACATCAGAAGGAGGAAAGTTTCTGGTCCCTGAGGAGGTGAGAGGGGGTAGGCTAGGGTAATATCTGGCACAGGAGGAGTAGTAGACTAGGGTAGGAGAAAGGTAGCTTTTCTTTCAAGGCAGGAGAGAAAGGGCAAGGCCACTGACAGGGTGACCATTATGAGCGTGGGGGAAGGAGGAGGGAAGGAAATGAAATCGATCTGAGGCTAACATGAGTTAATTGTGGGAAATCACATTATAGCGCTTTGACCCAGTATTATTGTGATGGATATTGCTATACAACAAAAGCGTTCCAAGCCCTGGCTGGGGGCCCACATCTATGACAATGCCAAATTCTGTGGTCAAAGATTGTGGATAATTCTTGGAGGTGGTGTTCAGGAGTCCCTGCCAGTAATGGAATGTGCTTCAGAGGGAAGTCCAAATGGCTTTGAAATGGAAGCTGGTGTTGTAATTGCCATTTAGAGTACCCCAACTCACATGCCTGATTTTCTTCCCATCTCCTGCACAGCTCACATGAAAAGTAAACCTTGGTTAAATACACAACTGGAAAGGCAAATTTGGCAAAATGGCATTTCATGGCAGGATAATTGAAAGTATGCTAGGCATGCACTGTAGTTAAACCCTGGTTTTAATAGTCCTTCTGTTCTTAGTGGGAGTCCTATGTGTAGATCAAGCCTAGGGTTGAAAACTGAGATGTGAATTAGAAACAACCAGAGGGTTTTTCAGTGTGTGTTGGTTTTCTACCCAGAGTTGGAAGGTTTCTGTGTTCTTTTGAAAACCCCACCAGTTCTGTGCCAGACGGCGAGGTTAGAGTAACTTCACCACCCTCGCCCTCCCCTTTATTTTTTTCTCTTCTTGGCAGCTAGACCTTTTTTTCTTCTTCACACATGCCACCTCTAGATCTCTATCCTTCAGTGGCTATGAAAACTTGCCTTCAACACAGGAACACAATTTATATTAGTCACCTACCCCTTAATGTAAATCTAAGGAATGATGTTTACTTCCCAAGGGATCTGGTTACACAAAAATCTTCCCTTTTCATTGTACTAAAGGCTTTGCTTTCTATTAAAGGGGGTTGGGCATTGAGAGGCAGGAGTGAGAGGGTCTGAGATACTGATATTCTTCCTTAGTACACAGGAATGTCCTTTGAGCAGGGCGGTGGCTGGCTTCTACTAGAACTGCGGCTTTTGTCCGTGGTAGGACAAATGAAGCCCACTGAAGTCCTTTCTGCCACAGGCATAAGCTGTGAACAGGCAGCCTCTAGAATGCAGGTCCGTCTTTCACACAGCTCATTTTCTAACCCCTGATGTCTTCCGGAAGCAGAGTAGGGTATTAAGGCACTGTTCTGAGTGACATCCCAGAGACAGCCTTTGAAAATCCCCCTCTTTTGCATTTTGTTAGTTTTCCATTTTTTTTATACTTTTCTGCTGGTGTAAAGTGGATGGAATAGTGTAAACACTTGGATAAAGAAAATTGTTAGTAGACATGCAGTCTTATTTTACTGCCTTCTTCCAAACCCTAATGGCTTTCCTTTTACTCCTTTATTGAGGCCAGTGGCGTCTGGATGGCTGTGACACTTTAATTGAACATGAACATAGCTGGATGCTTGCAGTTGAGGGCTTGAGACAGTGGTTTTGTGTAAACTATTTCATTTAAGTCTCATCTTTAGTCAAACAACTGTGTTTTGGGAAAGTTCTGTTTCTCTAACCTTGTTCTAAGCATTCTTCTATGTCAAAGGATGAAAAATCTGAGCTGACACTATGTGGATTATTTATACGGCTAAAATCCCACCAGGCTTCTCATGATGTACTACAAGCACTTGCTATTCTGCTCCTCCAGTCCCAGGAAAACCAATTGGAGTTGACACAGTAATCAGTTCCCCCTGAGAACATGGCTCCTTTAAAAATGTTCCATTTCCAGTGGAAAAGACCATGGAGCCCTAGGTTCATCTTTTGAGAAGCTGTGACTCTGCAGGTCTAGGTCAAATACCAAAATAAACCCCTGAAATAGAATAGGGACTAGACTGGAGCTGTATTGCACACACAAATTGTATGTACATCTTTGTCTTTGGAAGGAACTTTAGCATCAAGGAAGCTAAGAATGATGTAGAGCCTGTACCCAAAAGTAGGGCCTTGGGGAAAAAAACTCATATAGAAAGCAAAATTTTTGGAATATTTTCCTGATTATGAAAGTAATATAAATCCACTGAGGAAATTTGGAAAATAAAGGCTTAGAGGAGAAAATTAAAATTACTCATCATTTCATCTAGTCCTGTCATTCCAATTGTTTCAGTTCTTTGCATATTTTTTTTACAAAATGTAATCATAACATGTATACAATTTTGTGTCTTGAGTTTTGTACTTTATGTTGTATTACAAATGTAACAAGTTTGAATGTTGTAAATTCATTGAGTTATAAACATAGGATGCTTTTACTTTTCCAATAATTGCATATATTGTATTCATTACCTTTCTTGTTGCTATGATAAAATGCCTGACAAGAATTAACTAAGGAAGAAAGGATTTATTTTGACTCACAGGTTCAGGGGGTTCATTTCACAGTTGTCTGATCCCATGCACTTGGACAGAATGTCACAGCAGTGGAAACCTAGTAAAGGGTCTTTCTCATCCTTCATGGCAGACAGGAAGCAGAGAGAAAGGGTACAGGATGGGATCAGGGCATGATATAGCTCCAAAAACAAGCCTCCAGTGATCTACTTCCTCCAACCAAGCCCCCCTCCCCACTTTCCACCCCCTCCCGGTAATGGCATCATGCTTTGACTCTATCAAGAGATTGATCCATTCATTAGTTCTGAGCCCTCATGATCTACTCATCTCTGGAAACACCTTTGGAGCTGCTCTGCTAATCTTCCAGGCACTTCTTAGTCCAATCAAGTTGACAATTAAGAGAATCCATTAAATATGTCAAATCTCCTTCTCTCACTGGGGAAAAGACATCCCGGATAACATCTCAGTCTGCTTCTTTACCTTTTCTGTCACACCAGGCTGAATGTTTATTAATTTCCACATTAAAAACATTAATCTCATGTTTAATTGATTTAAAGATTCCCTACCCTGATGGGAGTGAGCTTGATTTACACCTCAAATTTGAAAGTAAATATGAATCAGAGGCATAGCCCCCTCTATCTCTCTCTTCCTTGTATAACCCCTGCCTCTTAATTGTCTTCACCCCCCCCAAGGAAAAAAACACCACCAAAAACAAAACTCTACTGAATGCACCAGTCTAGCTCTTAGTCATTGGGTCTGTATAGATGGGTAGGGGATTCAACACATCTTGCTGATGAAGGGGCCAGACCAATCTTTTCCTGTTTGTCTCCAACTTCAGCAACCCTGTCATGCTCATACTTCCTCCATGGATTTCCTGTGTCAACAGTAAGTATAGGAAATATCTAGAGAGTACTTAGAGCAGTTCTCCTTGCTCCTTATTCTTTGATTAGACCATAATACCTCCTCCTACAGATATGATTCACTCTTTCAATTTCTTCCTCCATAGAAAGAAATAAGAGTAGATAAACTTTCTTCACAAATACTGCTTTCCCTTTTTAAAAGGTCACTTTATTTTTCTTAATTTTATATATCTGTAATAAAAAGCTAACAAATCAATTCAACTTTTGCCAACTCCATCATTATATGAAGTCTCAAGATTAGGTATCTTATCTCCTCTAAACCTAACCACTGAGATATTAATCATTTAGTTTCAACAGTTCCATGTCTCTACTATAATATGTACTACTTCCCAAGGACAACATTCTCAATCACATAGGCACTTTAAAATAATCTTTGCATGATTCATTCACTAAACAATCATTTTGAGCTCTATGTAGTATATGCCAGGAGGCCTCTTCAACCAATGAATTCTTTGGTCATGGTGAACTCAGTGACTTCTGAGACTTGCTGTGTAACCACAGTGACCCAGTGAAAACAAAGAGGGTTAGCTCCCTACACTTGGGAATAAGTCTCTGGGATGCCAGCATTTGGTGCCCCAGGTTCCAGTAATGAAGTGCAGGCTTCTAGCATTGTCTCTGTGTCTCAGTCAGAAAGCTGTGCACTCTCCAAGGTGCTGAAACAGCAGACATCTTTTTGCGGAGCCTTGATTTGCTCATTTCTTGGTCCTCTAAATAATCAACAGTACAGAGTTGCCCTCTTCTAACCATCACTTAATTAACAAGTAAAACTGGGTCCACACAGCCTCTACCCTCTTCCTGCCTTCAGGATGAAGTGGCATTTGGCTGGAGAATAGCTTTCATGTCTGCTGAGTGCCAGCCTTCCTGAGGGTGGGGAAGTGGGGAAGACCTTTGAGATCTAGATCTTTGAAATTGCTGGTTGAAATTGAATGTGGTACTCATGTGGCAGCAATGAGATTTGTTTTATCAGCTCTGGGTAATCTTTTTCTCATATTTATCCAACATTTACTGGCAAACAGCCAGTTTGGGTAAGAGTCAGATACTATAGTAGTTAAAAACTAGAATCTGTAATCCAATAGCCTAGGGTTTGCATTTTTTTCTGCCATGAGTTTATTTAATAGAATTGCTGCCCTGGCATCCATTTTGAGGATGTACATAAGTTATCTGAAACAAATCACACCCTCTCACCGTTGGCCTAGTGAAAACTCCTCCTCTATGTGTGGTTGTTTGCTGTACAGTCTATTTATATCTTCAGTTCAATGGCTCCAAACTCAACAATCCTACCAGTGTGCTCATCAGCATGCGACCTAATGGTCAAATAAGTTCCTGCCTCTGTGTGTGTATGTGCATGTACTTGTGTGAATGTGTGTGTTTTCAAGGAGATGATCCACAACCCCCATAGATAATAAAATAATTAAAATCTGAGATAATACCATGGCCTCTTGTCTTTCTTATTCTATCCCTTTGGACGTGATGGTTAATTCTCTGTCACCTCTAGACATCCCATCACCACCAACTTTGCCAGTTAGCAGCTTCAACCCCTTTGAACCTTTCTTCTGTTTCTTACACAATAGAGCTTTGTCTTCTTGTGCCTTGGAAAGGCTTGATTGAGGGAAACAGTTTGTTCATGAATGTATGATAGGCTTCCCTGAAGATCAACTACATCAGTTCTTTG
The DNA here is from genome assembly GCF_004664715.2 of Peromyscus leucopus. Classification (NCBI taxonomy): domain Eukaryota; kingdom Metazoa; phylum Chordata; class Mammalia; order Rodentia; family Cricetidae; genus Peromyscus; species Peromyscus leucopus. The sequence continues at coordinate 79,637,201 of NC_051068.1, forward strand.
TCATAGAAACTTGAAGAACAAATTAAAAAGAAATCGTAACAATAAAAATCAAATACTATCTCTCTGTGTATCATACAGGATTAGAAATATCTCCAAGCAAAAGTAAGCCAAATTTTCACAAGCAAACAGGGTAATCATTCCTCACATAAAGAAGGCAGCAGAAAGCTGATGCACCTCAACTGAGAACCTCTGCTCCTTCATCTTTCCAGGATGTCAAGGGAAATCATGTGGAGTTTTCCCTTCTGGGCTCCAAAGTGAACACTGGAGCTTCAGGCTTTGGGACCATATTTCAGTTGAAGAAGAACAGCCAGGGGCATGGTAGATGAATCTGTTCTTCAAAAATCAACCAGTCAATCAAACAGATGAAAAAAAAAACCCAACAATGTTCTAGGAGATTTCCAAGAAAGGTCAACTCATGTCTTACTAAGTTACATCATATTGTCAGAAATAGTATGAAAGGTTATGTTTTAGCTTTATAATCTCTAGTAAGAGAAACTAATTGCAAACCCTGCACTATCTGTATGACTTTATGTTACTCAACCTAAAGAAACATTCCCTTTCATGCATCTATAAAATGGGGATGTTGTTGCAAAGATTAGCTGAGATGATGTATAATAGCTACTAATTACAGCGTCTGGCATGTCTTAAACTTTCACATGCTTTTCAAAATCAGGAACTGGAAACATTGCTCCATGGTTAGGAATGTTTATAGCTCTTATAGAGGACATGAGTTTGGTTCCCAGCATCCACATGGCGACTTACAACCACCTATAACTCCAGTTCCAAGAGATCCAATGCCCTCCTCTGGCCTCTGTGGGCACCAGGCATGGACAGAGTACACACACACATACACACACACACACACACACACACACACACACACACACATACATATAAAAATCAAAAGACATAAACCTTAAAATAAAAATCAGTGTGTGAGACAAATTTACATAGCTATGGAGGGAAAGAAACCTGGGATTTAAAACACGTCCCAGGACTCTCACTCCAGTCATGTTGTCTATGGATTTCTCATTTAGCTGGGAGTTCGGCTGAATTTTAAGAACTTACATTGTTAATCTTTATTCTTTGATGGCAGATGGAAGGAATGAAGGAACTACCAACAGTAGTAGGTATTATACACAAAAATTTAATGACACACCTATTTGGCATGATATTTGTGATGAACTGTCATAATTGTGTCCTGAAAAGCTGCGAGTAAAGAGAAATATGATTATCATGCAACTGTAGGGTTAGTAGGTCTGGGTGTGTAAACTGGTCCTGTCTTGTCTGTCACTTACCTCAGAACAGACTTCACTGGACTTCAGTGTAGATGTAACCAACCGTCTTATTAAATAAGAAACACAGAACCAATGCAAAGAAGAAAGCCAAGAGATCAGAGCTAAGAGCCTTACTTGCCTGGTGCAAGTAGCCTCTTAAGCCAAGAGACCTCTCTGAAAGAGACCTACTTTCTGTCTGTTTGTTTTTATATAGACTTTCTGTTCTGCCTTCTCATTGGTTGTAAACCCAAACACATGACTGCCTCATCACTGCCTGTATGTACAGTCCTCCAGGTCTTCTATGGTATTGAGATTAAAGGCATGTGTCTCCAATGTTGGCTGTATCCTTGAACACACAGAGATCTATCTAGCTCTTCTACCAAGTGCTGGGATTAAAGGTGTGCACCACCACCGCCACGTTCTTGCTATGGCTCTAATAGCTCTGACCCCTGGGCAACTTTATTTATTAACATACAATTAAAATCACATTTCAGTACAAATAAAATACCACCATACTTCAGTTTGCTCATTTGCTAATTGGGTATAATGATCTTAATCATCCAATGAAGTTTTGGAGATTCAATGAAAGAGTATGATGAGCAATGAACAAGGTGGGGCTGAAGAATTCATCCCTTCTGAGGCAATGCAGCCACTTTCATTTGCTTTTGATCTTGAAGCATGGGTACAGATGCCAAGTGGGCAGTCTTTGTCCTTCCCTTCCTCCCATACTGTGTCCATAGGACTGCTGTGATAGAACTCACATGTTCCACTCTCTCTTGGTATAGGACCAGGTTCCTATGTGCACCACAGGAGGTAGAGAATGACTCTGGGAGAAAGAACCTTACTTCTGTTGAGTCTATAGGTGTGAGATAGCATGCTGAATGACTTACATTCATGTGTACTTTAAAGTTCACACACCCCTTTTGGATTGAGGTTTCATTTTTATTTACATATTTACACACACACACACACACACACACACACACAGGTAACTTTTTAATAGTACTGGAGATTGAACTTAAAATCTCACTCATGTGCTATGTTCTCTATCAGTGAGCTATTTACCACTTTGCTATACATATATGCTTACATATAATTTTAAAATAAGAAACACGGGCTCAAAAACTTAAGCAATTTGCACATAGTTACATAACTAATATTGGGCTACGGACAAGTTGAAACTGAGCTCTTCACCTAAAAGATCATAAACTATCAGCTATTGGGTGATTTGTCTAACGTGGTCGTCTTATGAATGACAACTCTAGGAGTTAGGACAGCGATGTGACTTGCTCAGGGTCAATTGGTAATATTACCTGGGCTGAGGGTGCCTTCCAGATTCCTGAAGAGCCAAACTAATCATTTCCCTCATGTGAGCCAGCCATGCATCCTGCTAGATTTCAAGCATCAGTTGAGGGATGGAAGCCAATTCTCAGGGCCACAAAGCCCCTCACCCACCACAGATACCTGGAGGCCTTGCAGCAGGTGGCAGGGAAGTTCTTATTGGACTGAGTATTGACAGAGACTCTTCTGCCCCCTTTGAAGCTGTGTCTCCTCAGAGAGAGAGCCTTGCCTGAGCTTCCAGTGAAGATGAGGTTGGGAAGGGGGAGAGGGGAAGAATGAAAGGCGAGGGAGAGAGCAGAGCAAGGCAAGGAGAAAAATCGATGGCTCATTGCAAGCAGGTGGGAGCTGTGGTTGTGATGAATATTTACCGTGCAGCGGTCTAATGATTTTAGAAATGTTTTTTTCTGACTGTACTGAGTGCTTGTGGGATTGTTTTTCAAGAAATAAAATACATTAAAGCTCAGTCATTAAGAGCTTAAAGGAGGGGGAGTACAGACTCCAAGCCCATTAGCACACCCTGTAGTTAAGCAAGGGCCTCGTTCCTAATGCATTTTTAATTTATTCTGTTTTGTAAAATAAAACTTTAAATGGCTCCTTGTACCATCACATTTGCAGGCAGCTCCCAGCCTGTCCCCAGTCACTGGGCCCTGCGGAGCTGCAAGGTGGCCCCAACAGACTTGGGGCTCAAGTGCTCTCCCACCTTGGCCTCCTGGCCACTCTGCCTGTGTGGCTCTTTATAGAAGCAGAGACCCATTTCTGCTATTGGGGCAGTCTCGCTCGCTGCGGCTGGAATTGTCCTGGAGTGGGAGGGAAGGAGGGGCTGTGTGGCCTCTGGAAACAGGGACATGCACTCCCCCAGTGTTCTCCTCAGCCACTGAAGAAAGCCTCGGGTCTTAAATTATTATCACACAAATGAGAGTTGTGGCCTAGAAAAGGCTAAGTGCACTGATATAACACAAATAACAAGCAGGAGCTCCATCAGGACACCTGACTCCAGAGCCAGACTGGGATGAGGCAGCAGAAGGGTTAATAAGGGTACCATCCAAGGATGCTTTTCAAACTGATTCGGAGGTGAAATTTGAAGGAGGCCTAAGGCTTGCATTGACCCCTGCAGGAGACAGGGAAGCCACTTCTCTGACACGATGCTTTCTAAAAGGATTTGGGCTTTTTTTTTTTCTCTCCGTCATCCCTTCTAGGTATCTGCCCTTTCTTCCTTCAGATCTCTGCTCCCTTATCTCCTACACAGACAGGTCTTCCCCAAACACCCCGCAAAGAAGCAAAGAATCCTCCTCCACTCCCAGCACAAGGAGATGCTAGCCCTGCCCTGCTTCTGTTTCTTGCAATGTGTCCCTGGGAGGAGAGCTGCTGTTTACATCTCTCCTCCTTTCCTTGAGCTGTCCCTCACTGAACTGCAGACTCTGTAGGCGAGCATTTTTCCTCTTTTGCTATGTCTAGGTGAGTGCCCAGCATATGTAAATGATCAATTAACAACTGTTGAGTGAATAAGTGAGCATCTAACTCAGGGCCCATCTCTCACAATTAACTGCTGGCAATTTGTGGGTGAGAGTAAATAGATCATTATCAGCTTGAGAAGGTTTCCTAAGAGTGAACCCCTTTCAATAGAGTCATGGATTCTCTAAATCCACAAGATGCCTCCAAGATTAGCCAAGCCAGACCCCCATATTAAAAATAACTAGGAAGCCCACAGAGATAAAATGATCCCCTCCCCCAAGACACAAAGCTTATCAACTAAACACTCCTTAAAGTCTGGTCCTCCTTATCCACCAGGCAGGGTGCCACTGGGGGCTGGCTGCTGAATCTCTGATGGCATGTAGGCTACTCTCAGAGGTCTGTACAAGGAAAGCTCAGGTCAGGTCAACAGTTACTATGTGAGGGACAGTGAGGGGCTGAGATCCTGCTGAAGCCGGCAGAGATACCAGCAGTCCGTTCTCATCCTCTGTCTTTGCTTGACCACACCACCCAACTGCCTCCATGCCTGGCTCTGGCTATGAAGTAGCTGTTTTCTGGGTATGATTTCTGAGGCTCTGGGAAGGAAGGACCCCTTATACCATACTGATTTCCCCCCAGGAAATCCAAAGTTCCTCTAATAGAACGTGAAGCCTGCCCCAAACACTAAGAAAGGGAGGGCTTTCTTTCCTCCTTCCTTCCTTCCTTCCTTCCTTCCTTCCTTCCTTCCTTCCTTCCTTCCTTCCTTCCTTCCTTCCTTCCTTCCTTCCTTCTTTCCTCCCTCTCTCCCTCCCCCTCTCCCTCCCTCCCCCACCCTCTCTCAGTGAAGACATACATTGACTAAATGACTAGCCATGGAAGCTGCAGGGTTCCTCAGGCTTGGTGAGCATGTTTGTGGTGAAGGCAGGATTGAAGTACCCTATAATCTCAGCCCATGACAGTTCCCCAGCACTTCCTTTTCCACCTCTTTACAGAATCTGCTGCTCTATTCCAGTGCCACTTATGGGCACAAAAGAGACATTTGGTTGCCTCAGAGGAGCCACTTCCCAGCAAAAAGACTCCTAGATTTGCAATGAACTCAGAGGGAGAAATGCATGCGTATTTGTTAAGTATCAACATTGTGTTGGCTACTTTCTCATAGGTCTTCAGCCACAAAAGACAAAGGAGGTTGATTATTTAGTTGAAAGATGAGAAGTCCTAGGCCTGGACTAACACATGTGATAGTGGGGTACACAGACCCAGCCAGGTGGGCCCTGCTGACTCTCAGGCACCAGGTTGGGGCTGCTTCGTGGCTGCTTGCCACGAAGACTGAACAAATGGTGTTGAGGCCAAGCCACGCACGGTAATTTCTTCACCAGGGGCTTTGCCTATAAAGGAGGAGGCTCCTGCTAAAGACTCTCAGAGTCATTCCAGGGTGCAGTCTTTAAGGAGCCTGTCTGTGGGTCATAAGGAGGAACACCCCCAAGAAAACGCTGGGAACCAAAAGCCATTACCATCCCTGGTTTGTTGCTGTCATGGTGATCCATGAGGCCAGCTCTGGGCCCAGCATCCTGCCTTCTGCTCTAGAAAGATGCATAGTAATTGGTCAGATTACCAGGCCTAACTTAATTGCTGGTTTTAATCTTCATTACTAGGGGGAAAGCTGTGGGCAGACTCTCTGATTTTTTTTAACTCCACACTAGGGTATAAATATTGGTCCCAAGTGGGACCTGGAGGCTTTCCCTTCTTCCATGGCCACCTAGAATTTCTCCACAGGTAGGTAATGCAAGAAGTGTCCTTCTCACCTTTCCCAAGGAAATCTTCTGTCTCCCTCTTCATCGGCCTCTCCCTCCCCTGCCTCTGGTATTTTTCAGCTTGGCTCACACTTTATTTTCAAGATACCAATGCCAACAGTCAGTTTTCTATTTCCATGGCAACTTGCTGCCTACAAGTTTGTTGATAAAATAACTTACAAGTGCCTGATGTTGGGGAGATCTGGGCTGGGAATTGGCTCCACTAGCATTGAGCTGGGAGCACAGACTCCAGAGACTAGCCTGTGGCTTCTGTTGTTCTGCAAGGAGTAGAAAACCACACACTTGAAAAAACAAAGGTTATCGTGGAGACAACTGCAGTCAGTAAAGGATGCTGTGTGTCGCTGAGTAAGGAATGGCCAGGGGAGGGAGTCATGGGGAGTATGTATGAGAAGACAGGACTCGGTCAAGTCAAAAGGAAGGTTCTAGATGAGTCCAGCCCAAGTTGGGAAGCAACTGCAGAGCACTCACACTGGGTGAATCTGTCTGTGAAGCAGCTTGCCCATTTATCTGCTCTGAGGAGCCTCACTTGTCACTGATCAGTTAGCCCAGATCCTCCGAGGGAGAGTTGGGGAGAGGGGTCTTGGGATCACAAGAAATGAGTTACCTTAATGGCCTCCCTTTCCATGTGAGAGAACAAAGACACACCAGGAAGTGATTTGTATTCATGGAATTACAATGGCCAAGATGGAGCCTGGGCTTCTGAACTTTAAATATAGTATTCTTCCATTTAGTGAAGCTATGCATCTACCTTTTCACTCACCTATGCATCCATCCATCCACCCACCTATCATCCATTATCCTTTCCCTGAGCTTAAAGAATTTGAGCCTAATAAACTTTCTGGTTGACAGTTATTATTACTTTTGTGGGTGGTGGTGGTGGTGGTGAGCATCAAGTGTCTTCTATTACTCTCTACCTTTTTTTTTTTCTAAGACAGGGTCTCTCACTGAAGATGAAGCCCATTGTTTTGGCTAGACTGTCTAGATAGTGAGCTCCAAGGATGTCTGCCTCCTCAAACCCAGCACTGAGGTTACAGATGTATGCCACTGTACCCTACTTTTATGTGGGTGCTAGGCATTTGAACTCAGTCCTCAAGCTTGCCTGTCAAGCACTTTACTGACTGAGACATCTCCTCTATTTCAAATTACTTTTTTTTTTTTTTTTTTTGAGATAGGGTTTCTCTGTATAGCTTTGTGCCTTTCCTGGAACTCACTTGGTAGCCCAGGCTGGCTTTGAACTCACAGAGATCCGCCTGCCTCCTGAGTGCTGGGATTAAAGGCATGCGCCACCACTGCCCGGCTAAAACATTTTTTTTAGGTTTATTTATTTTATATGTATGGTTTGCCTGTCTGTATACATGTGCACCAAGTGCATGCCTATTTCCTGTAGAGGTAGGTCAGAAGAGGGTGTTAGATCCCCTGGGACTGGAGTTACAATTGTGAGCTACCATATGAGTGCTAGGAATTGAACCCAGGTCCTCTGGAAGAACAGTCAGTGTTCTTAACCACTGAACCATCTCTCCAGTATACCATTTTTTTTTTTCCGAGACAAGGTTTCTCTATGTAGCTTTGCTCCTTTCCTGGATCTCACTCTGTAGCCCAGGCTGGCCTTGAACTCACAGAGATCCGCCTGCCTCTGCCTCCCAAGTGCTGGGATCAAAGGCGTGAGCTACCACCGCCCCAAATTACTTTTATGATATGGACTTTTATATAACACGAGTCCAGAGCACCTCCCAAAGACCTTCTTTCCATCAGTTGATAGACAGATAAACAAAACAAAACACGGTAAACATAAACTGAAATAACAACGACATATATTAAGGGGTAAAATACAAATGTATGCTGTAGTGTAGATGTATCTTGAAAACAGGCGAAGTGAAAGAAGTGGACGGACACACACACACACACACACACACACACACACAATCACATATTGTATGATCTCATTATATGTGAACTGTTTAGAATAGGTAAACCTAGAGAAAGAAAACAGATTGATGGGTCCCCAAGGTGGCAGCAGGGAGTAGGGAAAGGCTGTTCAGTGGGCACAGAGTTTATTTTGGGGATGATGGAAGATATTTTGGAACTTGACATAGACCATGCTACATAACATTCATACTTAAAAATTAGGGGTTTCAATTTCTTTTAGAACACAGACAAGGCTGGAGTAATCCCACCATGCACGAGCCTACAGCCAAGATTGTGATTGCCTCCAGACCTCAAGCAGATACAGGGCAGATTCCCTTCAGAAAGGCCACCCTGCAACCAAGAGGGCCTGTCCCTGAAGACTCCTAGCCCCAGATTCCCCTGAGAGCAGGATGTGGTGGGCGCCTCCCTGCAGGGGCCCACAGCCTCCTCCACAGCTTCCACAGAGGCAAAGCTACAGTAAGCTAGCTGAGGAGACGAGATGCCACAGATCTTGCATTTCAAACAGAAATCTGAATGTTAAAACTCTCAACAGCTTTGGTTGCTGTCACTATTTTTAATAGATTTTTATCCCTTTTGCATTCAATTATTATCATTGTCACCAGCACATGAGGAGAATTTCAACGTGCCTGTTAAAAATGTCAAGTTTATTAGACACTCACTCAAAGCTTAGTTAATTCTGTTGTCCCCCCCTCCTCATTCCACTTTTGTCTTATTTATTTAATTTTTGGTGATGTGTGCATGGCTAGTCTAAACATATTGGCTAATTTTTCTCCCCTGGTTTTAAAATACTTAAATGAATTCTACAGAGACTCATAGCCGGAATGAGTGCAAGAGAGGGCAATGCACTGACGTTGGAGGAGAGGGGGCGCCTGCTGCTTCTACCAGGCTGCCATCTGCTGGGCCTGCCCCTGGGGAAAACACTTCTCTACACTCAATCAATACAAACTGCGGGGCTCCTGACTTTAGAACTTGGTCTTCCATTCTCCTTTTGTTGGGTGGGTGGGGGCTTACTTCTCTCTCTGACAAATGATTTCCTTGGGAGAGTTCAAATATGCATTATTTTGGCCTCCAAAGAGGCTCTATGCTCGCATTCCCTTTGTATGGTAACTTCTTCCTTGTCCTTGTCTTTCTGGTAGAAGTTTGTTTGTTTAAAAATCCCACTGAGAGTAAAGAGACTCAAAGGATGCTGTTTTTTCTGCTTTCACTCAAGTGTCAGAGGGTGCATTCAACACGCCTGCCTACTAGAGAACCAGCTAACTTCTACAGCCAGGGCAAAGGATCCAGCTGGCAGATGTCCCACGGACAGTTGCATCATCAGCCTTAAAGCATTGACATGAGATCATGAACTACCAAGACCAGCTCCATAAGGACAAAAAAACTAACAGCTTTGGAATAATTCGTTAGAGGCCAATTTTCTCCTGGAAACTAGTTTCTCAGGAAGGGGGCAATACAGTGTTCTTGGTGCTAAAGTTAAAAGCAGAAGATAGTTCATTGTCATCCTCCCCCCTTTTCTAAGTTACAAGACTATAAACCTGACTCTAATCACTAAATTAGCTGCACCCCACAGGTTTTGACACATGGCATTTTTGTTACCAATCAGTTCTAAATGTTAATTTTCAGTATTGACTTTTTGATCCATCAATTGTTAAGCTGTGTTTTCGTGTCCCCCTACTTGCGTTTTATCTCTTGTTTGTCACTACTTCCTTTTTTCTATTCATTTTCAAATTAATTGTACAGTTCTCAGATAGCAAATCTCATATGATTAATATTTCTTGAGACTTACTTGTGGCTTAGCAGAGAGTACTGGGGTTTTGTAAACATTCCACGGGTTCTTGGGAAGAGTACACTGCTATTCAATGGATGCCACATGTGTATGTGTCTAGTATATAAATCCAAAACTTGCACGGGTCCTTGGGAAGTGCATACCCCCATCAATGGATGCTGCGTGTGTATGCGTCTAGTATATAAATCTGAAGCTTGTATTGTTCAGTTGTTACTGACCATTCTCTTTTCCAGACCTACTAATTACCCAGAAAATGTGTCAAAATCTCACATTTGACTATGAATTTGCCACTGTATAGCTACTCCATCACATTTTTGCTCTGTGAATTTTAAGGCTATATTATTAAAAAAAATAGAGAAATTTAGAATTATTGAATCTTTCTGGCAGCTTTTATTATCACCTATTAATTCTTACATTACTTCATCTTTGCTGTATATAGTATTTAACTTAATATTAATCTAACCTTGCTGGCTTTTAATTGTTCATTCTCTCTTGGTCTTATCTTTTTCTCATGTTTTCATGTTTTTACTTCCAATTTTTATTCTCATATTATAAAAACTATTTGGTTGAATTAAAGTAAAATTTAGCCTGAAATTTTTTTACTGTGATTGCTGATATTTTTATATTAATATTTTCCTTCTGTTTAATGCACATTCATTCTTTAGGCTATGTTAGTGACAGTCCCTTATCTGGAATTGTATTCACTTCGTTCCCAGTCTCAAATGGTGATTTCACTGGGCATGGAAGTCAAGTCATTCTCCTGGTACACTGCAGGTATCGTTCAGTTATTTTTTTTGGCTTCCACTACTGCTGCCAAAAAGCCAGTTGTTGTCCTAATTACCATTCTTTTGAATATAATCTGTCTTTTCTCTCTGGTATTTAAAAATTAGGATGTATTTCTTATGTCCGTGTATGTGAGTCATACCGTGATGTTTTGCAAAGTGAATACTCATGTCGTTGTCATCTAGACTCTTTAAAATAAAGAGTGAGCAGTGAAGGCGCCTCTCCCAGTGACCACACACTCCTCCAAGGGTAACGCCCCCTGCCATTTCCACTAATTCTCTCTCCATCGTTCCTTCTTTCCTCCTTATTCCAACCAGACAAGTAAACGCTGAACACTCTCACCACGCCCCTACCTCTCCTCCGCTATGCTAGGCTGTCTATCTCTTCCCCTTGCTCATCTTCTGAATTTTCTTTCAAATCAGAAAATTTTCTTCCTTCAGCTGTACTAACTCCCCTGTTTATTGAATCATCGATTATATTTCTCACTGAAGTTCTATTTATTTTTTAAAGTTTTATAGCCCTTTTTTTTCTGCTCATTGCTGTGAAGCTCTTGGGTCTGTATGGAAGCTCATACTCTACTTCTGAAATGTCTGGTTCTGGTTCTGGTATCCTTCATTTTTGCTGAATTTCACTTATCACAATTTGTCCCCTTGGATGTTTTGAAGCTTTCAATGGTAATTTCATGTTCTTTAAATTTCATCTGAGGAAATCAGTAGAGGCCTCCAGAGAAGCTGCATTTCTTTTCCAGAGAAAATTTGTATTGGTATCTGCCAGGTGTTTGGAAGTTATAACAACCCAAGGCCATGTGCAATTAAACTGTTTGCCTGATGATTCAGACCACAAACTCAAATGAACAGTTAGGAATCTTAATGGAAAACATTGCCCTCTTCCCAACATCAAGTTAAGACTTACACGTTTTCTATGTCCTCTCCTGTATAATGGATTTGTTTTTAATATAATTACTCTTTCAGATTTTAGATTTACAGAGAAGTTTAAAAACTAGTTTGTACTCTTATATATCCCATACTTAGTTCCTCTCTTGCTAACTTCTTACATCCATTTGGTACATTTCTCACAATTAAGGACCACTATAGATAGATTATTATTAACCAATGTCTGTAATTTACTGATTTCTTTAGTTTGTTCTTGTCATTGTGCCTACATGTGTATGTAGGCACATATATTTGCCATTGGAATTGCTCACAGCACTGCAGATAGAATGAAAGGCCTATGCTAGGCAAGATCTACCACTGAGCCACACCCCTAGTCTTACCTTAATCATTTGGAATGATATTGGTGAGATATTCCACAGAATGTCCCTTTACTGGGACTTGCCTTACATTTTCCTCATGAGTACACTGGAGTGGGTTTAGGAGTGAGAGCACAGACAGCCTTGTTTTTAATCCACTTTTTCACTGAGATCTGGCTCCTTTGTTTTCTTGGCTTTATGAAATGTACAGCATTACCTTCCCTCATGGTGAGTGAACTGAGATTTTATCTCCTGCTTTGATCTGCAGCCCATCGATATAGAAGCTTCAAGTCCCCAGGGTTTGGCAGACCTGCTGAGGGCCAAGGCTGACTGAGGCTCTCCTTTCCCTCCCAGGTCTTGGCTTTCATTTTGTATTTAGCCTTTAGGACCCTCACTTTTCTCCTCATTGAGCAATACCTATAGGAAGGTGTTCTTATATATATAATCCATCCAATTTTCTATGTTGTTTTCATGAGGATGGTTATTCAGGGGAGCATACTGCAGAGAAGAGAGCTCTTGGAGGGGTTCTGGCCTCTCTCAAAACTGCAGCCCATGCCTCACAATGTTTATTCTGTGGATGTGTGTGGAGCACTTATGAAACCGAGCATTTGTTAGGCACTCAGGGAACACGTGCTCTGCTGTCTTTGTGCCTTTAGATTGCAGAGACTAGCAGGGAAACAGTATGTGCTGGAACTGCTCAGCGGGGAGGCTGGAGGACAGTATCACTGGGGCCTGAGAGTGAGGCAGGGAATACAGAGTGGTGACTCTAGACTGGGAGCAGGGATCAAGCCAGGGCTGCCTGTAGATCACCATAAAAATGTGCAATTTCATCCTAAGAGCACTGAGGGCCACTGAAAGTCTTATTTGAATCAGAAGTATGGAGATAATTTATGGGGGGTTTTCAAAGGTTCTCTCCAGGTGTTAGCAGGAATATGTTGGAATTAGATACATCAGCAGGTTGTTGCCACAGTTTGGGTGGTGAATGGAGATGGAAACAGTGGGCTCTGAGAAATACTTAGGAGACAGATGGACAGAAGGTGATGGTTTGGACGTGAGGAGCATGTGATGGAGTTGGATGGTACCCATCTCTGGAGGGAACAACTGAAGGAAGAGTAAATGCTGCCTGAGAATAGAACCTGGAAAAAAGGACACAGGGCTGTAGTGGAAAGGCTGTGGGCTAAGCTGATAATATATCCACTTAATAGCATCTCTCAGGTACACCAGAGGAACCGTCATGAAGGCTGGAGTCCAGGGCTCAAAGATGAGAGCTTACCTGGAGACCTGGATGTTTCCTAAGACAGAGAGGGAGATGGAAACACAGGCTGGTGTGGGTGAGAAACAGTCATGGGGGAGAACAGGTCATTTCTCACTTGAGAGGGGTCATTATGTGACTCTGTCTGTGATTCCCTCCAATGCCAGAAGAAAGTGTTTTAGGTCCTGGGATGCATTAATACACGTCTCAGTGTGACTTACAAAAGCCCTTTCTGGCCTATGTTATTATTGGAAGCTGGCCTTTTCCTGCCTGCTCAATATCACTCCCCACCTGACTTGCTGCTGTATTTAGAGTATTCCTCTTGTTCATCAAAAGCCACCACAGACATTCTAAGAACGTTAGAACCCATGCCTTCTGGAATAAAGTCCACAGCAGAGTACGTGGCTTTCTCAGGTAGAGTTAGGAAGCCTGAATCCAAGGCTAAACCTTGTGGTCTCTCGCCAGCACCTCAGAGCACCTGGGCACTCTTTTTAGTAGCAAGGTGAGTGCTGGTAGCTGAGTTTAGACATCTGGTTCTCCTAGGCAACTCTGGACAATTGCCGGGGAATGGATAGGAGGGCACCTGCCATCACCAACTTCTGAGTAAGGCAGGCTGCTAGGTAGACACCCTGGGCTGAGCCTAGGAAAGGAGAGAGTGTATCTGCAGGATGACAGAGGAGGTGGGGAAGAGGTGGAGCAGAGGGTACACAGATCAGACACCCAGGAGTCACCCAACCTTCCGTAGGGTACTTGACAATCTCAGATTTTCACCCGGCGTTCTCCCTTTGTCCATTATGTGAAATCAGGAAATCATTTAGATGATGGTTTAATCTTGAAAACTAGCTGAAACAGTTCAATGTGTTGTCTCTCCCAAGGGCAGTTGCATTTAGGAGAGTGAATTGCCTGGAGTGAGTGCCAGGTGGGTTTTAAAGGCATTCCTACTGGAAGATGAAAGGGGACAGCAAGGCCGTAAGGGTCTCCTGAAAGTGTTCTGGCTTGAAGATACTTCCCATGCCCTAAAGGGGGCTGCAGGGTGGCCTGCCCTCCCATCAGTAGCCCCTCATTCAGGCCTAAGTCTCACCTTCAGAGGGCCTTCAGATGAGTCTCACAAGCCTCCTGCTACAGGAAGAGCTGACCAGGATGCTAGCCACTACATTTGAAATCTACAGCCATCTCCGCTGTAGGGCATGCACTCCATTGGCTGCCCCTGCTTCATGACTGAGCGCAGCAGGGATGCAGAAGCTGACCCCACCTGTGGACTTGAGACTCCCTTATCAACCAGCGAGGCTCAAGTATTCCTCAACGCCTTTGCCAAACCCTCAGAACTGGACAATCTAGGATGAGCCACCTAATCTCCTCTCTTCCTCTTTCACTTCATATTAGATTCATGTCCTTGTCTGACAGGTCTCAAAGCCTCCTTAACTCCTCTAACCATAGCTACCATTTTTCTTTTGCATGACTGTTTCCCCTGACAGACGCCTTCACACTTAACACACATCTCCATGTCCCTTTGCTAGCAATGCCTTGTTACTATCCTGTGTTTAAATCTACTGTCTTTGGATGTACCGGAGCCTCACTCGTTAGCATTGGGACTTAGTGAAGGGTCTGGCCAAGTATGTCTTTTCGTGTGTTGGTAGGACTCTCGGGGAAGAAAAGATACGGCAGAAGAAAAGCTTGTTTAGCTAGTCTAGACCTCCCTTGCCATTGATGAATGAAATTTCTCTTTAAGTAGCTAAGAAATGCTTGAATAAGGAGGGGGGAGAATGAGGAGGAAAAGGAAAGGAGGGAGGGAGGAAAAAATGAATGAAGGAAAGAGAGGAAGGATAACCCAAACAAGCATGGTGACTTGTGTTTGTAATCCTAACACTCAGGAGACTGAAACTGGATGAGTCATGTGAATCTGAGACCAGTCTGGGCTATGTCATGAGGTCCAGAGCATAATTTGGCTGTAGTAAGACCTGTCTCAGATGAGGAGGAGGAGGAGGAGAAGGAGAAGGAAGAGGAAGAGGAGGGAGAGGAAGAAGGAGGAGGAAGAGGAGGAAAAAACACCAGCTTTTATTATAACAACTTTTGTTATAACACCCCAAGCCCAAAGATAAACCAAACCAAATCTATTTTCGGCTGGCTAGCTAGGTAAGTTATTTAAGACATGATGTAAAATGATATGGTAGGGAATAAAATAATTCAAAGAGTTATATGCATTAAAAACCTGTACAATATCATTATATCTTGTAGTTGGTGGTCATGTGAGAACTAGTCCTGCTTTAGCTCATCTGTACTTCCAGAGAAGCCTCTCCTGGTTCTGAGGAAGCTTATAGTGAATCTAGAAGCTGTCAGAAGCCAGGCAGAGGGGAGAGGAAAAGCCTTTTGGAAAGGAAGCCAGAGCACTGGGCGCTTGTGAGCCTGAGGCAGCCCTGGACACAGCTAACAGCACTAGCAGCCATCCTCTGCCTCCTACGTTGTGTGGAGCAGCAGCAGCCGGAACCGGGCACAAAGACTCAGCCAGAAGATTTCTGCTGCTCAAGGTCTCCCTGATCTTCCAATTCGGAATATTCCAAAATGCCCCCCACAGTCCTTACCTGTGCTGTGTGCAACATCGCAAGCCCACACTTCAAAAGCAGGGCTACACCTGGCCCGTCGCTTAGGACTCAGCACAATGACTCCTGTGAGGTGACCCACAGCAGAGGAAGTAAGATGGACAAATGGAAACCTGTCACACACAATCCCCGTGCAGGGTCTCTGCAGATTCATGTCTGTTGGAATTGCTCTTCATTCTCAATTTCTGAAATCCAGAGAAAACTTGACTAGATTATAAACTGGGTTTTTCTTTCTTTCTTTCAGCTTTGCACTGTAATTAATTGTCTGGTGGTTCCTCGGATGGGAATGACATTCAGATCCATTTAAACTAATGAATTGTTGTTTGCAAGCGATACAGTTGCCTCTGGTTTAATGAGTGGCTCCTAATAGACTCTCACAATGGACATTTGATTCTTCGACAGGGAAGGCGATGCTGACAGCCTTCCTTTTCTGTTTTTTTTTCCCTAGAGTCTTACTGACCCTGGATCAAAGCTCAGGAAGCCGACGACAGTCTGGCAATGGGCAATTGTTTGAAAGACTGCCCTTGAGCCGGTGCCCTGGACCCTGGGCTGGAGGACTCAGGAAAACACACCCCACCCTTACCCGAAGCACCACGGAGGTACAGAGGATGATATACTACTTGTGCTTTTAAATGCAGAAATTCTACCAAGAACTTAAGGACAAGAACCTATTACTTTATGAAATCAGACTGCTGCTCTACAGAGTCACACAGGAACCTGATTGTGTTCAGGGGGAGAGAAAGGCAGATTCTGTCAAATTGGATTTAAAATGTATTAGAGGCTCTGAGTGTTTGAGGGAACCCTAGGGCGATGCTGAGTGGGAATCTTACAGAGAGAAAAATGCATGCCTGAAAATTCTGCTTGGTTCATACATCCATTCACTTCATCATAAAGCAAACCCATTGTGTGCTCAGCAGTGCTCCGGTGATGAGTGATAGGGAGACAAATAATAGGCAACACTACAGGACTGACTCTCTCCTCTCTCTCTCTCTCCTCCTCCTCCTCCTTCTTCTTTCTCTCTCTCTCTTTCTCTCTCTCTTTCTCTCTCTCTCTCCTCTCTCTCTCTCCTCTCTCTCTCCTCTCTCTCTCTCTCTCCCCTCTCTCTCTCCTCTCTCTCCCTCCTTCTCCTCCATCTCTCTCTCTCTCCCTCCTCTCTCTCCCTCCCTCTCTGTGTGTAGCTGGGGCTCCAACTCAAGGCTTTCTGTGTGAGAAGCAAGTATTTCATCCCTGAACTTACAACTCCAGCACAGACACAACCTGCTGTACTTTTTGTAGGTAGGGAATGTGCTGGGAACTAGGCAAGACCTGTCCCAGGATACGTGCATTTATACCAGGTATCTGTGTATATGAGAACTGACAAGGACCACGCCTTCAAGCTCATCCAGTCCTGTCCAGGATGGCAATAATAATTTCCTCACCTCTCAGGGCCTGCTGCTGAGATCTGCCTGAGCTGTGTATCTCTTGTCCCATTGACCTCCTTCCCTCCCTGCTCCTCTCCCCCTCCCCCTTCGTGATAACAATGGGCTAGCAGAAGAGGCTCACAGAGAAGGAGGATTAGGAAGGATCTGGTGGAAAAGTGGAGACCACTTTGGTATCACTGGAAAGTCATTCTAAGCACAGGGGACACAAAAAGCTAGCCGCCTTTCATCCCTGGAAGAGACATGCTTTTACTGTCTTCATCTGCTTCTTCTGCCCTTCTTCCTGCTGCCTCCAACTTGTGGCTCCACGAAAATCAAGTGTCTCCAAGGCCAATTGTCCATGGCCGTGGAGGAAGCGTGCAAAGTGATATTTTTCTCTGAATTACAGCTGGGGCAGGAGAGGCGGCTGCTTTACATGTGTCAGCCTCACATGCCCGGGGAGGTGGCTGTGCTAAGCTGTAACAACAGCGCTCCATGCCACCAGGCAGCAAATGGATTTTGGTTCCGCTTTAATTTCTAGCAAACGGCCATGCCCACGCCACATCCATCAGCAGGAGCCGATTCTGCTGCTGAATTAACAGCCTTGTTTAATGGCTGCCTCACTGCTTATCACACCCCGGTTTGATTAAATTGTTATAGAAAGAGATGTTTTGGCAATAAATATCTGCCAGGGATTTCAATCAGGTCCTGGGACCACCATTGCTGAATCATGGTTCTTTTCAATAAATGAAAGTTGCGTCGGCACTGGTAGGGCAGACTTGGGGTCAGAGGGAGACAGAGTAGACACGGAAATAGTAACAATGGACAGGTGGCTCGTGGCCTAGCGGGCAGCGCTGCTTTGAATGAGAGTAGACCCCATGGGCTCTGAATTGGAATACGTCATCCCCAGTGGGTATCACTGTTTGGGTAGGATTTGCAGATGTGGCCTTGCTGGAGGGAGTGTGCCACTGGGTGTTGTCTTTGAGGTTTCAAAAACTATGAACTATTCTCAGCTTGTGCCCTGCTTCCCCATTGTGTTTTGAGATGTGAGCTCTGAGTTATTCCTGTTGCCATAACTCCCTGCCATGATGAATTCTGTCCACCTGGAACCATAAGCCCAAACTAACTCTTTCTTCTATAAGTTGCCTTGGTCATGGTGTTTTATCACAGCAGTAGGAAAGCCACACACCAAGGCACAAGCCAGAGAGCCCACCATGCCTCCAGGCCTCCTTCCTGGGTCTTTAAGGCAAGACCTCCTCTGTTCTGGGAAGAAAGAAACCATCACCACTAGCCCTGTGCTCTCTGTACCTTGGCCGAGCTTCTCTGGAAAAGCCAGAGGAACGGGAGACCAAGAGCAAAGGAATGTAGTGCCGTTTACTTGTGGAGTTTTAAGACCTCTCGGAGCATATATTGCCTCCTGGCCCCAGGTCATCTTCTAGGTACTTTCTGTACCACATGATCAACACAAAGGAACCAGGGAGATTGCCATTGTCACCTCTGTTTTAGACACATGCAGAGGGGGCAGCAGACAGAAGCAAGGCAGGTTGACCAGTTCATACGGCTAAGAGGGTGGTGGAGCCAGGGTTTGCCCCCAGGGCTTGGCTTCAGCGTCTTACTCAGAACCTCCACCTGACAGCACCAAGCTTATGAGCCAGCAAACACTTCCCAGCACCTGCCTACTCCATCGTGAGTTAAATATGTTACACAGTATTGGAACTGGAAGATAATTAGATGTGGGTCTTGCCTCAAAGGAAATTGTGATGTAATTGGGGCAAGAGAAACACCTGCAAAATGGCTAAAAAGTAACGAAAAAGGACCACAAACATAAACAAACAATATATATAGCCTTTGATCTCAGGAAGCAGAGAGCTATCATCCCTTCTACCCCTGGCCTTAATGACTAAGCAGAACAATGCTGTGGTTAGAACTGGAGGTGGGGATAGACGGGTGAATGTCACATCAACTGTGATCAGAACAGACATGCAGCTAATCCAGGGTGGCTTCCTGGGAGCAGTGAATTTGTCAAACCCCGAGGAGAGAACCTATTTGAATGGGAAGCAGAGGAAGGCAAGGTCGTTGTCATGGCTCCAGTCTTTCCAGGAGCCATGGGGAAGTAGCTATAAATCAGGCGCTCTGAGGTGATCCCTGGCTTGGTGGAGGCTCCACTGACAGCGTGTAGCAAGGATGCAGAAGGGACCTCCACAAATTGCTCATTGGCATTGGCTGTGATAGGACATCAAGTTGATGTGTTCAAATGTGGACTAGAAGCTGAATAGCTCTTTGACTCGGTGTGAATGGCTCTTTGCCTTCAGAATGGGGAGAGGAAGAAATGAATAAACCTTCCAAGAAACTAATTAACCCACAGACAGTTCATGCTGTTGTTCTAATACAGACAGAACATGATAATGGACACATGGTTCACAGACAGCTCATCAGGAAACAAAGTAGACCAGGTTAATCAGTTTTCTCTGGTAGATAATGAAGCTGTTTCATTTTATTTTGGTTTATATCATGTGGGGCTCCCAAGGCTCAGTGAGTAGTACAAGGATGGCATCTTGCCAGAGAGAGAGAGAGAAAGAGAGAGAGCTGGAAGCAAGAGTCTTGCCCCCACACCTTGTCTTCATTACAGTCCATAGTAAAACATGTGTCATGGGAAAGGGGAAGTGGTGGGCTTACATTGCCTTCAAAGGGCAAAGAGAACCTCAGGCTGAAGCACAATCTATGGCCTTGCATACCAATCAGCAGTGAAGATGATTTGCTTTGTCATTAAATCGTAACCTTGCTGCACAGTGTCCCCTCAGATGCCCTGACTCAAACACCAGAGCCACTGTGGATTCTGGGAGCTTACAAATGGACTCGATTTTCCTCCAGGAGAGACTGTTGAGGTCCAGAGCTTGGGGTCATACAGCTGTCTTCCTTCCCCTGTTCTTGTGCTGGGCTAGCCCATGCAGCCACTCTCTACCTCCTACTGTGCACCTCACCAAGTCCTCCTGGGCCTCCCTGCCCCTCCTAGCCTGCTACCACTTGATGGTGCCTGTCAGCTCCCTGGATGTGAACCTCAGTTTCCTTGTTCAGCAAATGCAGAAAGATCTATGGCACAGTTTGTTGAAGAAGACTATTGGAGAAAGCATTGGGAGCTTTATAGAGAACACATGTGAGTACTCAGGAACGATCTAAGAATTGAGATAATGACCATGGTCACTCTCAACTAGGTCCTACAAATTCCCTGAGGCCAGTTGCCTTACCTCAGGCCCTAAGCAATAGTGCCCGCAAACGCCCACACAGACCTTTGGAAGCTCTGAAACAATGCAACAAAGTAAGCCATCGTTTCTCCATGTTGGGTTTCTTTCCTTCTGCTCTTCTTCTTCTTCTTCTTCTTCTTCTTCTTCTTCTTCTTCTTCTTCTTCTTCTTCTTCTTCTTTTCTTCTTCTTCTTCCTCCTCCTTCTTCTTCTTCTTCTTTTTTTAATACAACAATAGAAAACTGACTACCACCTGACAGCCTCATCTCTCATGACCAAAACTTGAGGTTGCTGCACTTATCCATCTGGCCATTTCACTAGTATCTCTTCTGCCAACATGTTCTTACATCATAAAAGAGGGAAGTCACCATGTAGGCACTTGATCTTTATTGATAATTATAATGACAAGAATAGGAAACTTTTGACTTTGCATCTGACAGAAACATCTTTAAATGTATGACCTACATGAGGGCTGGTTTCAGGTTGACATTGAACACCTATGAATCTATCCTCAAAGGATGTAGGGCTTTGGGGCAGGCCTGTAAGAAAGATGTTTAGGGGTCAGTATCCCTTCCCTGTATTTCACTACATTTCCAAAGCAGGAAACCATCTACTGGTCCCTTGGGTTCGGCTCGCCCTGCTTGCTCACACAAAACACAGATGCCAAGACACACACGGTTGCACAAAGGGTCCAAGTGCACGCAGTTAATGTAGCATAAATTACTCCGTGGAGATATGCAGATTTTGTGTGGTCTGTCCTATCAGGCAGGATTACAGCTCCTTGAAGCTTTGAATCTATTCCCCTTCACAGGCCACTGGACAGCTTGCAATGAAACACACGGTTGCCTTTTGTTTGCCTTGATGCCTTGGCCGTCATCCCCAGTGTGGCCATTCGAGCTGTGTTCCTTTCAGCTCAGACCCCTCCCTTTGTCCTCCTTTCTAGTCTCTTCCCCCCAGGTCTCTGGCTCCTTCATTCTGTCCCCACCAGTATTCAGGGCCAGGATGTCTCAGGGACTGGCACACTCATAGCCTTTCTAGCTCTGCCCAACAGTACTAGTTCTGTACTACCAGGTAGAAGGGAATTGCCCATAGGACAGCTACACCTTTGGCAATGCAGGGAGAAGGTGCCAGAATGAAGTGCAGCAGGACAGCTCTGAGGTGACTGGTCTCCGCTCACTTCTTAACTTACCAGTGGGAGGTACAGGGTCCTGAACGCAGCAGTCCAGTAGTTGTGCCCTGGTGGGTCCATGCAGAACCTTGGAAAACAACCGGGCATGGTGTCTCCTACATGAAACACAGCCAAGATAATTGTCCCTAATCAAGGTGGTGCCTGCCCTAGAGCCAGACAAATGGGTAGATGGGGGTGACCTCAGGCCCGCTTCTCTGAGTGCCTATAAAGTTAGGAGTGTGTATCACTTCTCAAGGCTGCTATGAGGAAATGCATGTGGAAAACTAGCATCTCCACCAAGTCAACATCCAGAACTGCTTGCTCCTACCTCCCACCCTCCTTGCTTTGACCCTGTCATTGGATTGTTGGGAGTATCAAACAAGTGTTCTCTGAACTGCCAGGAATATGCAAGTGGTACATTAGAACAGTAGTGTGTGCATTTGCTGCGAAAGCCTGGAGACTTGTAAAGAGGGATTTTCTTGAAAGATCAAGAAATATTGGCTCTAGGGACTGAGGAATGCAGGCAAAGGCCAGAGTGCTTGGGTCGCATGAATGAGATCCCCAGCATAAACGAACAAGTCACAATTGGGTCTGTTGTAACAAGCAGTATACGGGCTAAAGCAAACAGATCTAGAATGAGCACAACATCACAACATTAAAGAAACAAAAGATTTAAGGCTTGTTCTTAGGGGTGAGGATGGAGCTGAGCACTAGAACAGTTTACGACCATGCACAAGGCCCTAGGCTTGATCCCTAGTACTATAGGAAGAAAAAATGTTTCCTGAGAACAAAGGGTCATGCAAGGAAAGATTTCAGCAGAAGCAGCCTGGAGATTTTCTGTGGAGACTTTCTTAACCTCAGCTGTACTGACATTAGGAACTAGCCCATTCCTCGTCAGGGAGTCCTGGGTGTTGCAAGATGTTCGGCAGGATCCCTCACTTCTACTCACTAGGGCCAACAGCACCACCCCACATAGTAGCATCCCAAAGCATGTCCAGCCAGACATTGCCTCGAGGTACACAATCTCCTATTGCATTAATCCCTCCAGAGACAGAGAAAAGAGGCCAGAAGAGGATGCCTCTGGATGCAGACCCATCTCTGGATGCCGAGATAGTGCCTCAGCAGCCATTAGCAGGCAAAATGCTTTTAAATAAGCAAATTTTAATTTAGACCTAAATCTCCATTATTGCCCGAAGCTGGAGGAAAATTGGTGACCATTTAAAATTATTAATTGGAGCCTGCTGCAAATCAGTGGAGGGTGAAAAGCAGAAAGGGCTTGGATGATGAACAGAGGGGAAGAGGAGGGGAAGGAGGAGAGGGCAGGGGAACAGCTGGTGCAAACTGACTGAGGAGGGACCTCCTTGCTGGGAACAGGGAGTCCTGCCAGGGAACCTGAGGCCATGTCCCAGGGAGAGCCTAGTAGCCTAGGGCCTGCAAAAGAAACTAAGTTTCCAGGGTTTGGGAGCAAACCCAGCAGTCAGGAGCTGAAACCCAAACCCAAACTCAGTTCTCTGGGGGCCGTGGCATGACAGATGAAGTAAGCTCCCCAGAAAGGAAGGGCGAGTTCTGAGTACAGCTTTAGGTGTGTTCCTAAAGCACTAAGCAGCTTGGTGCTGTGCTTTTCAAAGACTGTTTCGGTGGATGAATCAATTCTTCCCTCGTTAGACTGAGTGAAAGGTAATAATGTGGGTTGAAGGTCTGCATGCCTTCACGACAAACTCTGCCTGTGGGTCTCGGAGGATTGATGGACGTGGAGGAAGCCAGCGGGGATTTGAGAGAGAGCCGCTCTGATGGAGGCGGCAAGGGGCTTTGGGAGCAGCAGCAGGGCTGCATCTGAGAGAGAAGGGGCTAAGGAGGATCCTCTGGAAAAACGGTACGGGCTGAGGAGCATCCGGAGTGGAGAGGCAGGACCCTGAGGGATCTGCATGGAGGGTGTAACAGGCACTGGAGGATGGCATCATTGTTGGGAGGGGCTGCGGCCTCAAGCTTGCTGTGTGCCCATCAGTGAGTCCCTAGTAAATCAGTTTCTCTTCTTTAGAGTCTCTTTTGTGGACACTTGGGTCAAGAAAAGCCAGCTTAATTGGCCAAGCTAGAACACAACACTCCCTCCATTCCCCACCCCACCCCCCTCACTCCTTGGCCCTGGCTTCTGGCCACTGAATGCTTGGAGAGGGAGGAAAGGGGGAATAGTGTGAACCCTGTGTTCTGGGCTTCAGGAGAGGGAGAGAAAAGTCCCTCAGGCAGGGTGGTGATAACAGCATCTGAAACAGCAAAATAGTGACTCCCTCAAGGCTGCCCAACCAGAAAGCTGCAGGCTTCGGCAGGCATTCAAGAGTCTCAATTCTGCATCAAGGGTGGCTGGCCCAGTCCATGCTGCTCATTTTAAGAAAGCCGTGTCTGTGAATGCAAAGTTAAGTGTGGATTATCACTGGGTGGAGCCTGGGCTAGACTGAGGACCCCAAGGCCTTCCTGAGGCATATCAGGAAGAGGATCAGTACTGTGAATCTTACCACCCGCCCACCCACCTCAGCCTCCACCATCCTCTCCCTGACCTTCTTTCCCTTTGACAAGGCGTGCGTGGTCTTCAATAATGCAGGCCCCACCTAACACAGAAGAGGCCTGTCACCCAAAAATAACTTGAAAAGCAGACAGAGGGAAGCAGATAAGCATTCAAAATCATTTATTTATAGCACAGAACACAAAGCGTCAAAGAGACCACAGGCAAGCAACAGCCACAGCACCCTTGGGGGGGAGGGCAGCGGGGAGCCCCTCCCACCCCGCCGAGCTGTCTCAATAGTGTGCTTCCAGATGTGGCCTGCTCAGGGTGGGTCTACAGAGAAGGAAGGGACATGGCAAGGTACAAGGGGAAGAGAATTCAAGAAGGAGAAACACGCCAAGATCTCAGTTGAGTATTAGATTTAAAAGCTTCAGCAAGAAATTGGGGGACTAAGACTTCTTCACTGGAAGGGTTGTGCAGAAACTGGGGACCCCGTAGGACACACTGGTAGAATGACTTGCACGAGCTTGGAGGTGTGAGCAGGTCAGCATTTTCTATTGTTACTTATTGCTAGGAAAAATAAATCACACTGACTTGTGTCCCATTCCTTCTGCGGGGAAAGACTTCAGCCCTGTCTCTCCCCTCTTCCTCCTTAGCAGCTCCCTTCCTGCCCGTGGTAAAGAAGTCTGTCCGCAGCCCAGAGAGAACACCATGCATCAGACAACCTCTAAATCCCCCGTCAGCCAGAGATTCTAGAATGCTCTAGCACTAGATCTAACCTTTAGAAGAAAAAAAAAAAACCAACAAAAAAGATAAAAAAAAATGTGTTACATAAACAATTATTTCTGAAGAAAAAAGGGATGAGAAGTCAGATAATTTCAGACTTTCAGTAAAGAATTACTTCTGCAAGAATTTCCACAATAAAAGTGGTTTTAAACCTCTTAGTGTATATTTTGTTATTGAAAGCCAAAATTAATATACTGGCTAATCAAATTGGACAACATTAACCTCAAATGTCACTGAATACTGAAAACATGTACAGCCAGATCCAAATGAACAAGATTCTGTCTAGATCATCAAAGTATAGGACAGCTTGGCTCCTAGTCACAGATGGTCAGCTCCAAGGCCAGTAAAGCAGCCAGCCGAGACAGGAGAGGCATGCCCTTCGACACCAACGCCATTCCTTACCCAGTGTGATTGCCCCTAACAGCAGTTGAGATGATGAAATGTTGGTTTGTAGAGGCAAATTGTAAATCCTACTTGACCAACCATGTGACATTCAGCGTGATCCATGAACACAGGCAAAATGGGAGGCCCTGGAATCTACAAGGGTAAACATGTTGTATTTATGGCATCTTCCACCTGCTGGCAAGTCTGGGGGACTGCTTGGGTGCCATGGTCTGAGCAAGAAAAACAAGACAGAACCTTATCCTCCAGGAGCTCACTAGATGTGGTAGTACACACTTGTAACCCTGGCATTTGGAAGGCTGAGGCAGGAGGATCAAGAGCGGGATCCCAACCTTGGCTGCACAGTGAGATGTTAAAATGGAGCTCAAATTCCCCTGAGGAAGAAAGGTGATTTTTTTTTTCAAACAGCTGTAAAAACGGTTTGTTTTGCAATAAGATGAATGCCCTGCAAAGTCATCAGAACAAAGAATTCCTGTGCCATACTCCCCCACCCAGACACCCTGATTGTTAACAGTCGCTGCATTTGCTCTGTGGATCAGCAGTTTTTTCCTGAGGCACTTGAAACTGAGCTGCAGACTGCACATCCCATCATTCCTAAGTACCCCTCCATGTTGGCCCAGAACAAGAGCCTTCTGCACATCGCCACCCTATGTCTATAGCTTTCAGAAAGTAAATGCTGGTTCAGTAGCATTACAACAGTCTGTTTTCAGTTGTTGATAACCACAGAAGGGGGATGCTCAAATGAGGGTCACTTTGGCTCAGAATTTCAGTGGAAGGTCAACGGGCTACATCTGGAGATGGCCTTCCTTCTGGCAGAGTCAGGAAGTCACACAGGGAAGTACACAGTGAGACACAAAGTCTGGAAATGTAAATATCCTTTGGCCTCTCTCTTTTCTTGTATAGCTAGTAAACTCAATTATGGGGTCCTTATTTAATACTTATTTAATACTCATCACCTGCTAAAAGTCTCACAGCTAAAACACCACCATCCTATCAAGTCTCTACCCTCTTCATACTAAAAATGAAGATGGAGTTTCAGGATATGAACCCTTAAGAGACAAGTACAAACCATGTCCCAACCTCCACCCAATCCCACAAACTCCCTTCATCAATGACTCTTTCCTTTGGGACCCATGATGCCATTGGGGACACTTTCCCCTGGGCATGATGCCACTGTAGCCTCCTCTGCCAGCAGTCTTCCCAGTCATCCTCATGGGATCAGCATTCTCAAGAACACAGGCCTTGCCTTCTCTACAGTGCCTCTCCATGTGGGTGGGCTGCAAGCCTCTTTCTGGTAGAGACAGGTTAGGGTTCCTTGGCAGAAACTGGGTCGATTCCCTGGTCACATTGCTAAGTTCTCTAGCAGGGAGTCATCTCACTTCTTAGTGTTCTATGATGCCTAGCTTCCATGGCTAACTCTTTTCTGAATCAGATACCCCAGGTGATACTGACCGGTAAATCTCTATTTCCACAATCCTATCCTTATTTATTTGGTGTCATGCTTTAGTACTTTAAAATTATGTTATTTTAATTTGTGTGTGTGTGTGTGTGTGTGTGTGTGTGTGTGTGTGTGTGGTGTGGGAGGGCTTGTACATATTAGTGTAGATGCCTGTGCCAGTACAGAATCCTCTGGAGCTGGAATTGTAGACAGCTATGAGCTGTCCAGCACAGGTACTGGGAACTGAACTGGGGTTCTCTGAAAGACTAATAGATGCTCTTAACTGCTGAGCCATCTCTCCAGCACCTGCTGTCATACTTTATAAGAGCTTTCTCAAATTTAATATTCTTATCAGTGTGAGGCCCCAAGGTTCCTATTTTGTTCACTGAGTTGTATCTGATACTATTATTATTTATTTTCATACTCAGATCATCTTTCATCTTCCCCATCCCTGCCTGGAATCAATCAATCTTTTCTCTAAGGAGTACCAGTTTCTTTTAATGATGAGTGAAATTTAAAAAGCGCATTTGAACTATGATGCACTCCTGGTTTGCTGTGGTGTCATGTTACGCTGGTTAGTTTAATCTGGGAAGAGGGAACTTCAGTCGAGGAATCGTCTCCATCAAATTGACCTTTAGGAAACTCTGTGGGGGACATTTTCATTATTAATGACTAATAGGGGTGGACCTGTCCCAGGGTGGGTGATATGACCCGTGGCTTGGTGGTTTTAGGTTGTATAATACAGCAATATGGGCAAACCTGGAAGAGCAAGCCAGTGCATAGCGTTCCTCCGTGGTTTCTGCTTTGGTTCCTGCTTTCAGATTCCTTCTCTTCTTGTGTTCCTGCTTTGGTTTCCTTCAGCAAAGGACTGCAAATGGGACATGGAAGTCAAATAAGCCCTTTCCTTTATTAGGTTGGTTTAGTCTGTGTTTTATCTCAGCTATAGAAACCTAACCAGAACACATGGCTTCTAGACATGCTCAGCAGATAGAGCTAGGAAGCATATGTATGTATATATGTATATACACACTCATACTATTTGTGGGGGTTAGGGGGTGGGTGGAGAGTGTAAGAGAGGGAGGGGAGAGAGAGAGAGAGAGAGAGAGAGAGAGAGAGAGAGAGAGAATGGGATCACAATGATTCTTCAAATTGCAATCCTACATTTTTGAGTTGTAGACTCTCCCATTGTTGGGACCATTTCCAGAAGTGAGAAAGTTGATTCTTACTATCATGAACACACACACACACACACACACACACACACACACACACACACACACACACGTATTTGCCCAATCCATGTACTCATCCCACCTCTCTCAAGCATGCTGACCTCTCCTTTGCCTGCCTCTCCCTTCACCTTACACTTTGGAGGCCAGAGGGGACTGTGTCCATCCTGTGTTTTGTGCTCCCTGTCTCCCTGCTGTTAACTGTTCTGAGAGGAGAAGGAACAATGGAGAGAGAAAGGAAGATGGGAAGGGCTGATTGGGCTTTGAAGCTTCCTCCCAAGCCTTGTGTCCTTTTCTGTTTGCTGTGCCCCTTTGCCTGAGATTCATTGTACAACAGAATAGCAGAGCATTCTGTACCATGGTTTACCCTTTTGTTCTGATGCATGTAGCATTGATTTGTATCGTCCATTTCTTCCTTCTTTCCTCCATACAACCTGGCCATTGTGGGTCATCCAGAACACTCAGGTCATATAGTAGGTGCAAGCATAAAAATCATAAGGGAAAAGAAAGCTCATCATGACGGAACATTCTAAGATAGCACTCAATGAATTATGTATTTGCCTAATCACCTCTCCTTGAGTGCAAGCAAGACCTATGATTTGCTTCTATCCAACAGGAGGTGGCAAGTAATGGATGTCGTTCCCACAATAACATCACCATGTGATATGAAATTTTAATAGCAGACTAGAGTGAGAGAGTCTCCAGCTCTCCTTGAGGAAGAAGGCTGCCCTCTCCTAAGAACCTAGAACCCCTGAGGCACATGGCAGGGAACGGAAGCTGCCATGGACAGGTGTGCATGGCAATGAGAGCAGAGGGTTTGGTATTACATCTAAGGGGCATGACATCTGCCATGTGGGCTTGGAAGAAGAGCCTGGGCTCTGTGAGGAACATAGCCAACCTGACCCTAAAACTGAAAGCCAAGAGACTCGGAGTGGTGGGTCCACTTAACCAGTGTCTGGGTTCTATACCATAGAAACTGAGCTCATAAGTGAGCACATGGTGTTAGGGGTGACTCCATTTGAGGTCATTTATTATGCACAACCACTTCTCTCTTGCTCACTAATGGCGAAATATAATCACCCATTTTAGAGTATTACTGATGAGGCTATATGAATTTATGTGTATATTGTAGAAATTCGTTCCAAATGTATCTGCTAGAAGAGAATATTGATTCATTTATGATGTATGTCAATAATACTCTAGGAAACAGAAACACCTAGATTTTATAGTACAATTATTCACTAGTGCTTATCACATGTAGCCCCTACATTAAGGAGGTGGAGTGGTGTAATGGCGCAGAGAATGGATTGTGGGACAAGATGCCCAGGTTTAAATCCCAACTCAACTACTTTTTGATTGTGTTGCAGTTATCTATTGTTACACAGAAAAAAATACCTTAAAACATAATGGCTTTGAATAACAGTTTATTCCCTTACAGTTTTGAACAGGGTTGCTCTTCTGTTCAGGCAGGTGTTGGTTGAGTTCATTCAGGCACCTCAGTGCTCTTTCACATGGGTCTCTCTCTCTCTCTCTTGATGCATAGTATGCTTGGGCCCCCACCCAGTGTGGTGGTTTCAAGATGGTTAGGATTCTAACATGGCAGCTGGCCTCCATGAGGGAAGACAGATCGTGTAGCGTCTCTTACTACTCATGCCATTCATCAAAGCCAATTTGGAGTGCGGCAGAATGGCTTCCACTCGTTTCCACTGAATGAGTGGTAAAAAAAAAAACGTATAGCCATCTTTAACCCACCGTAGTTTGGTTAAACAAGTTATTTTCGAGAACTAATGGCAATTTCTACTTCACAAAGTCGTTGTGATGATTACATGACTGCATGCCTGAAAGCTGCTTATTATCGTGCCTGAGCACAGTCGCCGTTATGTAAGTACTTATTATGTCACTAGACTTAAATGAGAGTGTTATTCCCATTCTGAGCTGTCAGCTCCTGGGGAGCATGTATTATGCTTAATACATCTTTGTCCTTCACAATTCTGACACTTCAGATATGTGAGCTTAAGTAATATGAAATTGGACATTATTTGACCTTCTTTGTCACAAAACGATGGCTATTTCATTTGGCTCAACCTAATAGAATTTGTCTAATAGGTGTTTATTATACACGTGCTAACAACTTTATTTTTATTTAAAATTTTTTTGCATAACCAATTGAGTCAACCAACAGCAGCCTAAATGTGCCTTTTGAAAGTCAGCCTTACATGTCCAGCAGTCTCCTTTTAGATGGATAATAGGCAGCCTAAGCTTAGTGTGTCCAAAATGTAACCCTCAGCACCAGTGACTATCACATGCCCCTTTCTTACTCAGTTTTCATCAGTTCATGAAAGGGCATCATTTTTAAGGTTTTGAAAAGTCAAGGTATTCCTTGACTTTCCATTTCCTCACAGGCAATTCACAATTAAATCTTGTCAGGCTTCATTCAAGAGATTCTTCTAATATACGTCCACAGCTCCCCCCGACCCCAGGCTCCCTTATCTCTTACCTCATCTCCTTAATGCTCTCCCAGTTTCACGCCTGCCCCCCAAGTCCTATAGTCTAGTCAGAGCCCCGAGTGATTGAAAATGTGAGACTTGGTTTTGGGCACTCCTCTCTAGGGCCCCAGTGCCGCCACCTCTTTGATCTGGTGGGCTACCTTCTCCTCTCACCTGCTCTTTCACCACACTCATCGACTGTTACATAGCTAACCCCAAATCTCCCTAGAATGCCCTTCCCCTGGATACTGGGACTACAAGGAAAACAGCAAGAGCCAAAAGAAAGGCAGCACTAGACACAAAGCTAAGCAAGTTCCCAGCTCCCCTTGTACTGTCATGAGGAATCCAGCGTCCTAGACCCATTTCGAATCAGGGAGAGGTACTTGCAAAAGCACTGTCAGGTGTATCTTTCCTCCCAATTTTCACATTCCCTCCTGACATGAGAGGGAAGCTTAAGAAGCCCAAGACACGTATAAGACTCAATAGCTCACAAAGCTTACAAGACTCATGAGGCCCCTTCAGGAGGATGCGAGACGAGTCAACAGTTTTTGAAGAAGGACTCTTAAGTGGTGTAGCTGCAAAAAAGTTGCACAGGGGAGTGACTCTGGGGAAGCAGCTTCCGGGAGACATCACTCATGCTGGGGTGGGCCTTTCAGTGATGGGCCTGCCTAAGAGTCACCCATGCGAGTAACTCCAATAAACTCACCAAGAGGGATGGAATTGCTTCTTTGGTCTGTTTCTTTCCCTGCATCCGGAGTGAGTAAGCATTCCTGTGTCTCCCAGGAAAAGGAATGTAGTGCACAGAGTACAGACCTGACTAGAGCAAGAGACTTTGGGAAATACTGAATAAGGGATTATACAAATGCACCATACATGCATCTGTACATGAAGTGTATTGAATGCTGTTCTGACCATTTTCAGATCTGCAGACATCTGAGAGAATATGTTGTGTACACGTTTAGAAAATTGAAGCCTTGAATGTTGATGCATGCCTGTAATCTCAGCAGTCAGGAGACTAAAGCATCACAAGTTCCAGGAGTCAGAAGCAGAGGAATCATGAGTTCCAGGCCAGCCTAGGCTACATAGTGAGACCCTGTCTCAAAAAAGAGAGAGTGAGAAAGAAAGGGGGAGGGAGAGAGGGAGAGAGGGGGGAGAAGGGAAGGGAAGAGAAGAGAAAAGAGAAGAGAAGGGAAGAGAAGAGAAGAGAAAGAGAAAATTGTAAATAAAAAGCAGAAGTCTTCCTTGTGTCTGTGGGCTCCTCTGCTCAAAGGTGGTCATGGTTAACATTTTGTTGCCATAGTTTGAGGGTAAGAGAGGGTGAAAGCTGCCCCTGAAGTTTCCTTCTTGTTTCTTGGAGACTGTGATTCCATCATCAGAGAGATTCTTCCTTAATACCTCCTGTGTTGCTCAGACTGCCTTCCTTCCCATGTACAAAAAAGGCCATGACCCATCCCCCCAATCTACCCTACCCCACGTTGTACTTTTTGAGCTGAAGTGACTCTGAATCTAAAGGCTAGCAAGCCACTAAGGAATGTCCCACACTGGAGGCCGTGCCCAAATTCCTTTCTTCCTGAAGTCTTGCCCTATAGTTGTGAGGCAGCTGTGGTAAGCAGAAAGGCACTGGGAACATGGATGGCAATTACGCCTTCTGTTAAAGGAGCCTTTGTCTAGGGAATGTCTTTCATGTCAGGAGAGTTATACCCTCTGTCAGACTGACAGCATCTCTGTCTTCTCACCCACAGAACTGCAAATTAAACACACCCAAACACCCTTCCTGTACAATTATATAATACTAGAGAAAACAGAGGACAACACAAGCTATTCTATTAAAAAGCCTTGGTTTTGCTGAATATTCTGTGTTCCCTATTCTATTAGAGGACAGGAAGTGAGGGAGGCTGAGGCAGTCCCCTGGACTCACACTGAGCCTCACTACACAGGCAGCATTCATTTGCCCACAGAGATAAGAAGACATCTCGGGCCGCTGGGTCCAGAAGATCGAAGAAGGCCAGGGCTGCCTGGAAATATGCATGCTTGGGGAAAATGATAATGATCATAATAACAGTGTTTATTGATCGTCTAAAATGTACCAGGTATGTGACATAATAAAAAGTGGATACTTCCTTCCCATTTTACAGATGAGAAGACTGAGAAACTGTTGCTACAGCAAGCTTGACTCCATAGCACTTCCTCTTACCCAGTGGGTAAAAATGGAAAATCGAGGTGAGCTTGAGTAGAACACCAAGTTTGGCTTTACTCAGACAGGCAAGGGGAATCCAAGGAGTAGAGGAGATTGCTCAGGCCCCCAAGGACTTCCTTCCCAGGACTTACTTCTTCCTGACTCTTCTAAGAAGGCGAATACACACTTGCCATGATCACGGGCGATGGCTGGTTATGTCAGATCCATTCTCCGACTCTAAAGTTCTGAATTATCCCTTTGAAAAACTATCCATTTTTTTTTTTAAAGAAGAAACACATTTGCTCAGTTTTATTCCTTGTCTTTGGATAGCACACAGAAGCCACTTAGAGCTTAATATTAACACTGTACATCAATGTCTGCTGGGCTCTAAGTGGCGCGTGTCATACTGCAGCCATCTGCAAACTGAATAAATGAGCCCAGTTCCTTTAAGCAGCAAAGTGGGAGAACTCGGAGAGAAGTCGTGTTCTGCCTGGGATCCCTGCGGGAGGTCAAGTGTCACAGTGTTCTATTTGTAGGGATATCAGAGACCCACCCCTGGCACCTGTGTGGCCACCGACCTTAGCTCTGCAGTTGGGCAAAAATCAGTTCTATGTCTCAGTTAATCCCCAATATATGCTAGTGACACCCAAAACTCATTAAACAGCAAAGGGAGCTTTCAAGCATCAAGTCAACTCAGGTTCTAGACCATGCAGTCATCTACCCCAGACCACGGCACAGACATTGGTGATCATTGCCCTTTTCTTGTCCATTGCTCTGGTTCCCCTCCTTCCTCTCTTCTTCCTCCTTCTCTTCCTTTCTTTTCTCTCTTTCCTGTGCCTGGATTCCCAAGACTCCTCTTACCTGTCTAGCTCTTCCCTTGTGGCCACTCAATTCCTGTTCATCTGTCACTCTTCCTTTCGTGGATGCCCTCACCTCTTTCCTTGTTTGAGACGGGGCCACTTTTTTTGTTGCTTCTCTTCTGTGTACATCAGGCTAGATGGCCCATGTGCTTCCAGCAATTCTCCTGGAATTGCTCCACCACCCACCTCCTCATAGGAGCACTGGGGTTACTGATGCATGGGTCACAGTCTGAATTCCCTGTGGGCGCTGAAGATTTGAACTCAGATCTTCACGCTTGCACAGCCAATGCTTTCACCCACTGAGCCATCTCCCAGGGCACTCCTATGTATTCTTTAAATGAAAACCAAGACTCACAAGTGGCTCAGCTGAAAACAGAAACAAGGCTTGTTTTGTCTAGCCTGTGTCATCTCTACCTCTGGGGCTTCGTCACTCCAGCTGCTGAGGAGCGCTGACCTCAAGAGGATATTTCTCATGGGGATCAGAGCAGCTGCTGTTGGGTCACCCCCACAGTGATCAATACACTAACTGGAAATTCATTTATTCTTGTTCCTGAACCCTGCAGTTCCTCTTACAAGGATTCACAGAGAAAGGTTCAAGTGCAACTAAGAAGCTTTAACTTCGTGCTATTTGAAACAATAGCTTTCCATTCTTCCCCTAACAAAAACCTCACGGAGATGACTACAAACCTTACAAAGTTGTCGTGACCTCTTTGCTCAGCATAGGTTTGAATGGGTGGCGAAGGAGGAGCTGGCTGGCCCTGGAGAGCAGGAACATAGAGGCAACTTTATGGATAGAGAAAGAGGTATCTTCTGACATCCAATGCAAATTCCCCAGTCTTACCAAGTAGGCCCTTCCCTCAGCTCCCTGTAGACCTGGGTAGACACATTCTGTCTTAAAAGACCTCCAGACACAGCTCTAGGTTACTCTATAGTGGTTTCTCAGGCTGGACATTGACTTATCTCCATTTACCAGCAGCTTCTGACCCCATATTTGAGAGGGGAGGATGATTCTGTCCCTAGGCACCATCTCTCTGGTATCACCCATGCAGCACAGACTGATAAGTGACTTATTTCTGAAAGTAGGAAGGGTGCCACCCTATAAATTTAGTGGGGCAAATTGGAAGCATAGGGGCACATGGGCATATTAAAATCAAATCAGATAACCAGACCTAGGGATTTACCAGACATGGCAGACCAGAGAAGGGCTGTGACTCTTACTTGGGCTCATAAAGGGCTGAATGCAGTACACAGTTGGGACAGTCCTACATTAACCTATCATCTGATATCTGGTATGAGTATAAAGGGCCAACAGGTAAAGAACTCTCAAATGTCCCTAGGGCTTCAGCTTGGCTCAGTCCCCTGCTCTTGAGATGGCTTATTCAGCTGCCACTGGTCCTTTCACCTACTTGCCCATCTGGACCTGAACCAGCTGTCTCCTACTCCAAACTGTTTTTGCCCTCTTGTCTCTGCAGCTGACTGTATCATTGCTCTCAATCTTGACTCTCCTGAAGCCTGATCTCTACAGAAATAGCTTCTTCTCTGTGGCTCATTTGGGTCTTCCTATCTCATCAATACAGATCTTCATTTGCCTCAGCCAGATTACCAATAAAAGAGATTAGCTAACAAATGGATGTCTGCTGTGGGATGTCTTTCTATATGCTGTGAATATGTGTTACTCCCATTGACTAATAAATAAAGCTGTTTTGGCCTATGGCAAGGCAGCCTAGAGGCAGGCAGGAGATCCAAGCAAAGATACAGAGAGAAGAAAGGAGAGTAGGGGGAGATGCCTAGCTGCTGCCCAAGAAGAAGCAAGATGCCAGCAGACCAGTAATGCCATGGCCACGCGGCAAAACATAGATGAATAGAAATGGGTTAATTTAAGGTGAAAGAGCTAGCTAGCAAGAAGGCTGCCGTAGGCCATACATTTTGTAAATAACATTAAGCCTCTGAGTGATTATTTTATAAGTGGCTGTGGGATCGCTGTGCTGGGCAGGATCAGAGAAACCTTCTGGCTACAGATGTCATTTAAATGACTGTACCATGTGAATTTATTGTTATTCAATAAAATCTGACATTGTGGAAAGACACAAGCATGCTTGTCTGTTTCTCATGACAGGCCTAACAACCTAGCTAGGCTCAGCCACCTGTCCTCAGTGGGCCAACTCAAGAGATAATAATAGTGAAAAGCAGAGAATGGAGACTGACTCAACGTGGCTGCACTGGGGAAACAAATTAATAGAGAAACCCAATGACCCTTCAAGTTCATCTTGGGGGTCCTGGCATGAGGTTTATATTTAACTAGAAAGATGATGTATACAAAAGTAAGCTGTTCTAGTCAAGGTGTGGTCCCAACCATCCACATTGTTTCAGCCCCAGTCTCTCCTGCAAGGTATTCCCCAATCTGTGGTGGCTCACCAATACCTTCCCTGCTGCATCTTATAAAAGGTCTTTGGGTTCAGGATAAAACTTGGAAATTGGAGCCCGGATTCCATCACTGTTTTTGTCGTGGGACCTAAGACGGCAAAACTTGTCGCGATATTTCATGTTACATTCCCACGGAGTTTGTCTCAGGATCTCGTTGGGCATCGATGACCTGAAAAAAAAAGATGCCTGTGTGTGAGGGAGGCATCTAAGTGAACATGACAAAACATGCAGACTGTTTGCCAAGGATTCTGTAGTTGGTTGGGTGGCAAGGGGAGAGGACCATGACAGTAGCAAGCCACTAGAGAAGCCGGGGAAGGGGGACGCACCTCATCTCACCCCACACTGCCGCATGGGGACCAGAAAACAATTTCTGTACATACCCCCACCCCGCCATGCTGTCTGTGAAAGGGAGATAGCTGGATTAGCCTTGAGTTTGCATCCAGTCGCTCACTTGAATGTCAATGAAGGAGGCAAGATTTCCCTTTGAGGCCTTTTTCATCCAATGGCTCCAGCATAAGCTCAGGTGCGTGTGGACAGGAGACTAAAGATCTAATTAGACCTAAGTTATAGCTTATCATTCTTCTCATTTTTATTTTTAATTTTACGTATGTAAAAGTGTGCCCCTGCATGTGTATGTTTTCATATGCACG
This sequence comes from Peromyscus leucopus, assembly GCF_004664715.2. Lineage (NCBI taxonomy): Eukaryota > Metazoa > Chordata > Mammalia > Rodentia > Cricetidae > Peromyscus > Peromyscus leucopus. The sequence continues at coordinate 79,673,422 of NC_051068.1, forward strand.
CAGGTGCCCGCAGAGGCCAAAGGAGAGCATCCGATCCCCTGGAGCTGGAGTCAGAGGCAGCTGCGAGTTGACTGACATGGGTTGTGGAGAACTGAACTCATACTCTGCTTGAACAGCAAGCACTTTTATCACCTGAGCCATCTCTCCTCCAGCCCCTCTTCAATGTTTTCGTGCTTATTTAAGTGGTGTGTGTGTGTGTGTGTGTGTGTGTGTGTGTGTGTGTGTGTGTAATATTTGTGGAGACTAACCTCTCATGTGGGGGCTCTCTGTAAATACAACAGGATGACTCAAGCTGCTCCAGGAACACAAATGTTAACCATGTAAGCTTGGCAGTCTAGCCTGGTGTCCCTCAGCTCCCAGAGTCCACCCCCAGGACAGTTCCTGCTTTCATCCTGCACAGGTCTATGAGCAGTCCCCTGCCTGCAGTCTCCCCCTTGGAACATCATCTGACACACTCCTCGGAAGGTTCTCAGGCCAGCTGGGACCTGGACAATAACTGGGAAGACTCTCCAGGGCATTTGTGAATGCAGATTTAGAGAGAGAGATTAGGCACACCACAGAAGGAGACAGGAGGAAGATGGCCCAGAGCTCCTGTGCTGGGCTTCGCCCCTTCCTTATCAGCTTTGAAAGGAGAAGAAGAAAAGAGGATTATTCCGTCCCCCTTTTTTTCCAATAAGCACTGGAAGCATGAGGACTTTGAGTATAATCTTTATTGACTCCATCTGCCAGAGAGAGAGAGAGAGAGAGAGAGAGAGAGAGAGAGAGAGAGAGAGAGACTCAGAGCCTTCTCTTTCCAGTCCTCTTAGAGCCACTGGGTCCTCTCTTCCAGCTGATCCTGTCCAAACCACAGCCTCTACACTACCAAGCCTTTAAGTTACAGGAAGGACTGGAGCCATCCTGCAGGGCCAGGCCTAAGGGCAGTGAGTTGGAGGGATGCCCAGGGCCCTTTTGTTTTCTTTCCATCTTGGCTGGAGGCCAGAGATGAGGCCAGTGAAGATGAGAACTTGAAAGAAAGCCTTAGAGCAGAGCGCTTCAGACAATAGCTGGAAAAGGAAAGCTCGGCTTTCATTAGTCCTCCAAATTAGGGGGTTTCTTTGTGCTTTTACATCTATTCCTAGCGTTAGAAACCTAAAATAATTTTGGACGAGATGCAGAAATGAGCATAAGCTCTTCTGAAACCAGGACATACACCTCCAGATGCAGAGCCACCCTGCCCCAAGGTCATGTTCACCTACAAGGTCCCACTCTGGTGACCCATGGAGACAGGAAAGAGTACCACACCCAGACACCTCAACTCCACATAGGGTTCTTTCTCCCCAGAGTCTCCTGTGGCTCAAGCAAGGTTGTCATCAATACCGTATGGAAGATGAACTTCTCTCTCCCCTCCCACAGCCCACCATCCCGCCTCCTTCCCCTCCCTTCCACCTGTGTGGATTCTAAGAGTCCTCGTCAGCACACCCCACTTCCTGACACCATCTCAGACTTCGCTTTCCTGTCTCCAGTCACTGGAGATAGTCAGGATCTGCAGCAAGTTCAAGGAAGGAATGAAACAACACTGGGTGACATCCAGGGACCACAGCAAGAACAGAGGAAGTATTGGGGGGTTCATTGTAGGATGGCAGTGACATTTTGTAAGTGGTAGTGGAGAGAGAGCCAAGCACTGCTACCAGCAGCCTGAGGGGTTAAAACTGGACTCTTTTTTTTTTTTTTTTTTTTTTTTTTTTTTTTTTGGTTTTTTCGAGACAGGGTTTCTCTGTGTAGCTTTGCGCCTTTTCCTGGAACTCACTTGGTGGCCCAGGCTGGCCTTGAACTCACAGAGATCCGCCTGGCTCTGCCTCCCGAGTGCTGGGATTAAAGGTGTGTGCCACCACCACCCGGCCCAAAACTGGACTCTTGATGCAGAAGAATTTCAGTCAAAGCCAGAGAAAGCAGAATTAGAGAGCTTATTAAATATTTAGAGTCATATAGGAAAAGTATGGTACAGGACAATGTGGGCTTTCTGAGACAGAGGGACACTTGGGTATCTTCAAAGATATATGTATGTGTGTATATTTATATGTGCACACATACGCACACATGTATATACATACATCCTGTGACTCTCCAAGTTTTATGTCTCAAAGAATGCAATTTATAATAAGACTTAAAGTTTTAGTACAGTGTAGCTAGAGTTTTCCTGCCTTGCCCACAGTCAGGACAAATCTTTGTCACCCGCCAGTTCCACAGCCGCTCAGACCCAACCAAGTAAACACAGAGGCTTATATTGCTTACAAACTGTATAGCCGTGGCAGGCTTCTTGCTAACTGTTCTTATAGCTTAAATTAATCCATTTCCATAAATCTATACCTTGCCACATGGCTGGTGGCTTACCAGCGTCTTCACATGCTGCTGGTCATGGCGGTGGCTGGCAGTGTCTCTCTGCCTCAGCCTTCCACTTCCCAGAATTCTCCTCTCTCCTTGTCCCACCTACTTCCTGCCTGGCCACTGGCCAATCAGTGTTTTATTTATTGACCAACCAGAGCAATTTGACATACAGACCATCCCACAGCAGTACAGCTTAAACTGAAATACAGTTTAGAAGTTAAGTAAAAATATACGACGCTGGTTTACTTATTTTTCTTATCTTAAGGAATTTCTTTTCTCTGTGAAGTTGTGAGGTGGTTTTGTGAGGCGCATTGTTCAGACTGAGGGGTGAGAGGAAAGGGCCGTTATGAATACACTCAAGGCCACTTCCTGGCTCTAAGTAATTGAGGCTCACTTGTTCTTAAACATCCTTCTTTAAGATGGCCTTAGGAAAACATGAATTATCTCTGTAGGCAATTTTGGCTTTTTTCAGTTGTGTTAAAATATCTTGACTCACAGTCAGCAAGGAAGGCACATTGGATTCTTGCAGTGAGGTGATTCTTTCCCTTTTTATGTCCTCTTCATTTTCTGCCTTTCTACTCTGCTTTCCAGGAAGAGGAAACAGTTAAAAGATGTAAAAGGGCCCGCAACACTCACAGTAGTTCATCTAAAGTGAATGTAGGCACAGATGTAATGTAGACGGCTCCCCAGTAGAGATAATCTTTGAATACAGCTCTAAAAGTGAATGGGTTATTTCTAAGCACAAATGTGGGGCTAGGAGGCTCCCAGTCCAGTGGGAGACAAGGTTCTGGAGGTGTGAAAGGAATCCATTGCAACTCGAGAATGGGCTTCACCCAAGAGAATGCAAAAATTCTAAACGTGCAAAGGTAAGTCACAACCAAGACTCCCAGCTACTGGTGCCAGTGGTAGTGATAGTGGTGATGGTGTGTGTGTGTGTGTGTGTGTGTGTGTGTGTGTGTGTGTGTGTGTTCTGAGAAGAAAACTCAAGATCAGTGTTGGAAGGGTTTGAATGGGAGACTACTCGGAGGATCCAGCCGAAGCCTGTGAAAATTAGACAAGATAAGACTATACAATAGCAAGCAAGCACAGTGACGGGGCCTGAACAAAGAAGCCAGCTTGAAGGATATTTTGCAGAACTTGAAAAGAAACTGGCTGGCTGGGACTGAGGATAGAAATGGAAATGAATGTCCCTTTTTTTCTGGTTTGTATAACTTGTTGGCTAATGGTGCCAAAGAGAAGGACAGAGAGAGAAGTAGGTCTGTGTGTTAAAAGGAAAGAAAGAGAAGTTGGCTGTTCTTGTGCACACATTCCTGTTGTGACAGTGAGAGGGGATTCAGAATGGAAGGAATGGGTGAGGATAAAGATAGGCCATTCCTTCCTTCATTGGTGGAACATGAGGTCAGGAGAGAAGGGGAGATAGCTCGGGAGAGAGTCCAGTGTCCTCTGAAGAGAGATAGGTCTACACAGCCACCAGTGAAGAAGGAATAGCCATCAGAAGTTCTGCTGCTCAGAGAAGCTCGGATGGTGGGTGGGGGCACCCCGAAAAAGGAAGTATGAAAGAGTCAAACTCAGTTACTACAGATGAGAGCAGAACATGAGAGTCAAGAAGCCAAAATAGACCATGAGTAAGAGTCATCGGTTGTTGAAGACTTTGACCCAGGTAGCTGCAGTATCTGGGAGTTGGGGAGGCAAAGGATGATCGAGGGCTGAAAAGAAGGTAGGAAGGAAGTAGAAGAAGCCAAATAAATTACTCTTCTGATTTAACATTTGCTGAATCATGTCCTGAGTGTTAGCTACCCATATAAACTCAGCCCCTGAACTTCTCAATAAATGCAAAGTGGGGTGGGATGCTCATCATAATCAACCTCCCTCCCCACCAGCTGCAGGTCAGAGGGGGAAAGGAAGTTGTTTTGTGTCACTCAGTTCTAAGGACACTGTGGAGCTGAGATCCAAATCTTTGTGTCCTGGCTCTCCATCCTTTTCATCATTCCATGTTCCCTTTGTTTTTAGAACCAAATGACTCCTTCAAAGCAAAAGGAGAATAAGGAGAGGAGTTGGTGGCCTAAGAGGCAAGCAGAGTCAAAGAACATTGTATCTACAGAGCTTCCTGTGAGGACAACCAAAACTGTCATGGATGCAATAAGGAGGTTGGACTTCCCCCTCCCCTCCCCCTCTCTCTACTCCTGCCTTCCTCTCCCCTCTTCCATTCCTGTGCATTATGATACATATTCTGCTACTTAAACCCTTTAATTCGAAGCTAATTTTGATTGTCAGGCACTGGGGAGGAGGAGTCAGTTTGCAGCACAGAGAGTAAAGGGTCCTCCCTCCTTTAGGCAGTACAATTGACTCGCAACATGGACCCAGCAAAGGCTTGGTCCTCCAGACCTTGATAACCATGAGCACACGGAGTGAGAAACAAGATCATTATCGCACCGTAATCTCACGACAAGAGTGCGAGACAATCCATCACCCAGAATCAGCCTTTTCCTGCCCTCATCACCTCAGGGGACGTTTACACGTTTTCATGTTTAATGTCCCTGCTGCCTTAAGAAGCTGATCTCCTAAACTCTCACATTCTCCAGCCAGCTGATGTTAATGGCTCAGGCTGTCACTGAGGCTTCGAGGCTGGTAACAGGAGTACCATTGCCATTGAAGGAAGGGCTTTTAAAGCAGAGAAAACCCTGAACTGGGCCTCCCTGTGACTTCTCACTGGCCTTTAAGAGGCCAGGCTGAGTTTCAGTGAAAAAGATAGAGTGAGCATGACCAATTGTGCAGCCTGGCTCTCCAGAGACCTGGAAACCAGAGAGGTGAATATTTTCCCCTAGGAGACTCCAAGCACCCTGATGGAAGCCTGTGTCTGATGTGTTCTCCTGCATTCCCAGAGAGGGCCTTGATGTGACTGCTGCACCAGTATAGAAGCATAGCACCTTGGGCTAGGATTCAGACCATGAGCAATCAATCCACCTGGAAGCACATAGACAGACTGAAGGTGTATCCCTGTGTCCCCTCGATCTCTTGATATCAGGCTAAGGAATCCAACCTCTGCTAGAGGCTACTTCAGGGAGAAAGAAGCCTGCCTTCAGATTGGAGCTGAGGGGCCAGGCATAATTGCACACTCCTTGTCACTGGCCTGCAAGCCCCGTCTGTGCCTCAATCTAGTTAGTTCTCTCTTAGAGCTTATACTTTCATAAGAAGTATTATTTCAGCAGGACTGTGGTGGCACACGCCTCTCATCCCAGCACTCAGGAGGCAGAGGCAGGTGAATCTCTGTGAGTTCCAGGCCAGCTTGGTCTACAAATTTAGTTCCAGGATAGCCAAGGCTACACAGAGAAACCCTGTCTCCAAAAAAGAAAAAAAAAATATTTCTAAGGTTAAATATGGGAGAATGGCCTGCTTTGGGAAGACTGTCATTTATTAGGTCCAAGTTCTAGTTTTTTCCATCCACAACAACATTACTGGGAACATTCTATATGTTAAGCACTGGTCAGAACTTCAGGAAAACAGCCAGGAACAAAGTAAAGAGGAGTGTCGTCTGCGTGGGAGTTCTCAGCAAGAATGTGACTACTGTTTAGCTGCAAAATTAGAAACCCACTCAATACTTGATAAAGTGATAGAGACAGTTTGGTGGAGTGTTGCAGGCATGACTTTTGGTGACCAAGGATAAATGCCCCAGTCCCCAGGAATGACGAACACAGGGCCCGTAGGCTCACACCCCAGGGTTGCTCTCTAGTTCCACAGGGGTGGATGACGCCTCCCCTCTCTTTCTGCACAACCTCCACATGGTCCCTTCTCTCTGTAGAACCCATGCTCTACTCCCACCCTGGGCTTGCTAGGTCCATAGTTCTAGAAGCACAAACCAACCCCTGAAAGATCTGTCTTGATATTAGTTCTTTGAGTCAACTGTCCATCCTGGTCAGATGTGGTCTAAGGCAGTGGTTCTCAACCGTCATAATGCTGCAACCCTTTAATACAGTTCCTCATGCTGTGGCGACTTCCCCAACCTTAAAATTACTTTCGTTGCTCCTTTATCACTGTAGTTTTGCTACTGTTACGAATTATAAGGCAAACATTTGTGTTTTCCGATGGTCTTAGGCAACCCCTGTGCAAGGGTCGTTCAACCCAAAGGGGTCATGATCCATGGGTTGAGAACCGCTGGTCTAAGGCATCGCAGATGGGTGACTCAAAGGGAGTCTGGAACAATAAGGTAGAAAAAGAAGATGGAGGAAACTTTCTATCCATCTCTCCACTTGATAGTGGCTAATTTAATCATGAAGGGGCTCTCTATAGCCCCACAGACGGCAGTTGCATTGATAAGGAAATCCACTGATGTACGGCCAGGACTGTTCCTCCTGCCTTTTAGCATGGGGAATTGTTCCCTGGTTAAGAAGAAACCCTGATAAACGCAGGGTGAGGGTGTTTCCATTCTTCATCCTATTGCTGCTGAATTAGCAGCAGAAGACATCATGTTTTATTATAACTTCATAATAATTACAGTTATTACTGAATTCATGTATATGAAAAAGGCAGAAATACCATCACTGGATTAATGTGAGAGACCTTTCAGTGGGATTTATTGAGTAATAAGTGAACTGCAAACGCTTGGCATGTGACAGAAGCCTTTACCCAACACAAGCCTCAAGTAGCTATTGTGAACTGCAAATAATTCATGTCTGGGGAAGCAAATCCCTTCTTAAGTTTTCTCCTCCTCCAGGCAGTCTACCCCACTTCAGAGGCTGTATTCACAACTTCCCTCGTCCCTTTAGCTCAGATCTCTCACACCCATACGTTCCTAGTATGTAGTAAAGGTCACAAATGTCTGCCACAATGTTGAGATAAATCTTTTCCATTTGTACAGGGCTTTATGATTTTCCAAACATGATTACAAACATGACCTTTCTGTTTGAAAGGTCAAGCAGAAAACTGTTATAAAATAGAGATATATGAGCATTATGGTCATCAAGAGACTTAGGACCTTCAACAGACTCTCTCTCTCTCTCTCTCTCTCTCTCTCTCTCTCTCTCTCTCTCTCTCTCTCTCTCTCTGTGTGTGTGTGTGTGTGTGTGTGTGTGTGTGTGTGTGTGTGTGTGTATACTCATGTATTGGGGCATGTAGCAAATCAATGCAATGCAAAAGCTCATGGCCTTTTCCAGAAGTTACTAAGCCATCCGTTACCTATAGTCACAGGCAGCTGAGAGAATTCTGCCTACTGGTGCCTGCTGGCCATGAATTTAGAAATGAATGGCAAAGGATAGACAGAGTAGAGTCAGGGGAGAAGCCTAACATTTAGCAGGAAAACAGGTGGTTATCTAAGATGACCATGACTATCCAAAGGGCTACTTTGTGTAGGCAAGAAGTGGGATAACTGCCCCCACCCAGGTGAGGATCTGGGGAATGACATGGGGGGAGAGGAAAAAGCTGCTTTCCAGAAGAAGACATTACTGGCAAATTGAGGTAGTCCAATATATGACTTCCAGATGGAGAGCCGTCCAGCTGCCGACAGGACACCCTCAGTGGTGACAGACATCTGCAGGTTTTAGAGGCTGCTTCCTTTGATCTGCTCAGCTCGTATTCCCCAGTGGTGCTCATTTCTGCATGTTGTTCAAACCTTAGATCATCTTTAAATAAAAAGAAAAAACAGAGCCAGATATCAGGGTGAAAGCTGAAAGATCAGAGAAGCAGAGCAACCAGCCACTAGTTCTTACCTCTACGAAATCCTCAGCCTAAAGAGAGTGAGTTTCTGTTCCTTCACGCCTTATATACTTTTCTCTGCCCTGCCATATTACTTCCTGGGATTAAAGGCATGTGTGTAGCAAGAATCTTAAGAGTTCTTATTAATAAAATCAAGCCTGAGACCAGTTATTGGGGTGAATGCTGGAAGATCAGAGAGACAGAACAGGCCACAGCTTCCTCACCTCACCAATTCCTCAGGAGATCTGTTTTCTCAGACTAGATCCCTCTCAGTCCTCATCCAGAATGAATCTCAGCTGAACTGCTGCTTGAAAGCCTGAAAGCTTAACCAGCCAAATGCTTCTAGTTTCTGGTCCTCATGCCTTATACATCTTTCTGCATTCTGACATCACTCCCTGGGATTAAAGGCTCACTTTCTAGGATTAAAGGCATGGGTCACCATGCCTGGCTGTTTCCAATGTGCCCTTGAACTCACAGAGATCCAGGGGGATTTCTGCCTCTGGAATGCTAGGATTAAAGGCATGAGTGCCACCATTTTCTAGCCTCTGTATCTAGTGGTTGTCCTGTTCTCTGACCCCAGATAAGCTTATAAGGGTGCACAATATATTGGGGAACACAATACCACCACAAACCCAAGTTCTGGGATTAAAGGTGTGTGCCACCACTGCCTGACCTCTGTGTCTAATCTAGTGGCTGGCTCTGCTGTCTGTTCCTCAGTCACGTTTATTAGGGTCCACAATATATCACCACACCTGCATGCGGTATGCCCAACAACAGAAAACGAGCAGCAGTCAGAAGTGCAGCTATGAGATGTGAGGTGGGCTCTGGCAGAAGAGGAGGGAGACCATGGGAAGGGGCAGGAGGAAAGGGCAAAGAGAAGGAAGGACCTTGGTATTGAGCACCTAGTACTGCCAGGACTGGGGAGATTTGAACACCCTCTGTCACCTTCAGATCCCCCAGATAAGTGTTCTACCCTGCTTTTATTATTTATTTATTTGTTTGTTTGCTTGCTTGCTTGTTTGTTAAAGATTCACTTGAGGGAGGGCAAGTGGAACAGCACACATTTTTGAACATCTGCTTTCTGAGTGAGTCCACTGAGAATGGCGCACAGTCTGGCAGGCGGAAGTGGGAGGACAGCCAGAGGAGGACTATGGAAGACAGTCCCCTCTGAGTGGTTCAGGACACCAGCACTGAGATCCTGAATATCCAAATATGTGTCTCCTGGGCTGGTATGAATGAAACTCATGGACAAGGGGATCCTGATAGAGAGAGAAAGTCAATTGCTTTTCCAAAGTGTGGCTTTTCTCACAGTTGCTTTGGGGATAGTCATATGGCCAGTGTGCCAGCCCTTTCAGCTTCTTCATGGGAGCCCACACAATCTGGGCATCTCTCTTGGTAGGAACACCCTTTCTGACCTCAAATTTTCTTCCACATGGACTCTTTTTCCATTGGGTTTCAAACCCCCAAAGTCTTCTGAATTCAAAAGATTGGCTAGATTTTGTTGGTGCAATCTAGGTCTAAGAATTCCTTTTTAGTGCTGGAGAGATGGTTCTGCAGTTGAAAATGCTTGCTAGTGTTTTATTCTCAACACCCAAGTTGGGGTGCTCACAACAAAAACTTTAATTCCAGTTACAGAGACTCTGATACACTCTTCTGTTATCTTCAGGCACTGTACCCGCATGTATAAACACACACTCAGACACACATGTATGCACATAGTGTGAAAAATATAAATAAAGATAAAATCTTCAAAAAACGAAGTTTCTTTTCTGATTTGCCATTCAAGATGGACAAAGAGAATGCCTCACCCCATATGAGCTGCAGCATCCTGTCTCTTCAGACCCCAGTGGACCAGACAGTGGCAGAAGCCAGCCTCTGCTTTGGGATGGTCTAGTGCCCCACAGAGCCTGTTCTGTCCCACCACATTCACTGTGGCTACTGGGCCTCATTGACTGGAAGATACTTCCCATTGTAGTCGTCTCATTTCCGGGATCTAAGTAATTAGAAGGTGGATGATGGAAGGATTCTAGACTCCTCCAGGCCTACAGTATACAGACAAAGGTCATGCAATGGCCTCTAGCTCCTTACTGGTCTAAAAGTTGGTAAATCACTCCTCTAGAGCACTGGGAGGCAGCCAAGAGTGTCTGGTCCTTAATCAGAGACCCAGCTCTCACTTGATCTGCAATACCTTAACTCACTGGGATCAACTCAGAAAAGCACCGCATGGCAGATGTTCATAAAGCCTATTGCTATAAGTATAAATAGATTTGTTTGATGAGCCTATTGTTGTGCTGGTTATCTTATATGTCCACATGGCTAGATTAAGCATACCCTGATATTAAACACTTAGGTATGTCTGTGAGGGTATTTCTGGGTGAGATAAATATTCAAATGGGTAGGCCGAATTTAAAAAAAAAAAATTCTTCCCAAGGTTGAGTGGGCCTCATCCAATGCATTGGAAGCCCAAATGCAATAAAAAAAGAGGAGTAATGGGAATTTGATTTTTTTTTTGCTTATTGTCAGTTGTGATAATGGTATTCTCTTCCCTCAGACATGAATCACATGAACAGATCTTCTGGCTGGACCTGAGTCTTGGGATTGGGATGAAGCTATACCTCCAGCTCTCCTGAATCTCCAACCAGTTGATGGAAGATTGTGGCACTCCCCAGGCTCCAGAACTACAGGAGCCCAGTCTTCAATTCTCTTTGCATAGATGTTCTGTTGGTTCTGGATCTCAGAAGACTCCTAAGGTTGCTGTGGTGATGGTAGAATTGTATAAATACTTACTAGGTGTCTGCTTTTACCAAGCACTCTACTAAACATCTCATGAAAGTTGCTTTACCTGCAGGGGGCCCGAGCAAGAGCCTTCAGAATTCTGGTATTGTTTCTTTCTTATTCTGGATGCTAGTTGAGGGGAACATTCAATTTGTGAAAATTAATTCAATAGACTTCTTAGGACATGAGACTTTTCTCACTGCATATATTATTTTCAGAAAAAAAGTTTGAAAACTGTTATCTTATGTAATCCTCACAACCATTTACAAGGCAGGTCTGCCGTCTTCATTTTTACAAGTGATGACGCTGTTGTACAGAAAGGTTAAAGAACTTGTCCAAAGTCACATAGTTACAGTGACACAGTGTGACAGTGTTAGGCTCCAGCTGAGTTTTATATGGCTTGAAAGCAAGTCCCTCTCTCCCCACACTCATGCTGTCTCTCCCCACCCCTACACTGCACAGGAAGGGTGGCCTTTAGACACCCTCTTATCCTCAGCCTCCCCAGGCCAATGCATGGTCCAGTAGTTTGAGAACCTGAGCTCAGTCTCAGAATCTGCACAAAAAGCTTGGCTTGCTGGCAAGCACTTGCAATTCAAATGCTGGAGAGGTTGAGGCAAGTTTATTCTTGGGGTTCAATGACTAGATAGCCTAGCCTATTCAGTGAGTCCCTGAGTCAATCAGAGATGCTCTCCTTAATATGTATGTATATCTGTATATATATATATGTATATATATACACAGATATAGATATAGAGATAGATAGATAGATAGATAGATAGATAGATAGATAGATAGATAGTCCCTGGAAAACAACAGTTGAGTGTAGTTGAAGTTTTCCTGTGTCCTGCATGGTCCACAGTTGCTCAGATTCAAGTAAACACACAGAAGCTTGTATTAATTAAAACTGCTCGGCTATTTGCTCAGGCTCGCTACTGAGTAGCTCTTATACTTAAATTAACCCATAATTCTTATCTGTTTAACATGTGGCTTGGTACCTTTTCTCAGTTCTGCCTTCACATCTTGCTTCCTCTGTTTCTGGCTGGCAACTCCTAACTCAGCCCTCCTCTTCCCAGAATTCTCTTTGTCTGCCTGTCCTGCCTATACTTCCTGCCTGGCTACTGGCCAATCAGCATTTTATTTAACAACCAATCAGAGCAACATATTCACAGCAAACAAAACATCTCACAACAGTTGAGGCTCATTTCCATCCTTCATACAAGTGCCCATACAGGAGGTGTACACACACACACACACACACACACACACACACACACACACACACACAAGTACATACACATACAACCATATGTTGTAGATATAGAGGGAACAGGAAGGAAAGACAGCGTAGCTACAATGGTCAAAAAGCTCTGATCCGTCCTCAGAAAAGCATTCAGTCTGACAGGAGAGGCAGTCACAGAGCAGTCACAGGAGACTGTGCGTGCTGGGTGTGGGTCAGAACGGGCACCAGCAGGCACGGATTCCCTTAGTCTCCAAGTGTGAGGCTGCTAAGGAGAAGGGCTGCTTTGCAAGCCCTCTAGTGGATGGAGGCCAGATCTGGGGCTAGGTATCTTTTTAACTACTTTCTGGGGGTTGTTGGAGGGCCGCTGCCAAGGTGGCTGATGGGCTCTGTATCCCCAATGACATCGTAGGGTGGCGTGACCAGATTAATTAGGTTTTATTAATAGGCAAGCACTTCATGAATTGTAATTAAGCAGATGTGCATCTGGTGGCAGTGGTGACTGAGGGTGGGAAGAGGTGGCTCTGGCTGGCCCTGGAGTCTCATTAAATATGAATGCCTTGGCACAGGTTACAGAGGAAACTCACTCACAAGCTATTGTTAAATAGCCTGCCTGAGCATCAAGGGGTCTGAGACCCTGATTTATTCAGGAAATAAGCCTGAAGCCTACTAGATACTGTGTTCTTTGGGTGAAACACAGCTGTGGCTGAAGATGTAGAGGGCAGAAGGAGTCCAGTGTCCAGATCTTTCCAGAAGCAAGGAGGCCATGGTGTACTGGGGTACAGACAGAGACTTGGCAGATATGAAACTCCTCTCTTTCCCTCTCTCTCTCCCCCCACCCCTCTGAACGGCAAAAGTCTTTGTGTACCAAGAGGCCACAGGGGCCGCCCTGGCATGCAGCCGAGGAGGCATGAACAGACCCAGCTGGAGCTGGGCCCAAACCCCACACAGGGTGCAGCCTGGGAGATGGAGAAGACAGGTCACTCAGCAGAGAGGGAGCCTGGAAGCAAGTGTTTAGACAAGAGGAGGAGGCATATTTAGCTTATGGAAAAACAGAGTGCAGAATGATGAAGTGGATGATGGAAAAAGAGGTCTGAACAATGAAATCGGCCCCTGTTGCTTGCATTTCTGAGAGGATGACAGATTCGAAGGATAAACTTTCGTCCAAACCCATCCTGATTTTCCATTTGATCTCTGGGAAACATCCCAGAAGCACTTTTTGCGTTTTAGAATCTTAGATTGTTTTAAATTTGCCTTCATGCTGCCTTGCAACTGCGTGTTCCTGTGTATCCCGCCACAGCGTGCCAGAGGACACTGGAATGTTCTATGTATCTTCTCTAGCATTTTATCATGAAATGCCCTTTCACCTTTCCATCAACGCAGCCTGCTCCTCCCTAACCTCAGTTCACATGAAAGCCCCTCAGAGAAGCCTTCCCTGGCACCACAGTCAGAATCATCCACAGCATAGTTTCTGTTTTCTCGGGTTGTAAGCGGGGGAGTGGAGCCAGGGTCTCTCTGGGCAGAAAGCTTAACAAAGGCTCCCACCCTCAGTTTTCTTGGCTTCAGGATGGGGAAGAGGACAGCCCCTTCCTCAAAGGGTTGGGAACTGTAAGGTCCATGTCCACTACAAGCCTGCTGGGGACTCCACATTCCTTGATTGTCAGTCCTGATGTGACAGGAGGTACCAGGGCTTAGCTCTCTCTGTACTAGCATTGGTGGGGTTGGTGACCTTTGCTGCTTAGCTGGGTGAATAAGTGGATGGACTAGGCAGAAGAGGGATGCTTCTCTCCTGAGCTGGCTGTGTTGGCAGTTTATTTCCTTCTGCAGGATCTTGGGGGCCCATGTCTTGGCCAAGTAGTCACCCCAGGCACAGAGAAAGTGAAATGAAATATTTGGGGTGGCATAGGCATGTATGCCAACCTCAAAGGCCTGTGTGTTTTAATTAGTTTAATTAATGATGGCACCAACTGGCTCATTACCTGATGGAATTAATGGGGATCATTTGTCTCCCTAAAGCAGCCGCTTGGTGCCGCAGAGGTTGTCTTGGGGAGGAGGAGACAGGGCACGTTCCCTGCCCTGGCTGGATTCTTGGCTCTCAGCTCCCTGCTGCCTCTCCCTCCCTGCGCCGTTCCCCAAGTCACAGCTCTTGCCGTCAGCTCCACGCTTAGTTCCACGTTGCTTCAGGCCAGACATTTTATGTCTAAGCACAAACGCGCACGCATTTTAATAAACAACAGTTACGATGCCGGGCAGAGTGGTGCGTGCCTGTAATCTCAGCACTTGGGAGGTCAAGGTCATCCTTCATTACATAGCAAGTTCAAGGCTTGCCGGAGATAACATGAGATCCTATCTAAAAGAAAAATGCACCAGATCATGATGCTGATGCAGACAACAGCTGCTGTAGATCCCTCTATCTTCCTTTAACATTCTTCTCTCCTGATAAGTGACCAAGTCTACACTGGCCTCATCCCCAGCTTGTGCCATCAGAGCCGCACAGCCCTCTGGGAGCTCTCTGGAAACTATCTTAAGAGGAGCTGGTCTCTTGCCTCAAAGGCCGATTTAGGGATAAGTTTGAGGCAAAGCAATTAGGCTGTGAAGTCAGATTCCACTGTGAGACACAGGGACTGTCTTTTACCCTCCAACATCTGACGCCTGAGTGCCAAGCTCTTCTCCCTCTTGGCTGGAAAGAATTGCCTTCTGCAGCCAAAGCTGAATCCTACCTTCCTTATCTGGGAGCAGAATCACAGCATGCTCAGAAAGGACCCATGTCTTTTCTGAGAAGCCCAGAACACACATTCTGGGTGAAAGAAAATTCTGCCTGGAATCCCCAGGCCCCTGGAACCCACAGCTGTGTGCAGCTGTTTGTAAGAAAACACTGAAACTCTCGACCCCTTTAAGGGAATGTGATGGCTAGATAGGAGCAAGAACTCCTGCAGGAGGGAGTCAGACTGTAAATCTCCCCGCAGAAATACTCAACTGGACCTGCATACTTCTAGCGGTGAATGGTTGGCCACCCAGAAAGCAATGCCTACCACAGAGCATGAATGAGCCAGAAGTTATGATGATATAATGATGGGATATACTTTCTGACATATTCTAATCACATTTACAGCCCCATTGGGGTTCCTATAGCTGTGTGTGTGCACGTGTGCGTGTGCGTGTGCGTGTGCGTGTGTGTGTGTGTGTGTGTGTGTGTGTGTGTGTGTGTTGGGTTTACTCATGAATGTATGTTTGTGTGACATAAATGCATGGCGGTTCTGTTTGTATGCCCCCATGTATCTCTGTCCAGGGCTAACTTTCTCCGGGAATGGGTGAGTGCTCATGGCTACTATAAATCTCTCCATGTGGGTGGCTGCCTTGTTCTCTGTGGATAGAAGTGTGACGTTTTTTGGTTTATGTCTCCACATATGAGTGACTGTGATGGAACAAAGTACCTCATGAGTTCAGAATAAATCTCCCACTTTCCTTCATTGAGAGCTTGAATACTCACTGTCTAGTCTTCTATCACTCCACAGTGCCATAATCCAAGAGTGGGGCACATCAGGAGCAATGCGGTGAGGCAACCACCAAGGCCATGAGTGTGTGCTTTTATGATGGGTTCCAGAAAGGTACATTGTGGTGCTTATTAGAGCAGAAGTTGTCCCCGTGGACAGTTTCATGCATGAGTGACAGTGGAAAGCCTGGGGCCTATGAGGTCCAGAAGCAGCTTTGAGAAAAAGAAGAAGCAAGGGGTGTGTGTGTGTGTGTGTGTGTGTGTGTGTGTGTGTGTGAGAGAGAGAGAGAGAGAGAGAGAGAGAGAGAGAGAGAGAGAGAGAGAGAGAGAGAGAGATTAAGGTACAACAGTGTGCTCATTGCTCAACTTCCAGCTCTAAGGACCCAATTTTCTGTGTCTCCCAAGGCATCCCAGGAGAGGCTATGCACATAGACTCCAATGGGAAGATGCTGTGCAGCTGGGTGACAGACAGTGGTAGGTACCAGGCCTGTTTCCCATCCTCATCTCCCAATAGCCCCAGCTCCCGTGCTGACCCAGGGCTGCTGCGGAAGGCTCTTTCTTCGTGCATCCCTCTGACCAGAGGCTTAGGCCTCATTCCCAGTGGCTCCTGTCTCCAGGGTATGGAAGTTTAGCTAGAATTAAGTCTTTTTCCTTTGGAAGGTTACAGCGACTCATTAGAAAAAAAGTTCAGCCGCTGGATGGGCAAAGAAATGGAATGGAAAGGAGGAAGGAAACAAAACAAAGAAGAAAAATTAAAACTGACTTTTTCTTTGGAAAGGCCGGCCGTCTCGCCATGCAAAGCTCAGCAGCCTCTCTCGATCGATCGATCGATCAGACACTGATCACCTCATAAAGTGGTGTGGAGGCAGCAGGGGCCAGCGGAGAAGCCGCTGGAGGGGGCTTTGTCCGCTGCACCAGTGCCGAGCTCTGCAGGGTACAGCTGCTAGCTGAGCCCCACACTGCCTGCCTCTGCCTACGCACTGTCCTCTTATTGCCTTAGGAACCAGAGGAGAGCAACTCCTCATTCCAGGGGCTGCAGTCCGGAGCTAATGGGAGATTCTCACCATGGGCAGCATGTGCCCCTACTGTCAAATACCCACCCCAGTCTTCCAAGGCCACTGCTCAGTAGCATGTAAGTGACACAACTGGTCCCCAGAAAGAGTTGCGATTCCAGAGGGAAAACTGGGGCATTTTATCAATTGGCGTCTCTTGCAAAGTTGAGGGAGGGAGAAGAGGCAGAGTAGGGGGAGCACTGACCTTCATTCCAGAACCTGCTATGCAATGCTCAGCCTTCACGGGGATCATCTGGTATCCTCAGATGAGCAACTCTGACATTTGCTGCCAGCATGAGCCAGAAGGCACGGGGCAGAACAGTCCACAGGCTCTGGGGTGTGAGGGCCAGGAAAGGGGGATGGCGACACCTTCAAAGAATGGAAGATGCTGTTAGCACGTCAGTCCAATTATGGTAATGTGCTGGAGTAATTGGCCCTCCAAGGGCGCAGGGGCTGCACATGAGTACAGTAATTGCAGGTTCACTTGGCTCTGCATTCTTTATCCCACTTTGGTGACTAATTATTAGTATTTAGCAAGTGGATATTGTCATCTTTGGAGCAGGTGCAGCTGTGGCTCAGGCTGTAGAGCTGGGGGCCAGCTAAAGGTCAGCTTCTGCTTGGGGATAATTAATTTTTCTTTTACAGATCTCACTGCAAGCTTCTCTCTGCTGTGTTGCTTCCAAGCAAACAAACAAACAAACCCAAGGCAGGGGAAGGAACCTTGCAGTGTATTTCAAAGGCCTTTCCATGAAAAGACCAGAATCAACAAATAATTGGAAACAACCAGAGGGGGGGGGTGTCATTTGTGTACCTCTGTTCTTTCTAAGGAGAGTGCCAGGGTTGGTTTCTAGAAAGATTACATGTGAACAGGAAAGCTGATGGTGCCTGGGGTCACCATCAACAGGTGAGTATGTCCCTCGAGTTTCTGACATCTTATTTATTTATTATAACTCTATATCAGGCACTCGGACATCGTGTTTATGAAAAGGACTAAAGGGGATGGGGAAATGGACCAGTGAGCGAAGTGCTTGCTGGACAAGCACGAGGGCTTGGATGCAGATCCCCCATGTAAACAGCTGGGCTCAGCAATGTACGCCTGTGACCCCACCAACTCCTGGGGAAGCAGGGGACCCAGGGGAATCACTGGCCAACCAGATTAGCCAATCAGTGAGCTTCAGGCTCAATGAGACACCCTGTCTCAAAAAATAAGATGGAGAATGATAGAACAAGATATCCTACATAGACCTCTGGCCTCCACATAGATTCCACCAGAGGTATGCACCTGCACATACACATACATGCACACACATGTGTGCAACACAGTCATACTTGTGCACACACATGTGCACCCCCACTTACATGCTATACTAAAATAAGGTTAGTGTTGAGGGGACTAGCAACAGCAGACAGCTGCTGAATTACTACTGTATATCAGATCCTATGCTGATAACATCAATGCTTGCTTCACCTAATCTTCACAGTAGTTCTAAACCATAGACAATTTTATTATTCCCATTTCATAGTTGAGAAGTGGAGGCTCTAAGAATTTAGATGTTTCTCAAACCAGAGTAACAGAGCTAACACTTCACACCTGGGCTAATAGATGCCCACCAGCATCCCTTACTCAAGTGGTGTGTTATGCTTAGCCTCTAGCCTGCTGGGGAAGCTGTTACTAGCTTTTCTTTATGGAAGATTTTTACCTACATCAGCAGAACCTTCTGGTATACCTTAGGAAGCTCAAAGTTTAAGAATGTAAGCATCATCCCATGGGTGTGATGCTTGACAGAATTAATCAGTATAGAAATAGGAAAAGAAATTGCTATAGTTTGATCTGAAGCATTCCCCAACAGCCTATGTAAAGTCCCCAACTTGGCACTATTGGGAGTGGTAGGACCTGTAAAAGATGGGACCTACTAGGAGGTCTGGTCATTAGGATGCCTTTGAAATGGTCTAAGAACCTTTACTTCTTCGTTTCCTAGTAGCCGTGAGGTAAGCAGCTGCATTCCATGTGTGCTTCTATCATGTGGTATGGTTATCCTGGCTACAGGTCCCAAAGCAGTGAGATCAACTGAGCATGGACCAAAACCTCCCAACCATGGCCCGAACAAAGCTTTGCTCTTTTTGGTTGTCACAAGTATTTTGTTATAGTAATTCAGAAAGCTGACTAAGCCTCTCTCGAAGCCCTTTAGCTTGGCTCAGTTGCCCCACAGCCCGTTGGTAGCTCAGCTTGAGTCCTGCTCACCTTCATGAACTTTCTTGCATTTTTTCTCTGTTTTATATCTATTTGACTCCCCCAACAAAGAGCCAACTGTATTTAGGTCACAGAGATGGTTACATGTACTTTTGGCTCTGCCCAAGGTACCCAATGACTCCCAATTGAAGCAAGGTGTGGAGAGGGTGATGGAATGGGCAAAGCTCTCCCATTTTCACTTGGGTTGGCACAGGAAGGTCCCTGTTTTTGGGTTAGCTAAGTAAATGGAGGATATTTTTGGAAAGTTTTCTGCGATCCACCTGCCTTGTGAAATGAAATCTATCATGGCATATCATTCTGAAGAATGGTTGATGAGGTAAAAGAAGTGAGGGAGCAGGCAGGACTGAAAGGTGGGCAGTCTTTGAAGAGTCCAGATTTGTGCCCAGGGTTTGCTGTAATGGTGGGGCCACACACTTTCCTTCTGAGATTCTTGTTGCAGCCTACATATTGATGTAGCCAAATGAACTTCCCTCTTTGCAACCTGACCTCCTTCTTACTATGAACTGATCTCATTTCAAGGCTAACCACAAGAGGCTTGGCTGGGCACCGGGCATGCCGTATGCCTGGCATTTGCAAATCTTCATGCAAAGTGCAAGTATTTTTTAAGACAGTAAATAATCCTACCCAGAGAAATCTTGGAAAGGTCTGCTCTGAGCCATGAGGTGAACAGAGAAGCAATCGCTCTGCCTACCCTGACAACCATTATCTGCTGCTCTTCTCCAAAGCGAAGGCTTAAGTCGCTTTTAATTTTAGATCAGGAACAATCTGATTTGGGGCCAAGGTCTTTTTTCACTGTCCTTCAAAATGTATTAAGCTGTGGTGTTTTTCCACCTCCAGTCTGTTCTGCTTTGGTTTCTTGAATGCCAATAGCTGAAGATCCACCAAGAATTACCACCTACAGCCAGGATATGCAATAAGATTACACTCAGTAAAGATTTAACCACCATGCCCCCATACACCAGGAGTTATGGATGACCTTCTTGGGATCCAGGATTAGGCTACTTATCACCCCCTTGATAAAGGGTGCTGAAGTCTACATGGCTGCCCTTGTGAGTGACCAGAGACTAAGGCAGTAGACAGAGACTTTAGAATTCAGGCCACTACTGCCCATTTCTTCCTAGCCTCTCCTCTGGATTTTGTCCCCAATCCCTGTTATACAGAAAACAACAAGTCCCCTGTAGACCAGGCTGCCTGTGAACAGTACAACCTTGTCTCCAGGCTCCCGGACCATCAGCAGATTCCAAAGCATGTATGTAACTCCTTCCAAGCAGAAGGACTAGGTTGTGGGACAGGTATCAGTATGACTTCATTTTTGACTCTGTAGACAGGAGCCTGGCTATCCTCTCAGCTTAGTTTATAATGCCCAGACTGGGTGCCCTGGGTTTTATTCCTAGCTGGAAGCTCCGATAGGTGTGCAGACACGGTGGGAGTGAGCCCAGAAGAGCACCTGTGCACAAGCAGGCTCTACCTTGCTATATACAACATCGAGGCTCTGGTCTGACTCCTTCCAGATCTTCCCCATCCCAGGGAGCAGATATGGGTCTTTACTTTGGCTTACTCTAGACTCCTGTAGAACACTGCACTTCCTAGGTCAGGTCCCAATCTGAGACCATGGCATCCTGTGCCACATGGCCTGGGAATCCTTGTGGCCCTCTGACATTGGATGTAGTCCTCTGATAAA
Source organism: Peromyscus leucopus (assembly GCF_004664715.2). Lineage (NCBI taxonomy): Eukaryota > Metazoa > Chordata > Mammalia > Rodentia > Cricetidae > Peromyscus > Peromyscus leucopus. The sequence goes on from NC_051068.1 coordinate 79,693,963, forward strand.
AATGGGAGTAACTTCTAGAAAATGCCCTGCTTCTGTCTCCCCACCAGCATCTCCCTCCAGGCCCCTGACAACAAACAACAGGATGGGGATCAGAGATGAGCTGGGGGGGTGGAGATGGGAAGGCCTTCACTCTATGCAGTGCTGGCCCCTTGAGACTCCAGGCTCTGAAAAATAACCTAAAAATGTGACAAAATATTTATGTTTTCCCCTTCCTTCAGACATAGCCTTTCTTGAGAACATCTGACAAGGTTGCAGGTGAACATGCACACCCAGTGAACAGCCTGCCAGGCTGGCATAGTGCCCAGAAGAGCAACGGTGGCAGCCGCAGCCATCAAGGGTACAGCCCTCCTTTACAGAAGCAAGGCTCTGCTCCTCCACAGACTTACCTGGCAGCATGCAGCCCACTAGAAGGACACTCTGCCTCTAGGAAGAGACAAGTGCCTCTGAGTTGTCCCAAAGAAATGTCATGAACCCGTCTGTATGTTGTAGGTGGCAGGTTTGCCTGGCCAAACTCGGTCCAGGCAGGAGAGTTGCTTTGCAAAACATTTGGCTATGTTTTGAGTTTGAGTCAATGTAACTGGGTCTTTGGAGGGATGTAGTGACCCACCGGATTCAAAGAATCAACTTGATTCTGACCAGAGGACACCTCTGCCACAGTCTTGGTACTGGCCTGTCTCCCCAGGGGGACACTGTTGGGAGGGAGACAAGGTACTGTTTTTCAGTCCTGATGCTCATTTGAACTGACATGTCATCCCACATATGGCCCTGCCTCTTTTCCCTCATCAAACTTCATTAGACTCAACACAGAGGAATGGAAAGGGCACTGGGGAAAAAAAAGATAGGGAGTCTGTATTCCATCCCTAGACAGCTGTCTACAGGCGATGAGATGCGTTGCACTCCTCTGCTTCCCCGGACTAGACAGCCTTCTCTTTATATGGCTCTGTGCTTGTATATGCTCTTTATATGGCTCTGGTGCCCACGTCTTCATTTCTAAGTCGTCTCTCGAGAATTCTCTACTTCTCTGAAATATCCTTTCTGTCTAGAATCTTTGTTAGCATATTCTATTCCTTCCTTCCTTCCTTCCTTCCTTCCTTCCTTCCTTCCTTCCTTCCTTCCTTCCTTCCTTCCTTCTCTCTCTCTCTCTCTCTCTCTCTCTCTCTCTCTCTCTCTCTCTCTCTTTTCTTTCTTTCTTTTTTGAGACAGACTCATGTAGACCCAGGCAGGCCCCTTTAAACTCGCTATGTAGCTGAGAACAACCTTGAATTCTTTATCCTCTTGCCTCTACCTCCCAAGTTCTGGGATTATAGGTGTACACTAATCATGCCTGGCTTAGGTGAATGAGACTCAAACTCGGGGTTCGTGTGTACTAGGTGTAGCAGGAATCTTAAAGAGTCTTTATTAATAAAACAAATCCAGAGCCAAGTATTGGGGTGAACACTGGAAGATCAGAGAGACAGAACAAGCCACAGCTAACCTCACCTTGCCAACTTCTCAGCTGGTCTTGTTTCCTCAGACTGGAAGCCTCTAAGTCCTCATCCAGAATGGGTCTCAGCTGAACTGTGCTGCTCAAAACCTAAAAGCTTAACCAGCCAAATGCTTCTAGTTTCTGGTCTCCACACCTTATATACCTTTCTGCTTTCTACCACCACTCCCTGGGATTAAAGGCTCGATTTCTGGGATTAAAGGCGTGTGTTACCATGCCTGGCCGTTTCCAATGTGGCCTTGAACTCACAGAGATCCAGAGGGATTTCTACCTCTGGAGTGCTAGGATTAAATGTGTGAGTGCCACCATTTTCTAGTCTTTGTATCTAGTGGCTGTTCTGTCTCTGACCCCAGATAAGTTTATTAGGGTGCACAATACTTTGGGGAGCACAATACCACCACAACTAGGCCAACACTCTGCTGTCTTAACTACACCCCATTTCTCTGTTGGGGCACTTTCCAGAAAGAATTTATTGCTTCTATTTGTATGTGTGTGTGTGTGTGTGTGTGTGTGTGTGTGTGTGTGTGTGTGTGTGTGACACATGTGTGCACATTCCCAGGAAGGCCAGAGGAGGGTGTCAGATCCCTTGAAACTGAAGTTAATAGGTGGGGACTGTGAAGTCACCTCGGGTCCTCTGGAAGAGCAGTAAGTGCTCTTAACCACTGAGTTGTCTCTCCAGCCCCAATTAGGACATTTAAATGTCAGTTCTCTCCTAATCACGTAGCACTTTCCTGACATTTGTGAAGGATTTTAATCCATTTCTTTACTTCTTGAGTATGAGCTTCAAAAGTCCCACGACATTCTTTTGCACTCTCTCCCTTTGTCTCCCTCTTGTTACTGGGCTTTGCCTTTCAGGTCTCACACCGCTGGATAAACACAAGGTAAGCACTCTGCAACTGAGTCAGGTGCCCACCCATTTCTTCACATTTTGTTTTGAGACAGGATAGTCTCACTAAATTGCTGAAGTTGCCTTTGAACTCACAATCTTCCTGCCTCAGTCTCCTGAGGAGCTAGATTTACAGGTCCTCCTCCTTCTTCTTTGTGCACGTGCGTGCGTGCGTGCATGCATGCGTGCGTGCGTGCGTGCGCACGCACATGTGCATTGTTTTTGGTGTATTGAATTCAGTTCTTGCAATGTAGCCCATGCTGGCCTCAAGCTCGCCTTTGTCTTTTGCTTTGCTTTCTTATCTTCCTCAAGTACTAGATTACCAACACATACCAGCAAAGTCAGAACTCTCTCTGCTTTTTTATTTTCTTGGAACAAAATCCATTCACTCAACAAATAATTAGAGTGCTTTTTAGTAGCTGGCCCATGTAGTAGTCAGCTATTTTTGTAACGATGCTCCATAAGAAACTACCTCCAAATTAACAGTGTGCATCAAGAGCAAATGTTTGTTTTTGCTGCCCAGAGAGTAACAGGCTGGTGCCATTGGAGCTTCTCCAACATTCATGACTGGGCTTAAGTCTGCTTCCCAGTTCTTCACTGTGGTCCCAGGAGGGAGAGGCTAGCCATGTAGGAGGTTCTTTTTGTAACAGAGAGAAGCAGCATCAAGAAATCACAGGAAGCCAGGCAAGTCTAAAAGCCTGGGGTCAAACGTAGTAGACTCTACTGACACTAACATCCTGGTCCAAGCAAGTCACAAGGCAGTGCTGAAAGACAGCGGAGTCGTAGAGTACCAGCCTCACCACGAAGCCGTTAAAGCAGAGTGATGACACAAAAATGACGCGAAGCAGTTCATACTAAACTGCAAATACCAAGTGTGCAAACAAACAACTCACTCCCATAACATATTGGGGTAAGTGTTATAAGAAAACGAAGGACATGAGGATCGATTTTAGAGTGGATGCCCTGAGAAGTCCTTTATACAAAATGGTACCATGTCAGCTGGGGTTTGAAGGATAAAAAAGGTCTCAGGTGTGCAGATAAAGAGCCAAGTGATTTCCAGCCATTGAGGGTGGTTTGTTTCAAGGGCCTGAGAAAATAACAATCTTTTTTTAAGATTTATGTATGTATTATGTGTACAGTGTTCTGTCTGCATGTGTCCCTGCAGTCCAGAAGAGGGCACCAGATCTCATTACAGATGGCTGTGAGCCACCATGTGGTTGCTGAGAATTGAACTCAGGACCTCTAGGAGAGCAGTCAGTGCTCTTAACCACTGAATCATCTCTCCAGCCCCGGAAATAACAATCTTGATGTGACTGAACTGATGCAGGATCCAGTGTGCCTAGAGTGTAGAAACAAGGATAGAGTAGTAGATGAACACTGAAGATGACCCCGGGAGTCCAGTCTTACAGGGCCCCAATTTGCCACTGTTCTGCTTCAGATTTACCAACTTTTGTGTTACCATTTATTCAATTATGCTCAAACTTAAACACACACACACACACCTCCTTCTTGAAGCCACTTTATGTAAATTAGTTGTGCTACTTTATGCATTGCTAAACCAACGTAAAGAGAGAGGGGAAAGAGAGAGAGGGAGGGAGATTGAGAGGAGGGGGAGGGTGATGGAGAGAGAGAGAGAGAGAGAGAGAGAGAGAGAGAGAGAGAGAGAGAGAGAGACTCTAGGCCAGGCTTCTTTAGCCTGGGGAGTTTAGAGATTTCTGCCCTGATCAAATAAAATAAAAGTGGAGAGGTTTTCTGCTGAGAATCAGTCTAAAACATAGACCCAGGCCTGACAGACTGTACCTGATCAAGCTTGGAGAAGGCAGTTTTGCATGTGTGTGGTGGTGGGTGGAGGGTATGTACACATTCTATTAGTTCTGTTCCTCTAGAGAACCTCGACTAATACTGGGAGTTTCGCATCTTTCCCCCATCACAGCGATGGGGAAGGCCTCTAAGACAGGATCAGCAACTATCCTTTCTGAACAGCACAGGTCTAGTGGGAAAACAGTGCTCAGCTGACCACATTTCTTGTCCGTGAGATCTTCTCGCACCCCACTACCCCCAAGGAAGAAGCCAACGGCTTTGAGGGTCTTCAACAACATGAAGGGGCATGGAGGCCACAGGGGACTGGACTTCCAGTCGAGGTGAGAGCCACTCTCTGAATGAGGACCCTGGGAATGAGAGGTCTTGTTTCTGTGGACTTGAAAAGCTTGGGGAGCTTGAGTTGCACGTGCATTTTGAAAGTCAAGTTCTAGTGTAAGTTTCCATGTTCTTTTATCTCCAAGTATCAGAAGAAAACTTGGCTGTCTCTTGTCAACCCTTGCTGCCCTTTGTGCTTCTGTCTTTCTGGAGTAGAGTGTTACATTTAGGGACTGCATTTCCATTCAAGCTGCCTGCAGCACTTTCTTACTCTGTTTATTTTCCCTTCCCACAGCGGCTCAAGCTGGCAGAGTAGAATATTTTACATTGCAACTTCTGTAATTTGCAACAAAAGTAGCTGGTATCCCAAGTCTTGTATTTCAAACCACATATTCCTTCCCCTTTTCCTTCTAGTGCCTCCTCCTCCCCTTGAACTTAGATAAACAGGCTTCATCTGACTGACAGTTGCTTCCAAAACTAGAAAGGAGAACTTCTACCTAAAAGGGATAAAGGCTTATAGCTTAGTAGTTAATGTCTGCTAAAGGAGTTAGCACATCTACAAGACTTGGAGTTGGCACAGAGGTAGGACTCAGAACATTTTAGCTATTCACTACTATGATGGCTTTAGTAATTGAACAGTTTAGTTCAATAGATATTTCTGAAGTGTGTGATTACTCTATGCCGGAAACAGGCATAGGTGCTTGAGAATAAAGCATGGAAAATTAGTTCTTAACCTTAAAAGTTAATTTAACATCCTTGCTGGTAAAGACAGTTGTTGTGGTCATTGGAGTAAGAATGGGCTTCATAGACTCATGCGTTTGAGAACTTGGTTCTCAGTTGGTGGAATTGTTTGGGAAGGATTAGGAGATGTGGCCTTGTTGAAGGAGACATGTTATGAGGATGGGTTTAAAAGCCTCCTGCCATCTGCAATGTGCTCTCTGCTTCTTCTTGCCAACCAAAATGTGAGCTCTCAGCTGTTCCTGCTGCCATGCTGACATCATGGTCTCTAACCCCCTGAAACTGCAAAACCAACCAAACAATTGCTTTTATGAGTTGCCTTAGTCATAGTGTTTTACCAGAAAAGTAACTGATACAACAGTGAATCATAAATACAATAGATAGGTAGGCTGCATAGACTGTTAGAAGATGGTGAGTACAGTGGGTAAAAGAAAGAAAGAAAAAACAGCCAGTAATATATTAACTGAAATATACACGGATCAGTCCCCAAGGAAAAAGTGTGATTTGAGCAGAGACTTGGAAGGGGGTAGCTGCCAGTGTGGTGGAATAGAAAGGACCTCTTGTGGTGTGTGATCTGTTAGGAATGGTATCATAGTCCATTTGGGCTAGCCTGAGAGGCTTGTAGCAGTAGAAATTCATTTGTCATAGTTCAAGAGACCAGGAAATCCAAGATCAAAGCCCAGGCAGTCCCAGTGTCTGGTTGAGGATGAGATGTTATCTTTTGACTCTGTCTTGACAGAAGATGCTTTCTGGGACTTTGTGTGTAAGGGCACTAATCCCATTCACAAGGGCTCTGCCCTGATGACCTTACCACCTCCCCAACCTCTACCTCCAAATAGCATTACATCAAGCATTGCATTTCAACATGAGTTTTTAGGGGGCACACGAACATCCTATCTGTGGCAAAGGGGCTGGTGTGGAGGAAACAGAGATGAAGGCAGGAACAGACTCATCCTTCAGTATTCCTGGAGGATTGCTTCCAAGAACCCCCATGGTGTCTGAATCACCTGGTGATCCAGGCTCTTATATAATGGGACATAGATATAATATCTAGGTTATTTTAGTACCTATTGCAATGTAAACACTGTGTAAATAGTTCCTATGCTGTACAGTTCAGGAGAAAGTGGCAAGGAAAAGTCTGTACAGGTTCACAACAGATGCAGCTTCCTTTTCAAATATTTTCCAACCATGGTTTATTAAACAGAAGGTAGGCTGTAGTGGGTCATAGGCAGGGAAATCTGAGGATTAACAAAGAGCCAGGAACAGGGATAAATGTCCAATTATGTAGGATCTTCCTCTATAGGCCTTCCTTAGTTAATACAAGTTAGCCATGTGGTTGGTATTCACACTCAAGTTTGAGGTGCAGCTCGAAGAAAGTTGATAAAACGTATTGGCTATAGTCACATTCATGGTAAATTTCAGGCAACCTTGAAGTAAAGTGTCAGAGAAACGGGTGAAAAAAGGGAAGTCAATGATTCTCGGAGGAACTGAAATATCAGGAAAGAGGGTGTGCAGTGGAGAAATAACAGGGTCACACCTCCAAAAAACTGGGAGAACACTGACTGGTGAATGACAACAGACATCTTGGAAACTTAATTTCAGGGGCCTTGATCTGAATTGATTTCGTGGCAGGGGCTTTTTAGCCCAGGCTGACCTCGAACTTACTACGTAGCTGAGGATAATTATGGATTTCTTATCCACTGACATCCTCAAGTGCTGGGTTTACAGGCATGTGCTGCTTCTTCCCACCCACCATCTAGTTTAATGTGGTGCTGGGGATTGAACTCAGAGCTTCATGCATGCTAGGTAATCACTCTACCAAATGAGCTTTGTCGCTAGCCCAGAATTTCGATTTTGAATAGCAAAGCTGAGGAAAAGTGTTTTACACAGGCCCATGTGAAAGAAAGAAGTCACGTTAGTTGAAAACTCATAGTTAAGTGTTAAAGATGGGGCTGGAGGGATGGTTTGGTGATTAGGAGCGCTGGCTGCTCTTCCAGAGGGTCTGGATTCAAGTCCCAGCACTCAATGTAGCAGCTCCCCCACCGTCTGTAACCAGTTCCAGGGGAATCTAGTGCCCTCTTCTGGCTTCTTCAGACACAGCATGCATGTGGTACATACACACAAGAACAAAAATAAAGGGGAAAAGGCTGGAGAGATGACTCAGTGCTTAAGAGCACTGGCTGTTCTTCCAGAGGACGTGGGTTCAATTCCCAGCACCCATATGGCAGCTTACAACTGCCTATAACTCTACCTTCAGGGGACCCAACACCCCTCACACAGACATACATGCAGGCAAAACACCAATGTACATAAAGTAAAAATGAATAAATCATTTAAAACAGATAATAAATCATAAGATGACATTTCAAAGTTTATTTTTAATTTTTATTGTGTGTGTTAGATGGAAGCCAGGGCTACTACGAACAAGCTAAGTAGATGCTTTGACACCAAGCTACCTCCCTAGCTCCTGACCCACTTTTCTTTCTTCCCTTTGAAATAAGCTATCACTAAGTTGCTCAGGCTGGCCTCAAACTCTCTATGTAGTCCAGACTAGCCTTGAACTTGAGAGCCTCTTGCCTCGGCCTCCTGAGTATATGAGATTACAGACAGCAACCAACACATCCAACTTAAAGTTTAGTTTTCTTTAAAGAAGTCTCTTTGATATCTGAATGTTATGGTTAGCATTCTTTCAGAGATAGAACTTTCATTTAAGGAGGAAAAGAAACTAATGTAGGGATGGCACTGCATCAAGAGCACAGAGTGATACCAGGTTTCCAGATGCGAACCTCTGACCTGTGCTTTCTTCCCCTTGGGGAAGGTCCTCGAGTATCTGGGCCTCAGTGTTCCTCTCTGTGAAATGAGGGAAAACTAGAGTGCAGGGTTAAAAGTTCTCTTTTGTTTTTTGAAGTTTGTGTGGTGTTCAAGTGAGTGATTACTTCTCCAGATGACACTTAAACTCAAGACCAAGACCATGAGCAAACTACTCATCAAACAATCCTCAGCTCCTGATTGTGAGCGAAGTCAGGGCGCCTTGAGAACGTGACCCTCAAATTGAACTTTCATGGGAAGAAACGGCCCGCTCAAAGGGGGAAGGGGATCAGACCCAGACTGTCAACCTTTCACAACTCTGCCTTTAGTCTTTCCTTGGGATGGCACCCATCTCTCATTTACATATTCCATAACTCTTGATGGCAGCCTGCCTGTGACACTATGTAGAGGTCTTGCCATGTCATTAAGCTTCCCTTGAACATTTTAAATCCCATGTCCTTTCAGCTGTTCCCAGCCACGTGCTGGGGTTGCGGGTGGTGGCGGCGGTGGTGTAGATGAGAACAAAATCCAAGGCAGTCTCTGCCTGGTGACATTCACAGTCTAATGGGGAAAATAGGCATTAAACAACAGCTATGAATGATTTATTATCAAGTCGTGAGCATGCAAAGTGCTGCAAAAAGAAATACCAAGAACCGCAGCAGCGTTTACCAGAGGAGCTTAATTTAGTCCCTCAGACTGAAGAAGTGGTATCTAAATTGACCCCTCAAAGATGAGTTACAGTTAGATGAAGAGAGAAGAATATTCTGGATCAAGGTGCAGCTAGGAGAGGGCCTTCTCTTGGGTCCTTTGACAATGCTACCACACTGCCTGAGATTTCAGATGGCAAGTGGGATTTAGGGTGTGGTGTTCAGCTGTTTATAGTTACTATACATCAGTTATATTCAAATGTAGCAATAATAAAACACATCCCTTCATCCACTATACGTATCTGTGCTAACAGAATTTGGTTTCCATGCATGCAAACACACACACACACACACACACACACACACACACACACACATACACACGAAGTAAAAGGGGAGGCAGGAAATGGGTATATGAACCTGCAAAGAAAAGTGCCAGAAGAAGCCACCACCAAGGTGACCTTAACATCTGAAATTTTGTCCTTCACAAGCTCTTTCCCTCTCCTCTCACCTCCATACCAGCATCCTCAGTATCCAACGTGTGACACACGTGCATGTCCCACCGTGGTCACAGACACTCAGTGCTATTTCCTGACTCCTTTACTCTCTATACCCAGAGAAGAACTGGGATGGTGCAAAGCTCCTTCCTAGCCATGCTGTGGGCTTAGACAGAGTCAGGGAAGCTATCACCCTGGAGATCAACATCCTGCAATGTTGTTTTCATATCCCTTTCCTATTGTTGATTCTACTGATCACTGATAACACAGCAATGCTCATGGGGGAATTACAGAGCAGAAATTTCCTATATAAATTCATAACAATGTGAACTTGAAACCTAGCATGTGATTTTTGAAGACCAGAAAAATTATGAAAACCTTACATGAAAAGAATTAGTCCTCTCCTCCATCCTCCTGCTCTGAAAATACCTAAATCTGTCCCAGGTGGCCAGAACACTATTCTGTTCCTGGGCTCTCAGACAGGGTTATGGCAGGAGATCCCTGGTGGCTATGACTGTGTGCAGGCATCCATCAGCCATTGACTACGCTGTAAGCATCTTTACTCTTGAGCAGCTTTTTTTTTTTTTTTTTTTTTTTTGATTCTTCCAATATGGTTTTCTTGCTGGAGGGGTAAGGTCAGTCCTTTGCCTTATGCCTAATAGAAACAGCCATTTGGTCATCCTGTGACTTCTTGGGTGGGTTATCCAAAGTGAAACTACATAGTGACCTGTTCATCTGTGTCTCAACATTTCCGGAGCAAATGAAGTGGGCTAGTTAAAGAGCTACTGATTTGCTGACACAGAGAGGACCACCCAGTGTCATAGTCATTGGAGCCATTTCTGAGAAAGCTGCTGGAAGAGGGATCAGAGTGAACCCACCCACTCTGTAGGGAAGCCATTAAGACCTGGACCTCAAATGGAGCCCAGAGCAGAGGCAAGGAATTTCAATAGTCTACTGTTAGATTTAAATCAAATAGAACAAGAATCAGCAGCTTGGGAGCCTAGGATGGTTATGTGGTCTCCTCCTCCTTTGTTCCATAAGTGCCCCCATTTTGGGTAACCACAGAACGCCTATAAAGCAGGGGTTTGTGGAGGAAAGAGCAGCTGCCAGAGGTGTCAATAAGCCAATTTGTGGCTTGTTAGAGTGTTACACTTGTTTATCGGCATTTAACGAGACAAGACATTGATGCTAACACAGTGGGAGGGAAGTGGCCTGGACCAATAGTATCCCTTGCTGAAAATTAATTTAGACCCTCTTCTCTTTGTGCCAGAAATGGTAGAGCTAATTCATTACCAAAGTGTTGAAATGCCACTGAAAATGAGTTAGGGTAATAGGGGCAAGTCATCAGGAACTGAACAAATCCCAATTTAGCTTTCCTTTGGTAACCTCCAGTAAATGAGACACTGTAAGATGATATGTTTTATGGCAGGGAAAAGAGTATCAAGGGTTTATTTAATTTGGGGGATGGGAGGGCTGCAGGGTTGGGAAGAGGGGTGGGGTGGGGCATGTGCAGATCTTTGGAAACCTTCGGATCTGCTGCTGATACAGCCCAGTTCTCAGCCATGCCTACTGATGGAATTCAACAGCTTGTGTTTAGAACCTGTTAGCCTGAAGTGTCCAGGGGCCTGCCTAGGCCACGCTCTTTTATCAAAATTCTGTGAAATCTCCGTCTGGATCATTCACAAGATCTCAGTTCTATGTACCGCTCTCGAGTCGAGCTGAGGCTGGGCATGCCATTACTCATCCCTCTGCTTCATGCTTCCCATTTAGCAGTCATGCGGGTCACGTGACCCCCAAGTTGTAGCGTCTCCTATTTATTTGCTCTTTGCTGTGGGTTCCTTGGGCTGCTTTATTTTCTCAGGGACATTTCAGACGTTAAAAACTACAGCTTTTGAGGACCTAAGCACCAACAAAATGGAAGGCATCATTTGGCTCAGTGCACACTCTGCCTTGCTGGTCTTTGTGGAGGCACATGCTGATCACTGCAGGAAAGAGGCGGCGCAGTCACCTTGTCAACTTACCCTGGATGACTGAATCTTCTTTTGAAGGGCCCTGTATCGTTTCCTCCATCCCTGGTAAAGCTTCGGGGGAGGGGAGCGTGATTGTGACAGCGTTCTGAAGGCTGTGTCATTAGCACGGTGCTCACCTGCCCTCTCTATATGCCACTTGCTCTGGCTGTTTCCGCTCAACGGAAGCATTCCCTCCAGGGGGTTGGGGGAGGCACATGAGCTTCACAAGGAACTTCACACACTCATAAGGCTCAGGCAGCTTGCATGGCTTTCAGGTCTTCTCCCTGAGATTAGAGTTCCCTGTTCCATGGTTGGTCACAATGTGAACAACGTTTCTAGGCAGGAGGAGATTCTTTGGTTGTGTGGCTGCTTGCAAGTTGCCCAAGGAAGGTCAGGAGTGCAGAATTTGAGTTGTTACCCATGCTGGAGTAAAAACCCAGGATTTTCAGTGATGTAGCTGCTGGGGTCAACCATGTTTCTGTAACTTAGGTTGAACAGTTGCTTTGGTTGGTCATTGTATTCTCTGTCTGGAGTGGAGAGAATTAGACTCCTCAGGAGGCCACCCCATACTTTCATGTCTTCCCATAATGGAATGGTGTACTTCTCTCCACGCCTTAGCTTTGTTTGGGGCCGTGTATGGCAGTGTAGCAGTTCTGAGCCTTGGCTTTAACAGGCACTGCATGTTTCTGCTCACCAGCAGGGGTTTAGCCGTCACCACTGGTCGGCACAGGAGGAAGAGATACATGGTGCCAAGCTCGGTTGGCCGTAGGTGACCCACAGAGCTGCAAGCTGAATAAACATTTTTCTCTGTATGCTGCTGACTCCTGGGATGGTCTGTGTTACAACAAAAGCAAATGATAAAGTTCCATTCACACAAGGGAAGAGATCCTTATGCACAAGCAGACCAGTCCCTTGGAAGGAAAGTCTGGTCTCTATTGGGAACTATCTAACAATAAGAGTCAGGAATGTTTTCTGACCAGGGCACCCTCTTACAGTAGCCTGGGTGGCTGCTGTGTTACCAAGGCCTCTTTCTCTGCTCTGCCACAAAGGCTGCTGGTTAAACGTTTCACATGCAGATGACCCGCAAGAACATTCCCCTTCCTTTCTGAAGCTGAGCCTCATTTGCTCTCATTCTCTCATGATCTCAAAAGAAAAACTGACCTTGTAGCTGTTAGAGACTCCTTCTAGATTAAAAAAAAATAATAACAATTATGTGTGGATATGCACATGTGAGTGCAGATGCCCATGAAGGTCAGAAGAGGGCGTTGAATCCCCTGAAGCTGGAGTTATAGGTCCCTGAGTGCTGCATGACATAAGTGCTAGGAATCAAACTCTGGTCGGCCTTAAGTGCAGTATGTGCTCCTAACCACTAAGCCATCTCTCCTGCCCCTAGGGATTTGTCCTGAACAAGAGTTTTCAAACATCTGTTGGGTTTTTCCCATTCATGATAAGAAGGCAGGCTTCCAAATTCAAAGTTACAAGATCCAAAGGGAGGAGCATGAGAGAATCTCTGTGGATGAGTGGTCAGCAATTCAGTTATCCTCCCCTTCCACACCTTCCATCCACCAGGCAAGACTGGGAGTTCAGGCAGCATCCCCTTGGCCTGTTCATAATGTGAACACAGGTCCGAGTAGTTTGAATGTGAACTGTTTGGGGCATAAATACCTCCATTATTCATTTTACTGCTCATGAAAGGCAGCCATACCTACGTTTTCAATAAGCATGGTTGGCATACAACACACAGCCCCCTCTTCCCCGCTGCTTGTGTAAGCGGCCTCTCCCTGCCCAGGCTCCCTGCTGCAAATGTGTGATTACAGGATTAGAAAGGTGATGGAAATAGTAATCACGCCTGTTTTCAGACAGAGCTTTCCCTCGAGGGACCTCAAATGGCTGTGTTCTTATTCATACCTGCAAGGAAAGAAAACCTAGGGGGCACTTCCATAGATGGGCAAAAAAGGCTGCAGAAAGGGTGGCAGAGCCAGCTGCTGCTGGTGTCACAGGCTTCCAGGCTGGTGGGCAGAGGCTGTCGAGGCTGTTAGAGCCTACAGATAATCACAGCCTATGCAGACTGGACCTGGGATTGGGACATTACCCACTGTGATGGGTGAGCAGCTTTGGGGCAAGCTCAGCAGCAGCAAGCAGCCCCAAGGGCAAATGGCTTTGGGATCACACCACAGGAGTTAGACAGCCATCCCGACTTGTGGTTGACATCAAGGAGGTCCAACAGAAGCGATCTAGATGTTAAGCAGAACAGAGAAATGGGGGCCTAGAAACAAACAGAGCACAATGGTTCAGGAAGGAGAGGTTTAGAGCAGGACAGTCCTCAGAAAGGAAGGGCTCAGAAAAACAAGGTAGGTCCAGGCTCAGATGAGACAAGAGGTAAGGAGGGTAACCTAGGGAGTCCAGCATGATCACTGAATCAGGGCAATGTCCTACCGCAGCTTCGCCAAAAGCCAGAGCAGGCTCTGCAGTCAGATCGATTGGCTCTGAGTCACCAAAACCACCACTAGATTCATTCTATGGAAATAAAGATCTGGTTCCAGCACCACGAGGGAGGCTTATTACTCTGCTGGAGAATGGTGAGGGAGGTGGGGTAGAGCACAAAGACCATCTAAGTGCGGGCTTCTGAAGGTCATGGGGACTTCAGATTAGTCCCAGTGAGAATGATGTCTTCTATGTGAAACATCAGATATCAGGGCTGTAGGCTTGGATCTCGTCCATGCTTCACCATGGATCTTAAGCTAGAAGCCTATGTTGGATCTGCCTCAGTTCCTTCACCCCAAGAAGAGACTAGAAACTCCCTAACTTCCTCCTTCCCTTCATTACTATAAGGAAAACATGAAATAACACACTCAGTCCCTTTGAAAAAATAGAACTACAAAGCTTTGTCACTATTATTTATGTGACACACCAGCATGTCTCTAAATGGAATTTCCTAAGGCTGACTTACTAGTTGAAGGATCGTCTAGCCCTTGTTCCTTTTTCCTGAGGCTCCAATCCTAACAACCCCTTGTACTTCATCACCTCTGTGACATCAGAAAGAGATAGAGGGACAGAGCTGTAGGGTTTTTTTTTTGTTTTGTTTTGTTTTGTTTTTTACTCTTTGCTCTTTTGGAGGCCCACTACCCAGCTCCCAAATAAATACACAGAGACTTATTCTTACTTATGAATGCCTGGCCTTAACTTGCCTATTTTTAGCCAGCTTTTCTTAACTTAAATTATTCCATCTAATTTTTGCCATTTCTCTATTCTATATATCTTTCTTTACTTCTTCCTCTGTTGCTGGCTGTGTGGCTGTGTGGCTGGTGCCTGGAGTCCTCTTCTCCTCCTCCTTTTTTCTCACTCCCCCCTTCTCTCTTACTCCTTCTATCTGTTCTCTCTGCCTGGAAGCCCCACCTATCCCTCTGTTGCCTTGCTATTGGCCATTCAGCTCTTTATTAGACCAATCAGGTGTTTTAGACAGTCAAAGTAACACAGCTTCACAGAATTAAACAAATACAGCATAAAAGAATGCAACATATCTTTGCATCATTAAACAAATATTCCATAGCATAAATGAATGTAACACATCTTAAAATAATATTTCACAACACAGAGCTGTACCTGTGAAATTGGTGAGGAGCTTCAGTAATCTGATCAACCTTCTTATTTTAGTTGTGGATACCAATGCACCCACTGGTGGTGTTATCTTCCTGCAGTCACTGCTAGTCAATTACAGATCCAGAAAACACAGTGTGTGGTGCACAGTGGGAACTCAGTATACCATGCTTATCACACCGCCGCCGCCGCCACCGCCACCACCACCACCACCCACCACCTAGCTGTGATATACTTCCATTGAGCAATTCATTTTGCTACCTATGAAGAACTTTTTGGAATGGGAAGTAGTGAGGGGGAACTCATAAGTAATATTACAAAGGGCATTTTCCAATCATCTAATGACACTTAAATCCCTCTTCTTTCAGGAGCCTCTGCCGACTAGGTACCCCTCCCAGACTGTCATTGTACCTCATCTCTCATTCAAATTACACCGCATCAAGAAGAAATTGCTTCCTTCCTTGTCTCTCTCACCTTCCAGACTACAGGTTTGTTTTTATGTAGGTAATAGGTTTTTTCCAAAACTCAATCCACATTGAAAAACATTGTATGCGAAGCCATAGATTTTCTTATAATCCAGACATCTACATGTTTCTTGGATGTCCCCGATTTTTTGAGCCTATTGCTTAAAAAGTATTAAACAAACAAACAAACAAACAAACAAACCCATTGATTCTAGCTAAGCATGGTGGTGTAGACCTTTAATAGCAGTACTTGGGAAGCAGAGGCAGGTGGACCTCTGTGAGTTTGAAGCCATCCTGGTCGACATTCTAGTCCAGACAGAGATACATAGTAAGATGCTGTTTAAAACAAAACGAAAATCAACAGAAGCACTAATTCTTATACCAGTTGTGTTTTGGATTTTGTATTTGTTTGTTTTGCTTTGTTAGAGATAGGGACTCACTCTGTAGGCAGGTTGTTCTTGAACTCACGGCAATCTCCCTGGGTCAGGTTCCGAAGTGCTGGGATTATAGGTGTGAACTACTACATCAGCTCCAGTTGTTTTATTTTGGGTCTGCATGACCAGTCAAGTCACTTGCCCTCTTGGAATTTCAGTTTTATCAATTATAAAAAGTGAGGCGGGGTTACCTTGGAGACATAGTTTTTCAATAGTTATTAAATTTTCCAGTGGAAAGACATTCCTCTTGTAGAGAGTCATTTTGTGATGCACTCACATACAACCTGCAGCTACTTACTCACAGGTTATTCATTATGGCTTTATTTGTGAAAGCTAATTATTAGAAACAATGTAAGTAACTTTGTTAAATACACTGTTTTTTGTAACACAATCTAAGGCATCCACTAAAGCAATAGTGTAAGTACATGTATTCTGAAATAGAACAAACACTAAAATATATTAAGTGAAAAAAAAAAAGGCGTCTAACAGTGTATAAATCAAGCTTTCTCTCCATGTTAGCAATAGAGAATGGATGTGTATGTTTACATAAGATAACTCCAGTTTACTCAGGGAATTGGTGACATTTGATTGAACCATGTGAAAATAAAGGATATATTTTCAAAGGATGCCAAAAGAAAGAAAGGGGGGAGGATTAAAACCCCACCTAGCTACTTGTGTGGTATAAGAAGCACCAGGATTTTCTCTGTGGTCAGCAGCATGGGTGGGACCAGTGAGGGCTACAACAGCTCTCAGGTCTTCCTTTCCTTCTTCTGTCTGAGCGGGAACTGAGTGACTTGGCTTTCTATTGAGATTCTGTCTTGATCATCCATAGCAAATTCATATCCCAACTGTCCAGCAATGTTTGAATAAAGTATTTCCACCCTCCATTACCAGAGCTCTCTAATGAGGTGTGGAAGAGAGCAAAGCTCTCCCCATGAGAGTCTGCACTTGAGTCTAGAAGGATCCTCATTGTGCCTGGGCTCAGTTCAGCTCCCTGCAGTGTTCACTCTCCCTATCCAAGAGTGGACAAGCCTGTGTGGCTTTAGAGCTTCAAGTATTTCCCAAGATTGTGATGACGAGGGCCCCGGGTAGGACCCAGGAAATACTGTCTCTAAAGCAGGAAATATGGTCTCCAGAGAAAGCAGTTTCCCTTGTATCCTTTATCGCTTTGTTGGTTCTCTCAAACATTTTATTGCTTTTGTTATGGTTAAGGAGGAGATTCAGCCCCAGGGAAAAGAACAATGAGCTACTGACCAGGACATCAGGGCTAGCCACATTACTGGGAACCATCAGCCTCAAAATGAAGGAAGTAGGAAGAACTGTTGACTGGAAATTGCTCCCCCCCCATAGATGCTGAAATAATAGCATTAGCTGTTTATGTTTTAAGCATGATTACCAACATGTAAGTCATCTCTCTAGATTAAAAATCTTTGGAATAATTAGCCTAAAAGACCATTTACTCATCCACTCCAGATTATTGAGTGTTTATTCATACCAGACACTTTACCAAGTATCTGAACATACCAGCAAATAAGATTATCACTGATTTTAATAGTAAATTGTAAACATAGTAATATATTTAATAGCAAGTATAGCAACAGTAATGACTGACACTGGATGTTTATTTATGTGGTAGGAAGATTCCTAAGCTTTTTTGTGTGCACTTTCATTGAATTGTTTTAATAAATATGTGATTGATGTCATCTCTATTTGTTGAATGAGGAAGCAGGCACAGAGATGGTCAGTAATTCGCCCGAGGTCTCATGGCAGTAAGCAGGTCAGCTGAAATGCAAACTTTACATCCAACAGATATTTTCCTAGGAAGAAGTAGTAGCCAGGGGTTGTGTTACTGGGTGCTGGCTCTCTGTGAGTGTAGAGAGAAGATAAACGGTTTGGTGGCCCTTCAGGACAACTCTTGTCTTGGTCATATTAGGAAGAGCTCATGTGTGTATGAGGATTTGAGGAGATGAAAGAGATTGACCAAGCGAAGAGGAAAATTCTGGGGAATCAAAAAAGAAGGGTAACTAGGTTATCCATGAAACAGAAAGGCCAACCCAGGACAAGAACCTGGAAGTCAGTGCTATGAAGAAAGCAAGTTTTATCCAAAAATAACATGGCTGGACTCAGACATCCTAGGGAACTGGGAAAGCTAAAGAACTAAATCTGTCATTGCAGCAGTGGCACAAACTAGCAAGGACAGACAGAGTGACACAAAGGCTCCAGCTACATGAGCTGTCATCCAGGGAGAGCCTGCAAATACTGACCCACACATCAAAGTCAAGTGCAGCCGCGTGGGGTGGAACTGAGCTGAGATCACACAGCATAGTGCTTGGATAAGTGTCCCCAAACTCAACCTACAAAGCTTGGAAATGGGTTCACCTGTAGGCCAGAGACAGACCATACAATGGATTCAGGCTAGTCAGGGGACATTTTTATGGCCTCCCTCTCTCTGCCTTTAAATTCTAGATGTGCTACCAGGAGGGGAGAGAGTTCCTTCCTATGCTACTTCCTGGGACATGGAATCGAGTTTTCAGTAATAACTTCATTCATTTTCCTAAATTCTCTCCTTGGTCTCCCTGGCTGGAATAGAAGTTATATGCTTGCTAGGGAAGGTCAGTCCTCCATCCCTCTGGACCCAATCTTCTAGGGACTGGAATATGGAAACTGGCAGCTGGAAGAAGCTGGGGAGCAGGGCTAAAAGAAGGCTTACCTGTCATGATGTCACATTCAGAAAAGCCAGCGGCCCTTGTTTGAGGGGTATGAAAGGAGGAGGATGGAATGGGATTTAGTCTGTTCTAGAAGAAAATGAAGCCTGTTTTTTTCCTCTCTGATTAGCATTTTTATTGCATCCTTCCTATTTGCTCTGCCTGCTCATAATTAAATACTGCCCATGGTGTCTCGTCTATTTTGGTAATGTGCTCTTGGACACCGATGGATTGGGTTTAGATTTGCTGTATGGGTTTCCTCCACTGGTAGAGAATGAGGCTTAAGCCTAGTGCCTCCCTGGCAAGGTGGGCTGGAGAGGTGAGGGAGACTAGCACTGAGGTTAGGAGCCTCCTTATCCTACTGCCAGGATCTGAGCTGGTACCTTGGATGAAAAATGGAAGAAGTGTGTGTGTTCTTCCTGTCCTCGGAGCAACTTCTATTTATGACATAAGGCAGCTGCCTCTGTGCTGAGAGTAAGGCTGAGGCCCAGAGGCTGACAGGGATTCTTGAAGGTTAGAAGACATTGATGGCGAAAAGTAATGCGATTCTCCTGGATGGAGACTCCAGAGATTGGTCAAACAAAGCCTGATGCTTGCTCCAGTTGCCATGCTATTCTCCGTCTACACATGACCTAAAGTCACAGCTCTACCGTGGAGGCCACCCACCTTGTGCCATCATATTCCTTTGCCCTTCCATTCCTGTGCCAAGTTCCAGCATCTTCTCTCTTCCTCTTCTTCCTGTTCTTGGTAGCATCCATTCTGTTTCCAGGGGGCTGGCTCACAACCCCGCCCCCCCTTTCTTTTTCTATCTCTGTTCTTTACCCAAAGCCCAGCTTTCTCTTCTCATCAGGTCAAACTTGAGTCCCAATAGGAAGGGATGAATTGGATATCTGAACTTTATTAAGTACAGGTTTGGCCATCTGGATCAGTGGCTCAACAAAATAGGATCCCCAGAACCTCAGCATCAACTTAGCATTTGCTAGACATGCAAATTCCTGGGATTCATAGTAGAGACAGGATCCTGCCATTCAGTCTTAACCAGGAACCAGGTTCTTATGCACTCTCACTTTTGAGAACCACCTCTTTTTACCGTCTTTCCACAACCTTCCCCCAGGGGCATCTTTACTGATGACCACATCCTCTGTGGACCAGTCTTCTCCCACTGACTCCAGACTCCCGGCTGCTCTATCATCTGCTGGAAAGACACTGGGTGCCCTGCCCTGAACCCCTGTCCAAGGACTTGTCTTTGTCTGCTCTCACATCTCTGGACCTTCCTCCTGGGAGTGTGGCTATTTCCCACAGTCCAGCTGTCACCTCTCTTCTGACTCTCTCTGTATATACTCCCTCACCCCAGTTCTAGAATTTCACTCTGACTGCCTATCAGGTACTTGACTGAATATTCTAGATAGCTCATTCACATCATACAAACAGAGCTCCTCAAGTTGATGTCTGAGGTTCCTAATTTCAGTCCCTTTCCCATCCTACTCCGCACAGTTCCAGTGACCTCTTGCGCAGTCCAGTGACCACAGTTCCTGCTGCCGCCCCACCCAATCTTAGGTCAGCTTCCTTCATTGGTGGCTCAGCAGCTCCAGCTTGGGCTGCACAGCTCCTGCTTGTACCCATCCTGTTCAGCACTGCCAGCATTGTTGTGCTAATGCACAGTTCTTCCGAAGAAGGGTCTCTGGCCACTTGCAGTACAGTCTCCAAAATGGCTTTCCACCATCTGCTCTCCGGACTGGCTCATCTCCTGTCACTCTCCTTGCTCCATCTTCTCTGCCACCGTTAGACGTGCTGCTCATGGTCACACTTGTGCGTATTTGTTCACATCCCTGTCTGCACAAGATGACTTCTGTCTCAGAAAGCTTCCTAGCATCACCAATGGAAGTCAGCATGTCTTGCCTTACTTGCATCCTTCCCAGATGCCTCTTCTTGCTTCTCCCGGTGCCGGGCTTCCAAAGCCCATGGCCCTGGCCGGAGTTCTAGTAGGCATCCCTTTGTATCGCTCACTTGTCATTCTCCTTAATTGTGACTTCTCAAAGGTCTTAGCTGAACTTCAGTCACTGCTGCTTCTCAGCCCGTAGTGTGACTGCTGGTGCATGGCTGAAGCTAGACACGTTTGGTTGCTGGTTTCATTCAGTGATTACAAAAGGCCGGCTGGGGTCTTGCAAATATGCAAACTCCTCTAGCTTAGGACAGCAGAATGGGGAAAGAATCTGCCCATCTCAGGCTCCATGGCTTTGGCTCCCACTCCTGCTGTTTGTCTTTGCAGGTTAGTTCACCTACAATAGTATCCATAGTGGAAGGAAGGAATCTGAGCGCCTACTCAAGTGCCCTGACTGACAGTTCCATTCCACCGCTCAGTCTTGAGATCCTCTGCTCCTTCCCTCACATTTTCAGCAGCCTGGGCTACCCGATGAATCTCCCTTATGCAGAGAAAGAGGGGAAAGGCAGTTTCCTACAAACCCCTTATTAGGTCTCCTTATCAGGACCTGCCTCTGGCTGGGTGTTCTCCTGAATCTCAGAGCAGTAGCCACATGCATGGCAATATGTCATTTGGGAGTACTTCCTCCAGTTCTGGATGCTGAGGTGTGAAACCTCTGCAGCCAGAGACAAGCAACAGTGCCTGAATAGTTATCTCTCAGCAAGTGAGTGACTAACAGAATACCAAGGAATGCAAGATGCTCTCAAAGTGTTTTCTACTATTGCTGGCCATGATTTCTACATGGAAAAGAGTGAAAGGCAGCAGAAAGGAAGATGGAGAGACATGGGAAGAAATTCCTCCACAATTTTCTGTTTACCTCCAAGGAGGACCTCTAGATCAGAAAAAAACACAGGGGTCCCTGAGGTGCCAATTCCTCTGTCTTGCCTTTAGCACTGGGCTGTACCCTTCCAGGTTGCAGGCAGCCAGAGGTAGACAGACTAGCTTGGAGATAACTTTAAGTGAATTCAATTACCATAGCAACCAAAACTACCAGCATGGAGATTCAGCTCCAGATAGCAGCAATCCTGGCATCCCAGAGAAGCAGCCATCCAAAGGCCACTGCTGAGAGGCCAGGGGTTAAGGGAGGGAAGAGACACCTCTTAATTCACTTAGGCTTTGAGGGGTTCTACAGAGCTCTTATCAGCCAGAAACAAGCATCTGCTGTACCTACCCTATGTGGGGCCTAGAGCAGTAAGCACGTGCTGGCCTCTCGCTTCCAGGGGTGTCCTTCCATGGGTGGGCAGGAGAACAGCCTTCCTACTGTACCTCTCTGAAGTGTAGGATTTAAGATTCGGAGCTCTCTGGCTGGTCAGATGTCTCAGCTGATAAAGGGCCTGAGTTTGATCCCCAGAACCATTGTGGTGGAAAAAGAGCGCCCACACAGAGAGGAATGGAGGCAGCAGAGAGAAAGGCAGAGCCCCAGGCAGAGTGGTGACTGTCAGGGTAGGATCTGCCAATCTCACACGTCCTCAGGCTCTGTGACTGACTTTCACCCTTGCTGGTCATCTTACACACCAGTTTCCCTACAAGTGGTCCTCTGACCTTCATACATGTGCCATGGTTAGTGCATGTGCACATGCATACACACACACACACACACACACACACACACACACACACACACACACCCCAAATAAGCACTTATAAATAATTGAAAACAATGAAGTAGGCGTGGGCACTCAGGAATGAGACTCCAGCCCTCCTAAGGGGTCTTGAGCACACAGCTCAACTCATCTGCACCTGGTTTGCTCCTCTGGTCTATGGGCATGATAGATGAAGCATGCACTGGCTTCACGGAAGTATTGCCATGATTGAAAAATTGAGACTGCAGAGAAAAGGCCTCAGCACTGTGTGCTCCATGGGGAACAGCAGATAAAAGTTTCTTGTTGTATCTCATCGTTGCTATTATTAATTTCCCCACAGTGATGATGATTCAGACTCTAGGTCTTCCTGTCCCACAGAAGCTTTGAAAAGATGCCAAGTTGGTTCACAGAAGGTAATTCCTTCCTTCCCCAGAATCCAGCTAGAAAATCAGAGGGCTGCAAATGACAAGAAGCCTTGCTCTCTGGAGGCCCCATCTGAGCCTGTCACCTGGTCACCCTGAAAAGCTTCTGTGAGGACAGACCCCAGAAGACTGGAGGTTTCATTCATCTGCTCCTGTCTCCATAAATGTGTTATACAAGTGCTAGACTCTAAGGCCATGGGGTTAGAGCAGTGGTTCTCAACCTGTGGGTTGAATGAGCCTTTCACAGGGGTCACCTAAGACCATCAGAAAACAGATATTTACATGACGATTCATAACAGTAGCAAAATTACAGTTATGAAGTAGCAATGAAAATAATTTTATGGTTGGAGGTCACCACAATATGAGGAACTGTATTAAAGGGTCGTAGCATCAGGAAGATTGAGAATCATTGGGTTAGAGGCTTGGTTCCCAGCAAGGTCCTTTAAGGGAGTGATGGGACCTTACAGGGGCAGGTCCTAGAGGGAGGTCTCCTGGTTTACAGCAGCATACCCTTGAAGGTAAGAGCGGGGCCCGCCCCTTCTTTAGGTGTCTGACTATGAAATAAGCAAGTTTTTCTCTGCCACGGTGTGCTGCTCCTCCAGAGGTCCAAACACAGCTGGACTAACCACTGGCAACTGTGAACCAGAGTAAACGCTTCCTCATTCTACGTTAATCGGCCCGAGCACTCGCTATGTAATAAGAAGCTGACTGGCACAAGCATGTGATCACTACAGTACAAAAGCACCTGATGCCTTTGATGAAGGCCAACTCTTCCTCTGTAACCTGGAGATAAAATAAAGAGCACTCTCAGAGAAACACAGGCCTGCTCATAAGAATGGAAGGTGAAGGTGGGCACCACCTTTATGCCCTTGTCTCCGGTATGTCCCAAATTTATTTCCCATGTGGCCTGTGAACATCAGGAGGACAAAGGTGATTCTCTTCAATAAAGCAATGGCTGGTGATGGCATCTTTGTCCTCCTCTGGGGGACGTTCTCTTTCATTCCCCCAACAGTTTTTTTTTAATAGTGGCGATGAACCAGTCCTTATGTCAGCTGCCGGGGACACCGAGACAAGTACAATTTGGGGAGTCCAGCTTGGCAACCAAGAAAGACCTCAGACTCTGAGGTCTCAGAGAAACCTGATGTGGTACTGTTTGGTAGGGGAGAGTATTGCGAAGTTGAATCAGGGCACAACAATTAATCCCACACTGGGCAATGGCGCCAGGCATCCTGTGTCTGGATCTGGAGTCCAGTTCCACCCACTGGAGGACTGAGAGGGAGAAGAGCAGGCAGAGGAGAGCCAGTACAAAGAGAAAGGGTGAAAGGCAGGAGAGGTGTTTAGGGATGAAAAGGAATACACGCATGTATCGTGTATGTGTGTTCACGCGCATGCGTGTGCATTTGAGGGGATAAGGGAGAGGAGAGAAGACGGGAAGGGATGAGATCCAAGAGTTAATCTCTCTTCTTATCTCTCAAGCAATCAGCGGTTCTCTAAGCTCTAGATAGTGTGGCCTGCTATGCTGGGATTTGTACAGCTTTGTTTTAAAAAAACCTCTTTTCCCTGAAACCAAAGGAGCTGCGGGGCTTGTTTGGGGTTAACCCCAGCCTCTTTCTGAAGGTTTGCTTTGCTCTTGGGTCTTCAATGTCCCCAGCCGACAGCTTTTGCCAACCCAGCTTCGATAACCTTGGCTGGACAGCACTCAGAGAGAACTCTGACCTCCCTCCTTCCTACAGGGTCCCTAGCTACTCCACCCACCTACACTCACCCCACCCCCACCTTGCCAGCTCTGCTTTCTATTGGCGTGCCTGAGACCAGCACTGCCATCTGCCCAGGCAGCAGAGGCCTGACCTGGGCCCTTCTGTGCTGTTCCCCACCCAGCCAACCACAGCCCTGATTTCTTTTACCTCTAATAAATTTCCCTCATGCTTCACTTGTCTGTCTGCAGTAGTTGAGGCCCTTATCAACTCTCCTCTGGAATGCTGCAAGAGCCTGCTAATTGGTCCCCCTGCTTCCCATCTAGTCCTCCTCAAATCCACCCTCCACACTGCTGGGGCAGAGTGGGCTTGCAAACACAGATCTGATTGTATTATGCATTTGCCCTAAGCCCAGGGTAGTTCCCTGTGGCTGGCAGGATGGAGTCCAGCTCTCCCACTTGCCACCAGAGACCTTTGTTGACTGTCTTGCTGGTCTTTGCAGTGCTGTGTCCGGCTTCAGTCATGAGTGTCTGCTCTGCTTGGTGCTCACATCATCCCAATTCGTGTCCCCTCTCTGGACCCGGCTCACGTGTCATCTCTTCCACATTCAGGCTGGGCCACAAGCTGCCCTAGAGTCTAGCCTCACCCCTGTCACACGCACTAGATGTCGGGACTACCAACACCCCTGCGTGATGCTTGCTTCTGGCTCTTCATCGAATAAGTGTACTTTGTTGATTGTTTCAAGTATTTGTAAAGCTGGGGCTGGGAAGATGACGTAGTTGGTAAAATGCCTGCTGTACAAGCATGATGACCTGAGTTTGGAGCCTCAGCACCCACAAGAGAGCTGGGCACAATGGTGCACATTTGTATCGCCAGTGCTGGTGGATAGAGGGTGAAGACAGGTGGATGTCTGAAATGCATTGGCCAGCCAACCTAGTCAAACTGGTGAGCTCCAGGTTGAGTGAGAAACCCTATCTCAAGGTGGAGAGTGATCCAAGAATATATGTTAAATCAGCCTCTGGCCTCCACACATGTGCAGGCACACACACACACACACACACACACACACACACACACACACACACACACACAGCTTCTCTTTACACTCTGTCTTCACTGACCTTCCAGTGAGGTTTCTGGTAAACTTATACATGAGATATGAGTGTAGACTCACGCTGGACTCTCTATTGGCCGAGAGCTTTGTCCCAACAGGGCAGATCCTCCCATCTTGCTCCCTGGCATACTCTTAGCAGTTAGTGGACATTTAGTAAGTAAATGTTAGGTAAATGTGCGAGTTGTTTATTTTCTAATCTTTGACTATTTGGAGGGGGCACGTGCCACAGGGAGCATGTGGAGGTCAGGGGACAGTTCTGTGGAATAAATTCTCTCCTACCAATTGTGTTCCCTGGGATCAAACTCAGGTGGTCATACTTGGCAGCAAGTGCTTTTACTCACTGTGACATCTTACTGGCCTCAAGTATTTAATAAGTGATTTTTGAGCTAACATGAGTGAACAAAGACTTATTAGTTCACATAAAATATGTATTGCATGCCAGGTGTATTAGTTAGGGTTCTCAATATGTGTGTGTGTGTGTGTGTGTGTGTGTGTGTGTGTGTGTATGTGCGCGCACGCGCACGCGCTCGCGCACACGCACATGTAAAAGGGATTTATTAAAATGGCCTACAGGCTAGGTCCAGTTAGTCTAACAATGGCTGTCTACCAAGAGAAGGACTAAGAATATAGTAGTTGTTCATTCCATGAGGCTAGAAGTCTCAGCTGATCCTCAGTACATGATGGACTCCCAAAGTAGGCTCTAATGGAGGAATGGACTTTCCAGAGAGCGCAAGAGCAAGTAGGCAGCGAGTCAGCCTCCTTCTTCCATGTCCGTAAACAGGCTTCTAGCAGACAGTGTGGCCCAGATTAAAGGTGGATCTTCCCAACTCAAAAAAATCTGCATTAAAAGTGGGTCTTCCCACAAGAAATTATTTAATTAAGAAAAATTTCTCGCCGGGCAGTGGTGGCGCACACCTTTAATCCCAGCACTTGGGAGGCAAAGGCAGGCGGATCTCTGTGAGTTCGAGGCCGGCCTGGTCTCCAAAGCGAGTTCCAGGACAGGCACCAAAACTACACGGAGAAACCCTGTCTCGAAAAATCAAAAAAAAAAAGAGGAAAAGAAAAATCTCTCACATATACCTGGCCACTTGGGTTTTAGGTAATTCCAGATGTGGTCAAGTTGGGAACCAAGAGTAGCCATGACAACAGGCTTCCTGACAAAGCACCTGTGGCACCTGCAGGGTGACATGGGAAGTAAAAGGAAGCTTCCTGGAGAATGACAGCCGTGGTAATTTCCACACTCCCTCCAGCATCACCATCCCACTAGGCTGTCATTCACCAACGAGGCCGCCGGGCGTTTCCTCTTTCCTCCACTTCAGACATCTGGAACAAATGGGAACCAGTGAACAGTGAACCTGTGTTTGCAAAACAGACTCGAGCATTGGTTAAGAAGTCAGGAGCACAGCACTTGGGGCATGGGAGGGCCTGCCTGGGAGGGAAGAGGCTCCAGGGATCCACAAGAGAGGATCTTCACCCTCAGAACACAGCCAGCAATGTTCCAGCTTCTTTAAGCATGTGGCTGCTTGCTGTTGTTTTCCTCACACCAAGACAGACCGTCTCCTTTCTTTATGACTCTGAATTTGATTTAACACACACACTTAAAAAGTGGAAGAACAACTTCTTAAATTTGCAGTAAATGTATTGTTCAGGAGATTTGATTTATTAGTTAGGAGCCATAGAAGAGCAGCCGTGGCGATTTACTGTGGTGTCTCAGGAACTGGAGTAGCTGCCTGGATCTGCTTAGGTTCCCATGAAAAACACCCGGGGAAGAAAGACCCCAAATCATTGGCACCAGTGGGGCTTGTAACTGCCTTACCCTGTTCTGTACGCCAGGTGACAGCAACAGCAATAGAGGGAGTGCGCAGACTGAGGCCCGTGATAAAATGACACTTGTTTCTACATGGTGGGTTGGCTGGGGTCAAGAAACAGAGGGGTTTTCAAGCATCCTAACTTGTAAGAGATAGACAGGTTCCACTTGTCTCTGTAGTGACTCTGCAGAGAAATTAAGTAGATGGAAAAGTGTGTGTGTGTGTGTGTGTGTGTGTGTGTGTGTGTGTGTGTGTGTGTTAACTGGAGGGTGAGCGAAGGCTTACACTTTAGAAGGACCAAACCTCCCACAAGATGGTCTTCTTTTGAGTCTCGGCCTGAGAACACTGCTCTCGTCTCTGGGTGGCTGGAAAGCATGGAGAGGTCCTTTGCAGAGAGTGGTGGGGAAGTCTGCAAAAGTCCTCCACTAAGTGTTAGACGAACAGGGGTGTGGAAGAGGGACAAAATTGCTACAGAGGGAAGGGCCTGCGCAAACCACCCAACAGCTAGAGTAAGGAAAAAGTGATGTTCAACACCCGCACAGGGCAGAAGCGGGTGTCTCAGTTAGGGTTTATGTGCACTGGTATTTTGCCAGGATGTAGGTCTGTGTGAGGGTGTCAGGTCTTGGGAGTTACAGACACTCGTGAGCTGCCATGTGGGTGCTGGGAATTGAACCCAGGTCCTCTGGAAGAGCAGTCAGTGCTCTTAACCACTGAGCCATCTCTCCAGCCCCGACCACAGCAACTCTTATAAAGAAAACATTTAATTTGAGCTGGCTTAGTTTCAGAGGCTTAGTCCACTATCTTCATGGCAGCATGCAGGTAGACATGATGCTGGAGAAGTAGCTGAGAGTTCTACATCTTGATCTGCAGGCAATAGGAAGGGAACTGAGTGCCATACTGTGGATAGCTTGAGCATACGAGACCTCAAAGTCTACCTCCACAGTGGCACACTTCCTCCAACATAGCCACACCTCCTAACAGTGCCACTCTCTATGGGCCATCTTCTTTCAAACCACCACAGTGGGAATGAGGTATTTGCCCTGCTCCCAGGAGACACCACTGCTATGGGATGTCTTTCTGTATGGTATGCTGTGAATATGTGTTGCTCTGATTGGTTGATAAATAAAGATATATGGCCTATGGCAAGGCAGCTTAGAGGCAGGCAGGAAATCCAGGCAGATCTACAGGGAGAAGAAAGGAGAGGAGAGAGATGCCAGCCTGCTGCCAGGAGAAGCAAGATGTGAAAGTACCAGTAAGCCATGGCCTTGTGGCAACTTATAAATTAATAGAAATGGGTTGAGTTATAAGAGCTAGGTAGAGAGAAGCCTGAAGCAGTAGGCCATACAGTTTGTAAATAATATAAGCCTTAGTGTGTTTACTTGGGTCCTAGAAGCTGCAGGACCACTGGCTGGGCAGGACCGGAGGAACCTTTTGACTACACACCATCCATGTGGACTGTCTAGGGCTCATTCTGCTTGAGGGAGCTGTATCTAAATCTGTTGCTGGTTAATTCAAGAAACACAGAATTATAGGCAGAAGGGTCACTGGGAAAGGTGAGAACAAAGGCCCAAGAGGCAGAGGAGAGAGGTTTACACACGTGACAACCTCATGGAAGGCTTTTGAGAGCAGAGACCATGGCTTCTCTCAGCTTTTCTGTGGGGCTCTTGGCAAGGGAAGAGTGTGGATGTGGGTCTGCATAAAACAGCATTGTCTATGTTAATTTTCTGTGGTGATGGAGACGGTCTGTACCTTCTCTGCCCAGAGGGGTAACTATGAATTCCACCTGGTGGTTTAACACTTGGAGCATGACCCCCAACAATTAAGGAACAAAACACTTAACTTATTAATTTAATTTAAAAATTAATTTAAATAGTACCACGTGGCTAGTGGCTATCGTACCAGAAAGCACAAATCTAAGACATGAGATACTCAGAGACAGTTCCGTCAGATGCCGAGGATGTAGGAGGTACTTAGAAGGGATTCCTATTTGTTGTGTCTAAAAGCAGTGACGTGTAGGGAAGATTGGACAGTGACATAGTTGGACTTAGGGTTTATAGTTTCTCTAGAGCACTGTATTGATAAGGGTAGACATATTATTCCAATGCACAGTACCCACACTCCAACAGTTCACATGACAGTTTATGTTGTTGCTCATTTCACGGGCCACAGAAGGCTAGGGAGGCTCTCTCTATGTTCCACACAGTCACCTAGGAATCCAAGCTCCCTTCTTCTTGTGCCCGGGCCTTCCTTAAATCCTTTGAAATCCTGTTTAGCCAGTGGATCAAGATAAAGACAAGAGCACATCCAGGGTCACCCTGGGTGTTTTGTGGAGACTGGCTTGTGTTTCCTTGACCAGAACTTAGTCACACAGCCAACACCAACTTCAAGGGACCCTGGAAAATTAAATAATCCATCTGTGTCTATTAAAAATTAGCAATTTGAGTGGCAGCTGCCACGGATAACTACTCTATGGTGTGGCTTTATGTCTCAGTTTTCTGTGAAACAGGAGTAAAGTAGAAAGCTAAGTGAAGCCAACACCTCTGGAGCAAACACAAAGAGCTGTTTGGGTTGTTTTTTGTTTTGTTTTGTCAACCTGACGCAAGTTAGAGTTATCTGAGAAGGGGAAATCTCAAAAACAACAACAAGAACAGCAACATCCCCCCACCCCACCCCCCCAAACGCCTCCATAACATTGACCTATATGGAAGCCTGTAAGGCATTGTCTTAACTAGTGATTGATATGGGAGGGCCCAGCCTATTGTGGGTAGTACCATCACTAGGCAGGTGATGTATAAGAAGGCAGGCTGAGCAAGCTATGGTGATGTATAAGAAGGCAGGCTGAGCAAGCTATGGGGAGCAAGCCAGTAAGCAGCACTCCTTCATGGCCTCTGCTTTAGTTCTTGCCTCTAAGTTCTTGTCTTGAGTTCCTGTCCTAACTTTGCTCAGTGATAGAGTGTAACCTGAGATTTGTAAGCTAAAACAAATCCTTTCCTCTCCAAGCTGATTTTGCTCTTGGTGTTCATCACAGTAATAGAAATCCTATGACAGGAGCCCAGCTGTGTTCTGAACTGACTCCAGCCTCTCAACTTGGGGTCTCATCACAGCAGACCTACTGATACCAAGACGCCTATACGTGGAGGCATCACTGCCAGGCATATAGCATGTGTCCCTTTTACCCAAAGAACAAAACAGACTTTGGGAAGAATGTAGGAAATTCCTTAGTTATTCAAATCCCAAGACTACATCTGGCACACACAGATACACAGATCAGGCAAACATTCTTAGTGTCATGGAAGGAGGCAAGAAGGATGTCTCCTCTGAAAAGATGGCTTTTGATGACCATAATAAGGGTGGAGGTGCTGAACTAATTACTGATGATATTATATGACATTTGGAATGCACCTCGAAAATGGAGGCCTTAGGATAGACAGACATGATTGGTCATGAATTGTTAATGTTCGATGCTAAAGTGAGGGGTCAGGGTGTATTATATAATTTTACCATCTGTAAACACTGTTTTGAAGAGTTTTGAGAACCCATTTTAATAGGGTTTTGCAGAGAGGCAGAAACCTAAGACCTTGCAGTATGGAACGGGAGCTGGCCTGTCTCTGTTTACCTGTCCATTCACCACAGCAATGAATGAATTTGTAGCTGAGTCTCCCAAAAACTCATGGAAGCAGTCAACTCAGGATTTGAGCTCTGGAGAGGCATTTGGTTGCAAATATCACAGACATGTAGAGCTGAGAGAGGTTGGATTCTCATGAACTGTCTTTTTGTTTGCCAAAGGAAGCAGATGTATAAAATTGGTGCACAAATCACCTTATTACAACTTTCTGTAAAGGCTGGAGACTTGGTTTTCTAGCTTCAGAATTCAGAAACAGCCCACCTCATTGTATATAATCCCATCATTCGGTTCAGTGGACAGAAATCTGTGGAGTTAAGAAGCACCTCCTGGGGCCCCCAAGTTTTCTTCCATTACTTGGGTGAATGCTAGAAATCTCATTTATTCTACTTGGTTGTCCTCGCTAGTGCTCTGTCCCATTTACATGTGACAAGACAGTCACTTGCATGTTATTCTAAATGATTTATCAGTTCTTACTGGCAAGAAGGGGATGGGTAGAAATGGAACCCTTGAAGGACCGGAGAGATGGCTCAGTTGGTAAGAGCATTCATTGCACAATCCTAAGAGCCTGGATTCAGACCCCAGAATGCACATAAAAAGCAGGATGTGTCTGTGCCAGTCGGTAACCCTAGTGTAGTGGAGGTGGAGACAGGAGGATCACTGGTACTTGCTGGCCTCCAGCTCCGGTTCAGTAAAAGACCCTATCTCAGAGGGATAGGCAGACAGCGATAGAGCAGGACATCCAACATCCTTCTCTGCCCCTCACATATGCATGCGTAGGTACACATCCACACATATGCACAAATATGCATACACACAAAAAAAAGATACAAGAAAAGGAAAGATGGCTAGTGGGATGGATCAGCAGGTAAAGGTGCTTGTCACCAAGCCTGGTGACCTGAGTTCAACGCTGCAGTCGCACATAGTGGAAGGAGAGAACCAATTCCCTCAAGCTGTCCTCTCAGCTTGACTGTGTACACACACACACACACACACACACACACACACACACACACACACACACACACACTTAAACTATATAAATAGTAAATAAATAATTGTAATAAATATTTTTTTAAAAAAAGAAAATAGCCCATAAAGTATATGATTGCAGAAACAGGGTACCACAGAGTAGAAAGAGGAGGCAATGGAAGAAATGTCGAGGGAGTAGACTCTAATTTCACACATTCTGAGGTACAGGTGCACACTTATCATATCAAAGAGCTTGGGTGACCTGCCTAAAGTTCATGAACCCTGTGTTGGGGAGCTGTGCTGAATATTTCAAGGAGCTAGTTTCAGACTAGTCTAGACTCAGCTACAATACCACAACATCTAACATCTTCCTTTATAATTGCATGTGAGGCATGCTCCCACATCATCTGATGCCATCCTTATGAGCCCTGTGGAATAATGCCGTCATTAGAACCCTTTCAGGCAAGGGAAACAAACATCCGAGAAGTGAAGAGGCTTGACTAAATCCATACAGCCGGTTAATGACAGAGCCAAACTTTGAAGCCAGGTCCATCCAGAGACTGCTCTCCCCACTAAGACTCCACTGTCCTGGATTTGTTGATATGGTTCTCACATAAGGTTATACTTCAAATCCAGAAGCCTTTGGTCTTGGTGTCTTGAAGCCATGCTTGTCTTTACGGTCACAGCTGCAAATAAACAGGGACATTGCAATTGCCTGTGTCCTGGCTGTTTCCAAAGAGGTGGTGTTCTGAGGACATGATTCACATCTTGCCAGGGTGGGAAGCAAGGTGTCCCCTGCACAGCAATCTGGTTGAACGCCGGCCTAGTCTGCACAGGAAGGACTAGCTGAATCCCACGTTGTAGCCTATCCCTAGCAGGCGGTGCTATGGGGCTCTTTTCATCTAGGATCGGCCCAACTTGAATACTTTGTCCTTTTTCTCTGCCCACCTCCAGTTTGTCCTCATGTTCGTGCTTGAGATCTATCAGAAAGGGACTGGGAGCCTGACCAGATGGCAAATTTGTCACATATTCTGAACTTGATAATCAAGGGAACCACAGGAGTTACTGTTAGAATAAACCGTAATCCAGGTACACCCCCAAGTGCCACACACTGTGTCAGGAATCAGTTGGCTAAAACACAGCCCTTGCCTTATACCACCCCTGTGCAGACATCTAAGCACACACAGGTGGAGAGAACTGTGCTTGGAATACACAGGAAGCACTGTAGAACTCCCAAAGGCGGAAGAGTTAGTTCATCTGGGATAGAAGAAGGGTTTTTTTTTTTGTTTGTTTGTTTTTACAACACTTAGCATGTGAACTTTGTGTTGGGTATTTAAGGTTTGAGGCTGAGTGGAAGTCTGCTAAGAAGAGAGTGTTCTGTAGCTACTCCCTCAGAATTGAGAACAACATTCTCTCCTGGAAGAAGAGAGACTCACAGAAGAAATAAGAAAGTTAATGAACTTAAGAGGTTCAGGAAACATAGAAACTTGGGAGAGTCACAAGCATACACCCCCAAACCCCACCCCACCCCATCAACCCCAAGGTTATAAAAGCAGTGAGCACTTGCTGGGAGAGGAAGCTGTCTGGTAGAGCTGGCAAGTTGGGCAAGGAACTCTATGGATGCAGTGTTTCCAAGTCCCCACCCAAGCTGGGTTACACTTCTTGATAATCAGCTCCTTTGAGTTATCCATGCTCCTGCACATAATGCCAATGAACTCACTGGTTTGCCAACCACACTTGATCAGTCATCAGTGCCCTAGCTGGGGTGAATAAATACTTGTTCATGTCTCCCCTTAATGTGAGAACAAACAGAAAGTAGTGGTGGGCATTTCTGGAGGATGGGACAGTATGTACAAAGGCTTGAAGATGTGACAGGACAAGATGCCATCAGAAAGAGACAACCTGTGCTCAGAAGAACAGTGTAAGTCGAAGGTCAGGTAGGACCGGAAGTGATGGGGACAGTCTAACAGGAGAGGGTAGTGAGATGTAGCAAAGAGGTGAGGGTGATCAAGAAGGGAGGGAGCCAGTAACTAGGAGCCAGGTAGAGCTCAGGAAAGGATCCTCAGCGTGAGAATGAACTTAAACCATAAGTTTGTACAAATGCTCCCTGGAAAAGGACAGACAGAGAAGCAAGGAATGATAAGAAACCATCCTGGAAACATGCAGGAGGAGGCACCTGGGGCTGAGAAAGCTCTGTTGGTTGGGAAAGTGTTGGCCACAAAAGCATGAGGACCTGAGTTTAATTCCTAAGGCCCACATAAGAAGCCAGATGCAGTAATGTGTGTGTTTATAATCCTGTCTCTGGGGAGGTGGAGATAGGCGCATCCCTGGGGCTTGTTGACTAGCCATCCTTGCCTAATTGGTAAGCCCCAGGCTCTAATGAGGAGCTCTGTCTCAAAGAATAAGGTGAATACAACAGAAGTCCCTCACACCCACCATTTTCCTTTGTGCATCTGTAAGTGGTGATGTCTACCATAGGACACAGAAGACATAGCCAGCAGCCAGTTCCCCAGCTCAAAGTCGACACGCAAAGCTACATGTGGTGGTTTGAGTGAAAATACTCCCTCATAGGCACGTATGTTTGAATACTTGGTCCCCAGCTGGTGGAATTATTTGGGAAGGATTAAGAGGTGTAGCTTTGTTTCAGGTGTGTTGCTGGGGGGTAGGCTTTGAGTTTTCAAAAGCTCTCACCACTCCTAGCTCTCTCTCTCTCTCTCTCTCTCTCTCTCTCTCTCTCTCTCTCTCTCTCTTTTCTCTCTCCCCCTCCCCTCCCCTTCCCTCCTCTTCCCTCCCCTCTTTCTGCTTTGTGCTTGTGGATCAAGACGTGAGCTCTCAGCTACTGCTCCAGCACCATGCCTACCCGTCTGCTACCATGCCTACTGGTCTGCCGCCACGCTCCCCACCATGGTAGCCATAGACTCTAACCCTCTGAAACCATGGATTCCGAAGCGAATGCTTTCTTTTATAAGATGCCTTGCTCATGGTGTTTTATCACAGCAACAGAAAAGTAACCGAGGCACTGCATATACCCCAGGATTTGCAAGCTTGTGCTGGGTCCCTCAGAGAGCCCATGTTGCTTACAGCCCCTCTTCCCGCTTATGGCCTACTGTGCCCCTCCTCATGTGCTCGTAGTCTTTTGAACTGAGGGAAATGGACTCTGATGGCGAATTCCCCAGTTCCTCTGCCCAGGGGTGAGACAAGGGGGTGAGAGACAGTGATAGAATCAAAGAAAGTGACACCAAGAGCCAGGGGCCACCCCTGTTGAGCACTCCCCTGAAGCTTCATCCCCATGGAGCCGGGCTGTATGTGCTTGGGTAAAGCAAGGAGGTGGGGGCCGGTGCACAAACAGGTCTCGGAACTCATTCCTCC
The DNA here is from genome assembly GCF_004664715.2 of Peromyscus leucopus. Classification (NCBI taxonomy): domain Eukaryota; kingdom Metazoa; phylum Chordata; class Mammalia; order Rodentia; family Cricetidae; genus Peromyscus; species Peromyscus leucopus. The sequence goes on from NC_051068.1 coordinate 79,728,932, forward strand.
TGCATAAACTGGCCTCTAGGACGTCTGCCCGGCAAGCCCCTTTCTCATCATCCCTGTCCCTACAACTCTTGCTCTGTTCTTTCATTCTTTTCTGGAGATTAGGGACCCAGCTGTCCCAGTGAGCTAAACTGACATAGTGGGCTGTGGCTGGAATTTGTATTGTCATGCGCACATTGACTTAATGTATGTGCACGCGCGCCCGCATATGCACACAATCTGCCGTTCTAACTTCTTCCCTAGACAGATTTCTCTGTACTTCCTATCTTGAACAACCACCAACTGCCTGAATTTCATGCATTGTTCTAAGTATGTTATCTATGACAGTTACTGAAGTGCCACAATTCTATCATTGGACATTTTAGAGGCAAGGGAAAAAAAAAACAACCCAAGGCAGAGAAGTGAAGTATGCTCCCTAGCGTCCCACAGCTAGCAGCTAGGTAACAGCAGAGGCAGGTTCAAACCTAATCACTCTGACCTCAAAGTCTGGTTTTGCCCCCCCCCCCCGCCCCTTCAAGGCACACAGCACTCTGAAATGTAGAAAGCTTGCAACCCTCAGAAGAGTCCCAACTCCGAAATGTTTGCCCAGCATGGGTCAAAGAACCGAAGTAGGACAGCCACAAGGAATGGGGGTGAGAGCGACCCTTTAGGAAGCTCAGACAAGCTGCAAAGAGCTGCCCAGACAACACCAGCCTGGCATGTCAGCCAAGACAAAGCGGACTCTGAGCTACGCTGCTCTCCTCTCCCAGTCCACATGGTGACAAGCTCTGCAAATAGTGGCCAGAGGCTCAGGACTAGCGAAGAATCCTCATGTGTGCACAGCTTGGAAAGGACACACACACACACACACACACACACACACACACACACACACACACACACACACTCAGAGTCTTCCATAGGAGCATTGTCTTTAAATAGAAAAGATAACCTGAAATACACCCTGAGCTTGCAGGGCATTCTCACACACACACACACACACACACACACACACACACACACACACACTGGGGCCAGAGTGACTGAACCAACACTTCAGCAGTGCCAGTGGTGAGAGGAGGAAACCTAGTGCCCTGGCAGCTCCTGACTTTCAGTTCCTATTTAAAATGTCTGAATTGGGAGCATCGACAAGCTCCCAAATTAGCTTTTTAAATAGAAGCCGAGAGTTAAAGGAAAAGCGGCCGTGTCATGGGGGAAAAGCAAATGAAAAATCCCGGCCAGGCTGGGCCAGAGGCAGAGGGGGAAGGAGCCAACAGGCAAAGCCTGGGAGATTCCAGGAAGGGATGGAGGGTAAGTGAGTGCCAGTGTCTCCTGGATAGTGTCTCTTCCAGACAATGTCTTGGATCCAGGTACCTCCTTTCTCCTCTTACTTGGTCCATTTTCCTTATCGTCTGTAAACAAAATCCACGCTGGCCTGAACTAGAAATCCAAGTCTCTCTTACTTTTCTCCCGATATTGGAGGCAAAAAGGAGAGCGGTTCACAGACACTTCACTTAGACTAACTACCAAGTCTGAGCATCAAGGGACAGGATTGGAGGGACTGGGGCAGGGTGTCTGAATGAGTGTCCTGGCTTCAAGTAGGGCTTACAAAGCCCCGGAGGCAGGGCACAACGTGTCTCATTAATAGACCACTCCAAGAGTCTGCTGGTGTCCCAGGTGACCATTTGGTCCCTGACAGTTTGGGAGACTTGATCCCTGAACTATGGTCACACTGCAGAACAATGGCAAGAATGTTCAGGAAATCCTAACCTAGGCAGAAATAAAAACTTGAATTTCCCCCGCCCCAAGTTGAGCAGGAGATGGAGGACCAAAGGAAGTGTCCCTATTGGGGCCAGACCACCCAGAGACAGGGTATCTTCTCTTAGGGGTTACAGCAACTGTAAAAAAATTAATTAAAAGTCTAAAACAAAACCCAACATCAAAAACTCTTCCCCAAGGAGAGGAGGGAGGGAGAATCCCTGCCAGGGCCTTCCCTGAATTCTTCCTGGGTTGGCCAGGGAGTGGCAGTGTTGTTAATCATTATTACTGTATGCAAATTAGTATGCAAATCCCACAGGGTTCTAGGACTCTTGGCAAATGCTAATGGGGTCCACGCCCACCTCTTGAAGGGCCAATTGTGCACCTTTCAGACTGGCACATTTAAGGAAGCCTTGGTTAGGGTAAGTGAGCCTATAGAAGCGACAAGCTCCTAGAGGCCCAGAGTAGCTGAGACCTCAAAAACTAGTCCTCACCCTGTGCTTCGGGGGCGGGTTCGGTTTGCCACAAGCCAGAAACCCTGTTCTGGACTCAGGAAGGTCTTTTTCCAGTCACAGTTAAAGACATGCCCTGCCAAGTACACCCTCACCCTTCCGCACATTTTGCATTTCTCTCCATTTGTGTCTCAGCATACACCTCTCCACATTTCAGAACTGCAATCTCTGAAGCCAGAGTGTTCAGGTTCCCGCAGAGGCATGAAGCTGCCTGCTTCGCGATCTCCAGGCCCCGGGATTCCCAGCACCCAGGCTAAGAGACACAGGGAAAGCCGGAGACCGCTTGGCTCAGCAGCCCGAGCTGTGCTCTACACGTGCGGCTCTGGTGACCATGGGACTCCTGGCTGGACACTAAGCCCCATGGACGCCCGTCCATCTCCCACTTCCCATCCTGGGTCGAAGTACTAAGCAATAGGGATCTTTGGGCTTCTGGAAAGGTCTGAAGGCCTGGGCCGTCTCTGGGAAGATAGGGAAGTGAGAGTTCACATTCCCAAATCCTCAGTCTTAATTCTGGACACTCGTGGTAGAGGACTGGAGCAAATCCTGGCTGTCTGGTCATGACCTCTCTCACTCCTGGAGGATAGCGGCTCTTCCGTGAAGGTAAAGGCAGTTTGACCCCTCTGAGACCTTTCCAGCTTTGACACACGCAGCTGACAGTCCAGGGTCAGCCTGGAAGCTTGCGCGGCGACCAGCTTCACCTCACTAGGTGACCGAGGAGTTGCTCTGCCGCGTGGACAGTGAATGGGAAACGGACATCCAGTTAAGTGTACACACCCCGTGCGCACACAGCCGGCGCTCCTTGCCACCTCTTCCCAAGTCCCCAGCCACACACGCCCCCGAACTCACGATCACGCCGCACGCCCGGCTCCTCCCCCACTCCCAAGCCAAGCTCACCTTGCCACGCTCGCCCCATGCCCACCCTCGCCGGCACACGCGCTCACACCCGCGTTGGCACACTCCACCACCACCTCCAGGCACACCCTAGGATTCCTCCACTCTCCTGGGGAGCCGCACCAGGCTCTGCCTAGTCTCCCCGCCCCCCCCCGCTACACCCCCCACTCACGCGCGTGCCCCTCTACACACACACACACACACACACACACACACACACACACACACACACACACCCTCGCGCAGAGTCACTCCCCCTCGCACGCCCTCGCCCTGGGCACCCTCCCGCGGCGAGGCTCCCGGGTCCTCCTCCTCGCTCCCTCCGCTGCCTGGCGGCTCTGCGCTCTCGGGCCGGGCCTGGGGCCGCTCGGCCCGTGGGGGATCGGTGGGGAGCGGAGGGCGCAGCCTCGCCGCCTCCCCCGGACTCTCCTCTCCGCCCCGCCCGCGCCGCGCCCCCACCGCCTCCTCGGGAGAGGGACCTCGGGAGAGGCAGCCCGTGGCCGGCCGGGCTCCGCTCCGCGCGGCACCGGCAGCGGCGGGGGCAGGGAACGAACGAACCGGAGCTCACGAGCCCGAGCGCGGAGCGGCTAGGCGGGGAGAGGACGCGCTGCCGAGCCGGGGCTGGAGCGGCGGTGGCGGCGGCGACAGCGGGGGAGGGACGGCCCCACGGACGGACCGACGCACGAACCGACCGAGTGAGGGAGGGACGAGCGAGACTTCGCCGGCGAGGAGGAGCCGCCCGAGCGGCGGCTGCTGGGCGCTTCCCCGCGCTGCTGGGCGCTCTGCGCCTCGGCGGCCCCCGGCCGCAGCTTCCTCGCACGCGCGGGGCGCGGGGCCTGGGGCTGGCTTCGGCGCAGGTAAGAGGGAAGCGACCGAGCCTTCCGGAGCCAGCAAGTGCGAGGAGCGCTGCTCCCACGCCTGTTGCTCCGGCTGCCCACGCGGCACCCTCCCACTCCCGCGCCCGGGTGGGTGGGCGCTGGGGCGCCGGAAGGATTGGGGGTGGGGCCGGGGCCGTGGGGGAGCAGGCAGCGGGCCTGGGGGCGTCGGTTCCCTCGGCTGTGGAGCTACCTCTGGGCACCCAGGCGCTGAGAGGTTTGGGGGTGGGGGTGTGAACCTCTGCCCTCTTGCCATTGGCCTGCCTTCCCCTGCCGGGTGCCAGAAAGCAGCGCCCCGGGATCTGGCTGCAGGTGGCGACGGTTTGCTCCGTCCCTGCTCTTTGTGAGCTAAGGAGAGAAATGGCTGAGAGTGGAAGCTGGGAGCCGTTTGGGGCGCTTCGCAAAGTTCTCCAGCCCAGCGAGCCTGTGGTGCGCCTGCCAGAGGCTGGGGGCCGGTCCAGCTGGTCCTGCCTGTCACATCTTCCACCCTGTGGACCCTAGGAAAGGTGTCTTAAGTGTTATGAGCGGCCCTGGGGAAGGGGTTTCAAAGACTCTTTTGCTTTACAAGGTGTTTACACTGGGGATGGGCAGAGAAGTTACCTAGAATCAACTAAATTCCTGTACTTGCTCAGTGCTGGCATTTGATCCGGCCCACGATGTTCTCCTTTCATCCCGGGCAGCCTTGATAAGCCAGCAACAGGCTGAGGTTCCAGACCCGAAATCAAGGCAACGAGAAGTCTCCGTGTATTTCACGCAGCCTCTGAACTTCCACGGGGTGATAGGCACAATGCAATCGGTAATCAGGTTTTACAGGGTGGTCATGCATGAATGTAGGTGATGCTTGAATCGATGCATTATTTACTGTTACTTCAAGGGAACCTGAATGTTTATCTCGGGGCAAGGGGGCTTTTGGGCATACGTTCAATACAAAGCGTGTGCACATTTCCCCCATGTGAACACATACCGGCCCACCGAAATGTTTATTTTTCCGTGTTGCTTCTTGAATGCTACAAGACTCTAGAGGAAGAAGGATTAGCAGCAGCTTTTTCCCTTTTGCTGTTGAGGAGCCTGGAGAAAAAGAGTTCGGGGAAACTGCCACCCTAGGAGTATCACCGCAGGGAAGACGGCCTGTGCCCCAAAGATCTCCAGCTTCGTTCCCCTCCCCATTTCATACCTGCCTAACAAAATCCCACCAACACAGGACAGACTCCCGGGGAGGGTGAAACGGTCCCCCAGACCAGCTCCAGTTTCTGAGGACTCTCTCCTGAGGTCATTGAAGGGCAGATCTTGGTGATGTGACATTTTTGCCGCTTTGTGTCTGTGCTCAGGTGAGGTGTTGAACCCCAGGACAGGAGGTCTGACCTTTTTTTGATCCTCTGACTCCAAAATAGAAGGTGCTTTGCAGGGCAGCTGACTTTTTGAAGCAAGAGAAAGTGGTTTCTTTTTTTTCCAGATTTTTTTCTCGTTTATCATTTCTGAGTTCACCTGGTTTTAATCTCTCTTCCTCCTGCATCCCTACCTTACCCCACTGCTGAATCTTTCCCACTGTCAAACCCTTTTGCCACAAACAAAAATAGCCTCAGAGTTTTCATTTGTAAGGCATCCACGTCCTAGTAAAACTGTGGTATGGGAGGTGTGTGCGGTGCCATTGGCTGGAAATGGGGCCGCCCGGTAGTGCCTGTTGCAGGGTTCATACCCAGGCCAGCTTCGAGAGGCGCTGGCACTGTTAGGGGTGAGTGTTGCATCCACAGCCTGCAGAAGTCCTGCTTGAGCCGGGTCATCCCTGCAGGGTTGTATAGTGGGTGTGGCTGGTATGGACTTGGGCATGGTGTCTGGTGGGATTATTGTCCTCTTCCAAACTCAGGCATGTACAATATATGACCATGTGCATGCACATTCAAATGCACACAGAAAGTGGCAAAAAAGGTAATTGCTGTTTTCTTGGTACTTTTGACCAAAAGGATGGATTCTGAGTCTCTGGGGACAGTCTGGTACTTGCATGACCTTCTTGAGAAAGATTGTTTTGGATTTATTGTACAGGGTAAAACTTTGCCCTTGGGACAAAAGACTTTAGGATAGATAGGGAGAGGATTAGTGCTGCCTTTCTCTGAGCTTTCAATTATCCATCAGAAAACAGTTTGTGTATTACTCATGGCCTTGGAAAAGAAGAGTTGACTCAGTAAAGAGGGTGAGGGGATAGAGCTCAGCTCACAGAGGCAGGCAGCTGGTGTTGGGACTCCAGAATCCCAGGGGCAGTACTGGAAGACTAGCAGGAGAAGGGCATTGTCCTTTCAGAGCCATGTGTCTGGCTAACAAGATTCTTCAGGGTACTTCCTGATTCAGCAATCTCTTAATCTTTGCCATTTGAAACCCTGCCAGGCCCATCTCTTTGATAAAGCAGGGATGCTGGGGTCATGAGTCAAGGGGCTAGCAAGGGCCTGAGGCCTAGCCATCTTTCCTTCCTAGGAGAGTAAGGGGGTTTCTGTGGGTAGACTAGGCCTTTGATTGCCTTGGGTTCCAAGTGGTGCAGGTTGTGTGCCCTGTTCTGGGTACCAGCCTCATCAGGAATTCCCAGAACTCCCTCTGCTGAGATGAAGCTCAGGCTAATTGCATCCCCACAGCAACCAACCCAGATGCTCTACTTCCCGCTCTGCATGGGCAGCCATCATAAGGCAGTCTCAGAGAGACAGGAGATGTAGCGTCTGTGTCCCGGATCCAGGAGAATCATTTGGATCAAAAGGTCCTCCGTCACTTTCTTTTTTGGCTTTCATTTTACAGATGAGGAATCTGCAACCCAGAAAGTTAACAGTGGCTTGCTTTCAAAAGTTAAGGGTAGTACTAAGACAGACGGAAAGGTCCCGGGGTCTGCACTGTCAGCTGCCTGCCTCTTCTAAGGGACCATCAGGATTGGGCTGCATTTGACAGTGAGCCAGACAACTGTCTGGTTTGAAAACTGTCCACCCCTTATATACATTAACTTAAACACTTGGAAGGAAACTTCCGAGCCTTAGGCCTATTTTCCTGTCACTAATAGGCAAAAAAAATCACAGGATTTTTGTGGGAATAAATTAAATGTTATATGATGTGCAAAAGTGCCTTGGATAGTGCCCACCCAGAACTTTATCGGTGCTCAGGAAACATGGCCTGAGTCAGAATTGGAATTATCTATAACTAGTGTTCAGCTCATGTTCGTTTCTGAGGCCCTCATCCCTTGGAAACCCAACTATATGCTGGGGGACAGGGACATCTCCTGGCCCAAAGAAAACCTAGCTCATTGTAAGGGCGAATGCCTTGAAGACAACTACACAATGTAGAATGTGTTTCTGAGTCTTCTCTCAATAGTGCGTGGATTACCTGCTGTCATGGATGAATGACCTCCACTTTCCTCTCTTCTCTCAGTTCCTATAATCAAGAGCTCATCAGGCCCATGCTGTTTTTCTATCCTCTGAGCAGGTGACACCTATAGCAATTGCCATTCTCATTGTCTTCTGTAGCATCTAAACAACCTTAAAGGGAAAGAGGGGCTTTTGAAAATTTCCCCCTTAGCATGTAGGTGGGGAAACTGAGGCAGAGAACAGCTCCTCAAGGACACTTAACTGAGATTACTGTTAGTCTGCAGACACTCAATTCTCAGGATTTTGATTCAACTTTGTCACTGTTTAGAGAGAAAACAGCCAACCTTGACAACCCCAGGAAACAGTAGCAAAGCACAGAGTTAAACTGATGGCGAGCAAGCAGCGTCTATAAAATAGTGGTCCTGGCTCCAGTACCTGTTCACGCACTACATTCACTATTGCTGTTTGCTGGGTGAGGTGGAAAGCTAAGATTACACGGACTTTGCCCTACAAGATCTTTGTGGGGCCCAGGGAGTGTCCTGCCTAGAGTGACTCCCAATGAGTTCTGACTACTTATTAATCATGCCGAAAGTCACAACCACTCCTTATCTTTCATTTTCCTTATGTACAAGATGAGGACTACAGTGGTGTAAAGCAGGAGTTGTTTTGGTGGCTTGATGGAAACAATCCATGGATTCGTAAGGTACTGATCCTGGTGTGGCCAGTGCTCGGTAATCTATTCAAGGTAAAATCCCTGACCTGTGCTTCAGGGTAATCAGAATGCTAGGTATCTGTAGGCCTTTGGTTTTCTTCTTCATGAGATGGTGGACATGATAGACTCTTCTGCCTGGGATTGCTTTGAGTATTAAATGAGACAGTGCAATGCCTTGCAATGAGTATCTGGCCATTTACTATTGTTAATGTCATCAATGTTAATGAAGGGGATGCAGAGCACAGTAATCCAAGCTTGGCATGGCAGGTGCTAAAGCAGAGAGCCAGAGCAAAGAGAGCCCAAAGGAAGGAGAGTCTTGGGAGAAGAGGAAGTGTCACCAAGAAGAACGGGTAGGATTTTAATGAGCAGGGCAAGAGGAGGGACAGGGGTTATACTCCAGAGACAGACATCCAAGGTTTGTTTGTGAGCCAGGCTCTGCCCTTGTTGGAGGCTGGGAGGGTACCTGGACTGCCTGGCTGATGTTAAGTTGGGTCCCTCTACAAAGATGCTGGAATGCCAGGCCAAGGAGTTAGGGTTTTATTTCAAAGGCTACAGGGTAAAGCACAATCAGAACCTTGCTTTAAGGAGACTACTCTGAGTAGAATGAATTTCAAGGTAATGAGAGGAATCGAGGGGTGGCGAGGGGGAGAAGAGTGAGACAAGGATTCCAGCAGGAGGGAGGAGCAGGGAGCCAGTCTTTCACAGTGTTTCACTATTTGGCAATCCTTGGAATAGAGTATAAAAGACATGGTCAGGGTAAGTGGCCTAGGGTGAGGGATGCTGTGGGCAGAAGGTGAAGGACAACACTCTGGATGGAGATAGTGTAGGCTTCTCTGCTTCAGAAGCATTTAGGTGGAAAAGTCCAGGAGCAGCTCAAGAGTAAAAGAATCAGAAGAGCTGAGAGTTAGGAAGCGGGTGAAGCGGCATGCCTGGAGAGATGAAGGCCGAAGTTCATCACAAATCTCTGCGTGTAATACGTCACCCAGCAGCAAAACCAGACAAACAGCCAACACAACAAACTCCCAAAGTCACCTCTGCCTAGTTTATTTCAATACAGAAATAAACGAAGTGAGTTCTAGAGAATCCAAATAACTCTGAGCTAGGATTTGGCTCGGCGCTGTGTGATCAGTTTGGGATTAGTGGAGTTGAGTGTGCCAACCCCAAACAATTTCCCGTCACTGTTACGTGTGTTTCTGTGTCACCACATGGCTTCCCACAGATGGTATACATTTGGGGATTGTGGAGTCATTTCACTATCATCTTTAAAAAGCCAGATCTGGGAAGGTAAATCTGCTTCCCAAAGCCAAATATAGTTCTCTCTGCCATTGTTCCCTTGGTCCAGGCAGGTGACGGGGAAATGTGGTGCAGAAAGCTGTGAGCGAAGGGACTGGGGTGCCCAGCTCTGCAGAAGTTTCGAAGGGTGCAGTAGAGGACAGGTGAGAGCCTGGCATGGAATGGCGTAGTGTTATATAATGGGGAACTCTGGGTTCTGGGCAGATGGAGATAGGAGGCGAGGAAAGACAGTGAGCATGGCTCAGCTTGCTCTGCGGAGGGAGAGGGACAGTATGTGGAAGTCAGGTGGACCAACAACCCAAGAATTCCTTCATGGGGTGGGAGAGGGACCCTACACAACCTCGCCACCTTTCCCTCGTCTGCTCACCATGCTTCTGAAGGCTGCGATTGGACAGTAGGTTGCTAGGGCAAGGATCCAGGCCAAGCATCCTCAAGAGCAAGTAGCAATTTGCCGGAGAAGACTTTCTCTATGGGAGTTAGGGGTAGACGTTTACTAGGCTCAGGCTTACTGGGGTCTCCTACCTTGGCAGAATTTTCTAAACCCAGTCCCAGTCTCCTTCCCACCAGGGAGAAATAGAAAGGATATGTTTACTTGATCTCCTTCATTGGCACCCCAATTCCTGATTACCCTGGTGGATGAAGAGTGAAATAAAAATTAGCATGTTTATCCCACTTTTAAATTCGTTTAATGAGAACTCATTTACCCTCTCCCAATTTAAATTTGCAATAACACCCATAACCTTTCAGAGCTAATTATTACCCATCTTCCCAGATCTTCCTGTTAAAGGCTTTTCTTTCCAAGTACTCCTGGACCCCCCTGGAGCTTGACACTTACTTTGTCAGCCAGTCAGCCTTGTGAGGTACCACCCTTGCATCACTATTAGAATTCCCTCTTGGGGTGCTTTCAGTTTTAACTTGCCTTGGAGACTTGCCCTTTCACTCAGTGACACTCCCCTTGTCCCATCCTCAAAAAATCAAAGTAGACTTAGCCCTTTCTCTGATCTCTTCTGTCCCCCAGGAGTCACTGAACTAACTCCAAGCTGGTGTGCACAGTGTCTGGGCAGCTACCAGCCCAAAAGCTGGAGTCACCATGGCGGCGGGAGTTGCAGCCTGGCTGCCTTTTGCCCGGGCTGCAGCCATTGGATGGATGCCAGTGGCCAACTGCCCCATGCCTCTAGCTCCAGCTGACAAGAACAAGCGGCAAGATGAGCTGATCGTCCTCAACGTGAGCGGACGACGATTCCAGACGTGGAGGACCACTCTGGAGCGCTACCCTGACACCCTGCTGGGTAGCACAGAGAAGGAGTTCTTCTTCAATGAGGACACCAAAGAGTACTTCTTTGACCGAGACCCAGAAGTGTTCCGCTGCGTGCTCAACTTCTACCGCACTGGGAAACTGCACTACCCGCGCTATGAGTGCATCTCTGCCTACGACGATGAGCTGGCCTTCTATGGCATCCTACCTGAGATCATTGGAGACTGCTGCTACGAGGAGTACAAAGATCGCAAGCGGGAGAACGCGGAGCGGCTCATGGATGACAATGACTCTGAGAATAACCAGGAGTCCATGCCCTCACTCAGCTTCCGCCAGACCATGTGGCGGGCCTTCGAGAACCCACACACCAGCACCCTGGCCCTGGTCTTCTATTACGTGACTGGCTTCTTCATTGCCGTCTCGGTCATCACCAACGTGGTGGAGACGGTGCCATGCGGCACGGTGCCTGGGAGCAAGGAGCTGCCATGTGGAGAGCGCTACTCGGTGGCTTTCTTCTGCCTGGACACCGCCTGCGTAATGATCTTCACGGTGGAGTACCTCCTCCGACTCTTCGCGGCACCCAGCCGATACCGCTTCATTCGAAGTGTGATGAGCATCATTGACGTAGTCGCCATCATGCCCTATTACATTGGCCTGGTCATGACCAACAATGAAGATGTGTCCGGGGCCTTCGTCACGCTCCGGGTCTTCCGAGTCTTCAGGATCTTCAAGTTCTCCCGACACTCCCAGGGCCTACGGATCCTGGGCTACACCCTGAAGAGCTGTGCCTCGGAACTGGGCTTTCTCCTCTTCTCTCTCACCATGGCCATAATCATCTTTGCCACTGTGATGTTTTATGCCGAGAAGGGCTCCTCTGCCAGCAAGTTCACAAGCATCCCTGCATCTTTCTGGTACACCATCGTCACCATGACTACACTGGGGTAAGTCAGCGCCACTGGCCTGGATAGGGTGAAGTTGATCATGAAGCTTTAGATGGTGTGTCAGGATTGCCGAGAGGAGGTTTGGAGATAAAAAGCCCTTCACTCAATTCATGGAAGCCAGGGGGAAGTGGAATAGTAAGAAATGAGTGATTTGTTTGTGGGTGGTGACTTGCTCTGAATTGATTCTTTTGGGGCGGGGTGAGGCATGTGTTTTATAAAACATGGGAAATCAAGTCCCTATGCCTTTCCTCCAGACAGGCAGTGTGGTGTGTGTGATGGCAGGGTGGCATGCCTCTAAGGACTCTGAAGGGGAGGAGGACAGAGCAGGTGGGGGGAGGGGCAGAAGGCTGTGTGAAGTTGGTTGAATGGTGTACAATCTGCACATGCAGATTTCCTTCCCTGGGCCTTCCCGCATTTCTCCTTTGTAGCATATTTGCAAACTGCTTTCTCTTTTGCCTCATTTGTCTTTTCTGCTGCCACAGACACTCGTGGGTTCAGCATCTCTGATTAGAATTTCTTTCAGTGATCCTGATTTTGGGTTTTCTGCAAAGCAAGGCACCAGTTTCTTTTTTCTCACTAAAGGAGGAACAATCTTGTTTTACCAGCTGGAGTCGGAGAAGGACTGACCCAGCCTACCTGTGTGCCCGTGAGATAGACTCAGTGGGTCATGTGGTCAGACAAGCAGCAATGTCATCAGAGGGAGAGACAAGTGCTCTGTGAGATCTCAGGTGACCTTCCCTTCCAGATCTCTGAGTTCTCCACTCCACTGAGGTCACAAAAATACATTTACGGTGCTGTGATGTTATGCTTTCCATGAGAGGAAGGGGTCCAAGGAAGGAGATTAAAATCTTCATCTTAACAGGATTAGAGCAAATAAAGGCAGCAGCTTTATGGAGACATAGATTTCAGAGGGGTTCTGCCTCAGACTTTGGAAGCCATGAGACTAATGAAAAATCCCTCCACAATTCATATGCTGGGTCTAGATTTGCTTAGGCAAGGAAGCATTATATTGCTGATGGAGAATTCATGAAGCTTTTTATTTGGTCTTTGACAATTTGGTTGGTGGCATCCTGGTGATTCAATTTTTTTCCTATCTGAAACCCTGTTGTGGTGGTATAGGTTATTCCATAGTGCTGCGTGTGTTTATTGGGAACGACTGAGCAGGTGATTGGACCTTTTAAAGTGATTACATTTGTCATTCTGCCACAAGAGAGGAGCAGAGAGAAACAAGGGATGTCACCATCCATTTGTGAAGGCCATGTTTGATTCCCTTTACCTCTGACTGTCTAAAGAAAGCTATACAGCCATGCTTCCCAACACCGCACACACACAGACACCATATATATGCATATACAGGTACACACATGCACACATGTGTGTTTACCAAATAGCTAGCTGCTCTGGGACTGATCAAACGGCAGATATAAGCTTTTGACACCATGGGATATTTGGGATAAAGTGACCTGAGGACTTGGCTTCATATTGGTCCCTTCTGTGCTGACCCTGGACATCCTTCACCTTCCTAAAGAAACCCAGGCACCTCATCCCAACCCTTAAGTGTGATCCTGATGTGGTCCTGACTCCCCAGTGTCCTTACTTGCCTCTTGATGGGATTCATGACACTAAAGGGAAGAACTTGTATTGGGATGAATACTAGGCAGATTGATGGGTGTCAGAGTTAAAAGGGGATCATTTGGAGATCAATAGGAATGTCACTGGCCACCTGCCCATTACTTTTTATTATTAGTATAATAGCATCTGGGTGTCTACTGTGTGTCAGCAGTGTACTGAGCACTTTGCATATATTATCTTTAAGTCCTCTCAGCAGCCTTGCAAGGTAAGAAAAGCTCTGTACTCTTTAAAGATACAGAAGGCGGGCCTCAGAGGGGTTCAGTAAATTCTCCAGAGTCACAGAGTTGATTTTCAGATGCCGGTCTACACACCTTCAATATCCTTTCTCTTTTCACCGTGTCCCACTGTTCCCATTCCATCATGGCCTCTAGTAGAAACCAGACCTTCAGGATTACTGCTTTTTTAGATGGCCTCCGGATGTAATATTCTCTTCTAATTACATTACTAGTTGAGGAAACATGAGCCTGGTGAATATTGTATGCCAGGCACTGTCCTGGGCACACAGAGACTTTGCACATCACCCATTTCCTTCTAGACAGGCCAGGAGGCTGCATTAGAGACCAGTGGCTGTTTCCACAGCTAAACTTGGGATTTTACTGCTATTTTTACTGTGGGCTAACGGTTGATTTCTTTTAGTGTTCAGCAGTGTTGGCCTCACATTTATTTCCTGGAGGTAGTGCAGGGTGCAGGCAGGCTGCAGGAAAAGGCACTTGAGAAGGAAAAGAGTCTGCCTACACTGTGGACAGGCTTGGCTCCCCTGAGGGCCCTGGACCTCCTCACTCCATCCCCAATGGTGAACAGGCTTGTCTCTCTATCCCCAACACACTGAAATGTCTAGCTTCTGAGAGGAGAATTAAATGGGCTCGAAAAGAAGCCATTGGTCCTCTCTTCCTTCTATTCAGACGAGTTACGAGACAGCGGCTGCTTTTTCTACCTTCCACTCTGTCTGGCTGTAGCTCCGTGCTAGATCAAGCTACTTTGACTTTGACCTGAGCTGGCAGTTGGCACCATTACCAGGCTCGTTTGTTTGGCTATACATAGCAGGTGCTTGGCAAAATGCTTTTTAATGGAGGGGTCAGTGTAAATGGGGCACCTTCCTCATTTGCTTGGCCTGATACTGTTCTCAGTCTCTTCTAGATGTATCTGTCCTTTCTTGAGGGCAAATTGAAGGCTTGAGCCTGCAGCCCTGCAACAATCCCAGCCCTGGATGCTCTGTCTCAGCTCTGCTGCTCCAGGAGAGAGGCGAGCAGACTTGACTGGGTGCCTGCTCTGTCCACTGAGATGCTCTACAAGACCAGATGGATCTTCTTGCCATTACTAGGGGGACTTTCTGGAAAGTGCTTCTCTCGTGGCTGGTTTCTGTCCAAACCACATTCACGGGCTAGTTTTAGTCCTGTTCAACCATTGAAGGGAGTTCACCTGTTTGTTTTTTTTTTAAGTCTATTTTTAATTTGAGCTCTATAAGACCACGAAGTATGAAGAACCCGCTCTGCGGTGGTCCAGTTGCTTCCAGCAGCTCCCAGGACCTACCTACCATGCCCGTGGTTCCTCCCTACCCTACTCCTCCCTGAGCTCTCATCTCTAATCAATGATGCTTTCTTCAGCTCCTTCTCAGAGCACTGCCAGCTAGCATTCTGAGAGCCAGGACAAGCAAAGGTGTTGGCTCTGCCAGGCTCTGGTTGCCATCTCTGTCCGCTTTCCCACCTACCTCACTCATATGTCCTCCAGGGAAGGAGCTCCTGAAGCCAATTATCACCATTTATTTAATATTTCAAAATACTTTATGCAGACAAGAACAAATGACAGCCCAAATTATCACCCAGGCTTGAAGACGTCTTTCCTTGGCAGGTTCCTGTGCCGGTAGGAAAGACCCCTGAGCTGTGCCCAGGCTTCCCTTGTGCTCCCTTGACAGTTGAGCTCCCAAATGCACCATTCAAGGATTAATTTCCGTGTTCATAATTGATGCTATAAATAAAACAAATCCCCAATTATCTCAGTTAACAGAGGAAAGGGATAACGTGGAACTCCCGATATTAAATAAGACCAACATAACTAGTTTGGGAGTGTATTATATGAGGTGAGTTTTGTCAAAGCAAATTTCCTTTCTTAATTTTCCTTGGCTTTGCTTAGCATTATGGCTGACCTGGACTGCCTGAGCAAGTCCTTGAGGCAACTCAGGTGAGGACATGGGGATAAGAGAAGTTGGGAGCCTTTGGGTGTGTGTCCACAAGGGCCATGGGGGACTGACTTCTGGACATCTAGAATGGACTACTTTGGGACATCTTAAAGAGGGTGGTTGGGCTTGGGAAAGGTGGGGGGAGGTATGGAACAGCCTCTGCTCCTTCCATGGTGGCTCACCGCCACTGTTGACACAGTTACATAATTGTCATCGGCAGCCTATCTGTCACCCTGTGCTCTGAGATGAGAGCATTTTTGACAGTGTCCAAAAAATCACTTTAACAAAAGCAGAATCGATTTTTTTTTTTTTACTTCTTCCAAGCGTGAAGCAGTCTGCAGGTGATTTGCATTTCCCTTTAAAACCTAATCCTTGAGGGAGCCTGTCTGGGGTTCCAGGAGGCAGGAAGACTCCGGCAGGGAAGTAGAGAGAGGAACATTGTACATTGGGGTTCTCGATCAGCCTCCCCCCCCCCAGTGCCAGAAATGGAGCTTGTCTGAGATGTGTTTCTATTCACTCTTCAATTTTCAGTGTTCTGTCTATACTTTCACAGGGGTCACAAATACCTCAGTGTAGATACTGACTGACAGTGTTATCTGTGTGGGGTGAGATCCTGCCCACTGGACTGTTCACATTACATTTCTGAGAGTGAGTGACCTGCGGGTCTTTGTTGGCATTTCTTAATTGATAGTTCCCTGGTGCTGAAATTCCCAAGAGAGGATGCAAACTTGTATCTCAACAAGGAATCTTTCATTCCTTCAATGTTTGTGAATGCTTACTGTGCACCAGAGAGTATTGCCGACTCTGAGAATACACAAGCACTATAATTGCATTCCAGTCCAATATGAATTTGCAGGATGAATCAAACAAGGTGTGTTTCCCTTCCTCAGAACATGAATGGTTATCTTCCAGATGTAAAACTACATTGTCTTCTCCAAGCAGTCTTCCCAGCTTTTGAAGATCTGGGGATCCTCTTGCCTCCCATCACATCCCTG
Source organism: Peromyscus leucopus (assembly GCF_004664715.2). Classification (NCBI taxonomy): domain Eukaryota; kingdom Metazoa; phylum Chordata; class Mammalia; order Rodentia; family Cricetidae; genus Peromyscus; species Peromyscus leucopus. The sequence goes on from NC_051068.1 coordinate 79,745,283, forward strand.
GTGTTCTACTCTGCTGCCACCACATTTTCTTGATTTTGTGTATCCCCCCCCCCCCCCCCCCCCCCCCCCCCCGCCACATCGTGAAGTCTTCAAGTGCATATCTTCACAGATTGCAGGGCTTGGTAGTAGTAAGCCTTGATCCCTATTTGTTTAACTAAACAGATTTGTACCTTGGCTTCCTCAGCTTCAACTCTCCCATTCACAAACCGCTTCTGGCCACATGAGAACCAAAACCAGCCCTCTCTAGATGTCATCCATGCTGTCACCTCAGGCAGGGTGTTTGTGGGCAGAGCAGACAGGGAGGACAAACACTGAATCAAAGCTGTAGTCTTAGGAGGGCTGAGACTTGCTGCAAAGAATGTTTGCCATGAGCCCTTAAATAGTATTTGGTCACTTGACCATGATCACCGTGAGACACTGCAGGGCCAGGAAAGAGCATAAAGTGAACCATAGGTAAGTTCCTACCCATCACAGTGCCCTTCACTTAGCTATTTATTCCTTAAATATTTATTAAGTTCTAGGCACTAGATTTCAGCAGTAAAGAAACCATTCTGTGAAGCTCGTATTCAAATAGAAAGGGCAATACAGTAAATAGATAAACAAATAAACACACACTATTAGGATACATAGAAGAATAAACATGGCATGGCACATAGGGAGTGCAGAGTGTACTCACTCTCTAGCAGCCACATCCCCTGGAAACAGACCAGAGGCTCAAAACTCTTGAGGGACTTCCTGCTTAGAGTCATGGTGGCATGGTGGTCACAAGCAGCATGCTTGAATTGGTTCTCCCATTAACATTCTGATCTCCTTCCCCCTCACTACAGAAACTCCATTAGGAGTTTCCTTGCTATTCCAAGGGTAGCATATTAAGGACCCTTCTACCCGATGACTTTTGCATGTATCATTCCTTCTGACTGGCGTGCTCTTCTCTAGACTGTCCATATTCCTTCAGGTCTCTGTTTAGCATCCAAGAGGCCTTCTTGATCCCTTCGTCTAAAATAACGTGGCAATAATCCAGGCAAGAGATGGTGGTGGCATCATGGGTGAGAGCAACAGAGATCAGGGAACTGAGAGATCCTTGTCTAGTTAGAGATAGAGGGCTGGAGGGCTAGCTCAGTGCCTGCTGTGCAAGCAGGGGGACTTGAGTTCAGATCCCCAGAACCTCCTTAAAAGCGAGGCACGATGGCACACCTATGCCCCAGCCCTGGAGTGAGGGGAGTGTGAAGACAGGTAGGTCTCTGTAAACTCATTGGACAGTCAGCATAGTTGGGTTGAGGCACTTCAGGTGAGAAACTCCATCTTAAATATTAAAGGTGAAGGGAGATTGGGGAAAGATACCCGAAGTTGACCTCTGACTTCTACATACACATGTGTGTGTGGGATATCTACTTGTATGCACTAACTAGTAGACACCCCCCACACACACACACACATTAAAAGCAGAAACAACAGGAAGCTTTCTCAGTAAGTATTCACTAGCCTTTCTTTCATTAAACCAGCTGAAAAGTTTACTGCAGGAGATTGGCCATGAAGATCTTCCACACCCTTGGGAGAAAAAAATTGGCAAGAAGAGGCTTGTGAGGTGACTCAAAGCCCAGGGCAGCTAGCTAAGACATAAACAGGGAACCAGAAAGCCTAGAGAGCCATCTTGTAGCCACAACATCTGAGAGAGAGGTAGTGTAGGCTGGCAGCAGGCATAGAAAGCTGGATGGAACGTCCCCTTTTTCTTACCCAGGCAATAGTACGGAGTATGTGATCAGTTGGCATGCACTTACACCATCGTGAGGGACCAGCTTTGGCTCTGACACAGAGGCCACTCTGAGACTGTACTGCAGACATAGTTAACTCACCCTCACACTGGGAGCCTTGCAAATGCCTTTGCTTTCTGATCTGGCAATTCAGATCGCTGCAATTTTTGGAAAAGGATTTCCACGCTGGTATTCATTTCACAGCTCTCTTCCGGAATGTCTGGAAATCAATCTCAACCTCTCTCTGCTCGGCTTTGTTTGTGCTTCTCTCTTTAAACACCCCAGTAAACACAAACATGATTCTTCCCAAGGAACCACAATTATTCTGCCTTGAAATACTGTAAACAAAAAGCAGAGGGCCCTCCCCCCTCCCCAGCCAGGGAAGAGCCCCTCATCTGCAGCTTGAATGCATTCCGTTCTCACACCCAGGAAGGAATGCTTGCCCTGGGCCATACAAGGCTCCAGACCACCCTCCAGAAGGTCTGGGAGTGTGGAGCTAAGGACTGGAGCAGAGTAATCTTCCACCATCACTGAGCACACGAGCCTGCATAAACTAGCCATTTCTTGGAAGCTGACGCTGGAACACTCATTCATAAAGATCCTTCTTTTGGTGATGTTCAAGTCCCTATTTCTCTATTTCTGCGAAGTAGAGAGTCAGGCCCCAGAAATCTTCTTTGGAAAGAGTGCATAATATTGACCTCAGACCAACTTCTAAGAAAGATTTTTTTTTTTTTAAGAACTCAACTGGCTCCGTGTTTGCCTCTTGTTTGCCCATTCTTGTTTTCTTCATACCACACCAGCCTTATATAAACGATAGATATGTGAGAAGGTGTGACTGGGGAGGGAAGAGAGCTAGCCTTGGCTGACCATAACTGGGTGGAAGAAGATTGCATTTAACTCATGTAATCATATTCTGGGTGCCAGGACTCGAATGAGTGTCATTAAGCTGAATCAGAAAAATCGTTTTAATATAAGTGCCACCTCACACGCAAGCTAGTTGATGGAGAGATGGATGAGGCTGGGGACGCCTCCTTTGTAATGTGATGCTGTAAAATCCCATCACCTTCATTATTTCCCACCAAGCCAACGCATCATAATACCCATGAGTGGCAGAACAGCTTGAATTTAATATACAGAAAGTCCAATCAAACAATAAATGGATGGAACTATATAAAGAAACCATTTTCTGGGAGGCTGGCTCCATTCTCTGGGATTCAGCTCTCTGACACATGAAATACGCATCAATTTTCACCAACTAATGCAGCTGCCGAATCGCCACATGCGATAGTTGTTTGCTTCAGAAGTGGTGAAGGGACCTTTCCCTCCTACATTAACTGGCTATCAATGCAAAATTGCAAATCTCATTTTCTTTGATTTGCATCCAGTGGCTCCCAGTGGCCCAGCAAGGTGCCTTGCAATGGCTATCAAGTGGAAGCGTGGTCCAGCCTCCATCCAGGACCTTATCACTCTCAGTAGCACCTCATCATCTTCTTTGAACAACTAGACAGTCACCAGGATTAGCATTGTAGGAGGCTAAGAGTCTCTACTTTTAGCAGTCATTGCAGAGAAATGGTCATATCTTGGGGCATGCTGACACACTCTGAGTGTCCGTGACATTGGTGGTCCAAGTCCTTCCTTTGAAGTTGTACAGAGCAAATGCTTCATTCATTGGGTTCCTCCCACCAGCATAGTTCTCTGCACGTTGCCTTCCACCCCTATCTCCCAGACAGTTATGGAGTGATTATAAACACAAATATCAATAGACAGTCGAACAGAAGAAATGAAAACTAGCTGCTCAAAAATCATACAATACTGTCAAAGGCTGATAGAGAAGAATTTTTTTCTCCTTCTGGTATGAGATCCTTTTCAAAGCTAGTTTTCCAATGACATGAATAGCAGAGAGCTAACCATAATTACAGGCTTATAGTCTCTAAGAAGCATCATTAGTTTACTTTTACTTCTCTCTGGACATGTGTACATTAGCAGTGGGGGAAGCTTAGGAGAATTAAACTAACCGGTATCAAACCGTAGATACCATAAATCTCATTTGATTCAATAAGTCTTATTGAATATCTAGTATTTGCAAGGAAGTGTTGAGATATAAAAATAAACAAGAGGTACAGTGCTTGCCTAATATGTGCAAGGCCCATGGTTCAATCCTCAGTACTGCTAAATTAGACGGGATGGGAGGGGGCATTTAGAGAGAAAGAGAGGAGGGAAGAGAGAGGAGAGAGAGCCTAAGAGTTTATGATATAGCGGGGGAGGTGAGTATGCTCACAAGAGTGGACAGGGAAGAAAGGATCACGTTCTGGAAAGATTTGAAGTGTGTATTGCCGAATAAATATCTAATATTTGCTGATGAATGAATGATTGGCCTCACAGAAGTGGAGACATTTTTAGCCAGACCAACAACAGCAAGTAGGATTTTAATAAGTGGGAATGGAAAACCCAGTAAATCCTGAAAGGGCATGATGCTTGGGACACTTAACTACTGTTTGCTGGTGTTTAGGACATGGAATCAGGAAAATGGCTACTAATAAGTAGGAACAAAAGGCTTAGAGACTCCGAGGACCCAAAACAGAAGGGCGAGGAGCTCATTTGGTGGGCGTTAGGAGCCACTAAAGATGTTCTGGGTGGATAAAGTAGATCCGGTTCCTGGATGACTGTTAGAAGACTTCTTAGATGCGAGATGGTCATCCATAGGCCGATCAAGTAAGAGCTAAAGAAGTCCTGACCTGAGACAGCTGCAGCAGAGCTGGAGAGGATGCAATGGAAGTGCAGCCAGGAGCGGTCTGAGGGAGCTCTGGAGCACAAGAGCGTCCAATGAGAAACACAAAGCTGCAGACACTAGAGAAGGAACAGGTTGGTGAGGGCTCACCAAGGAAGGACCATGACCTTGCCTTTGGATCTGTGATGTTTGCTGGTAACTCCAGATGTTCTCTGGATAGAACATGGCTCTGGGGATCAGCAGGGAGAACAAAGGCTGGAGGAACTCTATTGTCCCACGTCTTACTTGGGTGCACAGTTCCATCAGGAACATTGTCAGAACCATTTGCAAATAATGTTGCTAAAAAATTCTATCTGGTCTGTCTTCCTGGCCTGTGGAAGTTCATTTTTATACTGTGCCTCTGCTATAACTAAAAGGGAAGGTTGGTCCTCTGAGTAAAACAAGGTTTTATTTTTAGTGTCCTACAATGATAAGTAAATAACAGCACCCACCAGGGGGAAATTTTTGTTTATGGGTTTTGCAATAGCAAATAAATAAATCTGCCCTTATGTTGGCATGTGGATTGGAGATGAGATCGAAATGGTCACAGCAGACCAAGAGCCCTTTCTGCCTGGCTCAGGGTGATGCCGGTGTGGAGGGGTCGGGTCTTCCCTGTTCTTTTGCAGTGTCGGACCCTGTAACAACGTTTCAAGAACTTGAGACATTGCTTCTCCCACTAGGTTTCTTCTTCCTCTTGGTTATCTGCACCTGTTGTATCGCTAGAACTGTCCTCTGACATGATCCTCATTCGGACCTTTGGAAAGCAGCTAGGGAGCATGATACTTTCATTATTCAGTAAACATGCCTCATAGCAAAGAAGACATATCTAAGTCATATTAGGAACTTCAAAGAGAGAGGGGAAATAAGGCTCAACCCCCTGTGAGGTGGCTGTGTGATCCCACTCTGCACGCGAAGGGCCGTGACACTGCCCAGGCTTCCACACGACGGTCACACTGAGGTCTTTTGGTGCCATTTGAATTCACTGGGCCTCCTACTGACCCACGGCCCAATAGCATATGTCTGTGCTCACAGCACTGTACTCCAGGCCTCAGTAAGTCAAGGAGCACGAGTGAGATGTGACAAGAAGGGGACAGTGGAGGCAGCACGTCAACGAGGACTCCGTGGATGCTACGGCATTTCAGCTAGACCTTGAAGGACCCTGGTGGAAAGATCAAATGCATTAATTTGGCCATTTATTTAACAGGTATAGTGAGACTGCTGTGCATCATACTAGGAAGTGAGGAAGAATTTGTGGACAGAACAGAAAAATCCTTGGAATTGACATTCTAGTAGGAACTAGCAATAAACAAATAAATGTAAGCCTTTAATCCCAGCACTCAGGAGGCAGAGCCAGGCAGATCTCTGTGAGTTCAAGGCCAGCCTGGTCTATAGAGTGAAAGCCAAGCCAGGACAGGCCCCAAAACTGCACAGAGAAACCCTGTCTCAAAAAAAACATAAACAACAACAGAAAACCACAAAAACAAAAACAAATAAATGTATAAAATGGGAATGAAACATTGAAGTAAAAGCTATACAGAACGATATAAAGCTGGGGAGGAAGAGAAAGGAGAGGCCTGATGTGTAGGGACACCTGAGAGGCCACAGGACACAGCTGCTGCTGGCTTCCTAAGTGAGAGGACCCCCAGCAGTCTGTCAGGAGGCAGAGAGTGGCTGTGTCCAGGGTGCAGCGTTGACTTAAGAGCTGTGATTGAGCCTCTTTAGGGCTGCAATCCAACAGTGGAGAAGTGAGTGTTTGCCATCTGTGCTGAAGACTGAATGAGTAGAAATAGGTTCACCCTGACCGCAAGAGATGACTGCCATTACCTTAACAACAGTAGCTGATGATGCTTGGCTTCAACAATGGCCTAGGCATAAGCTCAGTACAGGTGGTTTAGATGCATCTAACCCTCCTAACCGCCTTAGAAAAGAGGTTTCACTATTGCACCTGGCTTGTCAAGTCTTTCGGCCTACTCAAGACTGACTGCTTGTCTGTGGAGAGCCTGGGATTCCCTTAGTGCTCGTCTGTACTGCATCCACTCTTGCCCATCAGCCACCAGCCACTTCTGTCCAAAGGAAACTGGAGTGCATTTCCTGAGAAGAGGAAAAGAAGTCACCTTCCTAGCCTTGTCGCGTGCAAAGCAGGGAAAGACACAAGCATCCCAAACTCTCTAACATTGCAGGGATGAAGAGTTCAGGTTTCATGTACAAAAGTTACGGGAGGAAAGAAAATGTCCAAGGGCAGGGAGACCCCGCCAGTGGGCACAGGCATGTGGGAGTTAGGCTTGCCTGGGCTCGTGGAGACATGGACACTGGTGACAAAGAAGGCAGAGGTGGGGACTTTCAAAACATTGCAAACTCTCCCTTACCCCTAAAACATACATGAGAGGGGAAATATGCATCCTACACAATTGTCTTCTATAATAACTTTTCCAAGACCTCAGACTATTCCCTTCCCTGGAGAATTTCTGGTCCCAAGTTGCCTTGTTGCTTGGCACACCTTACTATTCCAGAGGCCTTCTAGCTGGACCCCCCCACCCCCAGCCCACTAAAGGCATCATAGCTCTGCTTATTTCTGAATCGAGCGACCCTGGCCCTCTAGGGAAGAGGGCTGTGCTCTTCCATTGGCCCCAGGCCTCCTGTCCCCAGTTTTCCACGCCCCTTGGCAACTGGCCCTTTGTAGTGATCCATGACTACTTTTACTTCCAGAAAGATGGGGCTGGGGAGTGGGGAGCCCCCTGGGGGATGTAACCCCCAAGATGTCACAGCCAATGCTGGACCCTCCTTGAGGAAGCCTTATACCTGGTGTGGATGTGTCTCCCTTCAGGATATCCTCATTCCCACTCTGCTGGGATTTATTCATTCGTTCGTTCGTTTGTTTGTTTGTTTGGTCAGCAGTATGGCTATGGGACCATCCTGTCTCCTTGACGCCATTCTTGCACGGGAGAGATGAAAACGGCCAATTCACAGTATGTAAGCCTAGGGTGTTTCTGCATTTCCTTCATTTTTTGGCCCCTTTCTCTTCTTCCTGCGAAAACTCCTGGAGTCCTCCCCAGATTTCCGCACCAGAGAAAACCCATGTGCTTGTCTTCTGAGCCATAGCTACCTTGGCTGTACCTCCAGCCCCATCTCCCCCTTCAGTGGAAATTTGTTTCAGGCGAGCAAGGACTGCGGTGTCAGTTAATAAAACATTCTCCTGCAGCTGGACTGGCATGCTCAGAGCTTGGGCAGAGCTTAGGGAGAGATTAGGAAGCTCCATGCCCACTCCCCTGTCCCCACCCCTGCACCGTGCCTGACTTCCGAATATCTCCATGTAAGGACAACTTCTCATCTGAGGAGGAGAGGCTGCGGAGTCCACACTCGAAGTTTAGTACTTTATGCCTGAGCTGGCTTATGTGGGTTGGCCAAGTCCTGCCGCTGGGGTGGAGCTCTAGGGGACTGTGGAAAGGCCACCAGATTGAAAATCAGGGGAGGTGAGTGTAGCTTTGGGAGTCCTGTGACCTTGGGAAGATTGCCTCTCCTTTCTGGTCATTCGTGTCTTCTTCTGAATGGTGAGAGGATTGCATTGGGTGAATTCTCAGTTCCTAGCCAGCTACTCTAAAGCCCTGAGCCTTTTCTGCTTCCAAGGAAAACGGGTCATTAGCTTAGTAGCCTGGGTTATCCACAGCCTGAAGAACTGGCCTTTAAATGGCCAGACACTTGGCAACCTTCCCGTTTCCATTTCTCCTTCTTTAAAAAGGCAGAAGGTAAGAGTCCTTGACCAAAGTGCCCATAAGAAGTATAAGTCTACAGGGAGGCCTGGCAGGCCATGCTTGGAGACCCCCTTCATAGGAAGACTTCAGGAACCTGGTGATAAGCCAATAGGTTACTGTCAAGGTCAACAGCTCCTGAGGCCCCGGAGCAGAGGTCCTGCTGGAAAAAACAACCAAGGAGTTGTGAATCCAGCACCACAGGATGATTGATATGGCCAAGTGAGTGGTGGCATCAGACATCAGCTCTGGGAGCAAGGGCCCTTTAAAGGGTGAGAACCAACAGGCATTCAAACCCAATGAATGTTAACCTCAGAGTCTAGTTCACGGTCTCTCTTTAGTGCTGGACTCACCCACCCCAGCAGATGGCATCAGGTCGGCCTACATGGTTCTGGGGATAGGAAGCTGCCCCTGTTGGCTGCAGCCCATTTCTTTGTTGGGAAGAGTCAGTGATTACAGGCCTATTTAATACAGAACCTATTCTCCTCCTTTCATCCACAAGGACAAGGTCTTTGAGGAGCTAGAAAACAGTTCTGGAAGGCAGCGACAATTATGATCACAGAAGTCACTTGGAGACTCAGTGATTTGTCCTGGGACAGACTTAGTGTGGCTAGGTCTCATTGGAGTGTGTATGGAAGCTTCTAGAGTGAACTCCCACCCAGAGTCCTTGCTAGACCTGTGGGATAAGCAGTTAAGAACCTGTGTACTATGGCTGGCTGGCTTCTGGGGGTCACTGGACCCACCACACTTCCACTGTTCCCCACTACTTATCCCTATAGACAGCTCTCTCTTCCATGCCTTGCCCTCATCACCAACTTATTATTATTATTTTTGGGGGGAGGGATATTGTTATCATGATTTCTGCCAATGGCCCTTCCTTTTTCTACTTCCCTTATTTCATTACACGGGCTCCCCACAGGAGCACAGGGGAATCTATAGGATGCTGAATACATCTATACGCTATATACATCTATAGTGCAAGCAGCATGACTTACCTTAGTTTAAGTTATTTGAATGAAACCAACCATTAAATGATCATGGAGGACTGTGGAGATGGCAATCTTGCAGGCTCCCCTGGGGCTGTGAGCATCCCATTGACTTTCTTTTCAATGCAGGGAGAGGATGAGAGCCGAATAATAGGTGGCTGAGGTGGTGACATGGCTAGGATATCACATCTAGGGACTCTCTCTGTCTCTCTCTCTCTGTGTCTCTCTCTGTGTCTCTCCCTCCCTCCCTCCCTTCTCTCTCTCTCTCTCTCTCTCTCTCTCTCTCTCTCTCTCTCTCTCTCTCTCTCTCTCTCTCTCTCGGCTCCTGGATGCAAAGGCCTGAATTCAGCAGTTTCTGCTTTCAAGCAGCTCTGGCCCCTCAGTGTGAGAGACTCTGGTCCTGGACCAGAGCTCCTGGCACGTGGATAGCGCTGAGTGGATGGCCACTGGCTCGTTGCAGCCTCATCGTGACCATGTGATTCTCTCCAGGTGGAGTGAGAAGCATGAGCAGTGGTCTGGTAAACACACTGAGCATAAAACTTGAAGCCGAGCAAGACCAGACAGTGAGCCCAAGTGCCAGGGCTGTGCATTTCAGAGCATGAAGTCAAGGAGGAGGAGGAGGAGCTGCCCATCCAGATAGGGTGAGGCCAAAAGATCATGAGATCTCCACTCTGAGAAATCACAAAGAGATAGAGCGGGTACGAGCCCTTAAGTCCGACCAGAACAGTGGTTTTGTAGAACTGAAAAAGAAAGGCAATCCAGGCGGAAAGTGAAAACTTGAGGGAGAGAGAAATGGGTGTCGTGCTCCTAGGGGAGTTTGTGTGAGTGTGAGCATGGACACAAGAAGGCCTCCAGCTGGGAGGGTGGCAGGTGAGGTGGAGAAAATTCACCCACAACCTGTGCCGTCATCGAAAGTGGACATTGTTTTCTTTTTGCTACTGGGAGTCCCTCTGTCCTTGGGACTGCTGAGAGGTGACCCATCCTGCCCCAGGGATGCATCTTCTGCTCCTTAGATGAAATGAACCCCCTATCTACCACCTTTTTCTCAAAGAGTGGCTCTGTGCCTGGAGAATCCAGAGACTGGCAAGAGAGGTTGACTGTTCCTTGAAGTTTCAGTCCTGTTTATGAAAAAAACAAAGTGCTAGGGGCAGGTGGGCTGGGGCAGCAGAGTCTCCAGTGGCTGCCGGCGCTCCAGTATGCTGTTGTGGGTTCCCTCATTTAACCAACAGGTATTTCTGATGTGCTGGCTGCGTGTTCTGACCTTGTACAATGACGAGCAGCTGTCAAGTCTGGTCACCAGGTGCAGAAGATGACCAAGACGACCTGGAGAAATGCATCGAGTTGGCCGTGGAAGGAGGTGAAGTGCAGAACAGGGAGACAGCTAGCCCCCAGCACTCCAGCACCATAGGAGTCCTTTCTCCTGGTGGAGTCCACCTTGGTTAGAAGGCTGATGCCCTCTCCTTCCCTGATTTTGGAAGAGCCATAGTCAGTCCTGTCTCCATCCTATCCCGGTGGTGTCTCCCTCCTAGTAACAGCAAACACTTTGAAATTATCGCTTTAATTCTGCTTAAAAAAACAAAAACAAAAAACCAGCCCCCTTCCCCCAGTTTGCGTCACCTTCTCAACTCAACTTTAATGGCATTTCCCTATAGAACTGTGTTTCCCACTGTGGGTTACCTGACTTTGCCTTTGACCTTGCTCTTAACCTGGGACCATCCGGGGGCCCTTGAGGAAGGATGGCACTCTTAAGGGCTCTGTTTCCACCCCTCTTGGCCACCTTTGAGGCTGAGGGATCCTGTGTCTCTCCAATACCTGATTCTCCATCCCTAATGTGTGTTGTGGCCCACAAGTCGGGGGCGGCTTCAATATCCTGTGCTTTGTCTGTCTGAGGGATCACTCCGCCCACCTGCTCTCAGGGTCCCAACTGGGCCATCTGCAGTGAAAATCTGCTTCAGCGCAGCCCTATGTGCAAGGCAGGCAGGTCCCAGAGCCTAGTCCTGTGGCCCAGGAGGAGTCTTGGCCCCTCTCCCCTCCCTGCTGGGCTCTGGCCAGCAGCCCAGGCATCTCTATTGGTGTGTAAGTGCTCATTTCTCTCCTGACCAGCAATAGAGTTATAACCAGAGGCAGTCTCAAGACGCTGGCTGTGGGTAGCATTGGGACGATCCAGCATAGGGTCATGTTTCCTCTCTTCTTCCTCTTTGTGGAGAATGATGTCCTATGAACACTGAGACGGTGACTCTAGGAAGATAGCAAGCTTATGCTGAGAGCAGCCAAGGCCATGCATTAGTAGTAGATCTTTCAAAAAAGAATAAACCATAGGTGTGTGGTGCTTCCACAGTGGGCGAGCAAAGCCCCCTGCCTGGGTTCCTCTCAGCCCTAGAAAGCTACCTAGAAGATAATTGTGCTGGTTGATGTTGATTGCTAAACTTGACAGGATCTAGCATACCCTAGGAGACAAACCTTTGAGCATATCTATGATGGAGTTTCTAAATTGGGTTGGAACTGCACTAAATGTGGTTGGTTAAATCCTATGGAGGTGGTGTATGGGACTGGAGTAAAGGAGAAAGAAAGCTGAGTGTCCATTTCTTCCTGTTGCCTGACCGCAGAGGATATGTGACCAGCTAGCTCATGCTGCCATCATGCCTCCTCTGCCATGATAGACTCCAAATAATCCTTTCCTCCATTTCGTTTCTTTTTGTCAGGGGTTTGCACACAGCAGAGAAAAAAGTAACAGATGCAGTCATTCACAACCTTTTTTCCACTCATCTCGGTCAGAGCATCTCCTCTGATCTCTAACCTCTGTCTTCCATGATAGCACCATTTCTCTGCCTCATCAACCCTACTGGAGCTGGTAATCTCATGGTCAGCATGCTTCCTCCACATGTGAACTCTGGCCTTTGGAAACGTGGCGGGGCTCTTTGTCTGACTAGTAATAGGAAAGCCCTTATGTAGTCAACCTCGCAGTGCTCTGGGTGTTTGCTATCAACTTGCTTCCATGCAGCCCCATCAAGAGGCATTGTCATCACTGCCCTAGAGCTGAGGAAACTGGGGCACAGAGAGATTAAGTGACTTCTCCGAGGTCGCACAACTTCTCAGTGGCAAAGCAAGGTTTTCAGAGCTTGGACTTTCGGCCTCTGTGACCCTGTAACCTCTACACCAGACTGCACCCCCAAGGTCACAGTGCTGTGAAGGAGAGAAGGACTTATTTGCCCTTCGTCAGCTCCGTTGTGAGAACCCGAACCACTTGGCTCTTATTTCGCAGGACAGCACCCTTAGTAGGTAATGGCTTCACTTTCAAACACTGATTATTTCTCATGATTCTACGGTTTTAGTATGATTCTACGGTTTTAGTGGACAGCGCAGTTCTAGACGATCTGGCTCTGCTCTTGCCCCAGGGCCATCTGTGGTTTCCTAAGAGTGGTCTAGCATGAGCTTCCTCACAGTTCTGGAGGCTGATGAGTGAGCGCCTGAGGCGTCTGGGATGGATGGCTTAGCGCTGGTCCCTTATCACCCAGCGGAGCTGAGCAGAGTAGAGCCCTCCATTGACGGCAGTTGCAAAGTTCCCAGTCACTGCACAAAAGGTCTAACTCTGGGTGCACAAGTTCTTTTCAAGTTTCTACTCTGTCGATTTTGCGAATGTGTAGTGGCCAAGTCTCCATTCAGAGGACAGAGAAATCAATCACACCTTTTGACGGAAGGAGCTGTGATGTCACGTCACACAAGGTATGAATGAGAAGGGGTGAGAAGTGTTGATGACCATTTTTGTGACCCATCACAGCTGATAAGTGCTTCCCATGAACCACATGGATTAAAGTTCATAGTGGGAAACAGCAGGGAGGAATGACAGGATGTGGGGTCCACCTGGGAAAAGGCCAAGTGTTTCTGCTGAGGTCCAAACGGCAACATAAATGCAGGGCTTTCCATCCCCAAGTGTGTATATATATATATAATCTCACCCATGCTGTGGCTCATTTGGTTGGTGTTGGGAATACAGTAAATGTTCAGAGAATGGATTCTTCTCTCTGCCATAAGCCATGGGGTACGGGGCCATGGACTTACTTGGCACTGATTTTATGATTGTACCTCAACCATATCTTACGTTTCTAGCTGGGTTCCTGGCCTGGCTTCTCACAAAGCGCCTTACTGGCAGGGGCAGTTCATAAGGCAACAGCCATGTCTGGGGACCACCCTGGCTCTGCCACTTTCTTCCTGTGTGACCAGGTGGAAGTCAATGTGGGAACCTATGCTGGAGGCTGGCGGGAGAGCACTCTCAATATTAGCTATCCCTGGGGCTTGGGTGAGCTCTGCTGCCCTTGTCCATGGGTGGCGATGGCCAGATGAACAGAGCTGTCACTGGTAAATAACTCTTGGCTCACCCTGGAATGCCAGATGGCATGCCAGCAACTCGGGCCAAGGAAACACACACATGGCAGAAGCTATTGCGGGGGGGGGGGGGGACAGAAACGGGACTAGAGCCACCCAAGGGCTCTGTGGCATCATTCTTATGACCCGGTGAGATCTGGTTGAGTCCTGTTATACACGTGAAGAAGGTGAGGGGTTGCTCTTAGGGCTGTTAGCCCAATCAGATTGGGCTCAGAACAATCACTTCCTGGAGGATGACCTTCAGATGCCTCCCTTCAAATACTCTTTCCCCTTATCCATATCCTCTCAGGTCCCCAGCCTGTTCCTACACCACATGCACATCTTCAGCACAGGGAGAGGGAGAGAAGACGTTTAGACAGTGGAGAGGGAGGTAGAAAGGGAAGGTGCTTAGTAAATGCTGGCAGCTGCCAGGGATGTGATGGGACTCACAGAACAGCCTGTGCCCCTTCACTAAGCAGAGGTCAACCCTAGCTTTCAGACAGCAGGGAACCAAAGAAAAGGCCGTCCTCATCAGACCAGTCTCCATCCCTCCCTTGAGTGGAGCTGCCTAGAGTGAGTGAGGAAACAATTATTCATCAGGGATGAGTTGGTCAGGAAACTGGACACACTCAACAAGAACCAGGAAGCATTATGCCAACTAGGTCTGTTGAGGGTGACGGGGCTTCTCAGAGCACAATGGCCTTCCTGGCGCCAATGCCTGCTTCGTGAGGGACTGCTGAAGACACGCACTGCATTTCTGATGAGCACAGGTGGACAGGCCCTCTCTAGACAGCCAGAATCCTGGCCTCCAGTCCCTGGTGGCTGACCAGGAAAAAACAAAAGAGGCCAGACTATAGCCCAGGTTCCTGAACAGAGAGATCTTTGCTCTGAACTGTAACGCCCAACCTCTTTCCAAGGCACAAGTGGCTAAGGCTGCCCCTGTCCAGGTCCACCTCCTACTGTTTTGGCTGGGAGAGGAGAAGGGGTAAGGCGCTGCCCTAGGAAAGAGGGGGCATCCCTGGAGAAGGAAGCTGGCATTTGGATGGGGTTCCCCCATCACTTGCTAACCTCACTCACTGCCAAGGCCCCAGGCTCCCCTTGGGCTTCTAATTAAGAAACAGAAATATGAGTGCTGGGGAAAGTACTCTGGAAACAGTCTGTTCTGTTCTCGCTCCATCCCTGGAGAATCACACTCATTCCCATCTTAATAGGAGGGTGGGGGTTGGAAGAATGTGTCTCTAATGTCAAAGCAATGTCTACAGTTCATCAGACTTCTCCTCTTACCACCGGGGTCCCCACGTTCTCCACATCACCACTGTCCCAGACTTCCTAAGGATGGCCCAAGTGTTCTGTTCTTGCCTACTTTCTGGGCTTGAAGAGGGCTTCACAGGCCATGCTCCTGGTGACCCTTGGCTTGAGGCTATTGTAGGGAGAGAGGCAGGGGCCCTTGACCCTATCAGGTCTTTGACTTATATAGTGTCCCCACTCCAGGACGGCCTCTGTGTCTGGAGGGTGGCTAAGGACTATGAGGTGTACTCAGGGTTGCTCAGCGAGACCTTATCCAGCACTCTGGAACTAGTGATCAGCTCTCTTAATGAGAAAGGACCTTTGGTTCTAGAATATATTCTCTGGCTTTGAAATTTCAAGCCCCAAATTGTAGCAGGGCCATGGAGGGCTTATCTGGGGTCTTCCGTAAAGCCAACTCAGGCAGACGTGTGTTTTTGGCCATGGACTGTTTGAAGCAGAAAAATTACTAGGGCTTTGAGACCATTTGTGAAACTTCTTATACCTTGGACCTCTGAGGAAGGTATTCTGCCGTCACTCTACTGTGTACCTACTGTGTGTCTCTCAGCACCCAGCATGGACAACACGATGTGTCTGTGGGTACAGTTGCTGGTCTCTTGAGTTCCATTCCCCTTCCAGAAGTATGCAGGAAGTGAATGCTATGTCTGATCTCTGCTGAAGCAGAAACCAAGGAGCCCAGCCAGTGTCTTCAGCTTAGATTGTAGGAACCTTTGGGAACTTCCCACTCCTGGGACTCCTGAGAGAGGCCCTTGTCTGTTTGAGAGTGGGAAGTGATGATGAATGAGGTGCCTGGGTCAATAGGGAGCAACAAGACCCCAGTTAATGGGGGGGGGGCATTCTTTGGCCTCAGGGTACCCAGTGTGGAGCATTTAAACAATGAAAAACTACTGTCTGCTTCGCTGTTTGTAGTCCTTACTCATCCTTGGAAGGAAATCTCCATCTTTGAGTAATTACAGCAAGAACGCTGAAAATTTTGTGTAGAGTTTAGAGGGAGCTGATAGGCATGGGAAAGTGCTTCTGGACATATGGGCCACTCTCTCCACTCAAATGCACACTCAGTAACCACAGCTGGAACACCACTGAAGTAAGCGGGCAGAATCCAGCTTGTGGAATTTCAGAACAATTACTCTGACTAACCATTCTGTAGTCTGGCTTGCTCTGTGAGTGTGTGTGTGTGTGTGTGTGTGTGTGTGTGTGTGTGTGTGTGTGTGTGTTTCCCTTCTCCTGTATGCATCTGTCATTGAGTGATAAAATAGAACATGATGAGTGTCATTCTAAAACAATTACAAGCAAGATTCGTAATGGCAGAGCTGGAGAGCACGGCATATGGCCTCCGGCAGCCTCTGTGTAAAAACTAATTGGGAGGTTTTGTTTCTTTACCACCACCCAAAAAAACCAGATTAGCTTCATACTGAGGGAAAGATCATCAGAGCCACACACACCCACTGGGTGGGTATTGAGGACTCCAGGGCTGAAACAGAAGGGCTGTTGGGTACTTTTGTCTACCAGGACGGATGCCAGATGGAGGGTCTTACCAGCTGTAGAGGGTTGATTGATGGGGGACGATTGGAACACCCCTGAAGAAACAAAGCTAAGTGGCCCAAGTCAAGAGTTTGTGGGGGCTTTGGGGAACACAGAGAGCGGAGGCTAAATGCAATGTGCTTTTATTTCATCGGTTTTGATTCTGCTTAATGCCTCCATTTCCTCCCTCTGGCTCGAGACACTTCCTGCCCCCCAGCTCCCTGGCAGCTCCTCCGCTCTTTTCATACATCAAAGACTTAAGTGAAGCTCTCAGGCCTCCTCGGGTCTGCTGATGACCAACTTTTCCTCCTCTTGCTGGGGAACAGCTTCGTTTCTGAAAGCCACGAATGGGATCAGAGTGATATCTTACTTGGACTTCACAGAGGGCTGGGGACGTTTCCTGAGCAGGTCAACCATGGGTGTGGCCAGGGTGGGCACAGCTGGTCGGGGAGGCTGACCTTTGTACACTAAGTTGGGACCTTGACTCTGTTACAGGCTTCCTCCTCTCACTCCATTCCACCTCACCCATGTCGGCTCTGTGTGAGCGTGTGTGCACGCATGCCTGTGTCTTTCTATGGATACTTGCTGGTGGTTTGGGGACAGCATAGCTCCAGGTTACCAAGTCAACGGCCAGAGTCCATAGAGGATCAGGGTCCTTGACTGTGTCCTCTGGAAAAGCAGCACCATGCTCTGATGTGCAGGACAGCGGAGAACTCAAGTCTTCTTTACTAGGAGCTCCCCAAGTCTGACCTCGACTGTGAGAGCTCTGTTCTGCACCTTCCCCTACTCCAACATGTCCTGAGAGGGGCGTGCAAACTCATATTGTAAAGAGCCAGATCTTAAATCACTTTAGGCTCTATGAGTTAAGTATTCTATTCCAACTACTTGGGCTTTGCTGTGGTGGTTCAAATACAGCCACGGACACCAGGAGAAGGAGCAAGCATGGGTATTTTCAAAGTTTACTCGTCAAAGAGGGAACAGATTTAGACATGGTTTGCCATGTAGAGAGGAGAGCTAGTGCCTGGCTTCAAACTGCTGGGTGATGGCCAGAGGTGGGATGGCGTGAAGCCTGGCAACTCCAGAGCAGATCCCACCAGTCTTCCATACAGCCACTGCCATCACATCCCTAGGATGGAGGAGACAAAACAGAGCCAAGAACCAGAAAATCGCCATCTGGGCTACACAGCACCTTGTGTGTGTTTGGTGGTTATCAGTAGGGATGGCATTGCATGGAATTGGGAAGTAGCCTTGAGGCAAGAACCATGTTGCTTTTTGGGGAGCAACTGCAAGGTGTTTAGTAGAGAGAAAGAAGGTATTCCACTTGGTGCCTTTAAGAAACAAGTATGAAAATGTGCTACATCGAGGAATCATAATCAACATGCTTTGCTGTAGATGCTTCCTCTTATTCTTTATAGTGACCATGGGCCTTAGGGCCCCAGGTTCCTCCTGTTCTATCCTATTACAGCACAGAGTACAGCTAAGCTATACTGGTTATATTTCTGTTAAGGATGCGGAAGAGGTGAAGACAACCCTAGTTGTGAGTTAGTTTCCTCTCTAGAGACTTGTAAGAAAGAGCTTCACCTATCTGGACCTCAGTTTCCCTACAACAAGGTGCCCAAGCACAGAAGAGAGAGCCAGGGATGTTTTCAGAGAAAGGTCAAAACTGATCCTGGACTGGGTTAGTTGGAGGGAATGAGCTGACCTCAAGCCTGGTATTGGGCTGGACCTGCTCTTGAAATCAGGAATGCTGCACATCAGCAAGAGAAAAGTGGGACTCGTGAGCTCAGGCCGGGCTGGAAAGGCTCCCAGAGGGTGCTGAGCTCACAGCCCAGACCCTCCAATCAATAGGGCATGGCTATTTATAGCATCAGCCGGAGAGAAACTTAATTATGATCAAAAGGAGCTATTTAATACCGTGCTTGCCGAAGACGCAACCTCTTGTCAGTGGAAATTAATCAGCATCAGCGGCTGCCGTGGGCTCCTGCCCCCTCAGGTTCCGGAACTTGGGAGGCGCCTGACAGAGCACTGATGACGTCCACAGTCAAGCAAAGTCATCTCACATCCAGTGGTCTCCCCAGGGCTCCAGACACCTGGGGATGAGGGAGAAGAAGTGAGGGCCAGGAGGGATCTTTCTTCATTTCAAGGCCTGTCCCTTCCCTAGCTGCTCCCATCCACTGCACCCTCTTTCTTCCCCTCTCCTCTCCTGTAGGATTAGTGATCTGCCCTACAAGTTTGGGGTCATGTGAGACACTTCCTAGCTGAGTGGATGTACACCACATTCTCCTCATCTGCAGATTGGAGATAATAATAGCACCTCTCTTGTTGGGTGGAGGTACGTTATAACACAGTCACTATGTGAACGGTATCTGGCACATACCAAAATTTTAAACTGCCAGTAAGTTTTGGCTGATATTCTTACCACATTACTACAGCTGCCTGGATGTCTGTTACCTGTGCTGCCTCAGCCAGATCATGAGCCTCTCAAGAGTAGGGATGGGACCCCTCTCAGTGCCCGGTATAGTGATGGTCATGTAGAGGGTATCTAAGGTGTGTTGGTTGCTCAGTCCGTTTGGTCCGAAGTAAAGATATTCACTATCTTATCAATTCACTCCTTAATTTATTATAGAAACTGTTATTGAGTCCTCATGTGCACAACCTTTGCACTGGACATTGACGATAGGAAAATCATTAAATACAGATGAGCCTTGTATGCCAAGCTGCATGCTACTCACTGAGCCGGACACGTGTGTAAACGAGTCATAGAGTGCAGTAATAGGAGCATGGCCGACCTCCAGCAGAAGTACAGGGATCACATCACAGGAAGCCTCTTGGTGTAGATGCCCCAGGGATGGACTTGAACAATAATAACAAGTGATGAAAGGGGATGTGGAGGCAGAAGAAAACGTGTGTGCAAAGAAAGACCTAGGTTAATGAAGGGTGATGTGTAAATATTGGTGAACAGTTTGGCTAGAATTTTAAAACAACGCCAAGGTCAGCATGGGACTACTCTGGCTGGGTTATCATCAAAGGCAGACTTGGGGGTATAAAGCAGTGAGAGAGGAGGAGAACCCATGTCACAGTCGCTCTGCATAAGTGCTTGGCTCCGAGAACAGGAACCAATATCTTCCCTAGAGACACGGAAGGAATTTCCCCAAATGACAGACTTGAATTTCGGAAGCCCAGTGAAGAGAGGCAGCATTCTGACTGGAGGCTTCTGCAGGAGCCAAGGGTCTGTTTGCAATAGACACTGACAGCAAAACCAGATCTCATTTGTGGAATAACTGACCTGTGAGAAACCACACAGAAATATCTAGAATACAGCCTGGAGCAGGAACCCGAGTTTGAACCACACAGGCACTCAAGAGAACCGAGCATCAGACAACCTAGAGCATCAGAGAGCGTCTTCGCTTTCACCTTCCACGGTCCCCAAGCCAAGTTTGCTGCCCTAGAGGAAATCTGGGCCAGGTTCATGACCCTTCTGGACACTCACAAGCAGCCCAGGCTGCCTCAGCTCTGTGCGTCAAGTTCAGTAACCACAACTCTAAATGCCACTAAATGTAAGCTGTTGCCCGTTCTCCAGTTCCGCTCGGGGTGGGCCAAAAGTGCCTCCCCTTCCCTTCCCCCGGGTGTCAGTTTTGTCCCACGGGGAAGCAGGTAACTCAAAAAAGCTGGATGCTGAGTCCTTAGGGAGGCCGTTGGCAAAGGTGAGACTCCCAAGTTCTTCAAGTACTGGAACTTAAAAAAGGGGGAACTACATGAATGAGCCACCCGAGGGAGCTGCCATCTCTGGGAGAGACACGGTAATCCATGGTGACCCGTCAGGCTGGGGGCAGGGAGAATGCCGCTGTCTCCTTGGTTTGTTAGTGCGTGGGACCTTGTTGGAGGGCAAAGGAGCCCATGTGTGCGATGGGCCTCTGTAGGGATGGAAGGACAGACGGGAGGGTGGAGAGGCGATCTGGAGGGCCAGAAGAGTCCCCTCTGCGGCTCTTCTCTCTCACTTGCATGACCTCACCATGAGCCACTGCCCAGCTCTGGAACTCACTCCTTCCCCCAAGACACGTGTTCAGCACTTCTTGGGAGACGCTTGTCCATGCTTTCCCCTTGAGGCATGGCATCTTTCCTGTGTGGGTATTCATCCTCCTTCTCTGCCCTAAGCCTTGGGGCTTCCTTCCAGTCACGTGCCTCTGAGATGAGGGTTCACTCAGTTTCACGGGCAGCACTCCCATGGCCTGGGAACATGGGGTGTTTACGAGGCCGTCTCCCTTTTCCCCGCTGACATAGTGGTCCGTGAGCACAGCTTTTCCCTTCTGTATCTGGGCATGATGAAGGCATCGGCTTTCCATTTCTCTCCATGCAGAGGACCCGAGTGAAAACCCCAGAGGCTTCCTCAGGCCCTGATCCTTGCCTTGACTGACACTCACAGTCGCTCATTCCAACCAGCGTCTTTCAACCTCCAGCAACATTTTGGTTTGTTTGTTCCTCGATGGACTGGAGTAGGCAGACAGCTCAGATGGTAGAGGGAAGTCTTGCTTCTTCCTGAAAAATATGGTTTGTACTTCTTGATGCACAGCCTTGTCTGAAACCAAGGTCTTAAAATTCTGGCCTAAATCTGTGGTGTTGAGTAATTTCTTTAAATTTTCATTTTATGCATTATTAGGGGAGGTAGCATGTGAGGTCATGCCGCAGCACACGTGTGGGGGTCAGAGGACAACTCCGAGAAGTTATCTCTGTCTTTGCACTGTGGGTCCCTCAGATCAAACTCAGGTTCTCAGCTTTGTGCAGCAGTGCCTTTACCCCTGAGCTGCCTCGATGGCCTTAAGCAGCTCACTTAACCTCACTGGGCCTTGTCTTTATAGGAAGGATTGGCATCTCCTCAGCTTTTGCAAACATTTAGTGAATTTGTTCATTGAAAACATTTAGAATAATGATGAGAATATGTTATAGTAAATGTTCAATAAAATGCAGTTCATACTACTGTTGTATTCTTTTTCATCTGACTGGAAATAGCTTGTAGGGGAGAGTCACCTGCAAAATGAAGATCTGAAAAAGAGAAGAGTCCCCATACCCACTCCATCTCTCTGGCTTTGAAAGTCCAGTGTGGGTAGCTAGGAAGTGCTGGCCCTTGGGTCAAGAGAAGGTAGAAGTTTCTGGGTTTCTCATACTTAGGATTACACACCCCTCTGGGAAGGAGCAGATTTGTCCCTTTATATATGAATGGGAAGAGCCAAGAGGACACACCCTCCTTTTCCAGTAGCCTCTTCCCCTCTTCCTGATGCCAACTCTGGTCCAAGATGAGGGCCCTGAATAGGATAAGATGGCGCACTATCGGGGTTGCCCTGCTTCAGTCTTAAGGATCCTTTCTCCCTTCTCAGACCCTGCACAGGGAAGAGACTGCAGAATCCACCTGTGTGGAAGAGGTCTCCATGTGAGCACTGATTTCTGAGTGGGGTTGGGGTGGATGAAGACCCTTTGAAGGCAACTCCTGGCGACAGCCATGATCAGTACCTCCAAGGAACTGCAGGGTCCAGGATGAGAGAGTTCTTATCTCACTGAGACTCTGGAGCCCAGAAGCAGTCTCCAGACCCTTCCCAAGGTGGATGTGTCCTGTCAGTGGATCAGACCGTAAGCTAAGATGCAGGTGTGTTTGGCTGATTGCAGCCCTTGCTCTGTGGCGCTTTGTCAGAGGTCTCCTCCAGGACACTCCTGGCATTTATTCTGGCCCCTTGCTGTCCCTCTGGAGGGACTTTGCTCTTGACCAGCACTTCTTCCACTCTTCTTTTTGTGTTTCTTTTGCTCTCCCATGTGGTAACCTTGGTGGCCCTTGGAGCTTTTCCTGCCGTCTGTTCAGATGGTGCCTCCCAGAGAGATCTTCCTTTCTGCCCATCTAGCATGGGCCATCCCTAGCCCTGTTGTTCATACTTGCTACCACGACCTCCTGACCTCTTCCTTCATGAGGGTGGGATCTCTGCAAGTGGAGGCAGCCTTGTTTTGCTCAGTGTTCTGTCTTCAGCACCGTGGCCAGTTCCTGGCACATAGAAGATGCTCAGTAAATGTTTGGTGAATGAATAAATGTTCTGGGTTTCATTCCTTCTAGGTACCCACACTTGAGGTGTTCCACACAGGTGCTAACTTTGGCTTACCCATCCCACCCCCACATCCATATGTCTTCCCACCTGGTGGTGTAAGTTCCCGATTCTAAGTCAATTCATATAGAGATGTCAGGAGAGGGCAGGGTGAGCTGATATGGGCAGGACGGCAGAGAGAATGCATATGTGTGTATAGTGTAGACTCAGGCCTATCTGACTTCAGTCTACTCTGGGACACTCATCAGTTGTGACCTTGAACCTGTGGGTGCAGACAAGGGATGTGTGCAAAGGTCCAGTGCCTGCACACAGTGAGTACTCACTAAATGGAAGCTGTTCCAATCTCATGTGTCTATGAAACTGTAGGGATCAACAGAGCATCCAGGGCATCCTGCCCTGAGGGTGGAGACTTGCTTTCTGCTCCCTGGAGCTCTTCCATAAAGCTTGTCACCCCTCTCTAACTTCAAAGAACCTAAGAAAGAGCCCTTCCCTATGGCCAGTAATCCTCCAGCCTGTTCAGTAAATAACCCATTCAACACTCTGAAAGTACCTATTGCATCCAGAGTACTCAAGGTTGTATTGGGGGAAAGCCAGGTAAGATGCATGTCCTCAGAATTTGCCACCCAGCTAGAAACACAGCTGTCCAGAGCAGGGAATGAGATGGCAGGGTGAGTGGAGGAAGTGTTGTCAAACAGTGGTTTCCAGCCCATTAGTGGGTCATGAAATTAACTTAGTGGGTCACGGCCAGAATTTTTAGAGCAGAATAGAAATATCATAAGATGTGTTGTAGCCAGCAAAGAAAGTGATTTATTATAAAAAATATTGTTTCCATTAGATAGACAGATAGATAGATAGATAATAAAAGGATGGATGGATGGATGGATGGATGGATGGATGGATGGATGGATGGATAGATAGATAGATAGATAGATAGATAGATAGATAAAAGGATGGATGGATGGATGGATGGATGTATGGATGGATGGATGGACTGTGTGTATGATACAAAGCATATTTCTTATTTTGGGTCACAGTACATGTATACAAGGTAGCTGGCGACAGCCATCCTTGAGAGTCACACAAAGCTTCCCTGAAAGAGGGCTATCAGGCCTGGGATATTAATCCCTGGACTGAAGGGGAGAAGGGAAGCCTCTTCTAGGTGGAAGATATTACCTGGAAATGTCAGAGCAGGGAAAGAGTGAGCCTGCACAAAAACAAAAAAAAAGGAAGACTATAGTTTTAGTAATCCCATAGATCAGACAAATCCATTAATTCCTACCTGCACGCCTGATTTTTTGGGCATGTGTCCTCCCTGGCGCTCTCCTCTTCCTTGTCCCTCCTGCAGCTGATTGCTCCCCAGAGCAGCCACGGGCCCTTGCCTCGTGCTCCCCTCCCCGTGACTGCCTCTTAGTACCACTGCAGCTGTTCCTTGTGTCCCATGTAGCTACTGACTCTTTAGTGCACCTTCATCACTAGTGTCTACTTCGCATGTCCTGGTGGCCATGGAAGGTCAGCAGGACATTCCACTGCATCTCTGTTTCCACAGAAGGAAAACTGGGGTTTGGGGAGGCTCAGCTCAAACTCAGACTCATCCAGCTGTGAATGGTGAATGAGAACCATCACCGTATTTTCAACTTCCAAGAAGTATTTTGTTACATCATAATGGACCTTGAATGTACAATGCGTCAACCCTGCAAACAGATCAGCCATTAGCCCCGTTGGGACGAGGGTCTGTGTAGTATACTTGTACCTCCCTACCAGGCTGGACACCCAGACAGAAACCAAGAGATGCTTGCTGTGGTTTTCTGGCTACGTTAGAAAATGGGCCTAGGCTCCGTAGAAAGGACCGCAGTGACAGCAAAGCCTCTACTTCTTTCTTCTGTCTCTGCTGTGTGTGGTTGTCCGCTCCTCTCTTTTCTTGCTCTTCCCCCGTTCTAGCTTTCCAGAGCCCTCTCCCTTCTCATCGGGTCCTCCTCTCATCGCTTGCCCTTTCGCTCTTCCCTTCTTCACACTTCCATTGCCCCTCACTGCCTTGCTGGGCTGCACATGGTCAGTTGCTCACTGCTGTGGACAGAAGATATCAACCAGGTTGTGGTCAGGAGACCTCACCCAGGCACCATCTGCAGAGGGGCTGAGCCAGGTCCCCAGAGAGGAGCAGCAGAACTCCTGACCAGGGAAGGAGGGATGGGATGCACATGTTCAGTGAGTCAGTTTGGGCCTCTAGGGAGACAATCTGGACAGCTGGCATAGAAACCCTCTCTTGGCCTAGGGTGGGGTGGGGAGATGGAAGCAGGAGGGCCCCCGAAGGCTCTGAAGAAGGGTGGAAATAAATCCTGCTCTTAAGTGTGGACAGAGTCCTGAGCGCATACAGGCAAGTCCCCAGGCTTCTGCCTCCCTGTGTACCTCAGGAGGCTGGCTCTCTGCCCTGTGAGTCACAGGCTCAGCGGGGAGTGATCTATTTGCTGCTAAGCACTCAGCTGTGGCTGCTTTTCCAGGAGCCAGAGCCATTTACAGATGGGAACAACACTCATCTCTGGCAGGGGAGCCCCAAGCCCAGCACCAGCTCAGTGCCTCGAAATAGAGCTTCCTGTAGAGGCCAAGCAGA
Organism: Peromyscus leucopus; assembly: GCF_004664715.2. NCBI lineage: Eukaryota > Metazoa > Chordata > Mammalia > Rodentia > Cricetidae > Peromyscus > Peromyscus leucopus. Next base: position 79,770,409 of record NC_051068.1, read on the forward strand.
CATAGAGCCCAGCTGAGGCCTTTCACATGATAGCAGCCAGCCAGTTCTGTTTGTCCAGTGGACCTGACGAGGCAAGTTGCCCAAAGCAGCAGGTGAGTAGATCATCTTGCCTTGGTCACCTTGTACTTCAGGGCACACTGGGAACCCACCAAGCATCTGTAGGAGACACAAGTAGTGTCTGTACTGGTTCTTAGAGATCAAGCCGTCACCCTCTGCCATTCCTTACATCTTCTTCTCTGCTGATTCCCCTTTCACATGTATAAACATACAGTTCCCACTGAAGAAATATTGTACGCCAAACAAAGGTCAAACAGTAAAACAAAATAATACAAGCAAACAAACAAGCAATCACACAATTATTATCTGAACATGAGAGTTGATGTCCTTTTGATGATTCTTAAGCAGCTGGCCTGCCAAGCTCTTGGTTAGCGTTATAAGAATATCTGAAGCCGTTCCCACTCAGCCAGCATCTTGGAAGCTGCAAACAGAGGAAGAGAATTCCCCACTATGAGTGTCCTGCTCGCGCTAACTCCTCAGATTGGCAGCTGTTCTGCTTCAAAAATACAGACTCTCATGTGTCTTAAAAAACGCCGGTTAGTCTCAGGTCTCATGAGTACTAGTGGTGTGATTTAGGGGAAGTCATTTAATCTAAGTCTGAATTTCTTCATTCATAATACAGGAAAAGCAAAGATACAGTTGTCATGGGACCTAAGTGAAAGTTCATTGAGATAATGTTTGAGAAAGTATGATATAAACTTTGAAGTGCTGTACAGATTTAATTATTTAATCAGTCTCTGAGAAAGTCCTTACCATAAATACTTTGAATGCAAATGGATTAAACTCTCCAATCAAAAGCCATTGAGTGGGTTAAGAGATATTGAAAGCAAAATCCAACTGTGTGCTGCCTACAAGACTCACTTCATCTTAAAGCATGCTCATAGACTTAACTGAAGGAATTGAAAAAGATATTCCAAGCAACTGGAAACTGAGATAGAAAATGGTCCTGATATTCCCACTGGGTCTTGCTTAGCCTAGCTGAGCTTCTGACCCACACTATCCTTCTTTGCATATTTGTTATGCCTTGTTCATAGAGGGAATGCATGAGTCTGAATGAGAACAGCTGTCTTCTTGACCTGCTCCACTGAGATCTGTGGTAGGGTGGTGCGTGAGGACAAGAAGCTTCTCCAGCTGGATATAGCAAAGCCCTTTGCAAACACAAAGAGCAATGTAACCTTCAGAGTTATCGTGGCTGGGTATTTAATAGTAATCTGCCTGTCCCTGGGGGAGTATTGCAAGCAGGATGTGTTGTCTCCATATTAATGAGGTTAGAGGAAACAGGAATGTACCACCCGTGGGGATGTGGAGGCTTGAGGAAGGTCTGTCAGGACCTGAGATCTGGAGACCCTGAACAGTCTTCTCCAAAAGCCTAGCTGGCTACCTGGCTGCTACCTGTGACTCAGACCACATCTTCCTTGTCATGTCCACTTAATAAGTGCCACTCCAAGCACCATTTTGTTCCCAGCCTTTGCTCACACTGGATCAGTTTCCTCTGTGTACACACACATGTACTGGCACACACACAGACACACACACACAAGTGCGTGTGACACACACACACACACACACACACACACACACACACACACATTAGACAGCTGAAACTTTATCCCCTGGTGAGTCCGCTATACTAGGATCATGGGTCTGCCATAGCCTGGATCACATTCTGCTCTTCATACATGACTCCACGTGAGCTGGCAATTTAGCAAAAATAACAGCTCCTCTTTATCAAGTGTCACCAGACGATGGGCTAAGGGGCTGTGTGCATATAAACACATATGATCCCATTTTTCTCAGCTCAAAAAGTCCACGGTCACAAAGTGACATAGTGGAACCAGGGCGGGAGCCCAGTCCATTAGGTACCAAGGAGCAGGCTCCTTACACCACCTGTTCAGTGGAGAGAGAGGCTGAAATGAGTCTGATGCACAAGACCTGGGAAGACCTCCTTGGTGTAGGTGCGGGGTAGTGGCACAGTTTCCCTGTACTGGTCATGGCCCAGGACCTTATTGCAGGTTCTTTCTTGGCAGCTTCTGGTGCTTCTTGAGCTCTGAAACTAAAGTAAGACCCCTAGAACCTCATAGCTCTGAGAAGTGGGAATGGACAAAGTTGAGAGACTTGGGCCAGACCTGAATTGTTATTTCCATATAAATGACTGCCCTTGGTAGCTCAGAGCGTCCACCCAGCTCCTATCTGAGCTTTCAGTGATTTCTTCTCTCCCATGGGGAATATGTAGGGTCCATCTCTGGGTGGGCTCTTGTGGGTCTGAACTTAGTACCCCACCTAGCTTTCTTCTTTCCACTAATGCCAATGGAGACCTACTGCTTGCCACACACTATTCTAGTCCTGGGACCCAGCCCGGGTATCCAGGGCCCACAGTGCTGGGTAGCAGAGTTGAGCAAGTAGAGGGGTGACAGCCAGGCCTGCTGAGGTTGGCAGGCAGCTGCTGCTACACACACTGCCAGTCAACCCCAGCTTCTACAATGCAATGGCTGAAATACCCCTGTTTGTTTTTCCTTCCCTCCACTCCCAGTGTAAGCATCTCCAGGGAACGTATTCGCGGTTGAGAAGGAACGTTTGCTGGCTTCCCTGCGTGTGCCAGGCACCAGAGGGGATGCATAAAGAGCAATGAGCCCACATCGTGGCAACAGGGGGCTGTGGGACACTGTGAGCTGATCCTCTGCCAGCAGATCCACTCCCCGATACACACACACACACACACACACTCACTCACACTCACACTCACACTCACGCGTGCACGTGCACACACACAGAGGTCAGAAGCCTAAGCCTAGAAGGGGATGCTGAGGCTCACTCCAGGATAGGGTCAGCTGGCTCTATCTTCTCAAAGCCTCTGTTGTTCCGTTGAAGAGCGTCCGGGCCCCTAAGAAAGGGCCTACTAAGCCGCGTTCCCATGGTAGCAACCAAAAGCACCATTCGGCTGTTTGCTTACGCCCCACCTTTTCACTAACTCCGCGTGGAATGGCAACAACAGGTCTGCAAGCTGAGCATCGCACAGCCCTGGCTAGCTGAGTACACTTCTGAGTGTTCCTTCTGCTGCCCCGGAGGTTCCCACTCTGTTGCTCTTCCTGCATCAGGCGCAATGCTAAGAGTGACCCAAGGATCCGGCCTCCTTCCTCCTCCTCTGTGATCTCCGCCTCTGCCCCTGCTTGATTGGATTTTTTCTAATGTAGCGTCCCCTCCTCTTTTGTATTTACATAATAATAAGTCTAATAAATAGTTGTCCAGAAGATGGATGAGGTGCTGTCTCTCTGTTTTCCTGACAGATTGAGTCCTTTATGAAACTCGCCAAAGCAGAGGCTTTGCTGCAGCTAATGAAAGGTAATCACTGTGAAGCCTGGCTGCCTGGATCTTGGCAGGACTGCCAGGGGCATGCGACCTGCTTCTGGATTTCGGTTCTAGCCACACCATTCCTGAGCTTTAGTTCGTGCCGTTGTTGAGTGGGCTGAATGATGCCTGACCACTAGCTTCAAGAGTTAGAGGAGCTTGCAAGAAAATGCTTTGTCAGCTGAGCACAGGGAGGACATCTGAGAGACCCTTGCTTTCCTCGGAGTCCTTCCAAGCTTTGCCCTGTCTGGGTAATACACAGGAGGCATAAGCAGGCCACAGGCCGTACACTATAACTCCTCTCCTGGGAGGAAGCAGCTCTTTCAGAAACACCAGGAGACTCAAGTTCTAGCCTCAGTGTGGCTCCTTGATTGCCCTCTGTGGGCCTAAGCACTTTCCCTATAAAATGAGAACATTCCATGAGCCACTGCCTAAGTGTCCTCCACTCTGATAGAGAGGACACCAGTGCTCTGTGTTGGTGTCAAGATTGTGATCTGTGGCCAGTTCAGGCTGTACAGGGTGCTCGCAGTAGACAGAACTAGGTGAGAGCATGGAGGGGCCTTTACTCTCTAACTTGTTTTGCTTGCCAGGGCCCCCTGGTTGCCTCTGAGTTCACACACTAAAGCATAGATTTCTTAAAGCTCCCATCTAAGGAATAACCTTCCTTTAGTCAACCTGAAATGCCACCTGCCCTGGCCAGACCCTCACATCCACACCTGGTGCCTCTGCTTCTCTGCTCACAGCTCACTCCTCTGGAAGTCCTTCAGCCGGGGCTTTGTCCACACACTCATGGGATGTGATATCACTTCTTCAGTCAGGTGCAAGGCCAGTGGTCAAGCCACCATGGGGTCAGAAAGAGGGCAGGGAAGTCCAGCTTCTCTTCCTTCTTACCTAACTTTGACCAAGCCATTTAATCAGAGTTGGCATCTCATTCCCCATCTGGAAAATGACTGGAGATCGATTCCTTTATGATTGATAACACACCCTCCTTCTTCTTCCTGCTTCTCATGTATCACCTGGCATCTTAGTTTGGGGTTCTCTGGAAACAGAGCCAAGACCAGTATGGGTAGTTCCAGGCAGCAGGCATGAGACTGACCGGAATAAAGGTGGCAGGCATGGTAGTTTAGTGAGCTGTTCATCTTGCCAGCTGGAGGGGATCAACCCCATGGGCACCTCGGAGACACTATGCTGCTTGGTCCAGAGGGCATGGAACTTAGAGCATTCATTGGACTCCTGTCTCCAGTGGCTGTCCATAGGTTTTGAGGAAGCACCAGACAGAGAAACAAACAAACAAAGAAAAAAAGTATCCCGGGTTCCCCTGGTATGGACTCAGGGTGAACCTGAGCACTGCATCAAGCCTGTTTCATGGGCGTGTGCAGTGTGTTCTCATTGTCAGCCACAGCGTTTGACTCTCTACGAGATGCACTTTTCTCTTTTCTTTCTTTCTTATGCACTTTGTTATTTTATTTTTTATAGTATTAGATGTCAGACATGCTAGGCAAGTGCCAGGGATTGAACCCAGGACCTTGAGGATGCTGGGTGAGCTCTCTACCGCTAACCTGCATCCCCGATCCCTAGATGTGTTTCTTATTTATTCACTTCATAGTTTGTACTCATGTCCACTGTGTACAAACCCGAGCCTTTCCAGGGCAGGATTCATCTTCTAGCTCTATACTGTGCTTAGAAGAGAACCGGCTACATGACTCACAGTAAAATCTGCATTTGAATGAATGTGCAGATTCAAAGGAAAAAAAATGCATATCAAATTCTTAGTACCGATTAGGCATACAAAAGACCTGAAGAGCTCTGTTTCCATTATCCAATTATGTGGATGCAGCTCCTGCCCACTTGGGTCCAGGTGGCCAAAGGGCTGAGGCATTTTTTTTTCCCTCACACCACAGACCCCCGGGGCAGGGTAAACAGAGCCACAGGAACCCCCAAGAAGTGATCTGATGACTACTGGCAGCAGGTTGAGGCTCTGGTGTGGAGGGCCTTCCATCCACATCACCCCCCACCCACCCATAAGCTGAGTGATGAGGCCGCTACAGTCCCACCTTGGGGAACATTTGTCCTTGCTAATTGTGTGTCAGAGGAAAGCAGTTTCCTATGTCAGAGGCGGTTCCTGCTCCTCTGTCAGACACTCAGAAGATCAGATTCCAGCCACAAGTGGGCAGGCAGTGCCTAGAGGTTGCTTTTCAGGAGTCAAGGCTGTGGGGGTCCCTGGGTCACCTCCCCAGGGCCCAGGGCTGCTGGAGCAGGCCTGCCCCTGGCCGCCTGTCATCTGCTGGGGATTATGGTGCCATTTGTTCTAATTCTTGTTGACATTTCATTTCACACGCTATTAAATGAACCTCTCCAGAAGGGATGAAAGAAAAGTTTGCTTTGGCGAGAGAGGGAAAGTAATGTGTACTCTGGGGTAAAACAAGACCCTGATTTATTGCTGTGATAAAAACCCCAGTAGATATGGTGCCAGCCTCCAGACCCCGGGGCTCTGGGCTGAGGATTTGAGCCTGGGCTCTTCCCCCATTATATTTAACCTCAGGACCGGCTTAGTCCTACCGGGAAGAAGGAGCTGAGGGAGCCTGCAGCCTAGAAGGGAACCTTACAGGCAGGAGACTCCCCCAAGACTTCCTGTGAGTCGCTCCCTGTGGGGAATCTGAGCAGAACCTCCATGGAAGCTGTTGAGTTTCTAGGGCTAGAGTCGGCGAAGAAGAGCAGAGAATGTGGGATTTCATGTGAGAGGCTGGACAGTAGCTCTGTGCAGGCCCTGCTCTGCTTTAATCAACCCTGAAGATGCTGCAGAGTCTGGGCAGAGCAGAACACCTGCCTGTTTGCTGCTCCTCCCCACCCCACCCCCGAGTTGCTCATGCCTCCTCACTTGTCTTGGGGAGGTCTTCATAGAGTACCTACTGTGTACCTAGTCCTGGGAACCTGGAGCTGAGACCAGCCGTGAACAAGGCTCTGTCAGCCCCTGCTCTTGAGGGCCTTGTGCTCAGAAGGGGGCCTGAAGCTGGGCAGCACAAAGGCCAGGGTGCTGATGTGGGGTATAGCCACGGAGGGAAAGTAATGCAAAAGCCTGGCTGTCAACCCCAGGCGTTCTCGTGTCACTGGTGAGGGGTGTGGTTGCCCTTAGCCCTTCTTAGGTCTCAGGTGATCTTAATGGGCTCAGACTCACAGGGTTCCAAACTGCTCCCAGGGAATAGAATCATGGCTGGGACATTATTGGGGGCAGAAGGTAGGAGGAAGCATGTCTTGCCCGAGGTTAAGAATAAGACTTTGCAAGGTTTCACGGTTCTGTTGTACATCTCTAGAGCACCTTGCTCAAGTGCACATTCTGGCTTGATCCAGTAGGCCCGAGCAAGGCCTGCTGTTCTGATAAGTCCCAGGCCCTGCGAGTTCTGCTGTTCTGGAACCCTTGTCTGTGCAGCCACAGTTTAGAGAACAATCGGGAGTGACCTGCTCCCTCACACTGTGGAGCTGATCCTCTTGTTATCAAGCCACACTGTGTCTGTCTGTCTGCCTTTTCCCTCGTACAGATGTCATCCCATATCCTTTGCTTGGGACCCATTGGTGCCTCATCTGACCTAGCGGAAGGGCAGAAGTTCTTCTAGCTGGGGGTTCCTGCTTCATCCCCACAGTTACTGGTGCTACTCTCCTCCAAAGTGCCCAGCCCCAGCGGTCTTCCCACTATTCTTCTAGTCAGCCGAGGGTGCTACGCCAGAGCCTTGGTGATCACGGCTTCCCTTACATTTCTGGCCAGAAGCACACTTTTCAAAGCAGTCTTCCTTAACATACTATGGGAACTTTTCCCATTCACCATTTATTGTCCATTCATCCCCTTCCCTGGGCTATTTTCCATCTCTCTCATCACCATCAGATATGTGCCCTTCCTATTGGTTGTCTAGTCATATCCTCAAAATACAGGGACTTATTTCTTTTGTTTTGTTTTGTTTTTGTATCCTGACTCCCAGCTCGAAACATTACTTGTTAAATACCTGACTAAGTAGGTTCCATGTTCTCATGCAACCTAGGGTAGTGTCTGGCAGCAGATAGGTTCTCAAATACATGTTGACTGAGTGAGTGGACAGACTGATAGTTGGAGGAGTATGTTCCTGACATAGCTCAGACACTGGCCTCAAGCAGATCTCTCATCTTACTCAGTGCCGATGCTTTTGTCTGTAGCATGCAAGGCTGCATTTGATGACTTCCAAGCTTCGCCCATTGCTAGAAGTTTGGGAGTCTGCTTTTATGAGGCTTTGAGTCAGCGAGACTTGTCTGGTTGCAGTGAATTGTCTTTAGGGACGTGAGCTGACAGATTGAGAAGATAGGTCAGGTCACACTAAAGGAGTTTGGACTTCGACTTCGTTCCAAAGGCAGCAAGGAACCACTGAAGTGTGCTGAGCAGGAGAGCCGCCTGATCAGTGTGGCACTTTAGAGGCTACTGACTCAGCAGAGCAGGCTGGGAGGTAAGAAGAGGGCTCCACCCCTGCCCAGCCCTCCATCTGGCTTCCTCCGCCCAAATGTGTATAGACTCTCCCATGTCATGGGGGATTTCATTTATGCACCAGACATCCCTGCATCCTGGCAAAGTCAGTCTCTTCGGGCCAGGCCTCCCCCCTTGCCCTTCTCCAAGGAGTCTGCTGACCCCTGCTGACCCAGTGGATGGAAAACATTGGAGCAGATGGTCTGTTTCAGGGGTGGCATGTGCAAACCTTCCTGAGGAAGAGGGGGGTTGCTGTCTGTTTCCAGGAAGGGAATGTCCTGAGCCTCTGGGAACTCAGACTCCAGTCACCATGTCCCTGATGTCCTCACCACCCCCCTCCTCAACACACCATTTCCTTTCCTCCCGGAAACTTGCTTCTCTCTTGCTCCTCAGTTCAGCAAAGGAGGATCCAACGGACTCCTCCCCTTCCCCGTGCAAGACCGGTCAGCACCTGCCTGTTGATGGTTTCTTAATAAGCACTTTTACACTTGCTCCTGCCTTCTAATTTAGTCCATTATCATCCTTCAGGCAAAATGATTCCCCCAGCCTCCCAACAGGTCTTCCCCCCTCCAGCCTCACCCCATCCATCCATCCATCCATCTCCCGAGTCGCTTCAAGAATCACTCATTAGCCATTCCCTCACTCAACATTTCCTGAGTGACTCATGTGTACCGGGAGCTGTGCGAGGCACCGCACCGAGGAGGTGGTAATAAGCAGGAAAGCCCGTGGTGTCTGGTGGAGGAGTCGGCGCTCCCCAGCCTTTCCGAAACATTAGAATTCCGGGTGAAACTGCATGCACTAGGATCTGAAGAGAAGTAAAGTGGAGAGCGCTGACATTAGTCTCCGACTTAGTCAAGGGAGGGACTAGGAAAGGTCTGAGTAAATGAGCCATATTGTAGGGTTTGGGGACTTGCAGTCATCATTCATTCTCTCAGTGAAGCTGAGATGCTAGAGGAGATGGCCAGGCACGCCTGTCTTTTCTGGCCCGGCTCACCACCCTGGCCTCTTTTCTGACCATGTGCCATGATGACACCAACCGTCTCCTGTACACAGCACTTTGGCTCTTGCTGTTGCCTCTACCTAGAATGCCATTCTTGCCTCCCTCCCCTGAGCACTGCACAGCACACTGTCCTTTGAGTCCCAGCCCCTCTTTCAGGAAACCCACCTGGCTCTGCACACAGCACCGTGGTCACACCCATGCGATCCCTGCTGGCTTCTTCCGCCAAACCCAGCCTCCTGCCTGGGAGCTCTCTGCTCACCTATACTGGCTTATCTCAGAAACTAGGTAAATATAAAGGTGCCAGGCCGGGCTGAACTGGGACCAGCCTCTACAGCAGGCTCTGGCCACAGGCTGAAAGATCTCTGAGAGCACCCTGGTCTTAAGCACTTCCACACCTCTTCACTGAAGCCTAAAGCAGTACTATGGAAAGACGCAGAGGGGCAATCTGTATGTGCCTATGAGAGAGGGTGTGTGTGCGCTTATATGTATGAGTGTGTGTAATCAGCAAATCCAGGGGAACCACAAAAAGCACAGTTTATCAGGATGAGATGTTTCTATGTTTTCTGCATGAATTATACAGAGCAGGCCTGTGCTGTGCATTTTGCTATTTTTATAAGTCAGTCTTGCAGAGCTAATTTTCCTTGAGCTCGTTTGTTAGGATAATGACATGGGGTCTGAGCATGTAGACACTTGAAAGGTTGTTAGGCGTGGGGATTGTGTCATCCTATGAACCTGAGTGAGTAGGGATTCCAGTAGGGTGCTCGCACACTCTGAACCGCCAGTTCTTTTCCCTCACACCTCCACAGGGCAAGCTAGCTCATCACTCGCTGCAAAGAGACAGTCCCACTCTGCCGCCATCACTGGACACCCTTCCTGGCACACGTATTCAGCAAAAGATAGAGACTGCCACCATTTTCATCATTATCATCATTACTGCTGTTGCCATTTTAATTATTTAATATTTCGTTATTATTGTCATTGAGTATGTCGCCAAAATACCAAAAATTTGCATCTCCCAAGGGAGAAGGACATGTTTTTCTCTCCCAGAGCAATTACAACCAAATAAGGATAAGATATTAAAATGATTTCATTTATGTAGATATCGCTCTATGTTAATGAGTAAAAACAGGCAATTCAATTATCTGGGAGTAAGAGAAGCAAGTGGTTGCACGAATAACCCAAAAGCCAAGAGCGCCGGCACTAAAATCGATTCAGAAAGCTGTCTGCAATCAAACTGGAGAGCATGAGGTGGGTCTGGCTGGGCCCATTTAAGAGGTTTGGGCTGATGAAATATCAGAAGGACCTTGCAGTAAAGTGTTGAATAAATTAAAGGCCCCAATGGCATGGGCTATGTTGATGGCCTATCTATGGGGAAAGTCTTTCTTGTTAATTTGAGAAGCTACTTAAAAGCATAGGGCTTGAATTTCCCTATATGCTCCATGCATGTGCACTGATGGATGGGTTTGGCTGCCAGTCTGACAACCTCCAGCAATACCTACCTGCCTCCTTTAAGAATCAAGAAGATGTTGGCAAGGCGTGGGGGAGGGGGAGAGAAGGGGAAGAGGGGGTACTGGCCTGACATTGGTATGTAAAATAAAAAAAAAAAAACTTTTAAATAAACAAAAGAATCAAGAAGAGGGAACAGATTAACTAACTGACCTGGACAGACAAACAGATAATAATAAATGCAGCTAAGCCATGATCATGAAGCATGTGTCAAGCATGAGGTGCTCTTCACAGTAGCCCTCTTATCCACAGGAGATAAGTTCTAGGGCCAACTGAGGCCTGAGCCATATATGAACCCTATATATACTATGTTATCTCATGCATACATACTTGTGATAAAATTTTAATTTATAATTCAGGCATACTAAGAAGTTCATAACAATAATTATTAATAGAATATATCAATTACAACAATATGTAATAACATTTATGTCAATATGAACTATCTCAAAATATTTTATTGTATGATCATTACCCACGGGAGATGAAATCACGTCTATATGATTAGCTGAATTGTGACAGACGTGAGATGAAATCATGTCTATATGATTAGCTGAATTGTGGCAGCCATTGTGATGGGCCATTTCCTTTATTAACTTGATTGTAATAAGCAATGTCTAGGGCATTAGTGGGGTACAGCTTTGGATGTATTTGTGAGAGTATTTTAATGTACATGGCATCACTCCATGGGGTGGGCCCTGAAATGAATAAAAAAAGGGAAAGAAGGCCGGGCGGTGGTGGCGCATGCCTTTAATCCCAGCACTCGGGAGGCAGAGCCAGGCGGATCTCTGTGACTTCGAGGCCAGCCTGGGCTGCAAAGTGAGATCCAGGAAAGTCGCAAAGCTACACAGATAAACCCTGTCTCGGAAAAAAAAAAAAAAAAAAAAAAAAAAAAAAAAGGGGGGGAAAGAAGAAAGCCGCCTGAGCACCAGTGTTATCCTGTTTGTGACCTGTCAAGATGTGAACAAGCAGCCTCACGCTCCTGCCGCCCGCCATGCCTTCTCCTGCAAGGTGGAATGCAGCCTCTAACTGTAAGCCCAAATAAATTACCCCCACCATCTTATGCTGCCTCCTGTCACCAATTTGGTCACAGCAAGGAGTAAAGTAATGAATGCAGAATTTTAAGTGTTCAACGGCTACATGAAGGTTCCTTGAAAACAAGAACTGCAATATTTTGTCAGCCAATCTGACATGCCATATGACTAACAGGCAGGTGGTCTATAATGTACAGATACACTGTTCAAGGGGTGACTCCCATCCAGGGTGGGATGGCATAAGACTCATTGAGCCACTCAGAATGCTGTGTATTTAAACCTTAGGACTCATTCCTGGAATCTTTCACTTAATACATTTGGATTGTGAGTGACTCTATGCAGGCAAAACCACAGAAAGTGAGACCTCAGATCCAGGAAGGCTACTGTAAAATGTGTGGACTTGTTTAAGAACCACAGCAGGCCCAGGAACTAAGCCATATGACAATCTTAACTTTGGGACACAACTGAGACTAGCAGATGAGCACACTGTGCCAAATCCACTCCACTGGCAGACCACCAAAGCAGGGACCAGCTGCAGACTCTGGAGCCTGGACAGTCACGCCCCTGTCTGCATCACTGTCTTCACTGTCCACACACAGACACAGAAGTAAATACACGTGTATGCATGTATACACACACACACACACACACACACACACACACACACACACACACACACACTTATACATTTCTTTATCTGCCTTTCTAGAACTTTCAGGAATTGGGCAGGACGGTGGTTTGAAATTATTTACAAATTTAGAATAATTTAGACAATTGGGCATCCACTTGGGCTTCTGAGTTCTTCTTGCCTGGCTGTGGCCTTGGTTGTGGTCAGTGTCCTCTTGCTTCAGTGACCCTGATCCTAGTACCCCGATCCCTTAGCAGGCAGGGACTTTGGAGGAACTTGACACCTGATCTGCTAGGCTTCTGCCTGGGCTATACCGTTGACTCGGGTGACTCATCAAGCTAGGGAGTAGTTAGCTGAGGTGAGGAGTCTAGAAATAAGCGGGAGTAAACTCCTTGGGTGGACTTTACCACTGCAGCTTGTACCCAATCCTTGGAGGGCTGAGTCAGGAAAACAGCCTCCTGTGGACCTAGTATCACATCCAAACTGTCCCATCCTTCATAGGTCAATTATGGGAAGGGAAACAGGACCCTGGGGAGGATGGCTATGGTTATGGTTCTCACCAGAATAAAGACAATGTCTACCCGCAGAGAATACAGTCCACTAGAGCTCAGAGCATCAGCATGATATAATAGCTGTCCAGAGACAGGGAGCACGTGTGGGCACAGGTAAGAGGTTCTCATCCTGTTGTCCTCTGCCTTGGGCTGTGCCACACTAGGCAATTGGAAGACCTATCTCCACCCCAACCCAACCCTTTGCCTAACTCACAAGCCCAAGGTAACCTTTCCTTCTCCACAGGCATGATCTCCCTCCCACTCGGCTCTTCAGCTCTGACTCCGCTAGTTCTCCACTGTCCTGGAAGAGTGTTTCATATCCTGCTAAGTCCCAGCCAGCTTCCCATACACCCCGAGGGCATGAAGGCCCAGAAAATAAAAATTTATCTTAGTAGCTGCCTTCAGAGATGTATAATCAAGAGGGTAAATCTGCCTCTAAAAATCATAAAATGCATTGTAAACATGAGAGAAAAACAGAAAGGAATTTGGGCAATCTACATGGCTGAGGTGACAGAGATAAATGAGGGTTGACTGTGTTTTGTAGGGCTGGGTTCCATAGCCCTGGGTGGTCAGGGCAGCTGCCTCTTGTCACAAAGAAGGAAGAGCAGTGTTCAAGTCCGCACGCCCCATTGGTACCAGTTGTTCCCCCCACCACTCTCCACGGAGCCACCGGATTGATTGTCCTTCTGTGACTCAGTTTCCTAGCCTGGGATGCAGAAATGTGCCTATGGGTTGTTGAGGTGATAGATGAGATTAAATAAAGTGTCTGGCACATAGCCAGTGCTTCCCAAATCCGGAGTCTGTTCTCAGTGCAGCAACCTGTGCAGGTGTGTCCTTAGGTCTCATTTCCTTGAACATAGGAGAGCTCCTGAGAGAAGAGAGGAAGATGAGGGAGGAGAGGCCTAGGTGATGTCCTTGAGTGGATTCAAAGTTAAGTGTTGTGAATAATCGCACTGGTGTGGTATTGTGTATTCTAATAAATTTATCTTGGGTCAGAGAACAGACAGCCACTAGATACAAAGGCTAGAAAATGGTGGCACTCACACCTTTAATCCTAGCATTCCAGAGATAGAAATCCCTCTGGATCTCTGTGAGTTCAAGGCCACATTGGAAATAGCCAAGCATGGTGACACGCCTTTAATCCCAGAAAGCCAGTCTTTAATCCCAGGGAGTGGTGGTAGAAAGTAGAAAGGTATATAAGGCGTGAGGCCCAGAAACTAGAAGCATTTGGCTGGTTAGGCATTTTGGCCTGGTTAAGCATGTGGCTGGTTAAGCATTCAGGCTTTTGAGCAGTAATTCAGCTGAGACCCATTCCGGATGAGGACTCAGAGGCCTCCAGTCTGAGGAGACAAGACCAGCTGAGGATCCGGTGGAGGTGAGATAGCTGTGGCTTATTCTGTCTCTCTGACCTTCCAGTATTCACCCCAATAACTGGCCTCGGGTTTGATTTTATTAATAAGAACTTTTAAGATTCATGCTACACACTGGCTTAGTTCTATTTCTTTGTTGGCGGTGGGCATTAGCATTGACCTTATCTACAGATACGGAAGATAGAAAAAATAGGGTCAGTGCTTTATAGTTCAAGTACAGGGCCACACTAAGTAGTTATAGCTAAGTAGTTATAGCTTTCTCCTCTGTATCTTCTTTGGAAGAAAAAACTAGAAAAGACAAAAAGGATCTAAGGAAGGAAGGAAGGAATTTCTAGAGGCCTGAGTGGAAAGTTGCTGCTCTGTTTCTGCAGGTGAATAGCAACCCAGGGCAGGGGAGCATATCTCTAGGTGTGCCATAGCAGCTGGGCTGATCTTCCATCCATTCGGGCTCCTCTGGTAGGCAGCAAACCTGTTCTTGTCTCTTGGATGTGACACTTCCCTTGGGGATAGCCTGGATCTCTCTTACCAGTGTTTGAGGCAAAGTACACGCGGGTTCAGCCCAGAAGGTTCCCATTTGGAACTGATGAGTGCTCGGGGTGAATGATAAAGTCTTTTCCATGCTCTGATCTCATGACCTGTGAAGGCCCTGTATGCAGATCTAATGGTACTGGGAACAACATCTGACCTTATTCAAGTGTGTACAGCGACACAGTGGCTCCATTAATATATCGTAATTTCTCCTTTTCCTTAACCTTCATGCAAACCCTGTATGGTAGGGAACTTGGCCTTGAGGAGATTGTTTCTCACTGAGATCATGTGCTGCCACGTGGCAAAGTCTGGAGTCTGAGCCCTGTATGTTAACTCTAGCTGTACCCTGTCATCTCTGGGTTCTTTTGAAATCTTCAGGCTACCTGTTGTCAAGCTTCCATGCAAAAGCCCCTTCCTTGTTGGGGACCTCCTGTAGGGCCAACTTTTGGATGAATGAGTGAACCAGGGGAGGCTGCGTTGTTATTTTAAAAAATTACCATGTATGAGCCTTGAGAACTTTAAGGATGCTGCATGTTTTCTTCTACAGAAAAGCAAAACCACGCTCAGGCAGCTGTGCAGGTCTACTCAGAGGGGGTCCCTAGAATAGTCAGACTCATGGAGGTAGAAAGCAGAAGGGTGGCTGCCAGGGCTGGGGTAGTGGTGGTGGGGGTCAAGGAGTTATTGCTAGCCTGGGAAGAGGAGGGCTTCCTGGGAACAGATGATGATAAGTCCTTTGTAGGGTTGTACTTGGTGCCACCGAGACAAACACTCTTAAAAATGGCTAAGATGGTGAAAGCAAAACCCCTCAATCCAAGTAGAGGAGGAGGAGCAGGTCAGGAGTGAGGTTTTATGGGTGGGAGTATGGTGCCTCCTCAGTGACATCCTTATATGAATGCCCAGCATCTGTGACTACGCCCTCCATGGCCAAGAAGGCTGAGGCTAGCAGGAGTCCTGAGCTGCTCAGCAGCTCTGTAAGAAGAGCAGAGTAGCCTGAGTTATCCAGGTGGCCCACAGCAACCACAGGGTCCCTGAAAGTGGAAGAGGGAGCGGCAGAGCAAAGAAGTAGAGGGATGTAACCCGAGGAGGGATCAACTTGCTCTTCTGGCTTGAAAGACGATTGTAGGGACTGCAAGCCAAAGACTGTAGCCTAGTGGGGCCCGTTCCAGGCCTCTTATCTGTAGAGCTGTTGGCCAATGCATGTATGCTGTTGAGAGCACTAAGCTTGCAGTCTTTCATAACAGCAGCAATGGGAAACTCCCACAATTCCTGAACAGGGGTGTTTGGAACACGGGTTCCTGCCACAAGAGTGGGGCTGCCACTGAAGGATCCCATTCCCAAGGAAGAGTTATCCTGTGGGGTAGAAAATGAATGGCTGCACCTAGCCATTGAGCTCTAAAGTAACAATACCCCTACCAAGCACATACCCTGTATGCCAAGCACTGCCCCCAAGCTCTAGTTTTGTGTTAACTCATAAGCGGATCCCAAGAATTCCAGGAGGTGGTCACTATTATTCTCCGTTTTACAAGGAAGAAAATGAGGCTCAGATTGTGGTCAAAGCCACAAACCTCCACCACCTTAGTGTTGCTAGGATCTGAAGCCGGCCCCCAGAAGCCTCACTTCCAGCTGCTACACCTCCTTTCTGCATGACCCTTCTTCCCACCTACCTCCCAGAGATAACCAGTGTCTTGGGTTGCCAGTTCATCCTTCCTGTATTCCTTTCACACACAAGAACATGGTACCCATGTTCTTGCTTACCTGTTTCTTATCTGCAGCCAGGACACCAGAGATACTCCTTTCAGATTCGTGTTTAAACTTGGTATGTTCAGGAGGCAGTGTGCATGGCTCCATTCTCTTCATCCCACGGGCAATGAAGGGCGAGAGACATAGTCCCAACATACTGGTATTTTGCTTCAAAACAGCAGCTAACATGCCTGGTGTGGTGACACATGCTTTTAATGCCAGAAGTTTGGAGGTAGAGGCAGGCAGATGTCTGTGAGTTCAAGGCCAGTCTGGTCAACATAGTGAGTTTCAGGTCAGCCAGAGCTGCAAGGTGAGAAAATATATATATATATATATATATATATATATATATATATATATATATATATATATATATACACATATATATATTATATAGTTTTTTTTAAGTGAAACTTGTAGTAGTAGGAGCCTTGCAGTCAGTCATAGCTGCTTGGGTGAGTGCCCAGCGGTGTTCTCCAGGAGCAGGTCTCAAGTGTTCTCCTTATCTTTCTACCAAGGAAGGGATTAGAATTTCTGTGTCACTGGAAGAGAAACCGAGGTTTAGAACCGCTTTCAAGTCGTGCACTCAAAGCTGAGCTTGATAGTCATGCCTGTCATCCCAGCACTTGGGAGGAAGAGGCAGGAAGATTGAGAGTGAGAGTTTGTCCTCAGCTACATAGCTAGTTAGGGGCCAGCCTGGGCTACATGAGATTTTTGTCTCAAAAAGAAAGAAAAGAAAAGAAAAGGTTAAATAGCCAATTACACGTCCCCTTAGCCCAGTGAAGCCTGACCCTATTTTCTGTGACATGGGTCTAGCTGTAGGTTTGCTGTGGGGAGGGGGTGGGGCGCAGTCTGATAGAAGCCGCTGCCCAGGCCTAAGCAGGGCTGGTTCTTGATTCGTTGGCTGGAGAGGCTGTTCAGCCACCAAGGCTTTACCTAGCTTTACCTCAGCCCTAGCTAAGGAGTGCCAGTGTGGCACCCTGGGAGGTGAGAGCCCCTTTGCCTGGGGGCGTGACGTGGAGAGGCTTTCTGGCTGTTGTCATCTCTGTCTTCAGGTTCCGTGGTTACAAGTACAAAGCCCAGGCCCAATACAACTTACTGATTTAAACAAAGAGCCCCATCCAGCGAATTGCATTAAAATCACCCCGCTTTGTCCGCATTCCGACAGCCTTTCTAAATCTGCCTACCTAATTAGCTTCTTCTCAGAACCCAAAATATGATTAAATCTGTATTAAAAATATCTGTGCGGTGTAGGATCAGACACACCTGAGCATTTTCTAAATTTAGCAGAAGGACAATAGGCTCTGGGTGACTTTAATTGGGTGCGTGATTGCTGCGGGACTACATTTTAATTTGGATTTCCAGTGTGTTTCTCGGTCTCTTGCCTTTAAATTTCGTAGCAGAGGAAGGGGGAGCCGAGCAGCCGGCCGTTCATAACCATCTTCCCTCAGAGCTGAATGAACAATGCACTGTGGCCATCCAGTGGAGGAGGGGACAGACTGCTGGTGTGTCCCCTCCCCTGGGCTCGTGACTCCTGAGCTCTGCTTTGACAGGTACCTAGGCGAAGGCTGTGCAGAATGGGAAAAGCAGTTAAAGGACCCTGGCGGGGTCTCCTGATGCCTACTTTCCTTACGAACCTCCAGGAGTTCTCTCTGGGTTTTAGTGCCTGGGAGGAAGCTTTGCGCAGAGGGGGGCGTGTGGCTGTTGGGACAGGCACAGAGAAAAGGAATCAGGTACTTCATCTCCCAAGCTCTGGTAGGGCCCTTGCTGAAAGATAAAACAGTGCCATTCTAGAACCACTAACATCCCTGCAGGAGGCACAAGGTGGGCTTCTGACAAAGGGCTTGGATAGCTTCCCTGATTGTTCCTGTCACCTTCCATCAGGAGGAGGGAAAGACTGTGTGAGTCACAGGCGGGAACTATGGTGCAATCAGCCTTTGGTAGGATGCCTAGAGCCATTTTCTGTGGGATTGAGGGAGCCAAAGAAGAACAGAGCTTGCCCACCCAAGGACCAGAGGTGGGACAGGATGGGCAAGTCTGGGCACGGGTGGCTGGTGTGATGAGGCATGGTTTCCCTCCAGGGTGCTCAACATCCTGCTGGAATTATTACGCCAGGTGCTTGCAACTGATTTTCAATTTGCAAAGCAAAACAAATTTGCATTAATCAGAAAAATCCACAGGAAAGACTGTTTGGATTGTAATGCAGCTGCCAGAGCCATTTGGATTCCAAGTTTGCAGGAGGCTCTACTAACCCTGATGCCATCGCAGGCTTGTTACCACCCCCTTCAAACAGTCACATCAGAGGAGCACAGATGTCCTCCCTGGTCCCAGCCTGTGTGGTCCTTTCCTCCAGAATACCGGAAAGCAGGAGGTGGGGACATCAGAGGTTGTTGCATCATATAGGGACAACACCCCAAGGAAGGGCTGTGTGGGCAGTAGTGTGAGGTCTAGGCAGGACTGTCCTGAGGTCCTAGGTCCAAGACACCCAGGGTCACCTGGGAGCTAAACTCAGCTCCTCTTCCGGGGACTCAGTTCTTGCAACAGCTTTTCCTTTGGATTTGGCCCCTGCCTGCACATTGCTTGTTTCAGGAAGGTTGAAACCCATTGTAGCCTCAGCTTATGCAGAGGCAGTCAGGTGGAGATGGTGATTCCAAGCCCACTGCAGCGTCTTCTGAAGCCTCACAGGAGTGGGCTCCGTAGCCCAGTCCTCTGTTTTGGCCAGACTTCATTGCAATGCTTTCCATCAGGCAGAAGAGCCCCCTGGGCTGAGCTCTGTGCTCAGCAGGCCTTTGAGAAGGGTTCTTGTAGACCTGTTTCTGAGTAGATGACCTCCATCCAGTTGTGGCTCCAAGAGACTGGACTTCACAAGGAGGAGCAGTTTCAGCGCCCGTCTCCCGATATGCAATGGCCACTCCCTCACATAACAGGTGTTTGATGAGCCCTCACACGGCCGGTGCCATTCTAATTATTTGGTAATAGAGTAATGAGCGCAGTAGAATGAACTCCCTACCTTAATGGATCCCATATGATAGTAGAGGTTGATATTCCAGAGACAGACAGGCAAGAAAAATGTCAAGAGGAAATAGAATTATGTAATGTGCAGTTCCTTTTGTGTCCTTGTGATAAAAAGCAAAGAAAAACAGCTTAAGAGAGGAATGATTTGTTTTGGCTCACAGCAGCAGAGGGATCTCAAGGTCACTTGGTCACATGGTGATGGGAGCACGTGGCAGGAGATGGGGGTTCTGTACCTCGTGACAGACAGAAAGGGGCCAGGACAAGAGTGATGCTTTAAAGGCAAGGCCTAGGGACCTACTTCCTCCAACCAAGGCCGCCTGTCAGAGATCTACTGCCTCCTAGTGGTCTACTCACATTTTGAACCTATCCAAGGATTAAACCATTGATTAGGTCAGAGTCTTCATGATCTGGAAACGTCTTCCCAGACACACCCAGAGGCATGCTCCATGGATCTGCCAGGCAGTTCTCAGTCTGTCGGGTTGACAATGAAGATTAATGATCGCAGTAAAGAAGCCTGAAGTAGTGTTGGCAGGGGGAGGGTAGGCAAGGGGAGGTTAGGCAGGGGGAAGGTAACCAAGGGAGGAGGAGTTGTCCTACAACCGAAGGAAAAGCCGCTGCTACGGGTGAGCAGTGATCTCATGGAAAAGAAAGACTGAGCAACTCATTTACCAAGGAAGAGAAACTTTTCAGACAGAGAACGAGCAGCCATGCCAACAGGAGCAGGCCAGGGGCTTCACATCCAGGAGGTGAGGAAAGCAGGGGTGGTCCCATGGAGGCTGAGAGGCCACCATGTGCTGGCCCCACGAGGTGCAACAGCCTTACTGTCGTACTGTTTATGACCCTGTGGTGAATTGCCGCACGCTTCCCATGGGTTCTCAGCTCATATCCGTGTCTTTGGGGGCCTAGAACAATGCTGGTGGGTAGTAAGGACGAGAGACTGCTTGCTGCATGAATGGACCGAAGGGAAAGGAAGGAAGAAGCTGGGCTTGGTGGTCCTTACCTGTAATTCCAGCTCTCAGTGTGGGAAGACTGTGGCCAGCCTGGGCTACACAGTTAGTTTCAGGCCTGTCTGGACTATAGAATGAAACTCTCTCCAATTAATTCTGCCATTCATGGTTCGTCTTGGAGGGTTGCTTCAGGGGTGGCTCTCTCTCTGTCTCTCTTTCTCTCTCTCTCTCTTCTTACAGAGAGGTTATAAGAGTGCCCTTTCACTTGTAAAGGAGTCAGTGACACAGGAGGACACTGGTTATCAGTCACTTTCTTGACCCTGTTCCTGCTGAAGAGTGGCTATAGTCAAAAGAGGGAAGTGTTCATTTAGAGAGGGGTTTCCAAAAGTGCATGATAGAATGATGGTCTGTGTTCATGGCTTTTCCTGTTGTTGCAACTACATACCTGACAAAGGCAACCTAAGGTGCAACGGGTTTGTTTATTTTGGCTGCAAATCCAGCCCGTCACGCTGGGGCCGGCACGGCAGTGGGAAGATGAGGCGGGTTAGTCTGCAGTAAGGACACAAGAGGTGAATGCTGGCACTCAGCTCCCCCCTTTTTATTCAGTCCAAGACCTTAACCCAGTCCTTCCACATTTAGGGTGAGTTTCCTTCTTCAGTTAACCCAGTCTAGAAACTCCCTCACAGGCCTGCCCTGAGGTTAGTCTCCTAGGTGATTCTGTATCCTGTCAACCTGACAGCATTAACCATCATAGTGCCCATAGTGGAGGCCAGGTCTCCACTGAGAACCAGATGAAGGCTTCTGGGCTTGAGCTGGGCCTTGTGTGTGCTACAGCTCTTTGGAGGGCCAACTCTCGGAAGGCCTCTTGGCAGGTCAAGCTCAACATCCCAGAAGGCAGTGGGGCAGGGAGCACCAAGTTAGATCCAGGGTCAATCCCAGCTTAAACTGAAATGCCCTTGCCCCTCCATGTTGCTACCCAGAGCTGGAACCAGAGGCAGAGGGCCTGCGAATTCTTCCAGAAACTCTTCTTTCACTCTGTGTCTTTCCCAACGTTGGCACATGCCCAAAGTGCTAAAAGAGGTAGAAAAACTCTGGAGAAGTTTTGATCTTTGGGCTTGGCACTCTTGAGTATTTGTTTGTTTTTTTGTTTGTTTGTTTTCTCTGCTTCGCACAGAAAATGATAAGACCATCCTGGCCAGCAGACGGTATCAAGAGAGATCGTACTGAAAGCTGGTCTACGGGAGCAGGCTCTGGGACCAGGTACACTGGGTCTGATTGTGACCTGACATGGCCGGTGGTGTAACTTTGGGAGTGTCCTTTCACCACTCTGAGCCTTTCGCCCTTGGCTGGGAAAGGGAGAGGTGATGATAATTTCTACCACTCCTTCTTAGAAGTGTAGTCAAGAGTAAGTGGGAAAAATCAAGATAAGGCACTTAGCGTGACGATCGACCCATGCTAAGTGCTTCATAAATGATTCCTGCCTTTGAGGGAAGATAATAGAAGGAATGAAGAGAAATGCATGTTTAGGGAGGAAAGGACAGCCCAGGCAGAGACCAGAGACCAGGCATCATCCAAAAGGATGCTCCCTTTGAAAGCAGGTCGGCGGCAAGAAGTAGAGTAAACCAACTGCTGTTATTGACTAGGCCGACCATCCAACCCAGGTAGTGGTTTACCTGCATCAACCTGAGCGCTGAGCAGGAGTTCCAGGATGCTGCTTCTGCCTTGGGGCACAGGCTTCTCCTGGCATTCTGGAGGGAAAGCTAAACATCAGGAGATGAGGTTTCCTATGGGACTGTCCCTGACTGGCTGGCAAGGCTAGGGCAAGCTATGTCCCCATTGAAACTTCACATTTCCCCTCTGGAAAGCTGGAAGAGTGGACTAGATACCCTCCTTGGTTCCAGCTCCCCACCCCAGGACTCACATCTTATACCTTCGAATCAGATTCAAGGCTCCCAAGCCTTTGAATTTGAACCTTAAACCTGCCAGGGTCCAGCTGAGTGACCTTGTGTGATTAATTAACCACAGTATCTGATATGCCTCATCTTTAATGATAGGACAGCCACACAGCTCAAATAACACAGCGTCCATAAATGTGTATTACCATGCAGAACACAAGCTCAGTCAGTTGTAGGGATTACTGCTGCTGCTGCCACTCTTGTTACTGTGTTCATGAACCATCAGAGAGTGGGAACAGTGTGACCCACCCCAGTGTCCCCAACTCAAATGAGGGAGCTATTGTGCCGTACAGTATAGAGAGGAATCACATACAAATCATCTGGTACGGGAGTTAAACAAGTTTGCCACATTTACCCCCAGTACATCCTTAATGGTATGCGTAATTGTTTGAGAGATGCACAATAATTAGGCATAAATGGTAAGCTAGGCATGTAAATGAAAATAATTAGTATATATAATAATTAGGAAAAGAAGGCATTTTTGAGATCAGTGGAGAGGAAGGGAGATGCTGAGACAGGGGAGGGGGAGGGAAGCCTACCATGTCTCCGCAAGCCCCTCCTTCATTGCACATGGAAGAGCAACAGGTCCATTTTCCGAGTGACATCATGGTTGGAGCTTATCCCGGGTCCTGATACCAGGTTCAGAAGCTCCTTAGACAGACATTCCTCATTTGAAGGAACGTGGCCAAAACTGTCCACGGCAGCACCCGTGTGCTAAGGTGGGAGGGGACTCTGAGGACCGCTGACTAACTGTGTCTGGCATGTTGTAGCCCTCCGCACAGCCGTGTTGG
Organism: Peromyscus leucopus; assembly: GCF_004664715.2. NCBI lineage: Eukaryota > Metazoa > Chordata > Mammalia > Rodentia > Cricetidae > Peromyscus > Peromyscus leucopus. Next base: position 79,793,359 of record NC_051068.1, read on the forward strand.
GTGACTGTGCAGGATGGGTGGGAGAGCCTTGGGGAGGGAGAAGAGAAAAAGCTGGTGGGGGCACCACTGGTGTTCAGGAGGGTGAAGAGCAAGGAGGTTAGCAAAGCAGGCTCTGGAACCAGGCCCTTGGTCTGGAGCTCCCAGCTGATTAGCAGTTCTTGCCTCAGCTTTCTGCCCTGTGAACAGGAAATTACCAGGTTTGGATTGGGACTAAAAGAGCTAATATAGTTGATATGCATAAAGTGCTCAGCCCGGGGCCAGGCACTCAGTCAGTGCTAAGTAAGCCTCTTATTAGCCCTTCATGTAACCTCTTCTGGAAACTTCTGGTACCTTTTGAAACCTAATCATGTTTCTCCAAAGCCTCACAGCAGAGGAGCGGGCAGATGGGGAGCGTGGCGGAGAGCACGGTGGGAGCCCATGGGAGAGAGGGGAAGCTGGAGCTCTGATGCTTCCCAGTCCTTCCTCACCCGTGTTTACTTTTGCACCTCCCATGTTAGGCTGTCCTGGGAGCTGGGGATTTAGCAATGACCAACCCAAGCCAGCTCCTGCCGTCTTGGAATGTGTGGCAGAGTTGGGGGAGATGGTTAATAAGACACTCTGCCAGCTGCTGGTGAGTACTGTGGAGTAAAAAATGAGTGGGTAAAAGAAATAAATGAGTGCCGAGGGCTGGGGAAGGAGAGCCACACTGGCAGATCGTAGACTGCACATCTGTGCAGATGTGTGGGTGCTTCAAGGCTTTTTTCTCGGACGGCGTTCTAAACCGCAGGCCAGTAGAGTCTGCCCTCTCCTCACTGACCCACTGGGTTTGCTGCGGGAATGTGTTAGGCTTCAGAGGTTCCCATTGTCTCCTGGGTGGGAAGACAGGTTTGAGATGACCTGCCAGGGCCACCTAACTAGGGATCTGGCATGGGCCAGCTCATCAGAAAGTCCCTTCCTACACAACGCTTGTAGAATGATCACCGCTAATATCCTGTGGGTGATTATCAGTAAAAGGTACTGCACTAAGCATATTTTTCTGGTTTTGCCTCATTTAAATTACTCCTTAGTGTAAAACGTGGGTTTCGTTATGACGTTTTCATACACACCCATCATTGTATCCTGCATGGGTACTCCACTGCTCAGGCCCATCCCTACCCTCCCTCACTGGCTCCTTCCTCCTGCCTGAACAGCTCCCCGTCTGCTTCCTTGTCTATACACTTAAATCCAGACTCTGCAGGAGATGCTTTGTCCTCCACCATTGCCCCCTTTTGTCCCCTTTACCTCCTTTTGGACTTCTCCCTCCCCTGCCATGGTCCTCCTACTTTCATCAAACACAACGCACATACACACACAAATACACACACATGTGCGCATGCACACACACACACACACACGTACACATACACATTTAAATCTAGATTCTGTATATGAGGGGAAATACAGTATTTATCTTTCTGAGACTGTTTTATTTCCGTTTAGGTGGTGATCTCTAGTGCCATCCATTTTCCTGTAAGTGACATTATTTTATCTTTATAGCCGAATATTGTGAAATATAACACGTTTTCTTTACCCATTCATCTGTTGAACAGCATCTAGGTGGGTTCCCTGTCTTTGCTATTGTGAATAGTAAGATGGAACCCTTGCACAGTGCTGCTGGGAATATAACTTAATGCAGATAGTATGGAAATTACCATGGATGTTTGTCAAGAAGCTAAAAAAAAAGAAGGACCATATGATCCAGCAATACCATTCCTGGGTATACACCCAACAGAAGCTAAGTCACTGTACCACAGGGATATTTACACATTTTAACCCCCTTTTTATTTGGTTTTGTTTTTTGGAGTCAGAGTCTTACTCACTCTGTATCCCAGACTGGCCTCAAACGTGTACAAGTCCTCCAGAGTGCCGGGATTACAGACCTGAGCCAGCCTCCAGTTTCTCTCTTTAGACAGATGTTCTTACCCCACTTACAGGACTTTATCCCACTATGAAGCCGAGGCCCCGGGAGGGCCTCGAAGGTCATACAGTTACAATCCATGTCTGTTGTCTTTTGACCCCAGAACTGTTCCTGTTAGTCACTAAAACTTTTTCCTGCCTATGACATTAAATGAAGAGTTCAGAGGGTACAATGCACTTGGAAGCACCCAGGATCTACATTCCTATTCCTAGGGTTTAGATTCTGACCCAGAGCCTACTGCTGGGTCACACTGAATCAGTCCGATCACCTTGCACTGCCCATAATACGAATGTGTTATGAGGATCAGATGAAGTGTCCAGCTTGGAGAGTGTCTGATGTAGTGTGAGCTGCAAGTTGGCCATTGCTGTCAGAACTGCTCCACGGCTCTCGGTTTCCCTCTCTGGTGTCCTGTCCAGACAGAAGAGGGCTAGGGACAAGCCTTGGTCAAGGAAGTGTGATTTGGCCAGGAACCTTGTGCTCTGGCCTGCCCCTGTATGGAGAGCTCCTCTCTGGGTCAGGTGGCCTCTCTTGCCTTCCATTCAACAATCAGAACATGACTCAGCTGCTTGGGTCAAAGGTGACTTCCTCCCCCAGAGGAACTGGTCGGTCAGGCGCACTAGGCAAGAGACCGTGTTTGCTATGATCAGCTTGTCTCATGGAAACTCACACGTGAGTGCCTACACAGGGGGCTGTTCCTGCATCAACAAAAGCATGCACAGCTATGCAAGCAGACTGCAGCTGGTTTGCCCCTTCCTTGTCTTGCCTGGATCCCTGTCATTCATCTGAGCACGGAGGTCAACGGGGCATTTGAGGAGAGGATGAAGCATCACCCAACCTCTGAATCTGGTCCCTGGTCATGCTGGGTGGTCCATGAGATAGAGATAAGATTGCCTCACTTGGCTTGGCTCCATGGACACGTCTATCAGAAGTGTTCCCTGTCAGAGTGGGGACACAAGCAGGGAGGACAGGGCTGTCAGGAAGGAGGATGCTCTTGTCCCTCTCAGGGTCATAGCCAGAAGCAGAATGTGTTCCCCTCCAGGGAAATTAAAGAATCAAGTGCAAAGGAGCCTGAGCCTGGAGGACAGGTCAGGATGTGATTTCTTAAGTATGCTGTGCCCTGAAATAGCCCAGAGCGGCAGCAGCCAGACCTTGGCTCTTCCCAGACCAAGGCCATCCAGGGCCACCTCTGTCCTGGCCCTGAAGTCTGACAAAGCCCTGGTTGGAGGGAATTTCCTAAGCACTAGGATCCTTGACTATTCTATTGAAGTGGCTCTGCCCTACCTTGCCCTTGGGTAGACCTGAGACCCCCAACTTCTAACCTGTGGCTTGGCTTCCTATGCACATGTCAACAACCGTGAAAGGAAACTCCAGGATCTAAAGCATAAAGGACGAAATCTTCATGGGCAATCTGATGAACTTTGTTGCTGCTTCTGCTACCCGAGTCTGCAGACATGTTTTCCAGAAGCTTCCATGCTCCCTAAGCATGACACTTAGCACACACTGCTTTAACTATTCTGTTTATTTTATCTATGACCTTTCCTTCCAGACTGGGGGCTCCTTGGAAGGAGGTGTTCACTGTAGCTACCTCTCTGCTTACAACCTTCCCCTCCAAGCTTGGGACACAGGTACATGGCATGCCTTTGCCAGGTGGGTATGAGTAGGGACAGAGAGGGATGGAAGTACTGTGCACAGCCCTCAGGAGCTAGTGCCAATACAGGCCATTTGCTTGCAACTGATCATGTACCAAGAACAGCCTGATGCAGGTCACACTAGTGAGCCTTGCCCCAGGGCACATTAGAGGTGCAGCTCAGAAATTCTGCCTAGCATTGTCCTCTGACTGTCAGATTACCCACTCCCTCACTTAAAACAATGCTTGTGACTTCAGGAGGCTGGGTTGGGTAAGGGGCGGGGGTGGTCACTTGCTGCCCGGGATGGAGGCCCCAAGGACCTTCTCTATTGAGGTATGCAGAATAAGGTCGTAGACCTGGATGGCTCTGATATGCAAATATGTGTGGCCTTCCTAGCTGATGGTGTAGAAATAAATCACCAGCATGTTCCCTTGGATGGTAGAACACAGAGTTAGGACTTGGGAAATGGAAGTGAGAAGATCATGTGTACACCTGCAGTGGCCTGGGCGGGATTCCTGTCTGAACTCCAGGGTAGGCAGGTTGCATAGCAAGCTCCTAAGTCCTGGAGCTCCTGTAGGACACTGCCCAAAGCAAGCCAGAAAAGCAGAAGTAATTACCATGAATGAAGTGAGGCACAGAATGAAGACTGTGGCCACCTGCAGTGGGTCTTGGACTTCCAGCCTCGGGCAATGATGAGAGGCCAGGACAGCCCTCTGCCAGCTATCATCAGCATTAGCCCAGGCTGTAGGCTAGTCTGCCCTGTGAACTGTTTTCCATTCTGCACACTGATCTCAAGATGAGGCAGGACTGTGGAGGCAAAGAGACTGGAAGACTGTCACATGCCTCATGGGATGACTGAGCTGAAAGAAACCTTAGGGACCATAAGCTCCAGCCTCTTTTGTTTTGCCGATGTAGAACCTGCTGTTGCAAGATCAGACGTTTGCACATGGTCATACAGCTAAGGACAGAGCCAGGCTGGGCCAGATCTCATACCTAGAGTACCAGTGTTCATCTGAAGCCTGTTGTGGTGATCAGCCCTGAGTATATAAGCTTGAGTTATCCCCAAACATTAGCCTTCAGGGCTGGGCTGTTGGGCCAGCAGAGGACCCCAGTGATATAAACACTTAATTTATATCACTATTTCATGGATTCTCACAACTGCCATACAAGGAACTCATGGGTAGATGAGGAATCGTGGTGCAGAGAGGTCAAGTAACTTGTCTAAAGCCATCCAACTACCAGCCACTAGACACAGAACTTCGGCTCTGTCTTCAGAGCCAGCACATTCAGCAAGGTTTCAGCATGCTTCCCGTAAGCCAATCACTGTTCTGAGCCCCTGCGTGTATTAATTTAACTCTCTTAACAATGTAGGGGATAAATGTTATTATCCCATGTAAAGGAAGAACATTAGGCACAAGGAGATTAAGTATCTTTCCCAAAGTCCTAAACTGACTATAGAGCAGAGGACAGATTTAAACCTAAATTCTCTGAGCAGGACTCACTGTTAATTCCGGAGTACACTTGGCGAGCAGTTGTTGGATGGATGCATGGATGGAGGCAGAGATGGATGCAGGGACGGATGGATGGACAGACAGGAGTAACAGCTGGTGGGATTTCAACAGTGCTGTCAGTGCACAGTGGTCTGCTGGGTAGCTAGAGTCCCTCCATCCCTGACAGCAGCATGTGGCCTTTTCTCATGCACAAACTGAATCTGCTAGCTGTGCCACACCTGGCTGGAATCTCAATTTACTCTAGGATTCTAGGCAATCTCGATGCCTCCCTCCCTCCCTTCCTTCCTCCTGCGTCCCCCCTGCCCCCCCACCATGCTCATGCATTAAAGATGCCAAAGGAGGATGTGGTTCACAATGGAGACACCTCTCTCATGCTCATCTTGGACAAATCAGGGCTGCCTGGAAGCATTTCTGGGCTTTAAGGCAACACATAGTTGGAGACAGGGACGCCTCAGAGTGAGTTTCCAGGTCACAGTGGAGGCAGGAAGTGAGTTTTTTTTAATTGTTGTGCACGAGCCTACATGATATCACTCTCTCCACCACCACCCTGATATCGTAGGTTTAGACATTCACAGATGTGGGCGGGGACTCGGTGGCTTAGGTTAGCCTGCCATCCCCCAACAGTTCGAGGAAGGTGAGGCCAGGATGCCTTTTAGTTCCAAGGCAAACTAGCTATGAAAAGAAGCAGGGACCTACCAAAGGTCAGCAGGAAATAGGGGCTGATGGTGTCAGAGAGGAAAAATGCCCCTGGAGAAGTTGGGGGACCTGTCCATTGAGCTAGTTACTCTGACACAAACTATGATAGTAGCCTTGGGCAAGTTGCTCCCCAGTTCTGGGCCTTAGTCAAGCAAGAAGTTGGGACCCAGATGATTTCTGGCTTAAGATGCAGCAGATGAAAGTGGAATTCAGAGATCTGAACTTGAGTCCCAGCTATGCCTTATACAGTCAGTCGGGGCCTGCACAGCATTCTATCTAGTCCAAGTTCAAACTGGGAAAGCAGGGGGTTTTGTTGTTGTTTGGTTGGTTAGTGTTTTGAGAAAGAGGTCTCATACTGTAGCCCAGGATGGCCTTGGACTCACAGTGGTCCTCCTGCCCATGCCTCCCAAGTGCTGGGATTACAAGGGTGTGTCACCTGGTTCATTCTAAACATTTGAAACAGAGTAAACTTAATGCAGGGAGTTGGTGACTGTATGTTGGAAATGATGCAAGATCGGGGATGGGCAGAGTAACTGCATATTAAAAGCAAGCCACTGCTCCCAGGACAAGGCTGCATTACAGAGCCCTCCTTTCCTCCTGGGCCTGCATTTCCCAGAGAAGCTTGAAACATAGGGGACCCCTCTAGAAGCAGGCACATAGAGGGAGTGAGAGCCCCTGGCCTCCTCCTTCTAATCTTGTCCAGTATCTCCCTCATTGGATCTAGCTGGAACCCAGCTGATTCAGCAGAGGGGCCGCCGAAGGCACGCTCTATCTACCTGCTTCCTCATCTGTGGAGTGGGAACAGAAGCATTGCCTGGCCCATCTTTCTGCTCTGAGCATTACAGACACAGACATGTCAAGTCCTGCTGGGGTGTTACCCATGGGTCAATGGTCACTACTCACAGTTAGGCATTGGTGGTTCTGGCCTCTGTGGCTCTGTGGGAAACGCTTCTGCTGGGAGCACAGGTCTATGTTCTCACAACCAAGGAGGAGAGCAAGAGTGGAGAAGGCCCTTCCGCTGCTCCACAGCCAACACGTGACATTAAATAACAGATGTTGTACTCATCCCAGGGAACCGAGGTGAAGAAGGCGAGACTGAGGCAGACAATAGACTCGATGATAATTTTTGCAACTGTATGACTTTTTAAAAACAACTACAAAATAATTTGCCAAATTAAAAGCATATGCAAAGAGGCCCAACTGAGTTACAGTTTCCTGTCTTTCATCCTCCTCTTTCTTGCAGTAGATGCTTCCTGTGGCCTCCGTTTCCCTCAGTTTCTCTCCTGACTCTGGCTTAGGGAGTTCTGAGCACCAAGGGAGACTTTGTCCTGAACGTTGTCACATCTTCTTCCAGTCACGGGAGTTCCGTTCATCCCTCTGTGCTCTGCCTCCCCAACCCACTCTGTACCCTGGATGGTCTCCTTGGTGCTCCCTTCCCACCTGCTGAACTTAGCCAATGGGAGCAAGGCAAGAGAGAGAGAGAGAGGTCTGTGTGTCCCGCCACCCCTTGCCTCTGGGAATTGCTGTGATGACTGCTCCAGTCAGGCCGCTCTTTTCCTGTCTCTCTTCTGCTTCCACAGGCCTGTGAGTGGTCACTACTCTGCCACTCCTCTCCCCTGCAGGCCTCCACGCCTCATTTCCGTCCCTCCATCCAGGCTTCAACTCTATAAATAGCCCTCCCGACAACAGTCTCGGGTACCACCTGAGGGAGGATGCTATGGCTAGGTAGAGAGAGAGTCCATGGCCGTTATGCCACAGGGTGGTAGAAGCAACGTCTAGCGACACTTCTCAGCTATCGCTGTCTCACTTGCGTGGTGACTATGAGCTGCTTCCCTCCGTTCATTTGCAGAGTTCATGGCAAGAATAACATAACATGTTTATAGAGATAAGAACACCTCCTTTGTGGGCTCATTACAGAGGCTGAATGACAAACAAATGTGACAATAAGAATCACTTAGCAAAGTGGCTGATGTGTTCATGAATCCTGCTTCAGGTCAGGAACCTGTGTGCCCCAGGGATTCCTGTGCCGAGTGTGCTGCCCAACGTGGAGCTAGTCATACGGTCAGCTTCCTACTGCATGCAGAAGATGGGGTTGAACAGTTAGGATGGGAGGGGCCTGTATTTAGGCCCCCTTCCTCTGGGGGCCTAAAGCACATTTGAGCCCAAATAAAGGTTATTGTGGATAGTGACTTATTCTAGTCAAGAGAAGAACCAGCGTGGCAAGGGAGCCCTGCTCCAGTCATGAAAGAAGGAACCAGTCGCCTGGTGATGGGAGGCACATCTGCTGGGTAGTTGGATATGGCTAGACTCGGTCAGATAGTCAGCTTTTGAATACGGCATGGTGGAGGGCATGTTGGGTGGGACACGGAGAATGGTAGGAATGGCTGGAGTGGCTTCCGTACCCAGGTCTGACTAACCCTGGGGACAGACACGAGGCCACAGCTGCCCCTCCAACTCCTGCCTGGGCTGGGGTGTTCTCAGCAAGAGCTGGTTTCAGTAACTGGGGAGGGAAGAGGAGGCAGCACTCCACCAGGGAGGCTCGAGCCTGCCAAGCAAGCTGGTACTGGAATTATTTGCAGTCCATATGCCAATTTGCTTTGTCATTGCCTGGCTATTTTTAGAAGCCTCTGGCGTATCTAGGAAACCAGAATCTGTTGACTGTGTTTCTTCAGGGCGAGGAGTGTGATTATTTCTCGGAGATGCGGGAAGAATGTGTGAGGTCGGGCTGTGGGAAGGTGACCTCTCCCCCTTGGGTCAGGACTGATGTCCCGTCCTCCCAAGGGACTCATTTCCAACCTGTCTGCTGTGAGTCCAAGGTCTGAGTGAACACAAGCAGGGGTTGGGAGCCTTCGTTTGGTCAATAGTCAGAGAGTTCAGACAGGTTCCTCTCTTATGTTCCCCCCAGGACATCAGGTAGATTTAGCTGGAGGAGCCTCAGGGCAAAGGTATCCTTGGCTCCCTTCCTCCCCCAGGAAAAATAGAGAGCAGAGAGAGGGGTCATGACTGGTGGGGTCAGATGTTTTCAGGTCCATACAGTCTCTTATTCAAGGAATTTAAATAAGGGCTTAGATTAGCAAAAGTAATAAGGGAACTTTATTTAAAGCTAAGCAGTAAAAAGGATCAGAGTGCACTGCAAGGGAGCAGCAGGCCACATGAGTGAAGACACTCACAGTCCCTGATTGTTGTTTAGGGATTCCTTTTATGGAGTTCAAGAGGAGAAGGAGGGTAGTCAGAAGTTTTTCTATGTCCCACCCGGTCTGCAGCTGCTCAGACCCAAGTAAGCACACAGAGGCTTATATTAATTAAAACTGCTCAGCCATTAGCTCAGGCCTACCACTGACTAGCTCTTGCACTTAAATTAACCCATTTCTGTTAATCTATATGTTGCCGTGTGTTCCATGGCTTTACCTGTGTGCCATTACATGCTGCTCCCTAGACAGCAGGCTGGTGTCTCCTGACTCAGCCTTCCTCTTCTCAGAATGCACCTTGTCTGCTTATCCCGCCTGTACTTCCTGCCTGGCTATTGGCCAATCAGCGTTTTATTAAACCTGTGTGCAAAAGCATTATCCCACAGCAGAGGAGTCTGGCGACTAAGAAGCACAACGAGGGTGATGTTCTGTTTTGATTTATAGAAGGTCATATAATCATTTTTCTACTAGGCATGTCAGTTCCCATAAAGAATCTGATTTTAATCATATACATACCCAATTATGCACAGGCATGAGATAGTAAACGAGGGGTTCTCCCCAAAGGTCACTTGAGGACACAGTTTTATCTTATAGTACCTATATCCCAAACCAGTTCAGACTGAATTAGCCCACTTACCCTGGAGATGGGGTATATTGCGAATATGTTTGGAAAGAAACTGTTCCAAGATTAATGGTCATAAGGAAGAGAAATGTAATCTTTTGTTCAGAAGAGGTATGCCAGTAGCCTGATATAGATGGTGCTGGAGGTGTGTGTGTGCACAGTCCATGCAGGTAAAAGTAAGCTGCCAAATGCATTATTAGATGCAGGTGTACATGACCTAATTCAAGAAGAGTCCCAGGTCACTAAACTCTTCCCTATGCTTACTTGATTTATCAACAACCAAGCTCCTAATGTGGCTTCAAAATCTTCCCATCCTCCCTTCCCCATATACTCAACTACATCAAGGGCAATGCCACTCATGCCAGAAACACAGGCAGCCCTTCTTTCAAATCCATCCAAGTTCTGCTGGCCCAAAGATGCCAGACAAGGTACCACCATTCACTGGGTTCATTTTTCGGTAATACTGTTGGTAAGGGGATTATAAGAGGAACTATAATTGTAAGAGTTTTGTATTTCATAATACGTAAGTTTGTGTAGCCGGGTTCAGGGATAACACCTGATCTGGTTGGGGGCCTTCTTTGGTAAGAAACAAAATGGAGCACTTGAATAAAATCCAACCACGGCATTTCAGGCCTTACCCAATGAGACCAACTTTCTCTTCTATGCCATCTCATACCACAACTGGTGCCCTCAGGGTGACAGCCCTGATGGCCTTGTGTCCACTATTTTGAGATAGCTTTCTCTGAACTATCTTCTCCCAAGCTCACTAAAGGATTATAGATCATTTTGAGTGCAAGAGCTTTTATAGGTAGGATTGTGAAGGTTTATGTTTCTCCCATCTTATAGTTGGCTCTCCCCATTCATACTCTCATGGCTGTCTCAGAGGCAAGGAGGCATTTTCTCTTGGCCCTTCTTTTAACCAGAACAGGTCCCCATAACATGATCTCTGTTCTGTCACCATTTGAATCAGTAGCAGGGCATCTGCTGAGTAGGTATCAGGAGCTACTCTAGGCACTTGGAAACCAGTCCTCATACTGAAGTCTCTGTAGTTTCCGCTGAGAGTGAGGACTTGCATGGATGAGCAGGAAAGCTGCCAATAGAGACAGTGTGTTCCTTCTACATCCCTAACCCAACGCTTTTTATTTCTTTTTCTTACCTTATTATGTGGGCTGAAGCTGTTTCATTACAGTGGCAAATACAATGGTGAACAGACATAGTGAAAGCAGATGTTCTTAGTATCCAAGTGTGATGCTAGCTGTAGGTTTGTGTAGAAACCAGTTTTCCAGCTGATAAATTTTGCTAATGTTTATTGTGGCTTTGGGTCATAAATGAGTATAGGATTTTGCTGAAAGCTTTTGCTACACCTACTTAAATGAGCATATGGGCTTCTTTCTATCCACTGATAACAATGAACTACACTGAAGAATTTATATGGAGTTGGTATTATTTTGTCCCTAAATATCTGGTGGAGTTTACTAATGAAGTAATTTGTACCTGAATTTGTGGAAAAGATGTATATTAGAAATATAATTCATTCAATAGAGAACCAGGGTCTTCTAGTTATCCCTCTTTGAATGAGTTTTGGTAGTGCTCTCTGTAATGTCTTTCAAGAAATTTCTTCACCTACATTTTCAGATTTATTGGTATAAAGTTGTTTTTTTTTTTTACAATACTCAGCTTTTGTTTTGTTTCAAGGTGTATTTTTATTTGTGTGTTTGTATGTATGTCATGTGTGTACAGGTGGGAAGGTGTCAAATCTACTAGAGCTGGAGTTGCAGGTGGCTGTGAGCTGATTTATGTGGGTGTGGGAACCGAACTGGAGTCCTCTTAAAGAGCATCAAGTGCTCTTAATGGTTGAGTCATCTCTCCAGCCCAATTTTTAACATCTATTATGTATGTATGTATGTATGTATGCATTTGTGTATGTGTATGTATGTCTGTAGGGGGCACATGTGCTGCAGTGCTTGCACAGACAGAGTTCAGAGAACAGCTAGTAGTGTGGGGCTTAGGAATCCAATCTTCTGCATCTTCACTCACTGAACCATCTCATTGGGCTACACTGGCCTTTTTGAGGTAGGTAGATGTCATACTGAAAGCAGGCCCTTGTGTTCATCTGTATAGGGAAAATTTTGGGTCACATTTGTCTTCACTGTCTTTATTGTTTCTTTTCTGCTGGTACTTTGGTTTTAATTATCTTTTCCTAGTTTCTTAAGGTAGAGGCTTAGATCATTGATTTTAGGTCCTTTTTCATAGCATAATTATGTCATGTCATAAATTAATCTCTAAGTGCCACTTTAGCTATTACAGAGGTGCATGTCTGAGACTTTGTATTCATATTTTTCTTTCAGTTCCAAGTTTTTTTCATTTCTCTTATGATTTTTTTCTTTGATTCATGAGAAGTGCATTATTTATTCTGCTAATATTGAATACTTTCCAGCTAGCTCTCTAAATCTTATTTCTAGTTGATTTTTTTTTGTGGTCAAAGAAAGACTTTGTAATTTTTATTTCATTTTAAAAAAACTGAGACTGATTTTATAGCCTACTATATGACCTGTCCAGGTTAATGATTTCACACACATGCACCTGTGGATTGTGAGGTGTAGGGGTAGAGAGTCCTAATTATGTCAATGAAGTTCAGATGGTTGATGGGATTGTTCTGATCGTCCACAATCCTACTGATTTTCAGAAGACTGTCTCACTCTAGTGGTGGCTAGCACATTTCTCCTATCAGTTTATACTTCATGTGTTTTGAAACCATATTATAGGTCATATATAATCAGTATTGTTACAGTCTTTTGATGGTGTGACCTGGTTTTTAAATCATACAATATTTCTCTATACCTCTGAAAATAGTTCTTGTTCTGAAATCTGTCTGATATAGAATCTCTAGTTTTGTTTTGACCAGCTTTTTAAATATATTTTCCTATCCTTTGTACTTACTGATATCTTCATAAATTTCAAGTGCTTTTCTTATAGATAGCATGTTGATGGGTCTTGCTTTTTATCATCCAGTATGACAACCTCCTCTGATTTTTAATTGAAGTTTTAGACCATTTATATTTAATGAAATATTGATGTAGATTAGTTTAACTCTAATATCTTGGTATTTATTTTTATTTCCTACTTGTTTTGTATTATTTTGTTCTTGATTTCCTTTGTGTTTTTTTAATATTGGATATTCTATTTAATCACATTGTTGGTGTATTAGCTGTGCCTTTCACTTCAATATAACTAACAACATATCAGCATTTGCCTTCATATATTAAAATATTTTGTGTGCACTATGAAAGATCTTACAACTACATATTCTGTTTTCTACCTCCTTTATTTTGTGATATAGTCATGTTTTTACTAAGTCTCATAAATCCTACAATACAATAAAAACTTTCGCTCTAAATAGACCACATTTCAAGGAAATTTTTAAAATGAGTGAAAATGTATTTCGATTTGCTCACATATCTTTTATTCCTAGTGATTTTCATTCCATTGAAAAGATTCGCATTTCTAACTTGTATCACTTTCTTTTTCCCTGGGGAACTTCTTTAGTGTCTTGTAGGCAAATCTAGTGGTGACAGATTACCTCAACTTTAATATAAAGGAGTCTTTGTTTTACTTCTGAATTTATATTTCCGGGACACAGAATTCTAGGTTGAGAGTTTTTCCTATCAGTCTTTAAAAATATAATTAATGTCTTCTGTCTTGCGTACTTTATGATAATGAAGTCTTCCACCTTGCCTTTGTTCCTTTATATATTCCGTTTGTATATAATGCCCTTTTCCCACTGACCAATGTCAAGAATTTTCTCTTTATCACTGTTTTTCAGTGATTTGGTTATAATGTGCCTTTGTGTAGTTTGCCTTTTCTTGGCCTTACTGAACAATCAGTAAGTTTCTTGAATGAGTGGATTTGTAGATTTTGCCAATTCTAATCGCGTCTTCAATTTTTTTTCTTTGTTCCCCTTCTGCCTGGGATTCCAATTGCATGCATATTAGATGATTTGTTAATGTCTTGTGTTATTGGTGCTATCTGTGTTTCTTCTTATTTTTCTACTCTTTGCTTCCATTTGAATTTTTTTTTTTAAATTTCTGTTTCTTCACACTCGCTGATTCTCCTGGTGTGTCTGAGCTGCTGTTTATCTCATTTTTACAGTTTTTCTTTTCAGCCACCATATTTTTTTCACTTCTAGATATTTCATTGGGGTTGTTTCCTTTTTCTTTTTGATGTGTGTATGTATGTAGTATATGTCTCTGTGTGTGCACATGTACATGTGGGTGCACATGCATGTGTGTAAATGCGGAGATCAGAGGTTGATGTCGTGCATCCTCCTCAACAACTCTTCACCTTATTATTTGAGACAAGGTCTCTCATTGAGTCTGGAAATAGGCAAGCTGGTCAATGAATGCCAGAGAAAGCCACCCTACCCCCAGCACTGCAGTTATGGTCCCATATCACTGGTCCAGTGTTTTTTGTTTGTTTGTTTGTTTGTTTGTTTTTTCGAGACAGAATTTCTTAGTGTAATTTTGGTTCCTGTCCTGGATCTCACTCTGTAGACCAGGCTAGCCTTGAACTCACAGAGATCTGCCTGGCTCTGCCTCCTGAATGCTGGGATTAAAGGCGTGTGCCACCACCACCCGGCCTGAGATCAGTTTGATACTTCTAAAGCCTAAGTAGGAAATCTATTGGTCTCCCCTCTTCAAGGATTCTTTAGTCCTGTTACATATGCTGGACATTCTAGTTCGTTTTCTGTTACTGTGATAAACACCATGACCAAAGGCAACTTGGGGAGGAAGGGGCTTATTTCATCTTACAGGCAGATGGAAGTCGAGGCAGGAACTCAAAGCAGAAACTTGATGCAGAGCCCATGGAGGAACGCTGCTCACTGGCTTGCTTTTGATGGCAAGCTCAGCAAATTTTCTTCTACCGCCCAGATCTACCCACCTAGAGATGATACCATGCAGAGTGGGATGGGTCCTCCTATGTCAGTTAGCAAACAGGAAAGTGTCCCACAGGCATCCCACAGTCTGATAGAGGCAATCCTTCAGTCAAATGTCCCTCTTCAGAGATGTGTCAAGTTGACAACCAAAATTAGCTATCTCAAGTGGTAACTTTCTGAACATTATGTGGTGCTTTGAAAACTTACCATGGAGCTCAAGCATACTGGCTCTAGGATCATGAACTTCCCAGCCGTGGACTGTCCTACTGCTTCAGTGGGTCTTTCTCCAGCTTCACATGGAGTTTCACCCCATGTGTGTTCCAATCAGTATTTAGTCAAAGATGTACACTAAGAGAACACGTTCAGATCTCCAGAGCACATTTTGGCATTCAACTTCAAGCATTCCGATCTTCTCATCTGCTTGAACTCCAAAACTTTGGGGCTGTGTTTGTTTGGGTTCCCTTTCTTTGTGCTGAGCCTGGGAATGGAGTGATAGCAGTAGAATGGGGAAATGGCTGTTCATTGTTTGAAAATGTCCCTCTCATGTACTCCATATGATATTTTAGTTGTTCAAAGACAAGAAGGTAAACTCAGCCCTCATCATGGTATTGTAGTAGTATGTACTTTCATTTCTCCTTATTAGAACAATTGAAGAAACCAAGGCACAGAGAGCTGAAGTAATTTTCCCAAAATGACACTTCTTCATAAACGGCAGAGTTCTTGTTTGAGCCCTGGTCGGCTGTCTTCACTAAACCGTCAGTTCCTCAAGGTCAAGGACTTTGCCTGTCTTGGCACATGGCAGTGGCACTCAGTAAATGTTGAATGGATGGATAAAATGGTTGATCTCAGACTGAAGAGAATCCTTCCCAGGATAGAGAGAAGAGGTACCCAGCCTTTCTTATCCTATACCCAGGTCGTGGTTAGGTTTATATGGTCCCTCCAGAATGGCCTGTGCTGACTAACAACTTGGAGGCCCCAAGCCGCAGCAAATATTTCTCTCCTTACTCCTCCATACACCTTGTAGACACCCCTGTGCGTAAGCAGCAGCTGCTGCTGCTTTCCAATACCAAATCTGCTGTCTGGCTCCCACATTGAAACATATCATTTTAATCATGTTCTTTCAAGCCAGGAAGCCAATTTGCATTACAAAAGTCAGATTTCTTTCCCTTGTGGCAGCCATGCAAAAGGCTTGGCTTCTTTTTCACTTTTGCCCAGGGTGGAAGTTCTAGACATGCCCGAGCTTATCTCGGTCTAAGCCAGCGCCACCTTACAGAGTATACCATCTTCCCACCCTCCTTACTTCCTACCCTGCATTCCTCAGGATGATGGGGGAAAGGGAGCCAGAATTCTCTCCCAGTGTTCTCCTTATTCTGAACCACGGATCTATTTCAGATGATGCCAGAGCAATTGATTGAAAATTATATGCCCATTTTCCCATCTGCATAATTTTGCATATTTATTTAATGGTCAAGTAAACTCATTTGGAGTACCACATTGCTTCTCTCTCCCGCCTACTATTGACTTATCTTCTAGGTCTGGCTCAGCTCTTGTGGTCTCTGTTCCTACAAGGGAAACAGGCACCTCCCAGGAGGCCTCTAAAAGCAGCCATGGTCCAACCTCCCGGAGTTCAACCCTTTGTCCTGTGACCCAGAATTGTCCCGGTCAGCTAAGATCTGAACCAGACTGCGTGGTTGGAAGAAGTGGAGGATGAGGCTGGGCTGTCTTCTCAGGAAGATTTCAAGTAGACAGGTTGTCCGGCCACCCTGCAGACGAGTGTGTCCCTGGGGACTAAACTGCTGTCACTGTGGGTAATTGGATTCCTGCTCCCCAGCAGGACAGGCACTGGTAACCTTTAGGATTAATTACTCCAGTCGACCTCAGCTGCCTGATCTGGCTGGCTGTCTTCCCTGCTCTGGATCAGAATGCCCCAGGGGCTCTGTGGTGAGCAACTGTATTGGGACAGAAGCAAGCCTGAGAGATGCTCACATGATCTTGCAGTCTGCTTGAGGATGATGGGGTACCTCACTCTAAAGCCCATCCCATCCACATGCCGTCCTGAGGCAATTAAAGGGACTACGCAGTAGAAGGTAGTATGAAGTCAACAGCTATCCTAAGAAGCAGTATCAAGATGCCACCCTCTCCCATCCCCATGTGCTCAGAGAAGGTGCCAGCGGCTGTGTTTCTTAGGGAGGTGGCTGAGTTTGGAAGTCTTTTGCAGTGAAAACCTATAGCTGGCTCCCAGGCCACCAGAAGTTCACTCCTGCTGTGTTTATTCCCCAGAGCATAGATTTGAAATAGGGAACTGGGGAGCCAGAGCTGGAGTACCCTTCCAAGAGCACAGAGATCTGAGGCCAGGTGTAGCAGTGGTGGCTGAAATCCATCAAGTGCTTATTGGGAGCAGGCACCTAGCCTGCCATGACCTCATTCCAGCCTCCCACCAAGCCTGGAAAGGGCATGCTGCTATGACCCGCATGTGCTAGAGGAGAAAACAAAAACAAGCCGAGAGCTGTTGCCAGCAAAGACGACAAAGCCATTCATGCAAGGGTATCCAAAGCATAGCCTGGCTGTCCCCAGGCCTCCTGACTCTTGGAGATCCTGCAATGGGACTTTTCCATTTGTGGCCAGGGGTGCAGGAAAAAGCAGGGACCATGATGGCTCTGGGTTCTACAATCTTTGGCACAGAAAATAAGTAGCCCCTCTCATGTGTCATGAATCCTGTGACAGTTCAAGCACTAGGGGTCTTGTGCTCTCCAACTAGCCCTTTGCTCTATTTCCCTTCCCAAGCAGATTAATAATCTGTCACTCAGCAGATTCATGCTAACACCAAGTGTCCCCCTGTCTTTGTCCCTCAGTGTAATTGGGAGGGGCGCCAACGCTCTGCCCATCAACAGGGCCCTCCTACACCACCCTTTATTCCATCCGGCCTCCACAGTTGGCAGTGAGCAGTGTATCACGAAAAGACTTTCCTGGAAAGCCTGATTGGCCACTCATTTGTTTCCGCTGCCACCTCCCCAACCCCCAGATGGCAATGGGCGTTTCCATGACAACGTAATGGGAAGCAATCACACCTATTGTAGGGCAGGACTGTTGACTTGCATGAAAGAGCATGTGTGGGGCTGAGGAGGAGAAGAGAGAAACATAGACCTTCTTGTGCCCAGGAAGAAAGGATGTTAATTCAGAATTGAGGAGCTGCCTTTGGGATTCTAAACTCCAATGTTGCCGATGGAAACCTCGTCACTGGCCAGCTCACATTTTTCTTCTACTGTCAGAGAGGGGGGGGGGAGGGAGGGATGGAGGGGGAGGGAGGGAGGGAGGAGAGAGAGAAGAAGAAAGGCACAGGACCTGGAGATTATACTCATTTTAACACGAAACTTCGTCTGTTGATAAGCTCCTTGTTACTCAGGGATTTTTTTTTTAAAATTACTATTACTTTATTCCTACGTCTTCTCTCATCCTTTTCTCCACATATATCTGTCCCCATCATCAGGATGACTAATAGGCTGGATGTGGAGGTCTCCCCATAGAATGGACTAGAAGAGAGTTCTGATTTCTCTCTCTGTCTTTCTGTCTCTGTCTGTCTGTCTATCTGCCCCCCCATGTGTGTTATGAATATGTGCACACCTGTTCACGTGTATTCCTATGTAGAGTCCAGAAGTCAATGTTGAATGTCTTCCTCTATCAATCACTGTCTACCTTGTTTTTAGATACAAGGGTCTCTCACTGAACCTAGAGCTTGATTAGATAGATGGGCTGGCCAGCAAGCTCCAGGAATCCACCTGTCTCTGTTCTCCCACCCCTGATATTAGACTTGCAGATGTATGCCACTTTGCTTGGATCGTACGTGGGTATCGTGTATCTCCCCAACCCTGGCTTCCTCATTTTTTTTTTTCGAGACAGGGTTTCTCTGTGTAGCTTTGTGCCTTTTCCTGGAACTCACTTGGTAGCCCAGGCTGGCCTCGAACTCACAGAGATCCGCCTGCCTCTGCCTCCCGAGTGCTGGGATTAAAGGCATATGCCACCACTACCCGGCTTGGCTTCCTCATTTTTGAAGAGGAAAAAAAAAGAATTAAATGAAGTCAAAGAATGACTCAAAAGAATAAATTGGCATTGCATTTGAAAGGGTCACTGGCTCCCAAGGATGGAGCTCAGTTGGGTGGACAGAAGAAGCAGGGCAGGAGAAGGAAGCAGTCTGGGGTGAGGCTGAGTCCACACCTCACCTGTAAGTATGGCATCACCATTCCCACTGCTAAGAATAACAGTGCCAAGACCAGCGAGGTAAACGCACTTACCTCCAAGCTTGACAACTTATGTCCCATCCCCAGAACTCACACAGTAGAAGGAAAGGACTGACCCCTTTGAGTTTTCCTCTCACTACCACACACTCACCGTGACACATGTGCACACTACTCCCCACTCCATTGTACACACACACACACACACACACACACACACACACACACACACACACGAAATAAAGTGTTCAAGAAAAAGTGAAAAGACAACAGTGCCTGACTCTGAGTCCCACACTCTGCTGATGGCTCTGCCAGAGTGCAAATGTGTTCACTTTACCTAATTTCCATTTGCCTCCATCCTTGCCAGAGGAGAATTCAGATTAAGTAAGCTAATTCAGACCATTCCACTAGTGTTGACTATTAGTTTTCCTGTGTCCCATAGCACCTCTCTAAACCTTGATTTACCCACTGATGAAATGGGAAATGTATTTATCCCCAAAACAGATTCTTTTAGAGCTAAATTCACTAACATGCAGGAAGGTCTTGCTTGCCCCAGACATAAAATAGATGTTAGATGTCAATCAAATACCTCTCAGCCTCCCATACTTTTGTCCCTGTGTATGTCTTTAAAATGCCTCTGACAAGCAATCCTTCATGTCTTCTTCTTGGGTTATTAAATATTTGCAGAATGCTGAACTGTGGGCTGGGTGTTGTGGGGAGCCAACAGGGCAGAAAGGATGTCCTACCTAAGATGCACCCAGAGTCACCTAGAGGAAAAGAACTGTGCAAGTAACAACTCTGTCCATGTTGTAGAATACAGAAGCCCTGTCCTGTACACAGCTAGTCCAGAGAAAGCGCTCTACATGTGTTAGCTGGAGAAATGAGTGCTTGAATTTCAAGATGATGACGTACAAAGATGTGGAATATATTCTGGAGACAAGACAGAGATGGGAAGGGCTTGGATTTGAGCTTTTACATGGTAGACGGTACATCAGCAAGCTGTTTGCCTTCTGCAGGCTGCTACTTCCTCTCAGGATCCATAGCTACCCCTCCTGGTCTACTGGCCTGCAGTAAAGCCCTTGAGTGCCCACAGCTTGTGTACACACAAAAAGATCATGAAGGTCATAGGATAACCAGCCATTCGTTTCTCCATAGCAAAATATCTCCAAACTTTAATTGATTGAAATAATAAGCATTAGTTTAGTAGTCTCTGTGGATCAGGAATGCAGTTATTGATTAGTGGTATTTGGGTGCTTCTGGCTCAAGTAGCTGAAGTCAAAATGTCAGAGCTGTGGCCATCTAAAGGCTTGACTCGTGTGCTTATTAAATAGCATAAGTCCTTCACCATGTGGCCTGCATCTTGACAGGGTGCTGGCAGGTGATTTCAGAGCAACCGATCCAAGAGAGAGAGAAGTTCCCATCCCCCAATATGGATGCCACAGTCTTCTTATAACCACCAAAGTGAGGTCCCAACATTTCTGCCATATTTACCTAGTGAGAAGCCAGTCAGCAGTCAACAAGACCAGTCTCCATACAAAAGCAACGCCCTAGATGTGAATGCCCAGAAGCCATGGGACACCTGGTGTTGAGGCTTTGCCCCTCCCCCCATCACTTTGCACATGTCTAGAAAAAGCATGGTCTTCTCATGCCTCTAAAGACAACCCCTAGGACTCTCTGAGCACAGCTCTGTGGCCAACTCTCTTCTTAGCAGTTCATGAATCTTTACTGACCATGTGTGCCCCATGAAGGGCAGCAGGTAGCTGGATAAAGGACTGCCTATGAGGGACAGGAGCTCAGTATGAAAGAACACAGGGCAGGAGGCCAGAAATGTTGCCCACTGAGTGAAGCCTGAGGCTGAGAACAAAGAGATGTCAGCCGGCGTTGAGAGTGGTTGTTCCAGCTAGTGGGGACAGGGAAAGCAGGACTTGAGAAGAAAGAAAGGAACGGGGACAATAAGAGCTCCAAGGCTGATGGAGGCTGAATGCATGGCAGTTAACTGACAGCTGATTCTCTGGTCCCCTTGGGTCTATCATGATAACGTTGGTCATACTGGGTTCAGGAGAAGGGCGCTACACAGGTGAATCGAACTCAGAAAAAAAAATAATAAACCTTCAACACAATTTGGGCTGAGGCTGAGAGGGCATCTCTAAGGTATAGGGGAAAGCAAGGTTTGAACATCTGCAGAGCCTGGAGAGAGAAGCAGGTCAGGGTCAGGACAACATTCAAAGCCAACACACAGGGCTGGTGTGGGAGCAATGGTTCTGCTTTGTTTTTAATTATACAGTGATGTGCTAGGTGCACACATCACAAGTGAATGTCCAAGTGCCAGCCATTGATGCTACAGCAAAGGGCAGAAGAGCCAAGGAGATGGAAACCCTCCTTTGGCATGGTCTAGACTACAGCTTCTTTTTGTTGTTGTTATTGTTGTTGTTTTGGGTTTTGGTTTTTTGCTTGTTTGTTTCAAGACAGGGTTTCTCTGTATAGCCCTGGCTGTCCTGGAACTCTCTCTGTAGACCAGGCTGGCCTTGAACTCACAGAGATCCACCTGCCTCTGCTTCCTGCGTGCTGGGATTAAAGATGTGCACCACTACCACTAGACCACAGCTTCTTGAAGTCTACTCACACCATCTTTTTACCCAAGACATTTGTATTTAACCCCAAGTATACAGATCTATAAAATAGGCAGGCAAATCAAAGATTTAAACATAATAAATCATGAATTTATTTTAAAGTAATTCTTAGATAAAATACATAATATATATATATATAATTTTACTAAAGATAAAGACAAATTTTCACACTAATGAAACAGATGTGTTTATTTCTGCATAAGGTATGAACGCCTAATACTAGACTGAGGGGCATAAAGAGTCTTCAATAGTTTTAGGGATTGGTAGATATTTTTATTTTGTTTTTTTTAACAATGTATATATCTTTGTGTGGATTTGTGAATGTGAATGCAGTGCCCTCAGGAGGTCAGAAGAGGGTGTCAGATACCAAGGGAGTTGGAGTTACAGGCAGTTGTGAACCTCCTGGCGTGCGTGCTGGGAATCACAGGCAAGCACACTGCAAGAACAGTGTGAACTATTAAACACTTAGCCATCTCTCCAGCCCTGGATGTTTTGATCTTATAATTATCAGCACTGAGAATATGTTCACATAAATATGCAATACAGAAGAGCAGAAGTATGTTTAGCACTGTTATAGAAATTGTTGGGAATTCTATCCTAATCTCAAGCCAAACTTGAATTTAATGAAACAGGAGTCAGCAACTCAGACAAGTTTTAAAATGTTTACATGTATTATTATTGGTGCGTGTCAAAGTAACATTTTAGAACCTTTAAATTTGTCATTATGTGTATGCGTGTATGTGTGTGTGGTGGGGTGTGGGCAGGCCTGCCACACTGTATGTGCAGAAGTCAGAAGACAGCTCTTTGGAATCATTTCCCTCTATCCACCTTTACGTGGGTTCTAGGGACTGAACTCAGGTCACCAGTCTTGCATGACAAGCACCTTTACTGGCTGAGCCATCCTGCTGGCCCATTAGACAACAATCTTTAAAACCAAACATTCTAACACAATACGATCCAAAAACATAAGAATTTGAAACTTACACTCTGAGGAATGACAGTAAAATTGCACTAAAAGTCTTTATTTTCTGTAAGTAAACCATTACCTTTCTATAAGAGCATGACGCTCCATATGTGCAGTAAAAACACCACGAGTCATAACATGCTGGAGTCGTAAATGTGAGCTGAGGGTTTTTAGACGGTATTGCATGGTGCACTGTGTTCAGAACCAAGACCACAATGAAGCCACACAATGCCACATTGGCAGGTGCTGCCAGAACCATCTCAGATCTGTTGCACATTTGATTTGGAAATAGTTGGGGGCATTGTGTGTTCAGAAACTTTTTACTGTTAGCAATTTTTCACACATTAAGTTATGAGACTCTCATATGGATTCACATGCCAGTTTAAGAGTCTGGTGTCAGGACAATTGCTGCATTATCATTTATCATCATCATCATCATCATTGTGTGTGTGTGTGTGTGTGTGTGTGTGTGCGCGCGCGCGCGCTGGTACACAGGAGTGTTTAGATGTGAGTGCATGCAGGTGGAGGCTATAGATCAATATCCAGCAAAGTTCCTCATGTGTTTTCCATATTTTTTTTTGAGACAGTGTTTCTCACTAGCCTGGAGCTTGCCAAGTAGTCTAGGCTGGCCAGTCAGAGAACCCCAGAGATCAGCTTGTCTCTGCCTTGCTATGCCTCCATGTCTGGCTTTTTTAAGTGTGTTCTGGGGATGGGACTTAGATCTTCCTGCTTACAAGGCCAGCATTTGACTGACAGAGCCATCTCCTTAGGCCCCAAGTTCTGATTTAAATGGGCTCCAGAACACAAGCCAGGTAAGATGTGCCATCAGCTGGTAGGAAAATGTACTCACAGTCATAGATGTTTGATGGAGATGCTCTGTGCCTCACATTTACCTTAAATCAGGGAGTCCATCTCCACACCTTTCCATAGTCTGCTAGCTCTTCTTCAGACTTAAGGGATCTAGGGAAGGTTAATAAGTGTATTCCCCTAAACCCTTGCATACTATCTGAGTACATGGCTCTGTGGCTCCTCCTGAGCTTACAGTCCCAAGAACACAGAGCAATAAAGAGGACCAGGCTTTGAAATGAAAGGCCAAACAGTGGATGGTCCTCTGCTTCCCTAGCTGGGTAGTGATTGCTGACAACTCGCTCCTGCTGTGGGTTTCAACTGCAGACACTGCACAAGAGAATTACCCTAGGGTAATTCACTGCCACACACACGACCATCTCTCCTTGGACAAGGGTCTTTCCCAAGCTGACCTCAACTTGCCATTCTGCTTCCTCAGCCTCCTGAAGGCTAGGATTGCAGGCATGTACTACCATGCTCAACTACAAAACTTCCAGAATCAGCAGCTGAGGCTCCCTCCCAAAGTATGGCATGACTCTGCTTCTCAGGGGGATGGCATGGGAGTTGGATGGGGCTCAGCTTCATTGCTCCTTTGAACAAACCAGGGGGCCTAGAGGCCTGCTGAGAGCGAGATCCACCTGCTTCCAGAACAATGGAGTTTCAGGAGTTAACCCAAGGAAGGATATATGTCATAGTCACCTGAGGACTGATACAGTAGTCACCTCAGCCCACTAAATCAGATCTCTGGGTCAGAGTGAGGCCCAGGGATCTGGACTTAAGAATCCCCAGCTGGTTCAGATGCTACAGGTTTGTGTTCATTGCCCAGCATTGGAGCTAGAAAACTCAACATCTTTCTGTCACTGGGGTCCTTTCAAAAGGCAGTGAACTCCTCTGTGCTGATATTTCGGTTAGAATCATAGCAGTTACTCACAGGGTTGTGACGATGGCTGAGGTGTTGGTACAAATGGTTTCTTTGTTTTGCTCTCTGCCTGAGTGCTCTGGGTATGTGTCTCCCATCAATGTATTCTGATCTGGCCTCTTCATTTGGGTACCGTATCCAGCACACAGCCCCGTGTGGTCACAGATGCTTAATCAAAGGATGTGTGTAGAGATAATGAAGACCTGGGCCTGCTCTGGAGTGTGCCTCAGAAATCCACTCAAAGAACAAGACCACGCAGTTTCTAAATCAGTCATTTGGGCTGGTTTAGCATGAAAGGCTCTGATGAGCAGGGACTGATTCATCCATTCTTGGTGTTCTGGGGAGGCACACAGAAGAGCCCTGAGAATGCCATGGACTTCCGGTGTGAACAACATAGCTTCCCCCATAGTTGCCAGCAAGGCCACCCCTGAGCCACACTATTGAGTGGCTTGGTGTGGCTAAGGTGGAGAGACAGGACCCCTGTTTGTCTGGCTAGGAGCCTGTGAGGTTGGTAGCTCAGTGTGTCCTGAGACAGTCTCACACAGCCAAGCCTCTGTCTTCTCCCTCACTCTGCTTTGCAAGGTCGCCATGGTGACTTCCTGTCCTCAGTATGTCAGGGTCTATCAGAGCCAATCGACGGCAGGTGCAGATAAGGGTCTCTAAGCAGGGGTGGTTGCCGTGCAGCCTGCCACCGCCAAACACAGCATCGATTCTCGCCCGTGCCAGTGCCCATGAGGACAAGGGAGGCTGGGGGAGGAGGGAGCCCTTTCTATATTTAGCTCCTGCACTGGGTTCGTCCCAGTGGACGCTTAGAAAGAGGCTGACTTCCAGCCGTGAGAAGGTTTAACATCCCTCAATTAGGCACAGCCTACAGGGGACCGCGTTTTACCCATTGAGAGGCTTAAAAGAGGTATATAGGAAGAAAGCGAGGGGAAGAGAACAACAAACCTGATTTATAGCAACCAGAGGAACTGCCCCTAAAAGCTCCTCCCCCCCACCTCAGAATCCATGCTCTTGGACTTGGAAGGAGGCTCTAGGAGGCACCAGAGAGAGAGGGGGGGCTCAGAGCCTCAGCAAGCAGAACCCCAGGAGGGGGGGGGCTGCTTAGTGGTCAGTTTGGTCCCTAAAGCACTGCCCCGGTGGAGGCAAAGCTGGGGGCAGTTGAGCATTTGCCCTAGGGTCCTAGATTAATGACTCTCAGAGAGACCCCAACTCTGGGAGGGTAGGGCAGCCTCGAGTGGTTGGAAATTGAGGTTAATGGCCAGCCAGCCTGGAAGATGTACTCTGAATGCCCCACCTCACGCCCTCCAAAGGCACATGAAAGGAGTTTAGCACACCAGAGTCAGGGAATTGTTTATTTGCCTGAATTCACCAGGTAATTGCGTGTCCCTCTGCTTGCTTCTGCTGTCTGCGCTGGGCTTTTGAGAGAGATAAGCAAAGTTGAAATGAGGGTTCTGGTCTCCTGAGGCTCTTAAGCTCCCAGTATCGCAGCAAGGGAAGCAGAAGGATGGGCCAGGGCCCAGGCTCATGCAGATGAGCATGGGCGGACCTCAGGAGGGGCCAGAGGAGGAGCCTCCAGTGGGCTGAAGGGCTTCGTAGTCCCGCCTGCCCATTTAGGGGGTGTGGGGTACCCAGCTGGCCTGGCCTTCTGCTGGGATATTGGCAATGCCAAGTGATGGGTTCCATCCAAGATAATAATTCTCAGCACTCAAGACTTGTCAAAATATGTCCATAGCTGCAAGTGACCTGTACTTTTGAGAATAATCAGTTCCGTGCGCGTGCGTGCGTGAGTGTATGTGTGTATGTGTGTGTGTGTGTGTGTGTGAGCACATCTAATTGACACCTCACAACAACCTCAAGGTGTGTCCTGTTATCTCTGTTTGACCACTGGAAAAACTAAGGATCAGACGGGTTAAACCTGCCAAGGGCACAGCATACAGAGAGGAGTTAGCACCACTCGGATCTGAATATAAAAGATACCCCGGCTCCAAAGCTCCAAACCATGGGCTGTCGTGCTAGAGAGCTGCGAGCACATGGGACAGACACATTCTCACACGGCTATACCCACCAGACCATGAGCAGGTGGGAGTGGGAGTGCAATCTACTGGTCTCTACCCAGGAAGGCACCGTCAGAGGCAGCATCCTGCCAAGAGCTGTGAGGGAGATTCTGGAGCCCTGTCTTACCCACACTTCCTGTCTTCCTTCTCATCCGTGCTTTCCTTTATCCTAGGACACCTCCTCTTCCACCAAATGCCTACCCATTGCCACAGCCTCCCTTCCCTGAGAAGTGCTGACGATAGGTGTCTGTTAAGTCACTTGCCCCTCACCTGCTCTGTTCCCCACCCTTCCAACCCCTGAATGCTACATTCTTGAGTTTCAGTACAATGTTCTCCGTAAATTATCTCCCCAAAGACCAGAATCCAGTTTGGGACTGGCTTCCTCTGCCTTATCAGTTTAGCGCTGACCTATCTTGGGCTGCTGGCCAGACACAGAGAGCAGGTTCCCACTGCCCTCCACTCACCTGTTGCCCCTGCATGAGGCTGAATCTTGCTCCTGTGCCTCAGTCAAAGCACACTGGCCAGGCTGGGATCCTACGTGTCTCATTGGGCTTTGCTGCTGCCCGATCGAGGAGTTTCTGGTTCCTCCAATTCTCCTGGCCTTCATCCCTGTCACAGAATAAAACTCTGCCTTCATTCAGATCTCTCCAAGTTGGTGTGGTAGTGAAAACCCATAAACCCAGCACCCAAGAGGTAGAAGAGGAGAGTCGGGAGTTCACAACCATCCTTGGCTATGTAGTGAGTAAAGCCAGACTGGGCTACATGAGACCATGCCTCAAAAAAACAACTCAAACCAAAAGCACATGCTAAGTCCCCTTCTTATCAAATCTGATCAGATATCCGGTTGCTTCCAGATTATTAAGGCTCTGGGGTGTCTGGGGGACAATGGAGATGTTGCTTGCAACTGGCCATGATGGCTTATATAGCATGTCAACTTCTCCAGCCTCAAGTCAGGTGGAGACTAAGACTCTGGGACCCCACATCCCTCCCTTCTTCCACCCTTTTGGTGGAACTTTGGAGATGTGTCTCCTGGCTCAGCATAGGGGTAGTATCCTAAACTTGGTGCTCTGCTGACACTTTCATTGTCCTGACCTACAGTTCATGAGCTCTTCATCTCTCATTGGAGCAGCAGCTCATCAAATTCATTGAATTTATCTTGGGGTCCCCAGTGCACAGCTAGGGGCCTTCTGTATATAGCAAGGATACTAGGAATATTGCTGGATGAATAAATGAAAGTTTTACCTTGGTCTCAGAATGCAGGCTTGGTTTTCTGTTACAGATGGAAACTTATGCTAATAAGTGTTGATCTTGCCTCAAACTACAAATCAAGTCTTTCAGGAGGGCGGCTTCTCAAGGCGCATGTTGCATAGGATATCATCAATTCTGCACACATAAGACTTGCTCAATAGCAGCTTGTTAAAATAAATGGAATAGAATACAACGTATCACCCTTTGGACTCTGGGGGCAACTGCCTAGATACTTAGGGCAAGTGGTTATTTAGCTTCAAGCACCTAACTTTATATTGGCTCTGGGAACCAATCTGACTGAACCATAGGATTTTGTTCCTGGATAATAGCTAACAGTAACTGCTTTATATTGAGTGTTTAATATGTGATATTGCTGTAACAAATGCCTCACTTCCCTCATCTCATTTAATCCCAATAACAATCCTTCTACATTCACTTATTCATCCATCCAGCCAGTATTTCCCGAGCATTCAGTATTAGCCAGGCACTGGGCATTTGGTAGTACACAAGATAAACAGTCTTGTTCCCCCTGTTTTACAGAAAATAGACTTGGGGACTCAATAGCTCATCTGCAAGCTTGTAAGAAGCAACTGCCCCTATGGTCAGGCAGAATGGCAGATGCCAGTTGTCCCAGGAACCCATGTGGCTGAGGCAGGAAGAATGCTGAAACCAAGAGATCAAGGCAGCCTGGGCAACATAGGAAGATGGAGGAGGGGAGATCTACGTGGTTTCCTCATCCATATGCTCTCTGTCATTTGTACGTTTGTGGCCATTTGGGGAGATGGAGATTGCAGTTTGAATCCTCTAGGCTCTAGCAGGGCTTTGTGTTATAGGTGTTTGTCAGGGGACCACACCTGTCAGCAGTCCCTGAAGTGATTTCCCTGCATGCTGGAAGGTGATGCAGGCTACATTGCTGTGCCGTGTCTGGGGCACAGCCTCACAGGTGCCGCCAAGACAGAAAGAAAAAAGAGGCTGTTTTCTGCCAAACATGACACAAAGAAGTGGGAGGGTGCAAGAGAGAGGGAAGGCTCGGGAGAAGTCTGCAGAGAGGGGCATTAGAAGAAGTACAGGTGAGGTTATCAATAGCACCTTCCTTTGCGCCATGTTGCAGAGTCTCTTCAGAGCACAACATGGATGCCAAGAACTCATATGGAAACTTCACGCTGCTTTCTTGGCTCATCACCCTCCCCTGCCAGCCATGCGTGTATGCACCCCTGTGGGCAGGTGACTCTCCTGGGGGTGTCTAGCTCTGTTCTCTTGCCACGACTCTGTATCCCCTACACACACACACACACACACACACACACACACACACACACACACACTTCCATATATATCTGGGAGTCTCAAAGCAGCTTCCCAGGCCTGATTCCTAAAGGAGTCTGGGAGGCAGAGATCCACTGTAGCTGACCTAGCAAGCGTGAACTCCTAGAAATCATGTCAGTACTGTGGTCAGTGGGAATGGTGTTTGGACTTTCTGCAGACTCGTTGTTATTGTCACCCAGAATGAGATGAATAGTACCAGGAGGCCCCACCTCTCCAATCCCAGCCCTAGCTCTGGGCTGAGAAGCAGAACGCAAAGCCATTTGCATATCCTTCAAGCAGAAGGATGGGAAGCAGAAGGTGGATTGAGGCTACCCTGCTAGAGGGTACTGTGGACAGAGCATCAGCCATTTTCTCTTCCTCGAATTTAACTACCCACAGGATCAGGATGCTGACACCATTTTATAGTAGAGGCACTCTAGGCTCAGGAGTCTGTTGTTGGAACAGTGATAAAGGAGGCATTGGGCAAATGAGCAAAGAGACTGCATGAGTTTTAACAGCTATCCCCGTGCTCATTATAAAGCAGTCCCGTGGACAAGACATGGGCTAGAGGCCCTTTAGGGGTGAGAACAGAGCCGCCATCACTAACGACAGGAGGCCTGAGGGGGATTGACAGAGCACTCTCTCCCACCACAGCTATGAAAGGGCTGGGCCTGGATAATGTCACCCTGTCCTTTACACTCGCATCACTGTTGACAGGAAAAAGACCATTTGAAATGGTGCTGATCCCTCACAAAGCTTAGCCCACAGAAGAGGAAGACAAAGGAGCTGACACTTTAGGCTGGGTTTGTAGCCGAGAGCTGAGGCAGCCATGGTTGTAGGAGTATCCCTACCCAGACTCCTGCTCCCCAACTTGCTGCTGAACTCCATGGTCTCAGCTTCTTCTAGGAAAGTGTCCGGGGTCCCCTCTACTATTTCCCTCTTCATGCTCCCCTTGGACCTACTCCTTCATGGCAAGACTTTGACTTTGTCATTTGTTAAACAGCAACAGAACAGGAGCCCAGACTTATGGCCACAGTCACAAATGCATGCTCACATCGTATGCCAATCCCAGGACCCAGAAACAAAAGATCCTCCCTGGCCCCCAGGAAGCTCCCAGAGTAGATGTCCCTATGCCTCCAGTGGTAATCTTGAGCAGTCCTGTCCCAAGATGACCAGAGCAGCCACAAGCTTCATGTGTGCCAGGATCTCAGAGGTGTGACGTCTTGGAGGTATGGTGAGCAGGTTGGGAGCAGTTACCCCTGGGAGGTAGTCCGAGGCGGGCCCCTATAAGAGCTGGCTAGATAGGTAGTCCCAGGAGGGCCCCTTCAACAGCTGGCTGGACTTTGTAAATTCATTTTGTTTCCCACACAGCTATGATAAAGACAAGGAAAGACTAGAATAATAAGAGTTGGAAGGAATAGAGCCATTCACTCTCTAAGAACCTCATCCAGATTAATTTATCCATCTTCACCACCTCAAGGAGGACCATTGTGGTCCCCACTTGATGGACAAGGCCAGTGAGATCAGTGGGATACAGCCTGGCAGTTTTGCCCACTGTTTTTGTGATAATGCTCTATGAGCTACTTTTCTCATTGCTCTCAAGAAGCAGCTAATGGAGAAGCATTCATTTCGGCTCTTGGTCCAGGAGATGTATGTAGTCCATCATGGTGGCAAGGCATGTGTGGAGTGGGAAATCACACGATCACACCTTGGTTGACCACAAAGTGGAGTTCTGGCGCTCAGCTGGCTTTCTCCTTTTCTCTTATCAGTTGGACCCTAGCCCACAGGATGATGGCGCTGCTGACCTTCAGGGCAGTTCTTCAACTAATCCTTTCAGACACATCCTCAACAACATACCCAAAGACATGTCTTACTATCCTAGCTGTTTCTTAATGCCATCAAGTTATTGATCAAAACTGATCATCACAGGTATCCATAAACAGATGAGGCTAGATAAGCAATACAGGTTGTATTTGAAGACGGCAGACCTCTGACATCCCAACCTGTTTGGTAACCTAAGGCATTTTTGGGAGGGGAGGAATAAAAAGAATTTCCTCCTTTATAGTCAGCATGTATTTAACTAGCCTTTGGATTCCATATGGAGAGAGTATCCTGGATGCATTTCTCTGTGCATAGATTATCTAGTCTCTTCCTATACCTCAGCTGTGACATATTGACCCATCCACCTCTGAGCTGAATGTGTACCCAGCCCTTCACAGTCACACACATAGAGCCACATACTCCCCAACCAAGGCTCCTGGATATCCTTGTAATTACATGGACACTTGGCATCCACCTGCCCCATATACTCCCATAAGACCTGTGTGCCCACATAGCAGTGCCAGCATCTAAATATTCAGATCCCTTCAGAACAATAAGAAGAAGCCACAAAACCAGAGGCAGTCACAATGTTCAGGATTGAGGCCCAGGAGCCTGGCCAAGGCCTCAGGGAGTGATGTTTTCTAAGAGATGAGACATGACCTAGAACACATTCCCTTCACCACTCTATAAGAACCACCAGGCAAAAAGCAGGGGCCAGGGCTGGGGCCTTCCATGAGGTGGAACTGCTCGGTTGTCAGGCAACCCTCACCCGAAAAAAAAAGTCCCAAATGCTGACCTAATGCTGTCGAGGACTTAAGTCTCTTGCAGTTGCTGGGCAGGACACATGCTGGTAGACGCTGGTGCATGCCCTTTATTAACCAGCATGAGGCGAATGTCGCTCTGCACATGCCCCTTTTCTAAGCACAGGAATGCAAGGGACAGGACAGGCCCTGCTGCCTCAAGGGCCTTGCAGTCTGATGAGCTAGAGGGGTGTAGAGTTGATGGCAGTAGTAGCAGTTTGAAGCCCGGAACTTTCACCGCTTACACACGTATTGGTGGGTTTCGTCCTAGTTATAAACCACAAGGGAAGCATTAATTGTATTCTCACCCTATAGA
Source organism: Peromyscus leucopus (assembly GCF_004664715.2). Lineage (NCBI taxonomy): Eukaryota > Metazoa > Chordata > Mammalia > Rodentia > Cricetidae > Peromyscus > Peromyscus leucopus. Next base: position 79,825,011 of record NC_051068.1, read on the forward strand.
TGGTAAAGTGAGGCATGGAGAGGTTTAGCAACACACACACACACACACACACACACACACACACACACACACACACACACACACACACACACACACACATATATATATGAGCCAACATTAGAATCCAAATGTTTCTGACAAGCCACACACTGTTAACCAATATTTGATGGCCGTGCTCATGAAGGATTCCACCTCCCTTTTTGACACAACGATTCAAAGGTTACAAAGCATTTAAACATCCTTTCCTAAGCTCACTTGAGCCCACCAGCAGTCCTCTGAAGCAGATCTCACTATTCCCATTTTTGAGCTGAGGAAATGGATGTAGAAAATGTAAGTAAAATGCTGTCTTCTGGAGAGCTAGTAGATATCAAAGGTAGGACTCCAGCCCAGCTGTAAGGTCCAAATGGCACCATGCTGTCCATCAGAACCAGGGCCACTCATTCTTTCTGGGCCTCAGAAGGACCATGCCTACTCCCTTTGACCTCTGATCTATGCACTGTGAACTCTGCACTCTGGTGTTCGGTGAGGGGGTTTCAAACCCAGGTTCATCTTATATACATCCGTTAACGTTCCTGGGAGACGCTCCTCACTTCGGAGCCCATTTTCCTGCTGCAGGGCCATCACGCCTGCTCCCCTGAGCTATGGTGAGGAAAACAGCCATGTGCGGAGTGTGGGCCCACGGTGAGCCTGCCTTCTAGCGATTGAAAAGCCTCCTCAGTGTTTCTGAAAGTGATTTTGTCCGAGGGTGGGGACAGCAGGGTGTCTTCCTGTACTCTTCCTCCTGGCATTTGATCAAGCTTTCTTCGAAGAAATGCTTTTGCACACCGGATGTGCCCCACCCCCCAATCTGGAAAGCATCCTCACCCCAGGATCTCACAGGAGGCATGGTACATCAGGCCTGCACACTGAGCCTGGGAAGGTGCCTGTGGCATTCACAGCTTCCTGCCCACCCACTGGGTCCTGGGGCTCTCCCCAGGGAGGCCAAGGAAGACATCCAGAGCAGATGGAGAAGGGCCACTCAGCAGCCCCCTGCCTCATGCCAAATAACCCAACAAGGTAGCTGATTTAGGGAACATGCCAGGGTTGATATCAAGGCCTAAGAGCTGGAATCTAGCTCCCCAGGGAAAGGAAAATGAAAAATATGACTAAACTGTCCTCCCACACGGCTGTCATTAAAACAGTGCTCGGTATGTCACAGATATTTTTGCTTCGTCTCCAAATAATTTGTTCTTCCAACTTAAATTTTTTTAATTTAATTTTTATTACTTCTTCCTCCACCTCCCCATTTGTTCTATGAGGCCAAGGAGACTGGTGAGTATTCTGTGTCCCGTGGGCCTCCTCTGAGCTTCAAAGTCAAGGCATACACACTCCACACCCCCAAGTCTGCTTTACAGCCTGTTCCCATGAGGCTGAGTCCCCTGCCCTCCCTTTCTGCCCTCTCTCCTCCTCCCTCATCTTCCTCCCTTTCCTCTCTATTCCCCTCTCAACTCTCTCATCCTCCTTTTTGTCTTCCTCCTTCTTCTCTTTGCCCTTTCCTCTCCTCCTTCCCCCTCTTCTGATTTCCTTCCTCTCCTCCCTTCTCCTTAATCTCTTCTTTCCTCCCTCTCCCTTCAAATTTCTTCATCCTTGCTCCCCCTTTCCGCTTTCTCCTCCTTTTCATCATCCTCCCTTTTCTTCTTTCTTTGCTTTTTAAAAATCACATGTTGTTTTAGTGTGTGTGTGTGTGTGTGTGTGTGTGTGTGTGTGTGTGTGTGTGCATGTAGATAGAGATCAGAAGACAAGTCAGTTTTCTCCTCCCACCTTGTAGGTCCCAGGGATCAAACTCAGGCCGTCAGTCTTGGCAGCAAATGCCTTTACTTCCTCCTCTTCCTCTTTCTTTTCCCCCTCTTCCTCCTCCTCCTCCTAGGTCTTAGGAAGAAAGTCTGTCAACATTGACCAGGTACCAGCTACTGTCCTAGCCACAAGGAAACTGAGTTCTTTGTGTCAACAACGGGGGTAAACACATACACAGATGCACACAGAGGCACACAACTGAGTAGATTCAAGCCAAGAGCCAAGAAAGAGATGGCCCTGGGTAGAGCGGGAAGCAAGACAGCTTTAGCCAGAACTACCAAGCAAGGCCTCTGAGGAAGAGCTAGCGGGAAGTCAGTAGCCATGGAAAGCTGGGGAACTAGTCCTCCAGATGGGAAGGGAGCATTCTACACAGTGAGGTCCCCACCATGGGAACGAGCTGACATGCCTGAGAAAGGGGGAGGTCTTCTCTGCAGCAGAGAGAGCAAGAGGAGCAGGAAAGAGCTGCTGGTGACAGGGGGCGAAGGCAGCCAGACCACGGGGCCTCCTGCTAGCCAGAGACCTGCCAAGAGTATATGTGAGGTGTCCTGAAATTGGCTGGAAGGCTTCAAGTGGGGTGATTGGACCAGGTTTGTGTGTGAAGAGCCCAGCACAGCTGATGGCTGAAAACTGACCTGTGGGGAGCCAGAAGGGTCAGAAGACCCAGCGGGAAGATGAACTCCATGTGGCCTGACCCTCCGCTGTCCTCTCTCCAACAAACCACAGCCCCTGCCTTGTTCAGCCCTGCTTCCCTCGTGCCCAGGATAGTGGAGGCACTCACCACTGTTTTGTAAGCACATAACTCTGGGCTCTGACCAGGTACAGATTGCTGCTGGAGGCCCCATGACCCTTCTGTCAGAGACACCTGCTGTACGGAGGTCTGAAGACAAGAGTCCCAGAGACGTCGGCCAACAATTCAGGGCAAAGCCTACCGTAGGTACATTAGGAACAGCAAGAGTCCAAACAGAGAGAGAATCGGGGCCCAGACTGGCTTCCTGAAGAACAGGACTGAAGTGAGCTGGAGACTCTCACTCTCTGCCAGGTCTTTGCTGCATACATGGCCCCTGTACCTGTAACACTGATTCCATGCCTCATCTCACTTGATCACGGCTGTTCTTCAATCCCAGATTCTCTTTATTGAGAAGCTTTACCCAGTCCTGCCCGGGCTTGTGAGACCCCGACCTTCCTTTCTTGATTCTTCTCACACAGCTTTTATGTTGCCTTGTACTTTTTTTTTTTTTTTTCTCTCACGCATGCACACTCCCTCCCAAGGAAGCTGGGTAAGTGAAGACAAAGGTGGCATCTGATTCATCCCCGGAACCTAATGCAGTTCCTGGAACGTCGATGCTCAAACAGTATTTGTGCCAATGAAGAAGGAAGCTTATCTTCCCCAAAGGGCAAGGAGACCCGAGCATTGTTCATTCAGCAATTATTTACTGAGGACTGACTGTGTACCGGGCACTACACTAGGCTCCGGAGGCACAGCTGTCAGCAAGGCAGACAGGTCCCTGTGTTTATCGAGCTTATACAGTGATGGGGGAGAGGGGCAGACAAAACACCGTAAGCTAGTAAACCAAATGGCGATCTACACAGTAAAGCAAGGGCATGGGAATGCTGAAGAGGCTGGTCCCCTGAGAAGACATTGATGGGCATGCACTAAAGGACATGCGGGAGCCACATGGAGCTTCTGTGTCTTGGGGTCCACCCCTCTGGCAAGACAGTTGTTCAGCGAGTCCCCCTCTCCCTTCTATACCAACGAGTCTCTTTAACGCACTGACGCCCTTAGCATTCAAGCGTCTGTCCTTCCTTCCTAAATAAAATGCCTTCCCTTTACTCCACTTCTCTATCACAAACTTCTACCCTCTCTTTGTTTCTCTTGACTGCCAAACCTCTGTGAAAGATTCATCGGACTCATCTGCTCATATGCTCTTCCTTTTATCTGTTTGACTTGGTAAACACGGATGGTGTCACAGTGTGCGTGACACTTTACGAACACCGCTAAGTGGTTTCCTCGTACCCCTATGAAGTAGGAGGTCTCAGATTAGAAAACAGAACAAAGGATGGTTAAATAGCTCAGCCATAGACACACTGCTGAGTCAAAGTGTCAAAGTGCTGAGGCAAGCTGGGCCCACTCCTGAACTCTCCCATGCAACTGTTCAGTGCCAGACTCCCCAGAGCCCACATGATCAAGGCTTCACAGGCTGCACCCTCCTGAAGTTTCTTTCTGTAAGCCATCAGGTCCTCCATGGTGCTGGCCCTGCATTCATTTCTCATCCTTTGTCTTCACTGATATACCTCAGCAGGACTTCAGCCACCTGGTCCTCCATTCCTCCTTGGTGCTCTCTCTTCTCCAGGCTCTGGGGTAGCACGTTGCCCTCATCCTCTCCCTCATTGTTTGCTCCTCACCAGTGTCTCACTAACTCTTCTTTTCCCATACCTAGGGATGTGGAAGGGCCTGGCCTTTGCTCCAGCAGCACTCACTGCCTGGCCATCTCTCCTTTGGCTTGAGATACTCCACCTCCTGAAATGTGGGCAGGCTCAGGACCACTGAGGATGCAGTCCATCACTGGGGATGCAGTCACAGTGATGCAGACCAGTTTGATTTGTGGTAACAGTCAAGAAGCAGAGAAAGGGGTGCCAGTGTCCATCCAGCTTTCCCTTTTTGCCTTTTTATTCAACCTTGAGAGAGTGCTACCCACATTCAGGTGGGTTTCCCTTTCACAGTTAAACCATTCAGGAAATACTCTCATGGACATACCCAAAGCCGAGCTGAGTGTTTCTTGATCCAATCAAGCTGTCAACAAAAATTCACCACCACAACATTTTTTCCTAAACTTGACATTTAACTGAAATTTTCTGAGTTCTTAGCATCTCTACTTAGGGATCTGGTGAATGTCTCAAATCTGGTGAATGTCTTCAGGGATTCCAAAACTGAACTTGTGCTTTCTTCTCCCTACCCTTCCTGCCCCACTCATTTATCTTCCTGAATGGAAAACTCCATCTGCTCAGGTATACAAGCCAAAAGCCCTGGAGTCATCCATGGCTCCTCAACTGTCTGGCCCTCCATTTCCAACTTCTAAGAAACTTTACATTTCTTCTTTCTGCGTACATACAAAACCTGACTCTGTTTCTCATCCCTGTTCCTACCACACTGGTGAAAGCAACTGCCATTGCTGTATTACTGTATCATCACCACCAGCAATAGCACCACTACTACCACCAACACCAACACCAACACTAACACCACCACCACCAACAGCAGCACCACCACCAGCACCACCACCACCACCACCACCAATAACAACAACAACAACAGCATCCTGGACACCCTCCCTGCTCATCACAGCAGTCAATATAGCCCTTTCCAAACTTAAATAAGAGACTATTCCTCTGTTCAGGTGCAGTGATCAGGTTCTCTCATCCAGAGCCTAAGTCACCATCTTTTCATGTTCTTAACATCCTCCATGATGTGATTCCCATGGCCCCTCTAAATTCATCTCCTGGAGCACTCCTTTTCCGTACCGGTCACTTTGTCTGCTGTCCCTCACCAGTCTAGGAGGGGCCCCACTTTTAGGCCTTTCCTCTTGACTCGTCCCATCACTAACCCCTGGAGACCCTCCTGGCCAACTTTCAGATATTACCATGTGCACAAAGCCCATGCTGACTTCCCCAGGCTTCCCGTTCCCCCTTCCACTGCCCTGCTTTTCCTCTTTGGCACCTCACTGTGGCTATGGTGACTGATTTCAGTGACACACACTCCCAGCCTCCACTAGACCAAGGAAGGCAGAGCAATCAAATCTTTCTTTTATGCAGTCCTGTTCTCAGCACCTCAGTTGGATTCTGGCGCAGGCAGTACCCGTGAGCCCTGTGAGTCCCTGTCTAGTGATGTGCTGGGACAGCAAGTGACAAGCCCTCCGTCCTCCTTCTTACCCAATCAGGGTCAGAGTCTATGGAGATGACCCACTGACAAGGCTGAAGAAACCTCCACCGCCATAATTTTCAGGTAGTCATCTGCTCATTCACAGTGACATGTGTACTTGGTGGCCTGGTCCAGGGAAGAGCAGCGGCATGCTGAACATGGCCCACTGAACCCAGCCCAGCAGCCATGTTAACCCAGACAAATCCATCACTTCCACCGAGATAAACAGCCCTGATCTGAAAAGGTCCTGGTGAATAGCTGACCTCTGCCTGCCTCCAGCTTCCCTGCAGACACAGCCAAAGAGAAGCTCTGCTCCAGCAAGGCTGCTGTCTGTGAGTGACAGGACACCAGGCTGCAATGCCCACTTCCAGAGAGCTGCAGGGCATCTGTCCTCTGGGTCCCCACCTCACCAGACCCAGGGGGCAGCTTTCTCCTCTTCCTTCTCTCAGAGCTCATTGCCTCTTCCCCTTGCTCCTTTCAGCCTCCCTTCTCTCCGTGCTCCTGCCCCCCGTCCCTGTCTTTGATTTCCCTGCATCTGTGTCTCCTTGTCTGTGCTTCTGTCCGCACTCACTGTATGTCCCTTTGCCTGCCTCCTCTACAAACCCTGTTTCTCATCTCTGCCTTCCACCCCCTATCCAGTTCTTTTTCACAACCCCACTCTTTCCATTTTCCTTTCCATTTCACTCCTTCCCCTTCTGTTTTTACCCTGCCACCCCTTGCTTTTGTTTCTCCTCTTGGCCTCTGGCCTTTGAGATCAATGACCCAGGTCCTTTGCCAAGTTTTTGGGAAGCCCTGTACTCCTTCCCTCCCACCTGCAGGTAGCACTCTTTCCATGACTCTCTGGTCAGGGCCAGCCCTGCTAGCTCCTTGCTCTTACTGTAGTGAGTTCAGGAAATACTCTGTCCATCCAGTCAGGACGACCTTGGCCTGAGTCCCTTGTGTTAACTTTTCTGATCGCCCGTGGTCTTTTCATGGGGATGGGGATTTTCCTCTGCTCTCAAGGCTGACTTGTACTTGGTTCTACAATGCCATTGTTCTCCAAGGCTTTCTGCGAACTCCCCAATGGTTTCCTAAGAGTCCATCTGAATGGCACCCTCCCAGGTCCTTCCAGTTGAGCCTGAGCTTTCCCAGGTCCTCCAGGGCACATCTTTCTCATGTGTAAGCCCCAGGTGCCATCTTTTTTCTCTGTTACAGCCAGCATGTCAGGCAACTTTGTAAGGCTTGGCTTATCTGCTTCTGTTCAGTCGGTATTGAATCTGGCTTGCTTTCTGCCTCTTCCTTTTCCAGAACCGTGAATTTCCACAATGCTACAACAGAGAAAGAAAGGCTTCTTAATTGCTCTTTACTTCTGGAGTTCAGGTAGCCTAGAAGTGCCATTAAGTGCTTGTAGGCAGCTGAGCAGGTCTGTCAGGATCCCCAAGATGCGCCTGGGAAGAGTTGCCTGTTTTCTCTCCTCCTCCTGATTCATCATTCTCTATATGATGACCACAGATTGTGTTGTCATTCTCCCCTTCCATCTCTGGAGAAACTTCTCCTGTCCTTTCCTCCACCCTGCCAAGGTGGTAATTTCTTACAAGGAAACTGATGAGCTAAATGGGATTGTATTGATGAAGGTGGAAAGCATGGTATTAGAAACTGGAAAGCATGGCATATAGCAGTTGCCCATGGGACAGCAGGAGATAAGCTCTAAAATCCTTCATGGAAGTCTGAAACCATAGCTAGTTCCAGCCCTCTACACAGTATTTTTCCAGTATACATACACATAAATTTTGTGCCTTTTCCATCTTAGCTAAGCATTGAGGCTGTAACTTTTGCAGTCTGAGGTGCGACTGCAAGACTAGCATAAATCTCGTTGTTCTTCGTAATTTCACAGATGGAAAATTTGTTCTCACCAGTGATCTTCACAATCTCAGTGTACAATTCTTCCTCTTTCCATATTAAAGAAAGGGCCTGTAACTTGAGGGAAGAGCTTTACAGCTACTCTTCAATATATGAACTATTGGCATTATTATTTTTACGCTTTGGTCATTATTATGTATATTGTGAGTTCCTGAAGCACTAACACTGTGGTATCAATTTTCTCTAGTAGTTGAGATAGCAATTGAGTGAGTAATGGGTGGGTAGCATATACAGCATGGATACACCTCACAAAAGGATGATTAGAATGGCGTGCTGGCTAGTTTTATGTCAACTTGACACAAGCCAGAGTCATCTGAAAACAGGGAACCTCAATTGAGAAAATGCATCCATAAGATCCAGCTCTAAGGCTTTTTTCTTTTCTTTTCCTTTTCTTTTCCCTCCTCCTCCTCCTTCTTCCTTCTTTGTGAGACAGGATTTCTCTGTGTAGCCCTGGCCTTCCTGGAACTCACTCTGTAGACCAAGCCAGCCTTGAACTCAGAGATCCACCTGAGGATCTGCCTCCCAAGTGCTGGGATTCAGTGGGGGAAGGCCCAGCCCATTGTGGGTGGTGACATCTCTGGGCTGGTGGTCCTGGGTTCTATAAGAAAGCAGGCTTAGCTAGTCATGAGGAGCAAGCCAGTAAGCAGCATCCCTCCATGACTTCTAGATCAGTTCCTGCTTTTAGGTTCCTGCCCTGACTTCCTTCAGTGATGATCAGTGATGTGGAGGTGTAAGCCAAATAAACCCTATCCTTCCCAAGTTGCTTTTGGTCATGGTGTTTCATCACAGCAATAGTAACCCTAACTAAGACAAATGGAATGGTAAGAGGTTTCATCCTACTACTCAGAATATTGTGCAATTTAAAATTGGTAGATTATTATTTCTAGAATAGTCCATGTATATTTTTGGGCCAAGATTGACCACAGCTAACTAAAGTTATAAAATCCAAGACAGGGGGTAAGAAGGGACACCTCTACACAGTGGCTCAAATGTGCTGTCATAAGCCAACTGTCTAGGAATGGGTGGTGTTTCAAGTTGGCTTACTCTTCGCTGATGTTTTACTGATCTGCACTCAAAACAATTTTACTTCCAGATGACTGTGAGCAGGAGCATGCTTGCTTCATTCCTGGCACTCTCAAGGGCCTGGAGCTTAGCTTTCTAGAGGGCTCTGCATTCCGTGTGAGATGGGGGGATCTTCTGCTCTCTGCAGGGATTTCCTCACAGCACTGTGGCCAGGCATGGTTGACATCTCAGTTGAATGGTGTTCAACACCTGTACACAACAGGCTTAGTGGCGCATAATGGATGTGCTGGGAGTCACAGCAGTCCACAATTTACTCATTGGGTCAGGTCACCTCCAGCACACTGACTGAACCCCCTGCGGCCCTATTTTCCCTGTTGTTAAAATAACAATAAAGAAAGCACATTTGGCAGAATGTTGTGAAAAGCCGGGAAGAAAATGTGGGGAGAGTGCGCATCCCATGCCTATGATGTAAGTGTGCAGTAAGTGTAGCTATTTTATTATTATCTCACAAGGCAGCCCTTGCCCGTCTGAGCTGAAACTGGCCTCCCAATAAATGGAAGAAGGCCTGCTTCTGCAGTGTGGGGCCACATGCAAGTCTCCAATCTCTCTTGTAAAAAACCCTGCAAATGTCTAGAGACAGCTTTCATGTCCCCTCTGCATCTTCCTCAATAGAAGTGTCTTCAGTTTCCTCCCCTATTCCTCATCTTTTCCATGGTTTCCAGACCCTTTGTCATCTAGGTCACTGCCTTTTGTGCACATTTGTCAATGCCTTTCCAAAAATATAGCTGACGGACCTGAAGGTGAGACTTTGAATTTGGTCTCACCTGCCCGGAGGACAATGGGACAGTGACCCTGATCTGGGTCTTGTGGAAATTCGAAGCTCTCATTAGTGTGTGCTGGTGCGTCTCTCTGTTGGATGGTGGCTTAATGGTCTGCAACCAACTAAAAATTTGTCATATGAGCCTGCCGAGCCTGGCCTCATCATACTTGCCAAACTAACTTTTCCATGACTGCAGTATTGGTGAACATGTGTTCAGCTGTGCTCTATTTATTTTGACTAAGAGTTGAGATCTCTTTTTAATTTCAGTGCATGAGTACATCAATACATTTTCATGTTCAAAAAAGATATAAAGGCAGACAATGAGAAGCTACCTCAACATCTTGTTCCCATCTCTCCGGTCTTTCCTCCTCCCACATTGACCGTGACTACAACATCCTTAGTTTCTGATGGATCCTCTGGATTTTCCTTTTACAGGTATAAAAGAATCTCAGTATTAGTCCTTATCTTTCGTTCCCATTTTACATAACTGGTAGCACAGGATACACACCGCTAGGAATTTTGTGGTAGTAAGCAGGATTTCACCAAACAATGCCTGAGGTCCCTTTGAATCTTCATTCTTTTATCTGACACAGTTACATGTTTCCCAGTCTTGTGACATATGTACATATTGTAAGCATATCATCAATGTCTTTATCCAAGTTGTTGGCAGAAATGTTTAGAAAGCTGGGGGTCTCTTACCATGGACATATCCTAGGCTTATATTGTCATGTATCTGCAAACCCACTCTGAGGTGCATAGCATTATTGGCACAACTTATCAGGCTTGTTTTTAGTCCATATCTCTCCTTATTCATAGGATAGAGCACAAATCCATCTAATATCTCATTAAAGAACTAACTTTCCTAGCTGGGTGTGGTAGCACACACCTTTAATTGCAGCACCCAAGAGGCAGAAGCAGGCAGGTCTCTATGAATTCAAGGCTAGTGAGTTCCAGGATATCCAGGGCTACAGAAAGAGACCCCATCTAAACAAGAGGATGAAGAAGAAAGAAAGAGGGAGGGAGAAAGAGAGAGAGGGAAGGAGAAAGGGAGGGAGAGAGAGAGAGAGAGAGAGAGAGAGAGAGAGAGAGAGAGAGAGAGAGAGAGAAGGGAAAAGAAGAGAGGAAAAAGAAATAAGCTACTTGAGGCTGAGGAGATGACTCACTCAGTGAAGTCCTCATCAAGCGTGAGGACCCGAGTTCAATCCTCAGCACCCACATAAAAGCCTGAAACATTGGCATGAATCTGTAATGTCAATACTGGGGAAGCAGAGACAGAAAGACCCATAGCACTCATTAGTCAGACAGTCAAACCAAATCAACAAGCCCTGGGTTATGTGAGAGAATCAATCCCAAAGATAAGGTGGAGAATGGGCGAATGGTCGGGACGTTGGGGAACATACCTGGTATCATCCTCTAGTCTTTGCTCGCATGCGTGCGCACGCACACACATGCATACATGAATCTATTCAAACACACACACACATGCACAGAACTATCTTACTAATCTGTCAGTTTAAAACAAGGGTTCCCAATTAGGAAAGTGTTGTTGTTGTTGGTGGTGTTGTTTTTCTCCTAAATGACAGTGCCGCACCGGAGGCATTTTTGGCTGTCAGCTGACAAGGTTTGGAGGAAACTACAGGGGAAGAGGCCAGGGTTTTGTTACATATTTTACAAGGAACAAGACTGCCCACTGCCCCATGTATACACACCAAAGAATCTTCAGTCTCAGTGTCTTTAGTGGCAAGACTGAGAAATCTTGGCTTAGAAAAATTACAAAAGCATTTTGAATTAAAAGATTACTTTAGTGTCACTTGTCCTTGATGAATCCATGTTGGTTCTTTATAATCATCACTTTTCAAAGGTTACATCCACATTCGATTGATTTTTAGCGGAAGAGCATCCTCTAACTGAATCAGGATGTCATAGGTCAGGGAATGTTGCTTCGTGGCAGACAATTTGCCTACTGTGCATGAGGTCTTGGGCTCAATCCCCAACATCGAAGAAATTTAACTGAATGAGTAAGTCAGAACATCATATAGACTCCCCAGTCTTGTGTATATTTCCCCTCTCTTGGGAAACAAATCCCCCGTGGGTATGCTTCTCCACGAGGGTGCCTCATGTCTGCCGTGATAGCTTCAGTTTTGGCTCCTTTCTCACACTGTCCCCAGCTCCAGCCAGGAATGGCATATAATTCATGGAGAGTTAGGAAGTCATGGGGAAATGCCGGTAACAAGGGAGTAGGTGTGGTAAAGTAGGCTCTGGTTCAGACTTTGTAAATGCTTGTTTCCCATTTAACTGACTGTCCCTAATGTTGCATCTCTGGGGCAGGGCTGGGGAAATAGCTCAATTTATAAATGCTTGCATTCGAGGATCTGAATTTGATCCACAGAATGCTCAGAAAGAAGCCAGATGTGGCGGCATATGCTTATAATCCCAGCTCCAGGGAAGCAGAGACAGGCAGATCCCCAAGCCCTGCTGGCCAAGCAGTCTAGCCTAATTATCAAGTTCCAGGCCAAATCAGAGGCCCTGTCTCAAAAAACAAAGTAGTTGGCACCTTAGAAATGACACCACGGGCCGGGCGGTGGTGACACACGCCTTTAATCCCAGCACTCGGGAGGCAGAGCCAGGCAGATCTTTGTGAGTTCGAGGCCAGCCTGGGCTACCAAGTGAGTTCCAGGAAAGGTGCAAAGCTACACAGAGAAACCCTGTCTCGAAAAACCACACACATACACACACACACACACACACACACAATGACACCACGGGTTGACTTGTGGCCTCTGCATGTACCTGTATGTGTAGATGTACCCCTCCCCTAGGGATGTCCCCTCCCCCCACAAAATACCTTGACAAACAACAGAGATGGAGAACTTCCTACACTTAGATGACTAGAAAAAGACTTGAAATATTAAAGAAGGAGCCATTGGTGACCAGCACAGCCCACAGAGCCCTGGCTCCCCAAAGAGGACATGGTGGCCATGCTCCCATCCAAGAATGACTATTGCCATACCCACAGAGCTTCTACACCATCCACGTACTATGAGGGTCTCATACATTAAGGGAGGAATAGAGCATTGACCAAGCTGTTGAAGAGCCTACACAAGGTAGTCTGTAGAGTTAGGGGTAAAAAAGCATGAATTTGGAACAGATCTACATCAAAATCTTACAGATCTGTTGAAACTAATGTAACAAGATCTAATTCTTAATGCATTCAGGAACCTGCTTTTCCTCTGTAAGAACAGAGATAGCAATACCTACCTCCCAGTTTCACAGGCAAAAGGAACAGGTGTCCTCCATGCTTGTGCATGCATTCAGACAATATGGTAGTTACTGAGCACTTACAGTAGTGGTATTAGATGCAGACTCTTATAACCCTAAATATAATCCCAAACACAGCATCATGGATGTAAAAAATGTCATTGATGTGACTGAAAATAATTTGGACAATACTGTACTTGTGGTCATCAAGAGACACAGTTTTGATTCTCCATTCTGTCACTCGCTGTCTGTGCACACAGACTTTTCTTCAGTTTCCTTACATCTCTCTTTGAAAGCTTAACTCAGTGGTTAAGGTTCCCTGCACGTAGTTAATGGCCTGCAGATGCAGCAGTAGTAGAGTGCTTGTCTAGCAGATTTCAAGACCCTGGAGTCCATTCCCAATATTGCTAGAAAACACACACAAGACAAACAGTGTGATAACCAGAGCCCAAAGGTTGAGAGGGGCCAGGCCAAGGAAGAGGGCAATAGTTTGGGATGTGAGAAGCTTTGACCAGCTTTTGAGAAAAGGCATATGAATCAAACTGTTATAGGTCAGCTTTTGGTACCTCTAAGAGGCAGGCTGTCAAGGAAGGCCACATAGAGGAGACCAGCTGGCCTAGAAATGTGCGCCAAGTTTGGTTTTCACTAGAGACACAGAAGCAAGCCACAGAGACTTAGCAAGGCCCCAGGCCCACAGCTGGCTATACCAAGGTCCTAGGGTAGAGTGTGGGGTTCTGGCCCCTCCCTGTTGGACTCTCTTCCGCCACCCTCTTCTAGCCTCCCTATGACAGCTGCGGTGCCCACCCCCAGTCCCTGTTTGGAGCTGTGATTAATACAGGTTTAAAATAATCTTTGTCTTCTCCCTTTGTCCGCCCCCAGTGCAGCCGCTGTTCTCCTCCCATCCCCCACATCTTCACCCTCTGCTGAATTAGCCACACCTCACAAACCAGCCTGGGTGCTACTTTAGCCTGGAGAGAGGCCTCCGCTCACACTCCATTCCACAGAATCCCCTCCACATGCACCCAGATTAGGAGCAGATGACAGAGCTGCCCTTCCAGATCCCTTCTTGGTCTCCAAAACTCCACAGCAATCTCTTCCTAAGAACTTTGGGCACAAGGCAGAGGGAGAGACCACCAGTACATACTGCTCATCGCCCTGCATGGGCACCCCCACTGAATGAAGGAAGTGTTGCCTCACCCCAGGGTGGAGTCATAGTCCATACTTCTTACCTTACTTCAGAGTCTACACCTCAGTTCCTCCTTCCATCCTCTGACCTTTCTCCCCCGCCCCTTCTTTCTTTCTTAAAGAAAAATTGCATTTACTTCTCTGCTAGTAGTCCCAAGCTGAGGGTGTAGGAAATTATATCCCATGAAATAGAAGAAGAAAACTAAAGTTAGGTGGCTTTCACAATATAAGAGCAGAAACTGTGCAGGAGGCCAGATCCAGCAGCCAGCAGCCAGCCTCTTCTGAAGATGTCATCCACTTCTCCCACCCCACAAGGCCTCTGGGTCTCAACTCGTACATCCTGCATCTGCCAAGGCACCATGGCATCCCCCACTTTCTTCCTCTCCTAGGAATAAACTTGATAATTGATAGACAGTTGCCCCTCAGAGCCACAGGACTAAGCAAAGCACAATGCCTTTGTATGGCTCCCGCCTGTGTGTTTATACTCATGGATGGCCGTGCGTGCATGGCTAAGGGAAATCATCATGGGATGGATTAGAGGCTATTAATGATCATCAAGCTATGGGTTGTTAAAAGTTGAAGAGATACGAATGTTTTTTTTTTCCCCTACCCCTTTAGTTTTACAGAGAAAGAAACAGGTAGAGAGAGCAGGGAGCACTCAGGGCCTTCAGGAAGCTGAAGTATAGAGAACAGGGAGCACTCAGAGCCTTCAGGAAGTTAAAGTATAGAGAGCAGGGAGCACTCAGCCATCGGGAAACTGAGGTATAGAGAGCAGGGAGCACTCAGGGCCTTCAGAAAGTTGAAGTATAGAGAGCAGGGAGCACTCAGGGCCTTCAGGAAGTTGAAGTATAGAGAGCAGGGAGCACTCAGAGCCATCAGGAAACTGAGGTATAGAGAGCGGGAGCACTTAGAGCTATCAGCTATAGAATGGTGGGCCAACTTTAAAGGCCCTGCTCTCCACTCTGCCATAGAGGCTGCCCAGGACTCCTGTTGTGCCATCTGAGGTATAAAGGCTGCTGCCATAACCTATCTCTTGCAGTGGCATTGGCGGTGACACATCACAGAGAATAGATCTTCCCGTACACAGCAGCCAGAGGCAGGGGGTTAGGAAAAGATCAAGTGTGGGGAAACAAGCCCTGACTTAGAAACCCGAGAACCCAGATATTTGGTTGAAGTGAGGTCCAGACAGCAGGCAGAGACTTGTGCCCACCTGGTCTGGGACACATGTTCACTTGGCTTCAGGCTGAACTGGGCACCCAAAATTATACAAGCCACCTCTCTGCTCTCTCAGGTGAGAGAGAGCGGAGGAGCTCAGGTTTGTATCAGACAGGCTGATGAATGCTCATTTACTCCTGGATTGCTTGCTTGGGATTTGACAAAAAAAAAAAAAAAAAAAAAAAAAAAAAAAAAAAAAAAAAAAAAGATGGAGATGGGGAAATGTGTCCCTTTGGGTAGAAAGGAGACTGAGTGTGTTTGATGGCCTAGATGGAGTCAGGCTAAATATTTAATGTTCTTGACAGAGACCTGGAGGAGTCTGTCCCTTTCTCTAAACAGTGACACGCCAGACTCCCAGTCTGGGAGATGGGGGAGCTGGCAGCTGAGGCCCTGCGAACTGCTTCCAGCTGCTGCTTGGAGAAAACAGGAGGCCAAGTTGGGGAATGCGACAGGGATACAGGAGGGAAGGGCTGGTGCAGGCTGAGGTTGAGGTGCAGGGGACTGGGACAGAATGAGAGCTTTCTTTATTAAAAAAAAAAATAGCAGTTCATTCTTTACATTTGGAATAAAAACCTGTTGTAATTACCTAGCAGTGGGAAAGCAATTTCCAAGCAGCTTTATTGTTCTGCTCCCCAACCAAATGTGCAGCGGAACATCCACCAGGGACGAGCGAGAGCAAAGGCACACCGCAGTAACTATGATATTTAAATGTTTCCACAGTAGAAATTTCAATAAGGTTTAAATGAACCATAAGTTGATTTCTCTCTGGATTATTCTTTTCCTCCTCTTCCTTTATTGCTTAAGACATTGTGCTCCTAAGCTGTACTCATACGGCCCTAGCAGAGCTGTCCCAGCAGGAAACTTCAAACCATTATTGGTTGCCATTCAGAGTGCCTCCCTCTTAGTCCAGGCCCTAAGGAACATGAGCCCCTGCCACCCACCTGAGACATCTGGGTCACCTAAGGTCTCAGGGCTCCTACCTCGTATCCCAAAAGTAACGTGTAGGTTCACCCTGCATGGCTGCCCATCTCTAAACCCTTGCCTCCTACATGAATTGACAACTTCAAAACAAAAAAGGATCCAGTTCTAAGTCTTTGGCCTTCAGGACCTGTCAAGTCCAGGTAGGGCTGGGAGTGTGGTAGCGAGGTGAGTCTGAAATCAGAATGTGTAGATTTCTCTTCATCATCATCATCATCATCATCAAGAAGAGTAGACCATTCCCTCAATCTATAAATATCCAATAGTAGTACTAAAAGTAGCTAAAAATATTTATAGTGTTTCTATAGCTCCCCATGCACACTCACACACACACACAATTCATTCTCACCACAGTCCTAGTGACTATCACCACAATCCCATTTCCAGATGAGTAAACAAGAAGTAAACAGTGTTCCTTATAGCCTCTGCTTCAGTCCCAGATTCCCTTGTCTTGAGTTCCTGTCCTGACTTCCCTCAGTGATGGAGTGGGGCCCTAAGAGTTCTGGACTGAATTAAACCCTTTACTTCCCAAGCTGCTTTTTGGTCATGGTATTTTATCACAGCAACAGAAACACTAACTAAGACAGGAACCTTGAAGAAATTCGGGGTCTACATACAGGGATAAGAGGCCAGGAGCAGCTCATGACAGTCCCTTGAATTCAACCACTGTCTTCCTCCAGATGCTGCGTGCATCTGGTCACCCAAGCAAGCTCCTCTCTGCAAGGCTGAGATAAGTCCTGTTCAACCGATCACACCATGAGGCTCTTTTCAGCCCTATAGCAGAGGCAGAGGTGGGGAAGAATGAAGAGCCCTGAGCATGGCTTTTCATTTAAAGCTTTGAAAAACAGGCCCTATCTGTGAATGTTTGGCCTGAGAAATGCCTTCATGCTGAGTTTTCTGTTAAAGGCTCTATTTCAGGGGCCATTTAAGTAATCTCTGGAAGCTGAGAGGCAAGAGTATGAATGCATTGATGCAGAACATTTGACCACATGCAGAAACCCAGCCACAAAGCCCCAGGCAGGTCTCCACCAGCAGAGACTTGTGGTGCAGGTATTACTTAGGATTCTCCAGATAAGCAGAACCAAGGACAAGTAGGTAGATAGATGGACAGATGGACAGATAGATGGATGGATGGGTGGGTGGGTGGGTGGGTGGATGGATGGATGGATGGATGGATGGTAGATAGATAGATAGATAGATAGATAGATAGATAGATAGAGATAGATAGATAGATAGATAGATAGATAGACAGACAGACAGACAGATAGATGACAGATTATGAGGAATTTATTCTTGTATTTATAGTGAATGAGAAATCCTACCACCTGAAGTCAGCAAGCTATAGATCTGGGAGAGTTGGTTCATGGTTCCAGTCCTAAATAGCAGGAAGAAAACCTAAGAGCTAATTACCCAGCTAGAGTCCAAAGCCTAGAAAAGACTCATATCTTAGCTTAGAACAGTCAGGTAGGAAGATGTCCTCCTGTCCTGGTTTGTTTCTGCTGCTGTAATAAAAACCATGACCAAAAGCAGTGTGGGGAGGAAAGGGTTTATTTCAGTTTATGCTTTTTAGTCCATCATTGAGAAGCCAGGGCAGGAACTAAAGAGAAGACCATAGAAGACGGCTTACTAGCTTGCTCTCCATGGCTTGCTCAGCCTGCTTTCTTATATATCCCTGGATCACCTGCCTACAGATGACACCATCCACAATAGACTGGGTCCTCCCACATCAATCATTAATCAAGAAAATGTCTCACAGACATATCCACAGACCAATCTAAGGGAGATAATTACTCAGTTAAGGTTCTGTCTTCCAGGAAACACTAGTTTTTGTCAAATTGATAAAAAAAAAAAAAAAAAAAAAAAAAAAAAAAAAAAAAAAAAAAAAACAACTAACCAGCCTACTTTCTAATGGCAGGAGAATCTTTTTTTTAATCTTACTTGGACCTTCAAATGAATGGATAAGGACCATCCACACTGGGGCAGGCCATCTTCTCAGTCTGCTGATTTGGATATTGATCTCATCTAGAAACATCCTAAAAGACAGACTAGAGAAATTTGAGACCAAAGACTTGGGCACCAGTGGCCCAGTCAAGTTGATATAGAAAGTTAACCATCACATTGTTCCTGTCTGGATGCAGCCAGGTCCATAGTCTCTATCCTTTGCCCATCAGCTTCGGTGCTAAGGACTAAGAATGTAGGGAAGGTGCTTATAGCCTCCCGTTAACTCCACTAATGAGGTTGCCCTTTCCTTCAGTTTCCCACATCTGTTGGCTTCAGCAGCCAGCTGTGCCGGTTAAAGACAGTGGGGGTGCTTCTCCCCACTGCTCACCCTGTCCTTTTCCTCCCTGAAGGGAATACAGCAGAGGAGGTGACCATGGACAGGAGAGGACACACTTGAGCTCTCCTAGTCTTTATTCTTGGCTCAGCTCTAGGCCCCCTGGATGAGAGGGGGCTGGGGTAGAAGCAGAGTCTCCCATGTCTCATCTCCCCTCTGCACAGCAGCCACTGAGCTCCTGCTGACTAGAAGCCCATGTCTTATTAGGCTAATAAGGCCATATTGTGGCCGGCAGGAGGGGAGTGCATTCACACTGAGGAATGGGATTCAGCAAAGAGATAGGAAGAGGTTCTGAGTACATGCTTCTCTGCCCATTCTTCTGCAGGTTGGTGTTGGTAACAAGCTAGGGAGATAAGTACAGGCTTGTCTATCTAACAACCTGGGTGACACAGCACTGAGGCTCTGAAAGAGCTAGTTGTCCTAGGCACATGTCTTCCCTTTCTACTAACTGCCTGACCTCGAGTGACGTGCTTCACTTTTCTGTGTCACATCTTGCTCATTTGGAAAAATGAAAATAATAGCACCCATCCACAAAGGGTGATTTGTGTAAGGATTTCATGAGTTAATATGTATGGGATGGGTGACAGAGTGCTTGGCCCCTTGCGGGGATGGGGAATAAATGCTGGCAGTTTTAAGATGCCACTCAGTTTTGTGCTAGTGGAATACTGATAACAAATTGGAAGTTGTAGGCTGGCTTCTCTAGCAGCTAAGGACTGGATGCGTGCTCTGGAATGGATTTCCTCCACCAGGAAGTCATGAACTCTTCCTCTGCATCTGCTACACATAGGAGGCTGGCGTTCAAGTACCGTGAGCTTGCTGGCCTGGGAGCACTATAGAAGGTCCTCCATCATCACACCTGTCTCTAGACATGAATAGCTGAAGCAATGACCGTGGATCCTCAAGGCATAAGATATAAACTATCTGTTCTAGTCTCATACTCCTCCACCCCCACAAACCCTGCACCCACAGTGTCTCCCTTGGGCATCTTTGTTGGTTATAAACAAAGTGAATGAGCCTTCTCCTCCCCTCTTACAGGCAATTCAGTGTGGCCTCTCCAGGCCTCTCCATCCCCAAGGTCCCACATCCTTTCTTGAGTGTTCACACCTTAGCACAGTGTTGAGGAAAATGGTTTGATGGAGTTCCAAGCATTTCGGGATGTAGGAGAACTTAAACTTAAACATACTTCCTCCCAACTTCTTTGTAGATCAGTGATAAACAGACTTAGTATCTGGGCTTAGTGGTACAGGCCTGTAATTGTAGCTACCCAAGAAGCTGAGGCAGGAGGATCTAAAGATCAAGGGCTGCCAAAACAACAGAGTGATCTCAAGACCTGCTTGGGCAATGAAGTGAGAGCTGGCTGGCTCAAAGCTTCAAGTGAGAAGAAGGCAGGAGACCTGTCACAGCAGTAGAGCTGCTACTTCCCACATGCAAAACCCATGTTCAGTCCCATGTATAAAAGAAAGGAGAAAAAAAATCTTCTAAGTGTCTCACATAGTACATGGCACTTATTAGGGGTTCAATATGAGTTGTTGGGTTTTTTGTTGTTGTTGTTGTTTGTTTGTTTGTTTGTTTGTTTTTTAAATCAACCAGCATACCTCTTTCTCTGAAATGAGAGAATCTTGGAGTCACTACTTGGAGGCTAGGATCCTGTCTAAAACATTGTTCCATCCCCCAGAGTATTTAGCACAGTAGTGAGCCCATGGCAGGCACTCTTCTAAATGTGTCTGGATGAATGAGTGAGTGAACAAATGATGGAACTCTAAGACAGGGTCCCAATCAGAGCCATTCATGTTCCACCTAAAGACGGAAAGTTGATCCCTGGAGCCAGACTTAGCAGGAGGAGGAGCAGGGATTCAGCTGCACATCCTGAGGCCCCCTGTCCTGTCCCTCCTACCCTAGACAAGTACCACAGCCCATCTCCCCCTCCCATCTTCTGCCTGCCAGCTTTCTTTTACTTCTCCTTCTCGCCTCCTGCTTCCTCTGTTTTAGGAGAGCCTGGGCAGAAGGCAGAGAGCAAGATCCGAGTCTTTCTCTACTCCCTAGTTGGTCTGAAAATAGTAACTAATTCAAAAATTGCTCTTCTTTAGCCTCAGAATAGGTGTCGTGAGTGTTTAGAAGTGAATTGAGCCTGTGTGGTTTTATTTTGCTTGGGCTAGGATTTAAAATCCACTCACAATTACTGACTTCTAAGCAGCTGGAAGAAGAGATGTCAGTCGAGGTGGGGGATTTTATGAGATGTAAAATTCTCCCCTGAAGAGGGCCTAGGAAGTGAATGAGCCACACACACACACACACACAGGCTAGGTCCAGAGCAGCCATCTAGCAACAATGAATATTTCATAAGCACTCAGGAAATCTGTCTGGTTTGGTTGCTTTGGGCTGCTGCCCACCCAAGCCCATGGATTTGTCCTGTGTCATTTGCCAGCAGCATTTGGAATTGAGGATGCACAATATTGAAAGGGTTTGTTTTGCAGGTGAAGTTGACAGGTAAAGGGCCTTGCCCAGAGGTAATGCTAAGTTGGAGAGGAAGTCGAGAAGCCTGGTTCACTCCAAAATGTTAGCTTAATGCTCTTATCCCCTGGACCATAAGCTTGGCCCAAGGAGGAAGCAAGCATTTGCCAGCTTCTGGACTAGTTTAATAGTGTCTTTCCTAAAACTGCGTGGCTCACCTTCCCACTGTCTCTGGTACCTGTATCCCAAACTTAGAAGCCCAATAGCAGACAAGCTCAGTGGCCCTGCTTTTCCGCTGTCTCCAAGAACATCCATCAGCTGCAATTTCATGTTGAATGGGGCTGTGAGGAACTTCAAGGCCGAGATTATTACATTTTGTACATTACACTTCTGCCAGAGAGCTAAAAATACCCTCCTGGTGGTTGCTAAGTGCAGGCCTAATGGTTTTCCTTAGAGGAAAGAATGGAATTTTAGTTTCTCTGAATCTGGAGGCCCTGTGTCCAGGGAAATGAAGAGAAGGAAATTGCCGGGAAGGTTAGGGTGAATCCCTGGGGGTGGGGGTGGGGGCTAAGGGACAACCCCAGGATTCAGTTCTCCCAGGTGTCAGGAGACATCTTCAGGGAACAATTGTCCTCAGAGGGCCTGGATGCCCAAAGGCACACGGAGGGAGCTGTCTCGGACACCAAGAACATCCCCGGTGAGCAGGCTCCCTCCCCGGAGAGCTGATTCCATTTTGGAAGCTTCTGTTTCACTTGGGTTGAAGAGCAGTTCTCGGGGCAGTAACCACAGCAGGGGGGGGGGGTTTAAGGGAAATAGAACGGCCTAGAGAAACTCTGGAGGGTCCGGGGGAGACTCACCTGCCTTCCTAGAGACACGAAGATCTAGAATTCCTCTTACCCAGTAAATTCAACACAGACTTTCTAAGCAGATAGCCACCCCCACACTGCCTGCTTCCTCACAGCTGCCCCAGCCTTCTCTCTGACTACAAACAAAAACGTTTGATTTATTATTGAACCAATACATCAGAACTCCTAAATCTGAGTAGGAAGCTCGCTGTCCTCTGAACGGTCCTCCGGGGAGTGCACATGTTCTGGCCATTGCCATCTCCTGGAACAGCTTCACGCCCTTTCTTTGAAAAAAACTGTCTAGTCCTCAGGTCACTGCAGCCCACATTGCCCCTCTGGAACCAGAATGTCTCACTGGGACGTTTGATTCATTTGCTGGAGGCTGTTGCCATGGTTTCATCCTCCTGATTACCTTGGACATCGACATGCATGTGAATTTGCCTTCCCTGGCACAGGGCAACGAGTGGCCCTGAGACTAGCTGAGGATTGGTTAAGTGGCAGGCCACGCCAGCCTGGAGCAAGGTGTGTGAAGCAGTATTGTGGCATCTGCACCAAGGACAGGTCCTGGGGGCCTGTGAGATGTGCTGTGCATCTAACGGCTATCAGTGAAAGCCAGGCTGAGAGTGGAGGGCTCAGAAAAAGAAGGGGTACACATGTCACTGTTTTAGGGTGGCTTTAGTTTGTCTTGTTCGGAGGAGCACTGATGGGCAGCTCACCTTGCTCAGGTCATGCTCCCAGATGCAAAGTTCATCCCAAACTGCTGGGATGTACAAGCATGTAAAAGCATGTACAAGGAAGTAGAAAACAAATCTTAGATATCACCCTTCCCTCATGATACTTGGCTCCAAAGAGTTCCTAAGAAATCAACTCTGTCCCCCTGAGGTGGAGAGCTGGCCTCTCAGTGGCCCATGGACATTTCAAAGGATGGACACCAGGCTCCACAGGTAATTTTCAAAACACAGAATACTCTCAGTGTCTCAGGCTAGGTTACCAGGCAATCCCAAGGCAGTTATTTGGAAAGAATAACACTGGTGTAGTGTGCCTGTTCTACGTGTTTATTAGAACAGCCTCCTAGGCTATATGGCTCCTTCTCATTGGAAGAACCAGGCAAGCAGTGGGAACGATTAATGCAAAACGGTGGATAATCAGAAAGCCCAGTGCTGTCTGGCTGTGGTAGGAAATGCAGGTATTGTACGTACCTTACAGCATGTTTGCCTTCCTAATTATGTTTTGCCTCTACTGCTATGGAAATGAACTGCCCATCTGGGAGTGCACACCAATTAATGACTGGGTCAGGCTTCTTGGAAGGCTTTGGAGTCTGTGGAGCAATGGGAAAATCTCCTGGGATTTAACATTTTTCTACAGACAGCTTACCCAGTGTGTAACCCATCTAGGTCAGATGGAGAGTTGGCTGCAATCAGATTCATTAGCAGCCCAAGAATTAAACTACCCCCTTCTCCACCCCTGCTGGGTCATTCTCCATTCCCCTCCTGTTTCTGCCAGATATTTCATGAATCTTGAGTACCAGAGGCTGCCAAGCAGGCAGCTTTGCTTCGGTGGCAAGGGGGCTGGCTAATCTATATTCGCATATTAACCATACTTCCTGGTGAATTTCAATAACTTGGAAATGGGCATTTAGCAGCTGGGAAAGAGAAGGCATGTTAAGTGCTCAGAACAAGTCTATAATAAACATCTGCTTGAGAGAGACCCTCTCTTAGCCAGATGCCCTGGGCTTGACTGGGGCCCTGGGTTGGGGCTGCAGCAGCATAGTAAAATGCACGTATCCTGTTTCCCCATGCCCGGTGAGCAGCCCCGGTGTCCCTGTGGACTGTCTCAGGCCAAAACAAGCACTCTCTTATTCATAAATTCATGAATTTCTAAGGCAGACCTCCTCCTGCCTGCCACCCCACATGAAGCCACTGGCTTAAGGCTTTCTTCTCTAGAAGCCCTCAGCCTGAGATTGCTGCCCCCTGTCACACTGTGAGTATCTCATACCACGTGTCCCACCACTGTGGGCCTTGTGTATGTACTGCTAAGCAGGAGCTGTGAGGTTGGCATTGCCACATCTGACCTTGCTAAGTCTTTGTCTGCTCAGAACCCAGTCTCTTCTTGTTTGAGGCAGAGTACCCCTCCACCACACACACACACACACACACACACACACACACACACACACACACACACACACACTGTGCACACCTGGGAGAGAGCAGAGATCACAAAGCACAGTCCTGAACACCCCACAAGGAGGCCTGGGTCAGACCTTTCCACTATTCCTTACCTGAAACTGTATAGGGGATAGCAGAGGTATTAGCCAGGTCCTAGTAGGCAAACCGTTCTCCTGACTGACTCCAGGACACCCAAGCACACCAAGAAAGCAGAGGCAAACACAGACCCAGACTGCAAAACCCAGAGTGGTGAAGAGAGAGTATCAGAGTGAGAGCAGAACCTGCCTGGTCTGTCCCCGCCCCAGGGTGGGTGAGCCTCCAGGATGCATGGTGGATGTATAGATGAGAGGCTTCAGAGTATTACCCCTCCTCCTCAGTCTCTAGGGGTGTCTCCCTTCCAGAACTGGTAATGTTCTCTAGGGGGGCACAGGGATGGACAGCTGGCATTAGGAGCCTGAAGCAGAGCTAATAACAGTTGTCTCTTCTGTGGTCCCTCTTTTAAGAATCCAGACTGTAAGTTCTCTGGGTTGATTGTCTGACACCAACACTTCTTGTTTCTCATGATCTTTGCATTAGCTCACTCTAAGATTTTTAATGCCCTGTCTCCTCTCACTCCCCAAAACAAACATCAGTACCCCGTGGCTGCCTAGCTTTTCTACCCCTGCAGTTTCTGGCCATGATGTCATGAAGTCTTCCACACCCAGCATGTTTCCACAGTCGGTGTAGATGTGAGATGTAAAATGTGAATGGTAAGGTTTGCAAATCAAATACACTGAGAAAACATGGCATTTAACAAAAGTAAACAGGTTTCTACAGTGTAGGACTTCCATGTCTTTAATATGCTAATCTGGGCTCCTAGAAGAGGAAATGACAAATTTACTTAACCTCAAGCCCTTTTCCTGACACCTCTCACAGGACTGGGGCTCTGCGGAGCACTCACAGGAAATGTACAGCCTTCCTTTCTTGTTTTCTGCGGGGCCCTGGCTCCCTTCTCTGTAAAGTGGGAATGATAAGGCCAAGTTAATGTGTGATGTTTAGAGTGTGCTAGCACTCCGGTGAGTTCCAAATACAAGGCTTGGTTATTCATTTATTTATTTATTGGCTGTTTTCCTGAAGTTGTTCTCTGGTCAGTCCTGGTCACCGCCCAGGCCTCTTCTCAGCCTCTGTTTAACTGCCCTCACCCATACCTTTCCCCTAGCCGTGGCTCCTCCTTTGCTCCATGTTATAATTTTCATTTGAGCCAGCAGGCATTCCTTGGTTACTTTTCTTCTTTAATTGAAAATCATATCCTACTCCAGAACTTCATCTGCCATGGTAATAAAGGCAGTTGACCTGTCACAAAATCCATGCTGTCTTTTGTCAACAATATGTTAGATGTATTACAGTCCTCAAACTCGGGGTGTCCGTAACTGGACTTCCAGCTCTGTCCCCTTAGTCAATTCTGTCCTCGATGTCTTCTTCTCCATCACTGGAACTCAGTTCCTCTGCCTCTTGACCGGTCCTACCAGTTGTCTTCCCAGGCTCTGAACTCAGTGTCTTCATCTGCATTTCCCTGCCACTTCCATGGTTTTCTCCTCAGTATTCCTTCGTTGTCTTGACCATCATCATCACTTCTTAGTCGGCATTCCCGCTCCCTGCTCCTCCTAACCTGTTCTCTCCTCTGCGTCCAGGAACCATCTCTGAAAAGATAATGCTCTCATCTCAATTCCAATTGCCCCCTACTACCTACAGAACAAAGTTGTGACTTGAGTCTGTCCTTGCTGCAGTCTTAGCTCTCTTTCTTATCTCGGCTCTCATCACTTCTCTTCACAAGCCCTTCACTCTGCTCATCGAATTTCACAACATTCCCCACATTTGCGCTACAATTCCCTCACGATTGCAATTGCTTGCTGTCTTAGTGGAGTCACAAAATTGCTCCAGCTGAGAGCTGCCTGTTCCTCTCTCTTCTTGCTTCCCACTGCACATGTGGATAAATATGTCTCTGTGACATCTCCTCTACTGGAGCTCAGAATCCTTCAGGACTGGATCCATGGCTGACTAATCGCTGCTTCCATCTACATTTTTCACAGGAGAGTAGCTCAGTAGATGTTCACTAAATGATGAATAAATGTATGAATTGATGATTGGATGGATGAATGGGTGATTGGATGGAAGCCACCTCTTTACTCTTGTGTCTTTTTTTTTCATTCACTAAGAATCCCATTCACTGACCTAGACAAGAGACCCTGAACATCATGCTCATTGGCATATGTGCTTACTATGTTTCATCTTGCTCTCAGTGGCCGCTGTCTGACCCAGATCAAAGCTCTCTGATAAAGCATCATAGCTAATGGTTTTTCGGGCTGTGTCCCTATCTGAGTCCTGATGGTCATGTCTTCAGAATGGTACTGCATCAACTGACTCTCTCGTTGAAGCCATAAGCCATCATTATTCCCAGTAATTCCCTTCAGTGCCAAAGTCTTTGGAGTCTGACCTTGAACTCGGGCTTATTTCATTTCTAGGGCAGGCTGACTCTCATGCCCAGCATCAATGGAAGCCAGTCTAGCAGCTCAGTGTTTCCATGCCCAGAGACCCTTCATTTGGATTCCTCGTCTGCACATTTTCAGTGAAGACCTGTGATCTGCTGGGAAACTGTAGTTGTTTATTTGTAAAGAGTAGGTTAGTGTCAGGAGTTTGGGGCATGAAATAATACAAGTGACTTCGGGCTCTTACCTGCTGAGGTTTGAAATGTCCACAACTACTGAGATCTAAGTAAATAAGACCCTTGTGGTTGAGAGAACAGACTCTGGAAAACAGCTTCCTCATTCAAGTACCAGAATAGCCAGAGGATACTCAGACCAGAAAAGCCACCCAGGTATTTCAAACAGAGGAAACTGAACGCAGGGGTTGTTCCTCTGCCCAATGGAAGCCTTAAAAGGCCACAAGAAAACACTGAAGTCACCCCAAGGAAACAAATTCAGGAAGTAGTCACCATCTCTAAGACTGAAAAGAAAAAAAAGTAAGTATAGCCAGAGTTCAGGAGACTGATGTTCCAATTTGGGGGTGAAGGACTACTGCTGGTACCCCAGGGGCCAGTTCTGGAATGACGCAATAGAAGCCAATCATCAAGAAAATTCAGAATCTCATCTTGACATAGGAATAGAAAAAGGCCAGAGCTAGAACAAACAGTAGATGGCCACCACAAAGACTGGCTACCTCTGAGTAAGATGTTTATTTCCTCCATCAGTCATCTCATCTTTAAAATGGGAAAAGCATGTACCTGCTTTATAGACTTCATTTGCTGATGCATAGAAAACACTTAGAAGAATTTCCAGTACACAACAACAGCCCAGTAACTTGCTCTATTATTATTCTGTTAACATCTACCAGAATTACTCTCTTTACTTTTCATCTCACTCTGCCAGACAAAAATATGTAATCTAGGCATGGGAGCACATGTGCTTAGATGAGATGTTACACATGAACCTGCCTGGTCCAGGTCTGAATGTGGTGGGTATTCTCCATGTTGGTTTTACTCCTCTCTTCCTCTCTTTCTCCTTCTCTCTCTCCCTTCTCTCCTCCCTCCTTCCCTTCCTTCCTCACTCCCTCCCTCCCACCTTTCTTCCCCACCTCTCTTAGACTGAATACAGCTACTTGGAGCCCAGATCTCTGAACCCCTGGGATGTCTCTGACAGCTTGCCCGGTGCTGTGTGTGAGCAGGGTCTCACCAGGCCCCCTAAAGATTACACACAGGAGTGGGAGGGAACCAGGAGAAGGACAAGATAAGGGTCAGCACAGTCTGAATTCTCATCCCAGCCCTGCTTGCTGACCCCCTCCTTGTTGACCTGCTCATCATATATTTCCATTCTGCAAATAGGAACTAGAGACATCCTGGGAGAATATGTGAGCTAGTCTATATACTGTGGTCATTAATCCAACTGTCCCACCACTCTTGGGGTGATGGGTTTGAAATAGAGTTAGTGACACTGGCAAAAAAATGTGGGTTGTGGACAGATGTGGAGTGCAGCTCCAAAGGAGCCTCTCTCTCAGGTTTGAATGGCATGGAAGCCTGGGAGTTCTTCTGCCTGTTAGAAGCAACCCAGATATTCTGTGTGTGTATCTCTTTCTGTGTCTCATGAGCTAACCTGAAAAGTTCTGAAGTCTAGGAAGTACACTGTTACATTTTTATGTATTTATTATTGATGATGTGTAGGATTGTGAATGTAGGGGCACATGTGCTACAGTGAGCACGTGGAGGTCAAAGGACAAGTTTGTAGAGTCTGTTCTCTCCTCCAACCTCTTACGTGTGTTCTGGAGATTGACCTTAAGTTGTCACACTTATGCCTAGGCAAGCACTTGCTGGATGAGCTGTCTCCCCAGCCCCGAAGCAGATTTTTTTTTTCCTTTGGAAATGAAAATCCAAGTACAGAAAAGGAAAGGAGATTCTGGCTTTAGTCAGATAATGCTGTTGATGTTCCTGCCGGGTGTGAGCCCAGAGTGGATGGATGGAACATGGAAGTACTTCTTAGAGCTGGGCGGCGGTGGGAGGCATGTGGGGGGGGGGTACAGGTTTTGGAGGCAAGACTTCCAAGTTCAAAGCCATTTTTGATGCCTATGTCTCTGGGAGGAAACACTTACATTCCTCGGCCTCGGTCTTTTCCACTATAGAATGGGGATGATGCTTCACAGAGCTGTTGTGGAATTCAAAGAAAATATATGCACAGAACACTTTAGCAGTGTTTGGCAAATAGTAAGTGCTTAATAAATGGGAGCTATTATAGTCAGCTGCTTAAAATAATAATAGCAACCACTTATGGAGTGCTGAGTGTGCCAGGCACTCCGCTAAGTGCTTCGCCGGCTTTATTTCATTGAAATCAGAGAACTCAGTGAGGCAGATGTGAGGATTATCCCCTGCTTGACAGATGAGGCAGTGGCTTTAAGCAGCTTCTTCAAGGTCAGTCAGCCAGTTTGTGTGTGGGGTAGCCACAGCTGGAACTGGGGGGGGGGTCTATCTGATGTCAAAGGCCATGCTGCCTGCTCAGACACCCTGGCTTATACAGAGCTAGGATTTCCACTGTGCTCGGAAGAGCTTCCGCCAATGAACCTGGAAGCTTCCTATTCACCTCTCTCAGGGCACCTGCCATACTTCCTCTAACAATTCCTTCTAGGTGTTTTTTAAGCTTTTCTTCTTAGACCTGCAGATCACCTTCAGAAAGAGACTATGTCTTATGAACAAGCACAGCTCCCTCACCTTCACTGTTTGGGTGAAAGTGATGCTCCAGAAATACCCTAAGGCTGTTTGCCTTCCAACCTCACAGCCTCACTCCAGTAGGACCCAGGATTGCGTTGCTCTGTAATATTCAGGAAATATGTCAAACACATTGATCTCAGGAATCCAAGAAAGTCTTCTGTCTTCAGTAGATCCTAATTAGATATATTCTTCTGCTTTGATTGACAAATATATATTGAGTCTTTGTCTGGTGCCAGGATCAGGACCAAGCTACTACCATGCCTTAACACAATGGATTTCCTTAGGGTTTACAGCTCAGTGGCAGAACCATCAAAAACAGCCTGTTATCAGCCAAGGGCCCACTATGATCCAGATATTGCTCTGGGAATATCTTGTAGTAACTCATCCACAACTATGATGTTAGCCTTTCCTACATATTAAAAAAAAAAATGGAGGCACAGAAAGGTTAGGCAACTCAGTCAATATACTAAGTGTCAGGGCAGGACATAAAAGTAGTATATTTTAGCTCCTACACATAGGATTCTTTCTACAGTATATATTTTA
This sequence comes from Peromyscus leucopus, assembly GCF_004664715.2. NCBI lineage: Eukaryota > Metazoa > Chordata > Mammalia > Rodentia > Cricetidae > Peromyscus > Peromyscus leucopus. Next base: position 79,854,710 of record NC_051068.1, read on the forward strand.
AAGCGTCCAGTGCTTTCTAGAAGGCTTCGTTGGGAGACCACATCTTATAATCTTTGTTTGTTTGTTTTTTCGAGACAGTGCTTCTCTGTGTAGCTTTGGTGCCTGTCCTGGATCTTGCTCTGTAGACTAGGCTGGCCTCGAACTCACAGAGATCTGCCTGGCTCTGCCTCCCAAGTGCTGGGATTAAAGGCATGCACAACCACAAGGGGTATCTTATAATCTAATGTTACAGCATGCTGACTGGTTATAGAGTACCTCTCTGGAAATAACCATTAGATTCTATTCAAGAATCAAATAAGAAAACCACTATTGATACATTAGAGTCATGTCATTGTTTTGACACCATTGCTTGTCTGCTCATCTATTGGGGGGGAGGCGTGCATGCACATGCATGCATGCATGCATGCGTATGTGCGCATGAACACACAAAATAAAATAGTGTCTGTTCAGTTCTTCTGGGAACCTAAAACTGCATTAAAAATTAAGGTGCCATAAGAACATTCATGCTAAATACTAAAATTGTTTAAGATTTTATTTTAAAAATAGCGTGCACTCACAAAATGAAGACTTTTCACCAGCAAATATATATAAACAAGTGTATTTAAGGAAACAATGCAAAGTAGCCTAAGTTGTTTTTAACAATAGCAACATAATTGGGTTGGGTTCAAACGCTGGAATCTCTACTATGATTTCTCTTTTGTATGGATCATTTTATGTCCTTTTATTAAAGAATAGAATATGTAATAGCACCCAAAATTCCCAACACCCCATCACTTATTACTAGTATATACCTGCAGCATTGTGGAACACATTCCTTTCAAGATCTCTTGGAGTGTGGTGGCATATGTCTTTAATTCCTGGGTTTAAAAGGCTGACCTAGTAGGAGGATCATGAGTCTGAGGCCAGCCTGGGACATGAGTGTGACCTGTATCTAAAAAAGAGAGTTGGGGATGGGGGAAGAGGAAGAGATTAAAATAGAAGAGTAAATGGGAAACAAGAGAATGGGTGATGAACTGAGAAAGTATATATGTATTAAAATCTCTTCATGAAATCTATTCTTTTGTACAATTAATATACACTAATAAAAGAATAACAAAACTGAGTCCCACTACCTCACTGCATAGCCCTCACCTCTTTAGTCACCATTTGACTATAACCAAAGCAGGCTCTCCCCTCTCTTCCTTTCCTATTTTCCTCACAAGTAGAAGTCCCTGCCCACTCTGTAGTACAGTTTGAATAACTGAAAGTAAAGCCTATGGACACTCTTTGAATTGTTGAATAAGAAAGTTGTTGTGTGATTGGATAAGGTATATGAAAGGCAGTGGCAGAAACTGGTGCGCTATGGGCTCTCAATGACACTAATAGGGAACTGGAGGATATACAGGCTTAAATCTCCCACCTCCACCTGGTGTTGGAGACTCAGAGTTCAGCACCATGGCCAGGGACACTTTCTGACCAAGATGTTTGCCTGCTGAATCTCTGCAGGTACCTGTCCATCCCTATTCCAAGGTCACCAGCACCCCAAACTGCTTTACATTTCTGGTGTCTTTCTCTCCCCTGCATTTATCTCCACCCACGACCTCCCCTCTACCCCCTATCAACATTTACCTATTACTAGGAAGGGAGGAAATACTTTGAAAGTTATTCACACTAACCAAGGTTATGATAGAAAGTTTTGTGATTTCCCCACTCTAGAACTCCCCTCCTGAGAAGTACTAGAGGCTAGCCCACAAAGAATACCCTCTGGAGCATTGCTCCACCATTCCCAAAGTTGGTTCTCTAAGTCGGATAGATGTACTGTTTCCCAGCTCTTCTCAGTGAGTGTGCAACGTGGGGCTGAGGGGAAAAAAAAGCGTGTGCTGTACTTTTCCCCACCAAATTGTCTTTCTTCATCACCCTGACCCTCACCCAAACCACACTTATGGTAAATCCCATTCCCCTCCTCCATTCTTCCTACCAGTCAGGGCTCCACAGGCATCTCATTACTCAAGGCATCTCTCAAGTCCTCCAGGATTCCATTCCTTCCTCCTTGTCTCACCCTTCATCCCAGTTATCAAATCCAGCCAGCTACCGCCTCCATCTCTCTCAAATTTGTTCCCCATCCATCCCACTGCTTCTTTGGGAATAACTGTCATCACTCTTCCTCTGAATTATTTTTGTTGTCTTTCAAGACAGCCTCCCCACTTCCTGCCTCATTCACTCACTACTCCAACCTCTGTTACCCTATTTAAATCCTTTAAATGTCTCCTCATTGCATGCAGGATCAAGTTCAAACTCTATTGTGACCTCTCTGAGTCCACTGAGACCTGCTTCCCCAACCTCCTTGACACATTCTTGCCCTTAACAATCCTTCTGCAGCAAGCGAATGACTACTTCCAAAAGCATGGTGCTGTTGTGTGCCTCTGTCTTTGCATAAGATGTCACTGTTTCCGGGATGTGTTCCCACATGCTCTCCCAGGATACCTGAGACCCATTCGTCCTCTAAGACTCAGAACAAGAGTCTTCTCTTTGGCACAGCCTCAGTTCCCCTAGCTTCCTCTATAGCCCCACCTTAATGACTGGTTTAAATTCTCCTCCATTTAGACCATGACTCCATTTTCTTGTTCTTTATCTTTCAAACAAATTGGGTTAGTAATTGTCCGACATACAATTAATGCAAAAAAAGAGAAATACCTGATGGAAGAATGAACTTCTAATTAGGAAGTCTTAGTGGTCTTGAATATCTCACGTCTTTCCTGAGATTTAATACCATTGGCTATAAAATGAAGATAATGATGTCTGCATTGCAGAGTAGGATGTGGGTTTTATGGAACAAAATATATAAAGCCCCTAGCTTGCCCAGTCCATTGTAGTAACACAATCAACGTGTTTTCCTTGCCTTCCCATTTCCTTTTCTCTGCTATAATTAGTCTCATTCCCAGTCTAATCAAAATGGGCAACAATGTCTTCCTCACATCTCGGCCTCCTCATCTCCCAAGGTCAGCCAGCCCCTGCTCTGTTTATTGGAGGTTAACTGAGGTCTGACTCTATACTGGACACTCTTCCAAGTGTTGTAATAGCTTTCACAAAAGCCTGTGAGGATCCACTGGTCCTGTCTCAGCTTTGGAGCTGAGACCTGAGAAGACAATGATCAAGGTCATATGGCTCCAAAGTAGAATAAGGACTAAACTCAGGACATGGAACTTTAGAGTTCACGTTGGACTGCTGTGCAGGTCTTTTCAGCATGGATTAGGGCCACCATAAGAGCATGTCACTCCAGAGCCACAGAGGAGCCTATTTCTCTGCTTCAGAGACTTGACGAAACATTTACAGATACACCATGTTAGAATTTAGAGTAAACTCCAGTGGCCCTATTGCTCAGAGGTTTTTCATTGTAAAACCTTTCACTGCTCATTGATAAATCTTGTTAGAGAGTGGAGGGTCTCCAGATTCCTCAAGGATGTGGGCAATGTCAGTCAGCCAGGGTCCATTCATCTGGATGTTGTAAAGTTGTATTAGAACATGGCTATGTCAGCTCACATATGCAATTGTGTGTGGCACCCTTTGTACTAAGTAGTTGTGACAGAGACCCTGAAACCTGCAAGCCTCAGGTATCCCTGTCAGGTCCTTTATAGAGAAAGTTTGCTCATGCTTCAGTACGTTCCGCCAGCACCCCATTGTCAAAGCAGACTGGGCAAACCTAGTGATGTCAACTATCTGGACAGAGTGTCCAATCAGCCCAGGGCACTAGCGCCGACAAAAGCCCCGAGGCTTAAGGACATGCTCCCACTTCTCAGCCTGCTACCAAGCTCTGTAGGGGATCTTTGGGCTGGACTTCTTCTCCTGGTTTAGGGGTCTCTGGCAGACTCACACCACAGGGGCCCCAGTGAAGTGTCAGGGCAGCGCAGTCAAGACAGATTCCCTGAGTCCACGGAGGCTCTTGGAGACTGCCCACTGATGAATGGCAGGAGGAAGAATTTCTCACTTGCTGTCTAATCTGCACTTGGGAAATAAATTGCTCTTGTCACTGGTGTCTGCCCTGGCCCTGCAGGGCCCTCTTCCCCGCTGAGTCTGCCCTGCACCCCATGCCTGCTCCACCAGCCTGGAAATGCTGCCTCAGGATGCAGAGGAGAGGGTGAGGGGGTGCAGAGGACCAGGGAGTCTGTCTACTCCAAGAGGGTCCCCTCCCACCTCTGGCTCCCCTCTGCGAACAGAGAGCAGGCCCTGCAGTGGTCCTGAGGCAAGTCTGTGACCCTCACTTTCTTATGTGCAAGATGAGGCTTGGAAAGTAATCTGCGACTCTCTGGAAAGAGTACTCCCCCAGCTTCCAGAGCTGGGAATGGAGATGGAAAGGGAAAAGATTAGTAAAGCCAACATCTCACCAAATGCCACCGTGTCCTACATGTGTCCCTGTCCTGGAGCCGTTTCAGCAGTCAAGTTGCAGACACAGGGCACTCATCCTATGACCTCTGACATCTACCTCATACCTCCCACTCACACCACTTCCTATCTCTGGCCTTCTCAAAGGAATGTCCACTATCTCAGAGCTGGTAGGCTTGTCCCATGCCACCCTGGGCAAGTGACAAGTTCTAGGACGGCTCTGTCAGACAGTCCCCACTTAAAAGAGGACTTTCTTGCTAGGAGCTAAACCTTCCCAGTGACATCCCTTTCATCATGCAGGGATGGACACTGGCTGAGATGGGCTCACAGCTTTCTCTCTGGATTGAAGGGTTTGTCTCGGATCACAGCCAACACCTAGTCAATCCCAGGGGCCTTAATGGAAGAGGTGGTGTTTTAGTAGCTACCTGAATGACAGGGGAGAGCCTTTTGTTGCTGCCAAGGACAGATCAGGGGTCACCTTCCTGCTGAGGCAGACATCCCTGAAAGCTCATCTTGGGAACTAAACTGGATCTGTCACTGCAATTTCACAGCAGCCACTCAGGAGCAGAGAGAGCTAAGGGAACTCAAGCAGGCCGCATGCATTAGCAGGGGCATTTATAAGTCTGGATCCAAGGGGAGAAGTTGGGCACTGCGGCCCCTTCTCCAAGACTTTGTGAGATTGATTTTGGTGTTTCTGTCCCAGGTAGAGCTGTCTGCCCATGGCCCAGTTTTCATTGGCCACCTAACAAGTATTAAATCAGGCATCAATGCAGTTAGAAGCAGGTCAGGCTGACTTGGGGACAAATCCCAGTTTTTATTCATTGTGTGGCCCTGTTAATGTTGATTTGTTATGTGGCCTCATTCTCTCCGAGCATCTGTTTATCTGTTAAATAGAGCCATTAACTAGTTGGTAAGAATTTCTTGTGGCTTAAATGAGACAAGTACAATTATCCTTTAGAATGCTAGTCCTAAATAGATGCTCAATAAATTCATTTTTATGAGACTAAGATCTCATATAGCCCAGGCTGGCCTCCAACTCACTATGTAGTCAAGGATGATCCTTATTTTCTGATCTTTCTGATTCTACCTTCCAAGTGCTGGGAGTATAGACACATGGTACCATGCACAGTTTAGATGATGCTGGGGATTGAACCTAGGGTTTCTTGCAGGCTAGATAAATATTCTACCAAATGAGTTTCAGCAGCAGCATACCACCAAATATCTTTAAGTATCCATCATATCCCAGGCACTGCTCTGATAACCGTTGCTTGAGACAGTAGACCTTGTATCACCTCAGATACAGTCATGTGAGAACACTATGATGAGGTTCTCTCTTCAAGGTTGCCTCTTTTTGTCCTGGGGAGTGCAGATTCTCCTTCTCAAAGGTGCTGGAGTATGGCTAGGCAACTAGCATTCCTTGTGCCCCAGCCTCATCAGTTCCCAACTCTCATCTCAGCAAGTGGTGCCTACCTTTAGGCACCGCTGTATGACAGCATGCAACACAGTGAATGGGAGTAGGGTGCCTATTAATTACCACATGGCACGGGCTTGGTAACCCCTCACTTGTTTTCACAGGCTTGGCACTCACAGGCATAAGTGTATCTTGGGTAAAGAGCTCTTGGCTCTCACTTTTTACCATTGAGATTATGGCATGCAGCAGGGTCTTCCCCGCTAGATCCTGTGATTTCTGCACACTAGAGCTTCTGCTTAGCACCAGGGAGCCTCACAGGGTGGCCACAGCTGAAAGAAGGAAGACATGGCCAAGTATGTCCCTGACACTGCTGCCCTGACCACCTGGGCTATGGAGTCTCCACAGTTCTTACCTGGCCTTGGGGAGCAGGGAGTAAATCCCCAGCTGACAGAGCCCTCTGCAGTTATTCCATCCACCCCTCTCCTTCCTGTCATGACCAGGCCCAACCCTCCCCAGATGATTAAGACCCCTCTTCTTCCTAAATGAGGATGTTACCAGGCTTTGCTGACCCAAAGAGCTTCTTACAGGCAACCAGTACAGGGCCTCAGGAGAAGAACTTGAGAAGGGTCAGAACATGGGACCCAACCAGAGTGTCCTTGAAGCATAAGCCTAGAGCATGGCATCATTCATCATAGAGCATAGCATTTTTCCATCATAGAGCATAGCATCATCCCATCATATATCATAGCATCATTCCATCATAGAGCATAGCATCATTCCATCACAGAGCATAGCATCATTTCATCATATATCATAGCATCATTCCATCATAGAGCATAGCATCATCAACATCTCTGTGACTAATCCCAGTCAGCTAGTTGCTCACTCCGCCCTTGATTTAAGGTGTCTTTCTTGGCACAGTGGACTGGCAGTGTGAACAATCCTCCCACAACATATATGGAATTTTTGATGTGGTGTGGCTTTTTGAGTTTTTGTTTGCTTTGGTTTTGCCTTGAACTCCTGAGCTCCAGCAATCTTCTTACTTTGGCTTCCTGAAAAACTCCTGGGACTACAGGCATATAACCACTGTCAGTCATGAATATAGACTATTGAACTACTCAAGATTATTTTTGTCTTTGTATAAATGCCCCTTGGGAAATGATGGACTGACCTAGAAAACTGGCAGGGGAGACTTTGGGTATAGCTCTGTTGTAGAGCACATGCTTAACAGTGAGGGGCCCTGTTCAATCCTCAGCATTCAAAATGAAGAAAAAGGGAGAGAAAAGGGAGGTGTGATGGATAGATGGAATCAACAGGTATTCCAGTGGTGGGATTGATGGACTGTAGGGATGTTCCACAGCGAACCTTGGAACAAGAAAGATGGAGTGAAGGGGCCTGTGTGTAACAGCTCATTCACTCGGGCAGCTGTGTGTGTGAAGGTTCCTTTTACTGAAATGCAGAACATTGTCATCAATAGCCTTGGGCATGGCATCTATCAAGCATTCCTTTCCTCATCTCCAGAATGGGGCCACTGAAAACTCTCATTGGATTATCGTTAACAATCCAAAAACTTTTTTTAATAACCAAAGTAAAAACACCTAGCTCACAGTAACATCTGAAGGAATGCTCATCAGCATGAGTTGAACCCTGCCAAAGGTTCAGTGTCACCCATTCACACTTAGTCACCTGATCTGGGGGCCCATGCCCATGGAACTTGTGTCCTTGTGGACAGATCACCATTAAGGAATGGAAATTGTGTGCTGCAGGAGTTCCTCTGTGCCCAGTACAAGTCATATGAGAAGGCAGAGGTTTGCAGAGGCAGAGATACGGTCAGCCAAAGAAGGTAGCTGGGGTGGCTTTCCAGAGAAGGGGGTATGCCTCTGAGTATTCTGTTACCCTCAGTAAGAACAGTGGAGAGAAGGCAGCTGGTGTTCTCTGGAGTTCCAGGCAAGCTGCTGTCAGAAGCTTTGCTGAGAGGCAACAGTTCCCACACTGTTTAGGGGCTTGCCAGTACCTCTCCTGCCCAACAGTGGTGAGAATTTGTTTTCCCCCTGCTGTACTGCTGTTGAAGGAACTCCTGGGGCTTGTCCCAGAGATATCCCCTCTGTCCGTTCATAGGACTCCTCTCCTGTCCCCACCTAAGTCGGTAAACCAGAACCCATGTGTCCAGTGAGCAGGTGCAGACTTGTCAGGTCTCCATTCATCCTGACTGCCCACTACAAACGCATGCCAAGGGCTGTGCCCACAGACTGCCTCCCCCCACCCCCCCGCTACCTCAGGGATCCTAGAGGCTAGAGCATCTGTAGAATGGGTTGGCAGTTGTAGACACTATTAGAGTCATGTGTGATTTTCCAAAAGTAACGGATGTGAAAAGTGGTTTGTAAACTGTAAGCCATTATACAGATGTTCATTCGTCATTTGAAAATGAGTCAAGTAGGTGCCAGCGCTGACTCTGGAACAAAGTGGAAAGAGAGAAAGTGAAAGGGGGACCAGTGGCCACAAAACACCTCCAGGGACTGTGGACTGCACAGAAAGACAGTGTGTCACTGTTCATGAATAAACATGAGATGCCCTTGACTCCCAACAGCCTTGATTGTTCTCTGGTTAACAAGGTAGCTAGCAGCTGCTGGTTTCTGCAGTCTGGGGGGGCCCTCCCCTCTCTTCCTGCTCCTCTCAGCTGCTTGCCCAGGGTGTAAGGCTCAGGATACTGCCGGGGTGGGACACCAGGCAGCCCCTGGCTCCTTCCTCTTCCTTTGGCATCCAGCAGTGCAGTCACTGGAGGCATGGAGCCAGTGCCGGAAGCTGAGACTGGCTGAGTGCTGAGGAGCTTCGCGATTGGCAGCCTGCTTCCTGGAGCAGACCCCAGGCTGGGCAGAGGCTTCGTATTCACCATGTGGAGGAGATGAGTGGCTGAGGGGGACAACAGGCAGCAATCCTGGGATTGGAAGGGATGCCAAGATCACCAGGAGACCTCCCGCTGCCATTGAGATTCAGGTTTTACTACAGCTGTGGTACGCTCTGCATTATGATGAGAGCTCTCGTGCCTATTGTCTTGTGGGCTCATCACAGCAGTTCTGTGCCGTCCTAGTTATCAGTGTCAACAAAACCACCAGTCCAAAAGCTGGATGACTTGACCAGGTTCGTGAGAGGTAAAAGGCTGAGGCTTCTCAGAGAACCTTGTGTGCTCCTTGGACTGAAACTTCTAGATGCTGTCCATACCCCATCAGTGCCCCCACAGTATCTTCTGTGGGAGACAGCCTTGTCTGCTATTCACCTTCTTACTGCCCACCCCAAAGCAGTTACAGACTAGGGACATGACCTCCTTGGTTGTGTATCACAGACTTCCAGACAGGGTTCACAGTGGCCCCCCACCTCCAGCTCCACACCATTCCTCTCCACCTGGCTTCTGGTTGAGTTTGGCCTCTGGACAAACCCATCAAGAGTTTAGAGGGAAGCCAGGCATGGTGGCGCATTCCTTTAATCACCTAGCACTCAGGAGGCAGAGGCACGCAGATATCTGTGAGTTTAAAGCCAGCCTGATCTATAAGTAAGTTCCAGGAGATCTAAAACTACATGGAGAGATCCTGTCTCAAGAAAAATAAAAATAAAATAGAACTTGGAGGAAAGGGAATAGAATGAGGCAAGAGGATCGCCTCAGTTGCCTCCCAGTGGTTACATTAGGCTCTTGTCAGCCTCTGAAGACCAGGGCTGCTCTAGAAGGCCCCTTCCTCCTGATTTTCCTTCCGTCCAATCAACACTTAGCCTACAGTTGTAATAAATGCTCTTTTTGCCCCTCTATTTCTGAGGACTTTGCCCACCTCTCTGCACACAGGCTCTAGAGAAGCCCCTCCTTAAAACAAGCTGCCTCTATCTGGGGTGGTGGATACAGAATGGGTGTGGAGCTATGGGAAGGGTCCAAGGTGAGAAGTGTGTCTTCCTGGACTCATATGAAGAGAATGTCACCAACTTCAATTCATTCCCTAAGACTCCCCCATTCCCACAGTTCAGAAGAAAAGTGCCAGAAGCTCCATGCTTTGGAAAATCCAACCTCTAGCTCCTGCCCTAAGCCGTCCCCTTCTAGCCTGGGATATGGTCATTAGCATAACACACAAACTCAGTTGAGGAGGACCATTAAGATGTAACCAAGGTGTGAAAAGTAATTATAGATGGGATATTAGCAATTAGCATCACCCTTGGATTTCACTTGCTGGAACATGCCTCCCTTGTCCATAGAGCCTGTGGTTTGGGATTGAGATTAGTATTTGGATACCAGTGACTGCCCAGGGCCACTGCACACACAGTCAGGAGCAGCTGAGGCCTTGGCATGAGGGGTTTAGGGAGGCTGCAACCTGAGCTCTGAGTCTAGGTTTGGTTCTTCAGAGGGCTTTGCCTCACTTGAGCTCCCTGGCATCCTAGGGATCTCAGCTTTACGTAGTGGCTCCCAGGGTGATGAAAGTGTCCAGCCAGGCCTGGCTGGAATTGGGCACAACAGAGCAAACACACAGTCTCCAGGCCATACGGGTATAAGCATGCAATTGTGCCACTGTTATGAAGCCAGAGGCACAGAGAGCCCCTAGGAAATGTTAGGAGATCCTCCAAGTACTTCAGAGATAGCACATCATGTGCAACATGGCCCCATTTCACCCTGTTTCAAACAGGAGGCCTGCGTCTAGAGACCAGGAGCCCCAGTTAAGAGTGAGCCAGCAAGATATCAATGCTTCAGGGACCTCCAGGCCTTCCCAAGCACCAAAGGATGTCCACCCTGAGATAAAGTAAATTTGCAAGTATGGGAGGTTTCTTAAAAGCAGCAACTTGGGGCTACATTTGTCACATGGGACCCTGTACAGTCACCGTTGGCATCCAGAATTCCAGACGATGCCCACCTCACCCAATGCCTGCCTCTCTGCACCCCCAGACCCTTCCACTAGACACTCAGCATACCCCCACACATCTTGCTTCTCTCCTGCCTTTCACTATGTCTTAGAGATCATCAAATTCCTTGTGCAAACACCATGGTCACTGCAGAGGAGGAGAAGGCTGAAGCCAAGGAGATCTTCCTGACACCTCCCTCTTCTCAGGATATCCTGAAGAAAGTTAAAGTGCCAGATTTAGTCAATAAAATATTAGATGTAGTATATTTCCTTTTAGTTTAAGTTTGTCCCCAAAATTGCATGAAATATACTTATACTTAAAAAGTACTTATATTCATCTGAACGTCAAATTTAGCTGACCTCCCAACCCTGGGCTCCAAATCAAGTCAAGGCTGGTGCCTCCCTTGCAAGTAGTCATTCTGTGGGTGTCTAGCACACTAGACTGAGGCCCTCTGTGGGACATGTCAGCCTTGGTGTAGAAACCTCAGGGCCTCATATGTCAACAGAACCATACTTTTGCCACCCTCAAAGAACCTTCAAACAATTAAATCCATTCAGCTGATATCAAGCAAGCATCTGCCTAATGCCTGGAGTTACAATAGTGAACAAAATATAAATAAGTCGTTTGCCTCACAACCATCATGTTCGGAGTAAGTACCGATACCAAATGTCATGCACTTTAGATAGAATCTCTGTAATCCTCACAAGGAGGAATAAGAGGAGGAGGAAGAGCTGAAGAGGGAGGAAGAGGAGGAGAAATGATGATGGTGATGATGATTTTTCCTGATGAGAAGACTAAGGTTTGTTAAAGTTAATCATTTGGTCATTCATTCGCAAATATTTTGGGGGCGTTGCCAGATACTGTCCTTCATGCTAGATCGGCAGTGAACAAAGTAAGTAGCTATAACCCTCCCTGGAATGGAGCTTAGCATTGATGGGGAACATAAACAGGGAAATGAGTAGTAAATGAGAAGTGATGTGTTAGTTAGCTTCCATTACTGTGATACATACCCAAGAGAAAGTTTGAAAGAGGAAAGAGTAGGCAGAGCATCATGGTGGAGCTAGCAACCCCTTCGCCACCATTAACAGTCCCACGACGTCAAATCCATCCGTAGGTTAACCCATGGGTGGGGCTGGAGTCCTCCTCAGCTAATGATCTCTGAAAACACCCTCACAGACACACCAGAAGTGAGTTTTACTAATCTGGGTGTTTCTCAATTCGATCAAGATTAACTATCACAGGTGGTAAGCGTAGGAGACACAGAAAGCAGTTCTGTGCAGTGCCAGGATTGGGATGTCGAGACACACCCTTAGCAAGGCGGCGTTTGCGAAAAGATGAGAACCAAGGGAGCGTAGGATCAGAGAAGCGAGGCAAGCTTCAACCCCACTTGGTTCTGGTTCTGGAGCTGGGTTCCCACTCGCTACATGTTGCTGCCTCCAGACATTAACGTGGTGGGGGTGGGGTCTGGATCTGCCTGTCCCTTTCAAATATGAGAGTTCACTTAATCCCCATGTCAGAACAACCCTGAAGGCAAGTTTTGTTATCAAAATTTTCCAGAGAGGGAAGATGAAATGGCTCGCCTAGAGTGCTAATCCTGGAAATTCAAGCCTTAGGATTCCTACCCAAGGTGGCGAAGCATGAAGAAAAGATGTTGGGCTGCCTTTTTGGCAGCCTCGCATAACTTCCTGACCCCTGATTTTCCCATCTGAAAAGCAGATTTATTGTTATCATCTACCTCCTAGCATTGCTGAATTACTGCGGATTTGTAGGTAATGCTGATAACATGCCAAGCTCGCTGTAGTTAAGCCTTTTAATTTTAATTTTAATTTTTTTGGAGATTGTGTATTCTAGGCTGTCCTCAAACTGGCTATGTAGCTGAGGATGACCTCGAGTTTATGACCCCCCTGCCTCCACTTCCCCAGTGTACAGACCTACAGGCATCTGCCACCACACCTCGTTTATACAGGACTTGGTACATGTTAAGCAAGCACTCTCCACCAGAGCTACATCCTCAACCCTTGGCTGGCCATTACTATGCTAAAAGCAATGCTTCACTTTTCAAATGACCCTGGAAAACCTGGTGCTCAGTATTTGGGAGAAGAATAAGATGCTCTGGGGGAACAGGGGCCTGGAAATGGAGGACTCACCCCCTCAGCATGAACCTGGCAAGGTAGGCAGGGTCACCTGTGGGACAATGGGATGTGTGAATGCTGCTTAAACCAAGTGGTGAGACTTCCTGATTGTAATTACCCTGCCTTGAGGTTATGACTTCAGCAATTTTATTCTTCTTTTGGAAGCATGGACTCATTCTTTATGCATGCGCAGGGCCTAATTGCATCCAGAGAACGCTCTCAGCCTGTTGGTCTGGAGGTGCACTGCCATATGCTTGATGTGTGCGTGATTAACCCAGCGCAGCTGCGCTCCCCTCTGTCTGGATTACAGATTCCATTTCAGTTTTGCTCTCAGGCATGCACTCCACAATTTATATTTATTAACATGATTACCTTTTAAACGGGGTGCCGAGGGCAGAGTCCAGCACCATGCTGGTAGCCTCCTGGGCCAGGCACATGCAGACAGCACCCTTGGCCAAGTTTGTGCAGCTCAGGCTCTGTCCAGAAAGTACGTCCATCCTTCTAGGGAGGTCCCTGAGCTGACCCCACAGAGAGCTCTGGGATTCCCTGAAGGTAGTGGGGATCTTTTTTCCTGACACCAGTCATCCATTGTTCCTAGCTAGTGCAGCCCTGACTGAATCATTGCCTTACAAACCGTCCTTCAAATCCTGACAGCCACTGACCACTCGGGTCCTCTTGCCAGAAAGTGCTGCCTTCCAGCACCTGCAATAGGGACTGAGACACAGTGGGTATCTGATTAATATTGAACAAGGGATGCTTAGGAATGCTCCATCAGTCTTTCAAAGTAGGTACCTGCACCTGTGACCCACATATTCCATGACCTCCACAAATAGTCACTTGGCCACACAGTGGCAGCTGCCGAGATTGATGGGTCAAGTGTTCCTTAAGCTTAATAGCAGGAACAAGCAGATGCTAGCGGGAGCCAACCCTAGAGCCAGTCATCTTTACCAGCCTTCCCAGCGCTCTGCTGCGCTCAGCACGTGACGAGCAGTGACTCCAGCATGGCTCTTTGGAGAACCCAGAGCCACAGCCCTCTCATTCCAGGGTCCCTATCCACCTGTGAGTCACTCCTGGCCTCATAGTCACACCTCATGGTAGCAATTCGTTCCACATACAGGGCCTGAGCACCTGCATCACACCAAATATTCTGCCAGGTTCAGAGTATAAAGAAGAACGGGAGTCATGCTCGGTCCCCTGGGAGCTTGTGTCTAGTGCAAGAGACAGAACTGTAGGCAGTTGGCTGCAGCGCAGTGGAATAAACACCCTAATGCTTCATGTTTACACAGGCCTGAGAGCAGAGCAGGGAGGGACTTAATCCACCAGGAGGAATCACTGAGATGTTCACTGAGTTCCAGTGACTTTATGAGGAGATTGGGAACAATGACACCTCTAGCCCATGTAGGTGCATTAGATGGCACTGATTTGAGAAGATACATAGTCCCTAAGCCACAGAGATCCTGCAGGCTAGGCAGGAAGACTCCTCATGTGCGTGTCTGTTCACCGAACAGCTACTGAATGACAGGTGCCGTGCTAGACTCAGAAGGCACAAAGTTGATCAGACACATTGCTGCCCCGCGTTAGTGAGGAAGCAGACAAATGAACTCTGAGTCTGAAGATGTCCATCATCGTGGAAAAAGCCTTTGCACAGCACAAAGAGAAAGGATCAATCACAGGGACGGAGAACTAAGCGCTCAGGGTAAACCTCTGAGGGGTCACTATAACCAGGGTGGGTTTTTAAAGCATGATTAGGAGTTTCTAGATAAAGGGGGGTAGGGTGGGGAATATCAGCTTGGTGGGAGTGGTTAGGTGGACATTTGTAGCTGAGTAATACAGGAACCCAATAGTATTATAAATGAGAGACATGTGAGGTCTCCCAGTATTGACTATGACCCTCCTAAGCCCTGAATGTCCACTAGGAAGCACAAACCCTGCAGAAGATTTCTCTGCATATGAGACATACACTCAACTGAGTCTGAGCCACTGGGGCCTGTGCCTTATGTCAAGGTGCATGAGCCATTTGGACTAGGAACCAGCCTCCAGCAATATCGGCACTCTCCCACCCCCTGGGCCGTTTCCTGCACTTCCTGTTTGTTTTCAACAAACAGGAGAAAACCCCTTGATCCACCACATTCTCCCCAGTGGCCCGACTCTGACTCAGCCATGTCAGCGGCGTATTGTAAAAGTCCTCTTGGTCCACCTCTCTCGGAGTCTTCCACCTAGCATCCAGGCCGCAACCAGGCAACCAGACTCTATGTCCTGAGCTCCCGGGAGAGATTGTGGGGAGAGCAGAGCAAGCATGGTCCTCCATTCCTTAGCCTTTTATACGGAAAGGAAGGTTAACTAGCTTTGGGCATGCTCCAAAGGGAGAGGAGGCCTGTGGATTAGCTGTGAGAGTCCCCAGATGGTGCCGCAGCCTCCAGGCATTCCTGAGGGAGCAGAAGCTCTCAGGAGACGTGTCCCCAGGCATGCTGGAACAAGGGGTGGGGAATGGGGTGCTGTCTGTCAGGTTGTTTAGTCACTAATGACGTTGCTATTCTTAGGTACTCAGGCAATTTGGGCTTCTCTGATCAGGGAGCAGAGAGCAGGCCAACTGAGGGAGCCAAAGGATTTGAAATTCTCTTCAGGGCCTGTTAGAGCTAGACCAAGAAGACAGCATTCATAAGTAGACGTTGGCTGGAGAAGAAGCCTACATCCTCTGTATCTACACAGAAGAGGACAGGAGTTATAGGTACCCCGATGCAGCAGGAAGGAATGCAGTGATGTGTCTGGTAGGCTTGGGGTTCTCCAGCTGGTTCCACTGGCAAGAAAATAGACTGTCCTTTGCCTTAAGATGGAATTGCGCCGAACCAGGCTGGCAGCTCCATGGAAGACGTGGAGTGCCCAAGTCAAGGACACTATAGCTCGAATAAGAAAGCTGGAGCACAGGATGGGGAGTTAGGCCCCTAAAAGAATGGACGGATGGACAGAAAGGAAGTATAGTCACAGAGGAAACCAAGCCAGGAACCAAGTTGCAATGAGAAACGTAAGCAGAAAATGGTATCTGAGTGTCAATTAGGAAAGGTTAATGACGGTTGATCGTCTTGTCACTTTGGCTGGGTTTAGAATCACCTAGGAGAGACACACCTCTGGGCGTGTCTGTGACAAGGTTTGCAGAAAGCCGTAGCTGAGGAGGGAAGGTGTACCCTACGGCACTATCCTGTTCCCGCTGCCCTGCCTTCCCCCCCACCTCCATGATGGATCATGTGCCCTCCAACACTGTGAGCCAAAACAAACTCCGCCTCCCTTAGCTGTCTTCTGCCAGGTATTTTGTCGCAGCAGTGAGAAAGGTAGTCGGAGGTGCTCTCCTGCCTCCACAGGACAGCCACGCAGCTTCCTGCCACTTCTTTTCCGGGGCATGCACAGTGGCACACGGCAGTCTTGAGACTGTGCTTCTAGGAGCTTGACTGTGGACCCCTCTGCCTGACCTGGGAATGCCCAGTGAGAGGGAGCTGGAATGCTTGCTCTCTTTCCTCATTCTCCCTCCCCAACTGCTGCTGTGAACAATTAAGCCCAGGACAGCCATTAGGTAGTGCTGAAGGGTCTGTATTGATTAAGGGTAATTATATTTACTCTTTAGCAGTGTGAGGCCGGGCAGGAATATTTTTTTGTTAATTTGCAGCTGGTTGGCCTCAGAAAAGGGGACTAATACACCAGTCCCAGCTAGACGGCCCCCTCCACAGGAGCCCACATCCATGCACACACTTGTGTGCACATACACGGTCCTTATTGCTCAGTTACTGTGAAAGCACGGGTAAGGCCCTGGCAGCCTGGACAGCCATTCCTACCGATTTTGCTACAGAAGAGAACCCGGAAATGTTGAAACTCTGTCTTGGCTTCCATTATCTTAGAGGCACAAGAGAAGCCCAGGCTGTCACAACACACACACACATGCACTGGCAGATAGACTCTCATCCTTGCTTCTCCCCAGCAGGTTTTTAAAACCCAGACTCTAGGAAGAGTCTTTCTTTCTGTCCCTGTGATGTAAGCTCCAGTCCTGTGGAAAGGCCCTGAAGCCCTCCATGGTAATGTCGACTACCCGCCCCAGACAGCTCTGCCTCCTGACGACTCCCCTTCCTGGTGTTCTGTTTGGGTCAGCCATAAGCACACCTTGCCAGATGTCCGTCACAACCACCTTTGCCCACTCTCTGACACAGGGCCAGGCACTGGGCTCAGGACGAGATGTAAAGTACCCTCAATCTAAGAAGGGAGGCCAAATGGGCAAAGCCAGGCATCGTACATGGGGCTAGAGAGCTCGAGCTTGGGCCTCTGCCTATCACGTAGGGCAAGAAGCTTCCCTAAGATGCTGTTTCCCCAGCTGTGAGATGAAAGTTATTCTAATGCCGGCCTGACAGAACTGCTGTGACTGGTGGTACATGTGTCACATGTGGAGAGTGCTCAGCAAGGCCTGGAATGGAGCAAGTGAGTGCTCAGAATGAATACTAGCCGTGACTGGGTAATGGATGGTAACTGCGCTCCTGGAGATGTTGCATAGACTGGCTTCCACTGTCCTCTTAGGAACCTTGGAAGTGAAAGCAGGCAAGAAGAGGCTACCCAGTAAGCTGAGATCCAGCCCCAGCAGTCCGGGACCAAGGTCCTTACACTTGGCACCATTGCCAATCTGCTCCCCGCTCTAGCTCAGTACACAGTGGAGTGACATCTACCACCGTTCTTTTATCAGTACCGACAACATAGAATATCAAAGGTTGCAGAGGGGATGTTATTTACATAACCTGGGGAAAGCTCCAAAGAGAAGCTAGTTCTGGAAGTGGGAACTGTGTGTTCAGAAGCCCGGAGGTGAAAGACCACGGCATGTTGGGAGGACAGTGACTATTTCAATAAGGGCATGGTAGGTAGGCTGGCTCGACCCTAGCCTGCCTGGAACTATCCTGGTTTGTTATTTCTTGGCCCAGCTCAATTATAAATTGTCCCCTATTCACTCTCAAATAATCCCAGTTAGAATGATAAATTATATGGTCACCATAATTCTATATACTGGTAGGAAACACACATACAGAGAGAGAGAGAGAGAGAGAGAGAGAGAGAGAGAGAGAGAGAGAGAGAGAGAGGAGAGGAGAGGAGAGGAGAGGAGAGGAGAGGAGAGGAGAGGAGAGGAGAGGAGAGGAGAGGAGAGGAGAGGAGAGAAGCCAGCGAACATGTTTTTACAAAATGGGACTTGCTACCACACCTAAAGACTGAATTTATGCTAAAGGCCATGGGGACCCAGAGAGGAATGAGAACAGTAAAGAGTGATGTATGAAGAAGGTTTAGAATGCAGTCCAGCCTTGGCATCATCAGCATGCTGATGGCAGTGGATGGAGTCAAAGGTGAGAAGCACTGGGGGCTGAAACCCTTACATTGTAGGTGGAGCAGAGGAACATACCATGTGATTTGGAAGGCAGGGGAACCAAGAGAGAATTGTTTCCCAAAAGTTAAAAGACAATTGAATTTCAATCTGGTTGGGGGGTTGGTTCCTAACAGTGTCTGATGCTGTGGAGAGCTGCAAAGGCATTGCTGTTCAAAGACGGAGGAGCACCTGCTGGGTCTCACAGCAGAGGCTCTCCTCAGCCTTGATGGACACGTTTCACTGTAGATGTTTTGCTGAGCACAGAGAAGCAGGAGGCCACTGTTTTCTCTGGCACATAAGAGGTAAGATTTTCTGCCTGAAGTGAATATGTGGGAATGAGGAGGGTTTGAGGAGAAGGATCCACTCTGGAAAAATCTGTGTGAGAATGAAGACTATTTCAGTCAGAAGATAGTGGACAACTGGCCGTTCTGCTGCTAGACTGGTCCACCTGGAGACTAGATAATATTGGGACTTGGAACAGAGTGAGACTAAATGTGATTTGCAGTGGCTAAGAAATTGATAAATAATGGAGACCAAGAGGAAGACGGAAGAGATGTGGGCCTAGCATTAAAAAGCAGGATTTTTCTTCTAGTTTGATACAAGAAGGATAATGTTGAAGCAGCATTGGTTGTAGAGGAGAGGGACCACCTCTTTGAAAGTGAGCTTCCATTTGGGCCAGGTGGACCAGACGCAATGACTCTGAAGTCTGTGTCTGTGTCCCACTGTCTTTGTGTGGCTTTCTCACCCATTGACTCACGTGCCTGACCTACTGGCTGTAACTTGTTGGGTGGTGGAGAGAGTTTGTGAATAAATGAAGGCCTTGCTCCCACCTGAGAGGCGCCCCTCCCTTGTGAACCTGAGCTTCCTGCTTGGCGTGGAGCCTCTCTAATCCCTCTGATGTGCTCACCTCAGCACTGCTGTGTGTCTCTCTGTTCTTCTCAGAAGACATGGGAGGAATGAATGGTAGACAAGAGTAAAAGCTATGTTTGCTGTGACTCCTCAAATATGCCAGAATCTCAGGGAACATGAAACCTGGCCCCCCAACCCAGCTCCAATTCCAGACCCCATCCATGGCCGCCTGAAGTGATTTAGACATTGTTTAGAAACACTTGGGTATCCAGCACAGTAACCTCTCGCCTCACTCCCTACCCCGTCCACACTTGGTGTCTTAGTCAGTGTTCTATTGCTGTGAAGAGACACCATGACCACAGCAACACTTGTAAAGGAAAGCGCTTCACTGGGGCTGGCTTACAGTTTTAGAGGTTTAGTTTATTATCAGCATGGTGGGAAGCATGGCGGCGTACAGGCAGACACGATGCTGGAGGAGCTGAGAGTTCTACATGTGGATCTGCAAGCAGCAGGAAGAGAGAGACACTGGGCCTGGCTTGAGCCTTTGAACCTCGAAGCCAACCTCCAGTGACACACTTCCTCCCACAAGGCCACACCTTGTAATCCCTTTCAAGTAGCACCATTCCATAATGACCAAGCATCTAAATATATGAACCTGGGGGGGGGGCATTTCTATTCAAACCACCACACTTGGGCTTCCAGTAAACTATCTCCACCCCAGTCCCTTCCCCATCCACAGAAGTCTTTACCTGACTTTTACCTATCTTGATTCCTGTCACCTATAGTCACCCTCAATCTGAAAGTATTCATTGGAAAATCCCAGAAATAAATAGTTCTTAAGTTTAAATCGTGAATTGCAACCTAAAATCTGAGTAGCGTGGTATTTCCCGCCATGCCAATCCATCCCACTCGGGACCCAAATTGTATCTTTGTTCAGTAATCCTGCCTGGTATGCACTACCCACGTTGATCACTGAGTAGCTATCTAGTTATCAGAGGAACTGTTGCAGTATGGACAGTCTTGAGTTCCGGTACTTTATTTAAATAATGGTCCCAAAGACCAAGAACAGTGGCATAAAGCAGACACCAGGGCACACAGTAGGGAAGGACCGATGGATTCTGGTGCTGCGTGTAACCCTGTGGGGCATATAGGGGAAAACCATGATGTTCAAAAGGCTCACGTTGTCTACAATTGCAGGCGCCCGTGGAGGGTTTGCTTAACAGGGACCAGGGTACCTCTAAAATGGTGTAGCAAAGGGTCTCCAAAGAAGCAATGACAACACAGTGAGGGGAGCAGAGACGACTGTGTATGTGCATCTGTGTGTGCATATGTGTGCATCCGTGTATGCATGCCGGAGGTCAGTGTTGGGGGCCCTCCCTGCCGTGTCTCTCTCTCTCTCTCTCTCTCTCTCTCTCTCTCTCTCTCTCTCTCTCTCTCCACCTTATTTTTTGAGACAGAGTCTTTCACTGAAACCATAGCTCACTAATCTGCTTAGCCTGGCTAGCAAACCCTAGAGATCTACCTTCCTGCACTCCCCCAGCTGCATTCCCAGACTTAGAGGCCCGTGCGGCTGTGCCTGGCTGTGCTATGGGTGCTGGGAGTCGGAAGCCAGGTCCTCATGCTTGCTTGCCAGCTGAGCCATCTCCCCAGTGCCAGTTCTAGTTTATTATTATTAGCAGCATTGTTATTGTTATTATTATCATTGTTATTATTACTGGTGGTGGTGGTGGTGGTGGTGGTGTGTGTGTGGGTGTGTGGGTGTGGGGGGAGTGTTTGAGAGAGAGAGAGAGAGAGAGAGAGAGAGAGAGAGAGAGAGAGAATACTTGCAGCAGTCAGTTTTCTCCTTCCACCATGTGAGTTCCAGAGGGTGGAACTGAGGTCTTGGTGGCAAGTGCCTTTACCTTCCTAGCCATCTCCCCACCTTGGTTCTAATTTCTTGATTAAGTTTATCTTGTCCTTTTCACTGTGTTCTTCCTTACATCCATGCCTAGCACCATTGGCTTCATCATACAACACTGAGATGCAGGGCAGAGGGGGCCTTTCTGGCTCCCAGTACAAACCAAAACAGGACTCAGGGAAGGAGGGCCATAGCGCGTGTGTTCCCAGAGGCCACCCAGGTTTCCACAAGGGAGCAGAAACAGACGGACTTTATTTTTAGATTCCCTATGGGCCCCTGAGCCCTGCCCCACTTTCTGAAAACAGAGCTTGGGGCCCAAGCCATCTGGCCCTCCTGCCAGAATCAACCAGACGAGCGTGGCCCTTGCCACGTCCACATTTCAGGGCCTGCAGTGGCACTGGAGTCCATCAGAATCACTCCAGCTGTCCTGTGCTCAGGACTTGGGCTGAATGGAGTTCCAAAGATCTTGCTGTAGTACCCCAAACTCTAGGGCTTCTGACTCCACAGCCCTCTTCTGGCCTCACCCCCACCCTCCACCATCCCTGAGCTCCATTTGAGCTTTCCCACGTTTCTGAGACCCAATCTACAACTGAGAGGGTAGAAGCCATAAAGAGGGCCCCAGCTGAACTCTATCTAGACAGTGCAATACAGAGCATCATTCATTCATCTGCTTGCAAAGACAGCAACTAATGCCTATGAATATGAATACTAGAAATGAGCCTGGCCTCATCTCCATTCTCAAGAGGCTGTGTATACCACTGTTGTGTGTTTCACGACTGATCTCAAGGACCGTCATGAGTCAAGGACCAAACCTGAGGAAGTGGTGAGTGGGACCGAAGAGTTGGGCTTTTTCTTTCCTGAGTGGAGACTTCAAGCTTGCAGTTTCTCCCATTTTTTTCTCCCTCTCTGGCAGTGCCCCTCGGTCCATCCTATACTTACCACATACATAAAACTTACCTGAAGTGCATCTGCCAAACACGTACCACTCTGCAGACGCAAGTGGGTACCAGTCACCTTGGCAGTGAGCTGATGCATTCACTGGCTGCTTCCTGAACCCCCAGTGGTTCTGCCTCTCCTGGGAATCATTTTCTGCTTTTTTCTTATTAGGAACCTCGACTTAGCCTGAACCTGAAACCTTTTAAATCTTTTTATCCAGTTCTTTCAGACCCAGATGGGTCTTTTGCAGCCTGAACACCGTTAACTGTTTTGTTTGTATTTTTTCTCTCACAACCTTTTTGGTACCTCCCTGTGAACAGTGGCATTTGGTTTTCCATTCTTAAACTCCAACATCTATCAAGAGTTATTCCTGCTCCTGTGACGATAGGGACACTAGCATGGGGAGCAACTGGCTGAAAGAGCCACCCAGACTGGTTGGAGAGTAGACAGACGAGGTCTGTTTGGAGCATAGTTCTAGTCTGGCCTCCCACTGGCACTTCAGCCAGGCATCCTGTGAGTCCTGTGGGCCCCATGAATACCCAGCTTATCAGGATTAGCCCTGGCTCCAGAACACCTGGGCCCTTCCTGGCCAGTGTTCGGGACCCAGACCGATGCCCATATGGCCCCTCAGATGCTCTGCTTCCCAGCTGCCCTCCCTCTCACCAGGATCTGTCTCTGCACAGCAAAGCACCGGGTGTGCCTTGGCCTAAAGGCAGGGGCTGGCTGAGTATCAGCAACTGTTGGAAACGGTGTGTCTGGGTGAACAGTTCTCTCCGGGCCTCCTGAGCCTTTGTTTTTAGGGTGCCTGGACAAAGCCTCCTTCACTCTGACTTCTTCAGGATGTGCTTATAGATTCTTTTTTTTTTTTTCTCTCTCTTACAAAGCTCTAATCAAGCAGATACTGAAATAAGACTTTAGAATGAAAGTCAACATGGAGAATAAGATCCCCAGAAAAGGGCCTGAGCCCTGGAGGGAGCAGGCAGGCCTGAGCAAGGCAGGGAGCAGACTGGGCTGGCCTCACTGCAGTTGACACTTTATTTAATTCATTCTTTACACCAACGCCTAGGCATTACTGTCCTCACAGTACACATGAAGGCAGCTCTTGATTAGCTTGTCCAGAGCTGCTTTCAGACTGATTCTATAGAAAGAGCTTTTTTTTTTAAGAATAATTTTTAAGAATAAGAATAATTTTTATTTATGTGTATCCAGAAGAGAGCATCGTATCCACCGGAGCTGGAGTTATAAGAGCTCATGGGCCACCTGGAGCGGGGAACCAAATTTGGGTCCTCTGAAAGGACCGCAAGCGCTCTTAACTGCTGAGCCGTCTCTCCAGCCTCCAGAAAGAAATGTGCTAGAAGATGTGCCTAAGAAAGCACAGGGGGTAGCAGGTGGAGAGTTGGGAGAAGTTGCCTTCTCTGAGGTCTGACATTATGTTACCTGCTCATAAACAAAGGGGAAGCAAGAGGACTTGCAACTTCCTAGGCTCTCCTGCCTGTTGGGTGGAACTGAGGCCCAGAGTGTAGAATACAGAAATCCCCAGTGCACAGTGAGAGAGACCCTCCGGGAAGCAGCACACGTGGTGTGTGAGCCTGGGAGCACGGGAGTGGGTGACCCAGAGGGGAGGGCCTGAGGGAAGTGTGCTGCACACTGCTTCCAGACCAGACCTGAGAGCAGCACCCGGCTGCAGAAGGACAGGAACAAGGGGCAGGGCTGGAGCCGGTGCCTAATTAGAGTCTGCACAGAGGAGGCTGCTAAAAGCAGAAGAAGTGATGAATTTTTAACTTGATCCACTAATAATCTTTCCCTTGAAAGGTAGAACAGACAAATAGGAGAACCAAGTCTAGACTTGAGTGAGATCATCAGAAGAACAGCTTGTTGATGATGATGCCGCTCCCTGACTGAAGAAGCATGCACAGGGCCCATGCCAGTCTGCATCAGGTCCTCTGCATGTATATTATGGTGTCTGATTTAGTGGTTTTTATGGGGTTTCTAAGTGTGCAGGTGAGTGGGTCTCTGATCCTTGTGCCTTCTCTTGGGTTCTTCTCCTTCTGTTGGTTTGTCTTGTCCAACTCTGATGTGATAAGTTTTGTTTTATCTTATTATATTATTTTTTCACAGGGAGGAAAAAGTGTATTTCACAGCCATTATAAAAAGTACATATATTCAATAATGGTGACATAAATGTAGTCCTTACTTATGACCAAACCATACAACTAAAATGGATTCTTCCTCCTGGTACTATTTTTTATTTTCTGTTATCCCTTAGAAGCCTGCTCTTTTCTAGTGAGAGACAGAAAGGGAGTGGATCTGGATGAGAAGGGAGCTGGGGAGGAACTGGGAGGGGTAAAAGGGAGGGGTGACCATAATCAGGATGTATTATGTGAGAAAGGAATCTATTTTCAATAAAAGCAGGGAAAAGAATGCTGTCTCTCCAAGAGCAAGGTTATTGTCTATGTTGTTTTGTTCACTGGGGCGTCACCCTGCCTGCAACTGCCCCTGGCCATTGTAGTTGCTGAATTATTTGTGCAGTGAACAAAAAGTGTAGGGCTACGGACCCAGAGTAGATGGTCATGTCATCCTGGCATGGCCTATAGCCAGGACAGGTCGCACCAAATATCTACAGACGTGAGCCCGAGCCCAACTGAAGTGAGAATCGACAGGTGCAGCTGAGCAGGAAGCGGTCCAGTCCCACACCAGGGGCCAGAGGGAGCAGAGCTCGGGTAGATGAGCAGATAAAGAAATAAAAGTCTGTGGCACAGTCACAAATAGTCCATTTTGGAGAAAAAGACGTCGGAAGAAATGGCATATATTTTTATATGGGGCAAGGAGAGTGGATAATAAACCTCTTTGAGAATCTAATAAAATCTATGGTTCCTTTCTTCCATAAGTGACCACACTTTACATCTGTACAATGTTTCCTGTATAAATTTAGGAAACATTGATGTATCTTGTGTTGAGATCTACCATAGGGCTGGAATTCAGCTCAGTGACAGAATGCTTACCGAGCATGCACGAGTGCCTGGGTTTGAGCCTCAGTGTAAATAAGTAAGTAAGTAAGAAGGAAATTTCTAATACAAAAGAACCAATGTCGGTATAAAGAATGCCTCTAGGAGTCCCTGCATAGAGATAGCACAGGTCATGTCAAGAGGCAGGAGGACACCATGCTCTGCAGGAATTTCTTGTTGAGGCGTGCCAATGCCCAGTGTTGATGTTCCTCCAAAATGTATTTACTAAAACTTGATCCCCAGTGCTATACTGTTAAAAGGGCTGGGGCTGGTGCATCCCTGTACTCTTTGCACTGGGGAGGGTGAGGCAGGAGGATCCAGAGTTCAAAGATAGCCGGGACTATATAGCAAGACCTTGTCTCAAAGAGAGAGAGGCAGGGGCAGGCACCTTAGAAAATGATTAGGTCCCGAGGAAAGGATCCTTATAAATAATATTAGTGCCTTTCTATATTAGTGCCTTTGTGAAGGAGGACCCATGATCCTTTCACCACATGAGGATGCAGCAAGAAGACACTGAGGGAAAGGCCTTCGGCAAACGCCATGTCCGCCAGCACTTTGATCTTGGAGTTTCCAGCCTCTATAAATGTGACAGATAAATGATTTTTATAAGCCTCTTAGTTTATGGCATTTTATTATAGAAGCCCAAATAGATCCAGATATGTAAAATAAAGCATCAATTTTTTTTCTGGGAAAAAGTCACCTTTATATTTCTGTACTTACTTTCGGTTGTTAAGGCAGGGTCTTGCTGTGTAGTCCTGGCTGGCCTCAAACTTGTGATCTGCCTGCCTCGGCCTCCCAAGTGCTAGAATTACAGATGCGTGCCACTATACCCTGCTGTTTCTGTAGTTATTATTGCTAAGAGACCCACCAGATTTGAATCTCACTAAGCTTCAGTTTCCTTGTCTGTAGAATAGGGAGGCTATCGATCCTAACTGGTTATTATTTTTTAAAAAACAACGGAATACTTCATGTCAAATGCTTGGCCTGGTGCCTGGCACATTTGGTTCAACATGTTTTAGCCATCATTATTAAGATTATTATCATTTCCTGCTGGTAATGCCCTTGCTCTCCTCTGCTGACTATTAAACCCTTAAATAAAGGTTAGCCTTTATGTGGTTTGTTATTTTTAAGTAATGCCTCAAGCAGGAAAAATGAAAAAGGTAAAGGACTGCTCCTTGGAGATGATGATGTAATATTAGCTTTATACAAAAGCCTGGCTAACAGAGGGAGTAAGGAGGTGCTGGAGGGCAGGGGAGGGACATAGCCCCTACACCCGTGAGGGGAACGTTCCCTCTGCAAAAGAGAGGGGCGCAGAAATGCTCGCCCCTTGTTTTGCTCCTGTCTTCCCCTCCAAAGGGAATGAGCTTCATTCTGACTCGTCAGCAAGTGCAGATCTAGCATTCAGAGAGGAGGTCGAGACTCCAGACCCAGGCCCTTGAAGTCATGACACTGAAAGGATTTACCGGTGAGCAGCTGATCATCGCTGAGATGCCACAAGGAACAGAGAGGACTCCCAGAGGAAGGTCCCGAAGGCTCTACACTGACCGCACTGATGTCAGCCTGATGAAACTCTAAAACCAAATGGCATAGTAATTAGACGGTGACTTCAGATGGAAGAGAAGTCATACCCAGAAGCCAGTAGGAGGTCACTAAATAAATTAAGCAAAAACAAAATGATTCCCTTTTCTTAGTAGGGTACTTTTTTCCCCCTAGAATATCAAGGAAGTGCCATTGGCATGTAGTTCATTTCAGAAAGATAATGGAGTCATTCTTTATCACCTTGTAGATAAATGGAGAAATGTGACATGGACAACAATGAAACTGTGACTTCAGTAATGCCCCCCACAGAGTTCCAGGTGTTCTCCCCAAGTGTCAAGAGGATCCTGGCATTTGGTCTTAGCCAAATGGCCAGAAGCCATATCAAGAGAATCTCTGAGCAGGTGGCATGTGCACAGGTCTCCAGGTTTGACTTTCTCAGTGTGTTTCTAAGTGACAGAAGGCAGGCCTGTAGACACAGTTACCACATACCTGGGAAAGTTCAATTACTAGATGGGCACAGTACCAGGGTTCCAACAGGTCTCCAGCACCTGAAATGGTGGGTTCATGCTGAGTGAAATGTAATGGAGATGGGCAGAAGAATAACAGGTACTTTGTGTAGATACTCCTTCAAGGGGGCCGAGCACTTGCCTCATTCCTTAAGTGTGGCTGCTCCTGGCCACATTCCTTCCTCTTTAGCTCCACAGTGTGGAGAAACCTACCACACACTGCCAGGTGAGTGGGGTCACATCTGCAGACAAGACACATGGGTGGTAAGTACCCTTGATATGATGTGATGGTACAGCACCTCCATTGTTTTCCTCCCTCAAATCCAGTCTCACTGTGAGGAAAACCATGAGACAAATGCCCACGAAGGGACATTCTTCAGAATACCTGACTAGGAAGCTTCAGAACTGCCCCAGTTATCAAAAATAAAGAAAGTCTACGAAACAGTCATGGACCAGAAGAGCCTAAACACAACTGAAAGAAAAGAATCCTAGGGATAGATGGAGTCCTAGGTAAAGCTAAGGAAATCTGAATATATGAAAGGCTTTGAATACTAAAATATCAATATTGGTTCCCTAATAATGAAAATATAATACACTACAATGTAAGTAAATTTAATAATTGGTGAGGCTGTGTGTATATAGGTTTCTATATACTGTGTCTATACCAGTTTCATGATTCTTCTGTGACTATAAAGCCATTATAAGATTTTTTATAAAATATAATAGACCTAATGAATAAATTCCTGCACTTAGCACAAAAATTATTTTGTGTTTGGTGGGGACATCTGTACTAAGCCCAGCCTATGGGAAAGATACCTAGGACTTTTCACTGGTTACCTGGCTCTGGCAGTGTGATTGTTAAAGCTACAGCAATGCACCTGGAGCCCAGGTCCACCGACTTGACTTAAACCCCCAAACTCAGAGTGGGATCCGGATGCAGGTCGTCATGTGCTATCTATGTGATCTGGTCAAGACCCCTAGTCTCCTCAGTGGTCATCCCTTCATCTGCAAACTTGGTTAGGTAAGAGCAAGGCCATGACCTGTAACAACTGCTCAGTAAGCGGGTCTCTCACTACAGGTAGCAAAGACCTGACTGAGGCAGGGGAGAGCCTGTATCTTATTCTTTGGAGTAAGCATCATTTCAAGGGATGGTCAGTATCTCAGAGAGAGTCCTGAGAAACTCAAAATCTTCGCCTGGAAGAGATGGCTGAGGGAGGTATTACTTCAGAGGGCCTAGCAGGAGCCTGCAGATGAAAGTGACATTCGTGGTTATTTACGGAAGCCCTAAGTGTGTCCCCTGGACATAAGCCTGTCTAGACCTCTGCTGGCCATGACAGAGTACCTGACATAAACGGCGTAAGGAAGAATTACTCATCTTGGCTCACAGTTTCAAAGATTTCCATCTGTGGTTGGCTGGCTTCATGCTCTGGGCCTGGGGTGAAGCTGCACATCATTGTCACCTGTGGTAGAGTGAAACAGATCACCTAGTGGCAGACAGGAAATGAAGACAAGGCAAGGGACCTCAGAAAAGATTTGCCTCTCAAAGGTATGCCTCCAGTGACTTACTGCCTCCAATGGACCCCACTTCCTGATGTTTCCTCCAACAAATGAGCCTGTGGGAGACATTTCCTATTCAAACTATACCATTTCCCTAGCCTCTGAAACATACAATGGTACTTTCTAGTCAGTTTTGCAGAATGGCTGAGAGGATGAATGAACTAAGAAATATGAAAGTGAGCTGAATAAAAAGAGCTATAGTGAACAAGCATACATTGTTATTAAAACCATCTTCAAAAGACATTAACTTCGTGCCAGTGCAGGATTGTGGGGAGAAGACAAGGAACTAGCATTTGAAAATGCTTGCCTTTTTAAACTTTCAAAGCAATCAAGGGCAAGTCAAGGACGCAGGCTTCTCTTTAAGGACGAAGTATGATTCTAAGAGAAGTGCCATGGGACTGTAGAGAACAGACAGGTCTTGAAAACAAGGGTAGGATCTTGAAAATTTTACCCAAGTTCACTCCATCTGTAAAGTCACCCTCGAGGGCTGTTGGAGGACCGTGTACATGTAGGCTAGCACACCAGAAGCAGTCTGTGATTGCTGCTGTTGGAATCTGCCTGGCTGGAAGCAGCGGGAAATTGTGAGGTTCTGAGAATCCCAATCCATTAGTCTGTAGGTGAAATGGTCACTTCCCTTGGAAGCTTCTGGAATTCAGAGAAGAAGAGTCCCACTCTCCCAGATGGAAAAGCAGACCAAAATCAAGTTCACGTCTACAGAGGGAAGACAGAGAATAGCAGCCCATTGCCTTCCAGAGGCACTTTACATCTGACTCTTGCCAACTGCCGTGATTCTGGGGGAAAGCAGAAAGAACAGGATGACTGGAGGAAGAGGGAAATTGGGCTGGTAGTTAAAAAACTACCCTGTGGTCAGTGTGGCAGGGAGCCTTGAGAAGGCAAAGGTTCCAAGCTGGCAGCACAGTCCGAGGGGCAGCAGGGTGGCTGGGGCACGGCCGAGGGAGAACAGTGAGGCAGTCCTTCAGGGCTCCTGTTCACCTCTCATGGGTCTGAGATGATACGAAGTCTTTGTTATGTATCCTGGATGATGACTATAAACCTCAACATCATCCAGAGCCTAACGTTCCCATGTTATGCTAAAAACTCCAGTCCCCAGACATTTCTAAAGGATGGAACCACATGCCTTTGAAGAAGAAACTAACAGCTATGTATTCAAAAATTTACAGTCTGGAGTTACAATAGACAGTGACAGATGGGTCTGGATTTACATAAAATGATGCAGACACTGATTTTCTGAGTATTTGTGGGTGAAATCAACAACAACTAAAATGGATCCCTCACCCACTCACACACACAACCGTTCCACACAGCAGCCGTCAGAACAGAGATCTGAATCCTGTTTCCAGGTCAGGAGTTCAACCCTCATTAGGAGTGGCCCCTTTCCCTCCTAGTTCCTACCCTGCTGGCATGACCTTGAGCACTGGAGGATGATTAGCCTTGAGTTTCTTAGAAAAACAGCTTTCAGATTGACTTTCACATGGATCAAGCATCCTTTGAACCTCAAATACCCAGAGTACTGCCTGTCCTTCTAGGTTGGCCTGAGCACAGTAAATACAGATAGGTTGGTTGATCTGTACCCAGAATTAGGACCCCAGTCTTAAGAAGGATATTGACAGTCTGAAGAATGTCCACAGATGTGTAAACTGGTCACTTGGAGCCCAGACAGTATCCAGCTTGGAAAGTGAGAGAGTGGTCTACTCACATGCAAAGTTGCTATAGAAAAGGTACAATAAAACTCCGCTGCATTTTTGCACAGCTCCAGGGACACACCTGACTGGGGTGGTGAGGGGATGAAGAAAATACAAACACACAGGCTTACAGAAGTCGGGATCAAGTAGGGTGAGTTTTCTATTGGAGAAGCCACAGCATCCTGGAAGATCAATGTGTTTATTACAGACAGTTGACTAGGGAGTCATGGTTATTGTACATGGGTGAACAAGGAGGTGGGGTGTTCTATACAAATAAACAAAGAGTCAGGGCTATTATACATGCTGAACAAGGAGTCAGGTTTAGCTGATCTTAGTAGACGCAGTCTTTGTAAGGGATCAATCTTCAGGTCATAAATATAGGTGGGGTCTATGGTGAACATTTTCTATACACAATATCCACACGAGCACCAGAGGAAGACTTTGCCATCCTACTGAGATTCACCTTGGGGCAAGGAAGGGCCTTTACCATTTTCCTACGGGTCTGAGGCTATGGTCCGTGATATGGCTGACCCCGTATCAATAATACACATTCATTCAGGACTTCAGGGCTTTCTACAAAACTACTCTGGATATCCTCAGGAAACTGAGTTAGAGTTAGCGCCCAGGCATATGAATTTTTAAAAGGTAGTTTGGGCTCAGTTCTGAGGCAGATTCACAGTTGGTATCTCTGATAAGCTGGTTGCATGGGGAAGTAATTACCCGAGCCCTTTATTGTTGTGGGGTTCAGAGAGAGGTGCCTGCTGCTGTGGTTGCTGTTGGGGGGCTCCCCTTCAGATGGAGAATTGAACTGGGAGGTCTCAAGGTTTCTTTCTAGACCTTAGATGATATATGTCCATGTTCTGTAAGTAGAGCAAGCAGAGAGTTGGGATTATAGTTTAATCAGAGAGGACTAATATGGATATATGCAGCTGGGAGAAATCCATAAGCTTAAATGTCTGAGTTTGAGTTTTTCAGGCTGTTTTTCTTAAGTAAATACGAGTCTGAATAAAAGAAAAAAAGTGTGAGTCCCAGTTCAGACTTGGCTTCTGCTTTCATGTTTAAAAACCTCTCCCCATTATAGAACGGCAGTTTAAACCCCAGTGGGCAGGTGGCCCTCCCTATTGAGAAGCCTTTATGTATGTCTTGGGTGTATACTGTCCTTTTCCTAAATACCTCTCTCACCCCTCTTGCTTGTGCTTAAGTAAGTATTAAAAATGGTTTCTTAAAAAATTCCATCTTTGCCTAAGAAAATTATTCCAGTGGGCATCAGTAGCTACTTTCATTTCCCTATATCCTCTTTTCCAACTTTAAGCTGATCACGAGAACAGGGGGAGAGACGGGTGTCAAGACCTAACCCCTTCTGTAGGTCAAATCCTTGATCTGATCCCATTCAAATCCACATGGTAGGCATATGGGCTCATCTCAGTGGCCATGTGGATAGATGACTGAACTTCCTGCTCCATCACAACCCTGGACACTTCTCTCCCGAAATAATACCTGTTCCATGCCACTTCTTGTGGGATTTTCTTTTTCAATCTGTTTGGTCAGATGATTTGACTTGATTTGGTTCCATTTGACGATTTCAGTCACCACTGACCACTGCCATCTTTCCTTAATACAATGGGCATACCACATATTAGCTCCATCTTTAGGGAGATACACCCCAATTAAGAGCTCAAGAAGGGGAGATTGGAGAGATGGCTCAGCTCTTCCAGCGGACCTGAGTTCATGTCCTAGCACCCATTTGGCAGCTAAAAATCATCTGTAACTTCAGTCCTGGGGGATCAAAAGACCCTTTCTAGCCTCCTCAGGCACCAAGCACACATGTGATGCACAGACATACATGTGGGCAAAACACTCATACACATAAAATAAAATAAAAAAGAAAGAAACTAAGAAAAGAAGTGATATTAAGAGACCCTATTTTAGACTTCTTGGCCTTCGTGTACAAACAGCAGAAGGCAGAGTAATTGTGCCAGAACTCAGCACCACTGCGATTTGGACAGCGTTCCCCTTAATTTGTTCTTCTACTCATCCAACAAATTCAGACTGGCTTGCTGCTCTTGCTCTGACCTGCCTAGATTTCTTATTTTGAGCTTGATTCCTAAGGAAGCAAACCTTGTTACCAGCTTGAAGTATAATTTCAAGCAAGTCACCTTTCCTTGCTGGTCATCAGCTTCCTTATCACTGAGCCTTTAACAGCCCCATGGGCCACGTCAGGAAGGACCATTCATTAAGGATACACTGGATGCTGGAAAAGCGGGTGCAAGGGTTCCAGGCTGCTTGCAAGCCGGGGAAAGGTCTGCACTAATCATCCCACAGTCTTAAAAAGCTTCCAGCATCTGTCAAGATCCAAGTGTAAGCTGGGCACTATAATTGGGTCCTTAGTATCTCCAGCAAGTTTTCTTGACACCTCTGCTGAACAGTGGATGGATTAGACATGGTGTCAAGCGGTGAGCCTGCTAATGTGCAAAGCAGAGAGGTGTCAAAGCTGGCAAAAAGCAAAGCCTTCAGCTCTTCTCCATCTCCATAAAAACAAGTGAGTGTGGATGTTCGGCTGTCACTGGGAATCGGGGACCAAGGCCAGCATGGCAACACTGCCAATGTATGGTCCTCCCGTCTTCCTGGCTCCCTCCCTACTTGCCTTCCACCTGCCCCTGAAGCTTTAATTACTTCCTGGGCCCAAGAGAATGCCTGCTTGCTGGTGGTAAGCCAGAGGAGGGAGGAGAGATGGCTCCCTTGGAAATACAGAAGCCTGTCAGCCTTCACAGTGGCCATGGGGAACAGAGTGGCTGTCTCTAGTTATAAAGGCATCTTGGTGGGAAAATTTACCAGAGATGTATTTATTCCATTAGAGCTACGCCTCCCTTCGGCCTCGTTATTCCCAGCAGCACATTGATCACTCTGCCACTGCATTCTGGGAGGATGTAGACATACTCCATCTGGAACAGAGCTGGGTGTTTGTAGATGGAACAGTTGTGGATCTAGTAAGATGCCCCCTCCATGGTTAATTTGCTCTTTCCTGGCCTTAGAAATAGTTCCAGCTGTCTAACCATGAAGGGAAGGACACTGTGGGTGAAGATCTACCCAGAACAGAAGAAAAGAACTGAGAGAATGAAGAAATATGTGAATAAAATGATATTAATAATAGAAATGACTGGATAAGTACAATTGATGGTTATCAAAGATGGAGGCTTGAGAGTTGGCCCAGAAGTTAAGAGTACTTGTTGTTCTTGCAGAGGACCAAGCTTTGAGTCCCAGAACCTATGTGATGGCTTACAACCATGTATGACTCCAGTCCTGGGGATCCATCACCCTCTTTTGACCTCTGTAGGCACCAGGCACACATGGTACACAGACATACACATAGGCAAAACACTCACACACACACTCACTCACACACACACACACACACACACACACACACACACACACAAATAAAATTTAAAAAAATCTTTTAAAAGATGTCTTTGGTTGACAAAATCCTCCTTGGGAACTTCTGGTAATTAGTGTCCAGAAAGGGACAGAAGAATAGTTGCCAGATCATCCCCCATTGTCACTTGATATTCCAGGCTTGTTTAAAACTCTGCCTTCTGGTGCTTCTTGATCTTTCTTGATCTGGCTCGTGGCTGGGGTTCTATACCTCTGCTTGGGAAAGTTTCTTGTCCTGGCTTCTGGTAGAACGTGTCTTCAGTTTTCTGGGTGCTTCCTGAGGAGATCCAGGCCCACAGTGTAGGGATCAGCGTAGCAGTTGAACGGAGAGAATAGCCCAAGTCGGGTGGTGCTTTGAGAACTGGAGTGGCACTCAGAGGTAGAGCTCTTCCCAACCATAAGGAGGCCCTGGGTTTAATCCCTAACACTGCAACAACAAAAACTGGGATTAGGAAGTCTGCTCGCAGTTCTCAGTGCCCCTCTGTGGAGCTGGGCGCCACTCTGTGCCTCATTCTAGGTATATATAGACATCCTTGTTGTTGTGTAGATGTATATGTGTCATGAGGTGTGTGTGTGCATATGTGTGCACAAGCATGAGGAAGAAGCCAGAGCCCACCCTCAGGTGTTACTCCTCGGGAACCATCTACCTTGTTTTCTGAGACACGGTCTCTCACTGGGATGTGGACTCACCACTTAGGTGAGGCTGAATGGCCCTTAAGCCCCAAAGACAGCTGCCTACCTCCAACTCCTCACTGCTGGGAGTTCAAGTGCACACTCCTCAGTGCATTGTATGAGTACTGGAGTTTGAACTCAGGTCTTCCTCTTTATACAGCATGTACTTTACCAACTGAACCATCTTCGCAGGCCAGGGGGAGAATAACCCTGTGTTCCAGGATATTACAGCCTGTTAACTCTCAGAATTCCCAACTCTGGCCATAAGAGTCTCATTGCCTTGACCTTGTAAATCAGGGTTTCTGGGATACATTGGACTTGGGGAGTCTGTATGTTTTGATATCTCCCCAAGTGGGTGTCCTAGAGTGAGACACTGGCTCAAAACAAATAGATAAATAAAGTAACATTATTATGTATTAACATAAATTTTAAGACGCATATAACTATGTTCTCCAAACCATAAAACAGTAAGAAGAGTCGCATTGTTTCACATTTAAAAAAAAATCCTTTTCATCTCCTATTCAATAGAAGACAGCTGGATTCCACATCTGCATTTTAGCTTTTGTTATCTGTACTTTGGGTTGAAACATATAAAGAAAACCCAGCTTCCCACAGCAGAGTCCAAGCTAGGGTGGGGCAGCCAAGGTTCCCAGGACCCACCATGGAGGAGGCTCTTCTCTTCACAGTCAAGCGGTGAAGGGCTATCCTGTTTGCCTCACTTGAGTCTTCTAGTTCTATCACGTAGATATGTGGCTGGAAGGCCACTGGTCCTTTACCAGCCTTGTACATTGCAGGGCACTCTCTTTCAATACCACACTGAAATGGAAAGTGTTGGATTAGTGACACTGTGGAATCACAACTGTGTGTGTGTGTGTGTGTGTGTGTGTGTGTGTGTGTGTGTGTGTGGTTTTACAAGACAGGGTTTCTCTGTGTATGTACCCTTAGCTGTCCTGGAACTCGCTCTGTAGACGAGGCTGGTCTCAAACTCGGAGATCTGCCTGCCTCTGCCTCTCAAGTGCTAGGATCAAAGGCGTGCACCACCACTGCCTGGCCCAGTATACTTTTATATCATTTATTTTAAAATCTATTGGTTTTCATGCATCTTGAATGGATCTTTTACTTATGTTTATTGACCCAGTGCATAGGACCCCCAGAAATCTACAAATCATACCTTAACAACTGTTGGCCTCCTTGCTTTGGGAACTGTAAGGAGGTTAGAGCTAAAATATAAGCCAAGCAGAGAGAAATGGATGAATACCGGGGGCTGAAGAATTGCACTGGGGCCAGAGGGCAGAGAACAGACTTAAGGCAGAGTGGCGGGCTTGGGCCTGCGTGTTTAGAGTCGCTTGTCTGCTCCACTGATGTTTATTGAGATCCTCACATCCTAAGCAGTGGGGATAACAGTGGGTTCAGGGGGTTTCTGTTTCTGTGGAATGTGCACTCCAGTGAGGAACTGGGTAATATAGAGATCTATAGATCCCCGGTGACAGAGAAGAATCAACAAGAGTCCAGTCAGACCAGGAGGAGGAGGGCTAAGGCAGTTGTCCCATGGAAAAGACCAGGTGACCAGGGGGAGGGCCAGAGAAAGAAAGAGTAGCAGAGAGCAGGAGCATGTAGGAGCTGTATTGAGATAACAGCCGAAGTTTCTTTGGGAACGTCAAAGGTGAAATCCAACTTCTGGCTGTCCCCCAATATGGGACATCCATGAGGAGAAATGATTTTGGAGAGGACAGGACAACATATTAAATGTGAGATGTTTGAAGGGAGCAGGCCATTCCACTGGAGATCATCAGTGAGCCAATGAGTTACATGGATCTGACTCTGAAGGTAGCAGATAGACTAGAGAATGAGATGGGAGAGTGCTCACAGTGAGACGTGAGGCAGTAACACTTACCACCTATTCCTGCCAACCTTCCTGAACTCCAGTGTGTCTAAAATCAGATTTGGTATCTTCTCCCACCTTTAAAGATATTTCTCCATCGTAGTTATTGATACCAGTAACTCTCTGCCATTAGAGCTGGTGGCCTGAAGTTCACCAAAGACACCCCCTCTCACTCCACCCCTACCTCCATGGCTTCATGATCCACCCAGCTCTCCCTCTCCTCCATCCTCTGTCCTCAGAGGATGCTGGTTGACTCCTCCACCCTGTCCTCTCTGCCTGGAAAACTCATTTGCATGTCACTATTCTGGTCTCATCAGGAATGTGTTTGCCCAGAGGATTATTTCTCATTCTTCAAGATCTGAACATGCATCTACTCATTTCATTTCAGATTTTCTCTCAGCCACACATCATGAGACAATCAGACATCATCTTGTCTTCTTCAACCTCTTTTTCTGTCTCCTGTTGCTTTATTTGGGTTTTGAGACAGGCTTTCATGTAGTCTTGGTTAGCCTTAAACTCCCTACATAGCTAAGATGACCTAGAACTCATGATCCCCCTGCCTCCACCTCCCAAGTGCATGTGCCACCATTCAGTCTACAATCAGTCCTCTTAGAATTTAGTTGGCCTTAATGTGATGTTACCTGAGGTCTCAGAACAGTGCACTGTAACCATTTGCTCCCAGGACTTTCTCTTTTGCCTCAGAGAAGCAATGTCCATGACAGCAGATAATAGGTAGGCTTGTCTTTGCACTTCTGGGTTCTGAAGTGACTCAGGAATGAATGCTAAGTACTTGACCAAATAGATTCAATGAAAAAGGAAGAAAAACAAAACCAGGGCAAGGAAAGCAGCTCTGCTCAGCCAGTCTGCTCTCCTTGGGGTCAATGGGAATCTAAGTTTGGGGTCAGCAAGACCCCAGAGGATTGTGGGTGTGGTGAGGCTTGAAGGCGTAGAGAAGGCAGTGACTTGATGCCAAGTGCCTTGTTTATTCAGAGCAAAAGTCCAGCAGTGGCTCTGGTGGCAAACAATGGCAAAAAGAGCAAGATTATCTGTCTAGACAAGAGCAGTGTGCCCGGCAGAGCTGATAGGTGGGCTCTCTCCATGCCTCAGATGGAATGGATTGCCCCCAAGTTCCATGCATTGAAAATTTAATCCCCAAATTCATGATGATATTTGGAACTGAGGCCTTGGTAGGTAGTTGGAACTAAGTGGTGTCGTGAGGCTGGGGCCCCTATGACAGCATTAGTGGCCTTATAAGAAGACAACCCCGATGTCATGAGTGTGGGAGAGCTGGTGGGCTAATCAACTCAGCTACTCACCAGGCTCAGATCCAGGGCTTTGAGTTAGCCCAGCCCACCACCTTCCCCATCCATGAGCTTCTGGAGCATGTGAAGGGGTCAGTCCTGTGGATCCATAGCTGTAGATCTCCATGACTCGGGACAACAGCAGGATATCTGATCGTCTCTATGGGGGTCCAGTGTTGATAGTGTAGCAAGAGCAAAAGGCCCTGAACCAGGCTAATGACTCATTGCAATGAATATTGCAAGTGAAGCCATTTGGGCAAAAGGGTATACTGTGAGACACCCTGCAACTTCCAGTGCCGCTGCAACTAGTGAAGATGTGATGGAGAGGCAGGGAAGATGGAGGAATGGATTGGTACGTGCATAGAAGGTTGTGGTTGATAGAGGAGTAGGCCATTGCCCAGAGGGGTTGGTGAGATTTTTTTTGGGTTTTGTTTGGTTGGTTGGTTGGTTGGTTTCTCTTCTTCTTCTTTTCTTTTTCTAATTTTTATTATTTTTATTTTCTTTGTGGGGG
This sequence comes from Peromyscus leucopus, assembly GCF_004664715.2. Taxonomy (NCBI): domain Eukaryota; kingdom Metazoa; phylum Chordata; class Mammalia; order Rodentia; family Cricetidae; genus Peromyscus; species Peromyscus leucopus. The sequence goes on from NC_051068.1 coordinate 79,892,657, forward strand.
TCACAAGGTAGAGGGTGGTTATGGAAGGGCTGGGAAATTAGTGGGATTGGGGTACATGATATGACATTTCCAAAGATTCAATAAAAAAACTATGTGAAGAAGAAGAACAAAGACTCAAGCTGGCATAACTGGCATGCTTGCTCTGTCCTGCCCTGTGCTTCTCTCTGTCATGTTAGGGCAAAGCAAAACGCTTCTTACCAGGTGTTATCGCCTTGATGTTGGACTTCCTGGCCTCAAGAGCTGTAAGAAATAGTCCATTGCTTTGTGCAATGCCCACACTGTAGTGTTCTGTTACAGCAACACCAAACACACTAAGATCCTTGTTCATAACAGGCCCCAAGCTCACTGAAGGAACACAGAAGACAGGCCTGCTCTGAATGGTCCTCCCTGGCTTTGGGGAGTACAAAGCCTTCTCCATCAAAATACCCAGCAGCCTTCAGCCAGAGGGGATTGTTGTGGCAGCAGCTGGCAATGCCTGAGCTCACAGATGGCATTTGTTTTCTAAGGGGACAGTGAGGGAGCTGGCCTCTGTAGGACAGGCAGTTCATATTGGTGACTATTGACAGATGGAGCCGAATAATCTAAACACACTTTTTCATCTATTCAAACAAGAGGAGCAGCAAGCCAAAAAACAAAGACAGAAACTTGGAGCATGAGACGACGGTTATTCTAAGACAGCCACAGGTGGGCAGAAGTAAAGGCTGGGTCCTGTCTCTGTTCCTAGGCCTTGGGGAAAGTGGGACTGTGCAGCCCTGGGAGGGAAGAACCAAGCTTTTGTCATATCTTGCTGCTTCCTCTGAGAGCCTAGCAAATGTCGGTGGAGCTTGGGCTCTGGGAAAGATGCTTCCCACTACCAGCATGCCCCGTGAGGCCTCTTGGACCAAGGGGTGATGCTGGGGCTCTGAAGCAGTATTCTCAGGAGCCCCTGAGCAGACAGTGGCTGTCTGGCTGCACCCTCTCCACTGGGCCTCCAGGGATCTGCAGTCAGTCCCAAGTGTATTCGTGGGGAGAAAACAAAACAAAAACCAACCGGAACAGAACAGCCTTGAACTGTGAGTCTCTTTTCTTATTTGTCCTCTCTGCCGGGCTCCAGAGGGAAGACAGCAGATTTTCTCCTGCTAGGTTCTTTGGACATCCATTTCTTCTCTGCTCAGTCCTGGCCTCATGATGTCTCAGAGCAGAGGAGAGGGGGCACTGACTAAAGCCACCATTCCTACGAGGGGGAAGCAGAGGGAAGTGACTGCCATGGATATACTTTAGGGTCACCCGAGCTCTGCCGCTCTCAGCCTGGAAGTCCTCAGGTAGAAAATAAATGTAATAATAGCAGCAGCCTCATAATAGTGGGAACATGCAGAAGATCATACACATCAGTTTCAGATGAGTTCAAGTTAGCTGCTGCTGCTACTACCATCATCTGTCTCCTTCCCTCCCTGGCCTCAGAAATCCCAGTACTTAACTAGCAAAGTAGGCGGGTGTTAGAATCATGTCTGGGACCTGGGAATGTAGCTCAGTTGGTAGAGTGCTGGCTAGCGTACACAGAGTACTGGGTTTGACCCCAAGTGCTATATAAAACCCATGGTACATGCTCTTAATCCCAGCACTTGGGAGGTGGAAGCAGAGGATCAGAAGGTCATCCTAGGCTACATTGCAAGTGTAAGGCCAGCCTTTGCTACCTGAGACCCTGTCTCAAAATAAACTAAAAAAAATTCTGCCTGCCAGGAGGTGATGGCACATGCCTTCATCCCCAGCCCTTGGGAGGCAGAGGCAGGCAGAATTCTGAGTTCAAGGCCAGCCTGATCTATAGAGTGAGATCGAGGACAGCCAGAGCTACACAGAGAAACCTTAAAACAAAACAACAAAAAAGAAAGAAACCAACAAAATTCTGCCATCTTGGTGTCCTGGGGTTGTGGAATCCCACATAATAGCTGTGATTCCTGGGCAAGATAAGCTCTTCAGATTGAACCTGCCCCAAATCAAGGACTAAGTGCTGGGTCGCAGGATTCGGGGTGCTTGCTGGGCTCCTCCCTCAGGCCAGCACCTTCTCCCTCCCTCTTTCTCTTGGGTTTTTCTTATCAAAGCTTTCACTCACTCCTAGAAATTCCAGCTGCCAAGTGTGGAACAGTGGTTAGTATATTTGAAGCACCCTGAGCATTAATTAGCTCTTGTCAGTTTGTCCATTATTACTATTCTAGAAAGTCCATGTCTCTCCTAAGTAAGGATTGTGTTCTGAGGTGCCTCGCTGCCTTGTGAAAACCCTGAATGAACTCTTCAGCCTTGGAAACTTGCCAGACATGGTGAATTCATCAACATAATACATACCTTCAAGTGATCTTCTGACCCAAGCATTAACAGTAGAAAGAGGAAACAATGCACTGAACCAAATCCAAAGGCCCGGAGTTCAGGGTCTCTGTGTGTCAGGTAGCAGGACTGTGTGCATGCAAAGGAGAGCGTGTGCATGAGAGCAGACACAGGTCCTGGACCTAGAAGCCCAGAGAGAGTTATGACAGTTCCCTGGCAGCTGATTCACAGAGGAATCATAGCTCACAAGGAATGAGAGAGTTTGAAAGTACAGTGATCAAAAATCACATCTAATTCCAACAAATTAAAAGCGACACCTAAACAAATCAACACAGCTACCTTAGGTTTTCACAATCAACTGGGAACATGTATTTATATCAAATATTGGGAAAATGGTTAATATCTTTAACATATAAAATATAAATTTAACATATGAATCAATAATAAAACCCCAAAGGCATAACAGAACAGCTAGAAGTGGATGACAGACCATTCACTCAAGAAGAAAGAGCCCTGGCTTCCCAGAAGATGAACTATCATCAGTCTTACCAGTCAAAATGAAATTTGAAACAACTAAATAGCTATGTGTGTCTTATAAATTAGCGACAATCTCAACTTTGATTTGTTTTCATGAGCACCTGATGCTGGTAAGAGTGAAGCTAAATAGTCCCCTTCAGAGACTGCAGGTGGGCGTGGCACCCAGGGGAGTCACTTCTTGTATCTCTCCTGAGGTACTGCTGCTAGTTAGTTCAGGGTTACCGTTATTAGTAATGTTATTTGTACAAGCAATATTAGAAAGAACCCGAAGGCAGCCATTGGAAATAACGCTTATGATGCTTCCATGGCGGTGTGGAATGGAGCAGGAGAAGAAAGTGTACCCATTCACCGCCATGATTTTCAGGAGGCTGTAAGGCCAGAAGGGACAGCATTGACGATGGTCTCTTAGGTGGCGGAACAATGGATGATTTGTGGAGTTCTCTTTGTGCTTCTACTTGGTGATCATACTTTTTGCAGTGAGTGTGTATTAGTGTTATTGGAGAAATAAACTACTGATTAAAAACACTGGAGAGTGATAAAGATTCAAAAAGGACTCACAGAAATGGCAGACTAGTCCAGTAGACAAGGCACACTGGTGGAGTTGGGGGATGTCCTATGCTCTGATCTCAGGGCTTCCTAAAGTGTCAAGTAGGTCTGTGCCATCATTCCCAATATGGTTTTTCCCAGAAGTAGCAACAAGTCAGGGATGGGTGCTGGCTGGGTGCTGCCCAAGAAGCATGCACAGAGACGAATGGAAATCTAAGCACTGTGGGCCACCACCATGGGCCATTGTGCTGAAAGATGAGAAAACTCTTGGACCCCAGGCTTGGGTTCCAAAAATCCCTAGGCAGCAATAACTACCTGATTGGCCCTATTGCCTGCTAAAGTGCGGACTCTAGAACATCATTGACTTAAATGAAGCCTGAGGCAACTGGGTTGTGATGGCAATTTGAATAGACATGGAGTTGGTTTTTGAAGTTTTTTTTTCCCCCTTGAGTGTCTGTCTTTCAATCTTTCTGATGAGAAAGAAGATAAAGTCTCAATTTGACGCCCTGTGCCTCACTCCTCTTTAACCTTCTGCTCTCTCCCTTCCTAACGAAGCAGGAGCCATCCTTAGCCAGCCTCAGCACCTCAGCAGACAGCAGCATGAGGTTAGACTTCAGAATGTAGGTGATGTGAGGACTGACAGAGTCTGCCAGGGAGCAAGGGGAAAGAATGGATGAAGGCTGCTGAACACTGAGCAAGGCCCAGGATTTGGATTTAAAACAGAAAGATCAGGCAGGCTGTGAGTCACCCACCTGGCTCAGGCCAGACCACGCCTGCTTGCCCTGCTCCAGCGAAGGCTCTGTCCCCAGTTCGAACCTCTGAGCCTCTCCCCCGGATCAGCAGTTCTTCACCTCCCTCCAGGCTGACGCTTAGTTCCATTTTGTTCCTTCCTGTCATCATTATTTCTTGTTGGGGTGGTTGTTATGGCTGTTTGGGCTTCTTCCCTGGCCTCAGAGAGGGCAGGAGAGCACGCCATCAGCATAACTAAAAATGTTTTTCGATTGCCTCTGCATTTTCCCCATGCCTCAGCTTTTCCTAAAAAGCCAGCATCTTCTGCATCCTTCCCTGGGGGCTTCCAATTCAAGCAGTTTTTTTTTTCTTAGGTTTTAGTTTTTCCAACGTGAACGTGTCAGAGCCGCCAGTGTAGCCACATTAGTGTCTTCAGACGCCTTCTGATTGGGGTCATTTATGCTCGTGTCCTCAGAATGTCCCCGAACAGTCTGTGGTCCGAGCTCATCCTTCAACTCAACCTGGGCTAACTAGCTGGGGACCTCATGCGAGCCACTCAGCCATGCTGAGTAGCTGCAGCCCTGTCCTACTTAGCTCAGAAGCGTGCAGTGAGGACCGCATGAGCAGGTAGTCACAAAAACCATTTACCCCACCATAAAATGTGTTATTCAGCTCTCTCTCTCTCTCTCTCTCTCTCTCTCTCTCTCTCTCTCTCTCTCTCTCTCTCTTTTAACTTTTCTCATTCGAGGAGAATGCTCTTCAAATTGGGATGGCCAAAGTCGGCTTCTCCAGAGAGAAGCAGCTCAAAATAGGAGCAAAGGTAGACAGTACTTTGCCCTTTAAAGAGCTCAACCCCTGGGTGCCTTAGAAACAGGGCCAGTCTGCAAGGCTGTGATGTAATTGTTGGGCTATATTTTGTTTGGGACCCGAGTAGTTTCAATAAAAAGAAAACAGGAGGGATGGTGAGGGCAGCTGTCACACGTAAGAAACTCGGGAGCTTAGAAAAGATCTAAATGATGCCGTACACACCACTGCAGGCTTATAAGGATTCTGCCCGGGGCTTCATGAAGAAGAGGGCCTGTCCAGACTCAATACAGCTTTCCCGTCCCTGGAACACATCACAGGACCCTTCAGGAAAGCTCACTGTAGCAGACCAGAAGTGTGTGTTTGATCCAGATTGGCCTCCACGGTTACAGACCCTCTGGCCTCGGGGAATGTGACTTGTCATTTGGATCTGCGATATGAAAGTAATACCCAACTCAGAGGCTTGTTTTTGGAGTTTAATGCATGACCCAAAATTCTTAGCACAAAGTATGTACTCAAAAGATGATTATTTGTCCGGGCGGTGGTGGTACACGCCTTTAATCTCAGCACTGGGGAGGCAGAGCCAGGCGGATCTCTGTGAGTTCAAGGCCAGCCTGATCTACAGAGTGAGTTCCAGGAAAGGCACAAAGATACACAGAGAAACCCTGTCTCAAAAAAAACAAAACAAAACAAAAGATGAATATTTTTTTTTTGCTTTGTCCACTTACCACATCCCTGTTTTCTGACTATAAAAAGGCTACTTTCAAAATACCAAACACAAACTTAGCAGGTGATCCAGCAATTCTAATTTCTTGGTATATATCCAAAGAATTGAAAACCAATATTTACTCATTCATGTTCATGGCATTACTTACAAGAGCCAGAAGATGGAGGCAGCCCAAATATCTATCCGTGGTGAATAGATAAACTGAATATGGTATATCCATATGATAGAATACAACTCAGCTTCAAAAGAGAGAAGGAGGGCCGGGTGGTGGTGGCGCATGCCTTTAATCCCAGCACACAGGAGGCAGAGCCAGGCGAATCTCTGTGAGTTCGAGGCCAGCCTGGTCTACAGAGCAAGATCCAGAACAGGCACCAAAACTGCATAGAGAAACCCTGTCTCAAAAAACCAAAAAAAAAAAAAAAGAACAAAAAAAAGAACAAAAGAGAGAAGGATTCTGACACAGACTACAACATGGATAAATCTGGATGCTAAGTTCTAAGAAAAGCCAGAACTCTCTCCTCCATTCCACAAACGTTCTCTGAGCAAAACGTATGTGAAGACAGTTTGCAGGTCTCTCCAAAGAGTAATGAGAAGAGTGAGAACAGACCCCACTCTAGAGAGTATGTTCATTTCCTAGGACTAGTGGAACGAAGCACCACAAACTGGGTGGCTAATAAGAACAAGAGTGTGTTCTCCTAGTTCTAGAGGCCTGGGAGGTCAGGATCAAGATACTCGCAGATGCCAGCTGGACCTCCTGTCTCTGCTTCAGAAGACTGGGAAGAATCTGTCCCCTGTCTTGCTCCTGGCTAATGGTGGTGGCCAGTAGCTCTTGACTTGTGAAAGCATTACTCCCATCTGTACCTCCATCTCCACATCACCATCCTCTCTCTCTCTCTGTGTCTAGATCCAACTGTTTCTTTCCTTTTAAGGGCACTAGTATAGTAATAATATAATGATATACTAGTATAATAATAATACTAGTATAAAATATTACTATAATAATTTACTAGTATAATAATAATAATAATGCCACTAGTTGTTGGATTAGTTCCCACTTTCTTCCAGTATGTCCTCATCTGGACTCCATTACACTTACAAAGACACTGTTCCAAATAAGGTCTCATTGACCAGGGCCAGGGCAGAGGTAGAGGGTAGAGCTTGTCCATTTTTTGACAGGACACAGCTCATGCAATGGAGCTTCCAAAAGTGAAAACAATATAGTGAAAGAGATAGCAAGACTTTGCAGCCAGATGGAGGTGGGCTTTTAACCTCTCAGAAACTATGACTAACAGACGGGGGTAACAGGAACTGCTTCACACGGCAGAAAGTGTGCAAAAGTCACAGGCGCACAGGAAGCAACCAGAAAGTAGTAACTAATATTGTTATCATTATGACTATTATTTATTAGCTGGATGCCAAGGCACTAGAAAATGATATGGCCTAGGAGACATACAGGCCAAATCCTGCGGGTGAAATCACGACAGGCTGTGGGAAACAGGATTCAGTTTAATGGAAGAGATGACAGGGTAAGCTTGGTGGAAAAGACGCAGGTGCTTTTGACAGTAGAACCAGCTGAGGAGGAAATTCCAGGAAGCAAGCGGGAGCTACACAAACCAGGCAAGCCTTGGCGGCAAGAAAGCACAGCACACCGTGGAGGGGAGCTCTTTGCTCCATTTGGCTGGAACTTGGGGAAATGAATAAAAAGTAATGGTGATTGAGGTCGTAAAGGAGTGCTTGGACCACAGAGCACAAGGAGTTTGCATTTAATTCATAGGCAGTGGGGGAGCCAATGGATGTTTTTTTTGGAAGGAATGATGCAATTAACCCCGAGTTGAAGGAAATTAATCTGACCACAGTGTGCAGGATCGGAGAGCTCTGCTCTGCAGGCTCCAGAACAGGGTGTGACTAAGGCCCAGGTCCAAGAAGGCTCACTGAGGTGAGAACTCTCCTGGTCAAAGACGAGAGGTGGGTTGTAGAAAATGTGTGCCTGAGCTGCTCACCCTGGATGCTCTGTGCACCCTCTTGGGTTCTAGTCATCAAAGATGGAAGAGAGCAGGGCATGCTGGGATTTGGTACTCTCCCAGACCCAGGAGACAGAACTGCACTGGTGAACTGCTCTCACAGGATGGCCAGGGCCGTGGTGGGGGTGTCCTGCTCCCTTCCCCTGCCCCTCTGGGAGATGAGAATGTTCCAGATCCCCAGGCTTCGGGGAGAGGAAAGCTGAGCCTGGTCAGGCCGCTCAGCAGTCTGATTGTTTTGCATTAACTTTCACCTCCATCTTACTTTAGAATTCCGTGAATATTTATGAGTGAGCTCTTCCTTAATGAGGAGGGGAGCCACAACATTAATGAGCTTTCTTTCCTGGTTGGGTTTGAGCTGTCTTCCCATCCTCCCCCCTTAATTTAGATTTCTAATTTGAATTTCAGCTATGCTTTTCTTTCCTGGTTCTTCTTCCTCAGGGGTGAGAAGGGCCATGGTAACTTTTCAGTGCCACATCCAGCGAGAATCAAGTACACAGTGCAGAAACTGAGGCAGTTGATACTCATGGCTCAGAAGACCTTGTCCACCTGTGCTGATGTGTGTGTGTGTGTGTGTGTGTGTGTGTGTGTGTGTGTGTGTGTGTGTGTGTAACGTAAGGCCCAGCTGAGCTCCAATGTGAAGGAACTACTGCTCTGTGAGAAGCTTGAGAGAAGATAAGTCCAGGCCTCACTGGTTCTTAACTAGGAGAGAAGTGTTCAATGTATATTGGGCATCCTCCGGGCCCTGTGCCTTTGGGCCCACACCCAGGAATTCCCTAGAACAGGACAGAACCCCAGGTTTGCACTCTTGATAGTGTGAGCTGAGATGCATCCCCTCCAAGGGACAAGTGCCAGCCCGACCCTCTGGTCCTGGGGAGAAAGTAGAGAGCCTTGTGGAGGCGAGAGCCGAGCTTCATGTAAGAATGGACAGTAGGGGACAAGAGGAGGGGCATAAACCCTTGTGTCCATTTGGGTTGCTTGGAGTACTCAGCCGTTCTCTCATTCACCCGTTTTCCCCAACGTCTCGCAGTCTCTAAGGGACTTCCAAGAAACATGGCAGTTACAAAATTGATAAATCGGTAAGAAAAAAGCCAAGCAAGCTCCCGGAAAGGCAGGAATCCCTCTCGTCCCCAGCAAACCTCAGGTTCTCAGCTGTATCTTTCAAGCTCACCACAGCCATGAAGGACCTTCTAACCTTCTCTGTATGACTCCCAGCCGCTGGTAGCCTCTCTCTCTCTCCGACCCAACACTGATCATGCTGTAGCTGAGTGCACATTTGGTCAAAGCCAGTAGGAATTTGTTCTCAAGGACTCCTGCTGGGAAGAAGGTGTATAGCTAGGCATCCTGGCCCTGATCCTCCTCCCCTTATCCAAGGGCTGCCTTCACCCCAGACTGGGGAGAAAGAAAGTAATCATCCACTGCCTTGTTGCATTAGCTTCATTTCCCAGAACCTACTAGCCCAGGGAAGAGGCCCATGAAGCCCAGCCCTGGACCCTGGCTGGTGAGACAGTCACCTCCTACTAGTGTGTGTATGTGTACACGCATCTGCATCTGTGTGTGCACACATACATGTGTGCACACGCCTGCAAGAACAGCTTACACCTGGCATTAGGCTGAACAGTCAGCCTCAATATGGTTAGCAGATGCTAGAGAACTAGCTACAATGAAGAAACCTAACAAGTAGCTTTGGTGGTATAAAACCAAACTCATGACAGCTCTTTCTGGGAGTGCTCCACTGTTTATGTCCAGTCACATATCCACAGTGGCTGTTGTGCACGTCACTGACAGGCTGGGTAATTTCTGCTGTAGACTCTATTCAATCACATCATTAAATTCTGTGCTCATGTACCCAGCTTTCTATTGCTGTTGCTGCCCCCAACTCTTTCCGTTGATGTTAGTTTTATTATACATGGGAGCATGATGTTCTTTCTTTAAAAATATTAATGGGAAAAATTAAAGGAAAAGACAATTGGGTATTAGCCATAGAGTGGTCACCCACAGTCAACCACTATCAATATCATTGGGTTATTTGTCTTTAGTCATTTTCCTTTGCGTGACTTAATTAGCTCAACCCCTACAATAAGTCATTTGGGTCAGTACCAAGTTTATGCTACAGTGAACAAGGCTGTGTTAACACTTCCATGCCTACACTTCTGAATGACACTTGGGTAAAATTATTGGGTCATTTTGGTCTTGGGCAATTTCAGTCCTCTTAATGAATATTGCCAAATGCCTTTCCCAAAGAGCTATGCCAATTGGCATTGAGTGAGAATGCCCATTTCCATGCCTCTTACCAGGACTATTCATATTCTCATTCACCCCCCTCCTTCACTCTCATGCTAATTTTAGATAATTTGATGGGTTGGAATGACTTGCTACTTTTTTTTTTAGCACATAAGGAGGTTAGATGTGTTTCTGTGTGTTTATTGATTAGTTGTAGAGTTCACAGCATTCAGCAGTTAGGGGAAAACCCTTAACTTGCTTGTGAAGGTTTGTGCATGTGAAGAGCTCGGTTTGTGTGTGTGTGTGTGTGTGTGTGTGTGTGTGTGCAATTATGCAGACATTTGTCAGGGATTCCAGTTGCTGTGGATAAGGCTGTGGCAGCTGAAGAGGGAAGGACGCAAGCTGTAGAGTCCTTCAGGTCCACGTTCCCATCAGCATCTATATAACTGGTGCAAGTTGCATCCCCTTATATTGAGACCATTGCTTCTTCAACTGTGCATCATCCCTAGGACATAGAATTGTAGAAAACATGTCTTTAATCCCAGCACTCAGGGAGCAGAAAGACAATTCCCTGTGTAAGGCACCATGCTGGAGAGAGGGATGCTCAACTGGTATTATTTACACAGTGGGGACTCCACAGCCGCCCTCATCTTCCCCCAAATAATTCTCCACGATCCTCAGTAGCTGCTGGTAGGAGAGGATGGGCAGGAGAAGGAGAAAAGTTTGTGGCAGACATCTAGGACAAACCAGAAATTCATTCCGAACTTCTGTTTTTGTCCCCTCTGAGGAGTGGGACTTACAGTGTTGATGAAAGCCAGAGCTGGGCAATGAAGCAGTAAACTCATACTTTATTCAAGACTACTGAAGCAGGAGAAAGGGAGACTCAGAACAGAGACTGGTAGGCTCCATTTGAATACAGCAAAGATAACTGAGAATTTCTAGCCTGGGGGAAGGGGAGTGGGTAGATGAAAAGTTATGAAGAGGAAGCATCAGGAGCAAGGTGGAGTCTGACTAAGCCAGCCTAGTGGGGTTCTTGCTGGAAGTAGGCCAGGGTGATCTGGAGAACAAGAAACCAACTGGACACTGAGGGTGCTCAGATACTAATATACTAGGATTTTTAGTAGAATTGGGCCATGCAGAGACAGACATGGAATGCTCAAAAATGGAGGCCTAGCTAGGAAGGTGAGCCAGAGGAGCCCCACTGGTATGGTCTGAATGTGAAATATCCCTCCAGGTTTCTCTATGTGAACATTTGGTCTCCTGTTCTGGAGGTGGATCTGGGCTAGAGGAAGTAGGTCACTAAGGGTCAGACTTTGAGGTTTCTATCCTGGTCTGATTTCCTCTCCCATCTCTGCTTCCTGTTCCCATGAAATGTGAGGTAATGAGTCCCAGCCATATGCTTCTGCCACTGTGAAGCCATCTGCCACTGTAGTGGACTGTTATCCTCTCAAACCATGGGCCCAATAAATCTTCCTCCCTTTAAATTGTTTCCTTCGAATGTTTGGTGATGCTGATGAGAAGAGTAACCAATACCCTGAGCAAAGTTTGGTGAAGAAGAGCCTGTCACATGGAGGGAAGTGACTGAGCACAAAAGAGAGGCAGAAGGAAGGGGAGGAGAGGAAGAGGAAGGGGGAAGGGAAGGGAAAGGAAGGGAAGGGAAGGGAAGGGAAGGGAAGGGAAGGGAAGGGAAGGGAAGGGAAGGGAAGGGAAGGGAAGGGAAGGGAAGGGAAGGGAAGAGGGATCAACATGGATGTGAACGTCCAAGAAGGCAAATTGACTGGTCCTGTCAGAGCTGGGGGTGACACACAGAGGGGAGCGCTCAGTGTTTTTAGGGACCCACGGACACACAACCCCACTTCCAAAAGTTGTAGTCCAATCCCTGCCACCGCTCCTCCGCTGACCCTCCTGCCTCATTCAGCACACTGAGAGAACCACTGTTCCTCTCCAGTGCTAAACCGATGAAATGTCTTCTGCCCATGGTTTTGTGTTCCAGGAGCAAAGCTATCTCAGGAGTCGTGATGTAAGGATTATTGCTGGGCATAATGATATAGTGATAAAGCGATAAAGATATTCATGCTTGGGGCCTCCCTCGTATGACCAAACAGACACATCCTGGGGACTAAGGCAAGGAACATAAACAAACGTATGTCTTGAACAGCAAAGCTGAAGGCTGGGAAGATATGCCTCTCAAGAAAGTGAGTCACCATCTTGCCTGCAGAGCTTGTCCCCACCCCCATTCCCACCAGGAGGACACTGGAAGAAGCACAAACCTCAATATTAGCATCCCTTCTCTGGCGGTAACTTCAGGCTCATAAGTAAAGCAGATCTTTATCCAGCAATTGGGGTTTCTGTAGTAATGAAGTCTCTGCTTTGAGCATTTGTTAAAACCTGATTCATCTGAGTGATAAGAAAATAAGAGGATGACAGAGGCACCTCAATTACTTGTCTCCCTACTAATCCTTGGTGCAGCATGTGTTTAGCAAGCACCTGCTGTTTGCAGAGCTCCTGCTGGGTTGTGTCCGCTCAGTTCTGCTCAGGTCTCCTTCATGTGCAGCGGACTGGATGCACAGGGGATATGCTTTTTTGGGTCTTCTTATCAGTGCGTTGGATTGTGCATCTGTGGAAGCCACTGGAGTCTGATAGGGGTGCTCCCCCGTCAGAGATGTTGGCTCCTGGTTCTTGCTAGGTCCTGAGAGTGATCTGGGGTTCCTCCTGTAAATCCACTGTAACCCATTCCCCACACCCCCTCCCTGCTGCCCCCTAGTGGGCTTTTCTTCACATAATGACTGGATTCTCAGAAGCCTGCAGTTTCTTGACTCAAATGGGGCGTCGAGTCCTACACTTCCTTCAGACCTGGACTAGCTTCCCTGCCTTTATGTGCTTTCCTGGGCGGCCCCAGCAAACTGTGGGCCTCCTCCTCCGGGTCCTACTGCAACTTGTTGCTACCTTTATTGTGAAACTTGCCCCAACCACATGGTAACACATCTGTTTACATGGTAGTCTGCACTGAGCCCCGGGACTCAGTGCTTTTCATCCTTTGGGGCCCTGTGGCTAGTGCAATGCCTGGGGTATTACAGATATAACCGTCCTCTATGTCTGATGGCGTCAGGTTCCTAGAGACCTACCCCAAGGTAGACCATAGTTGCTCTTCATTTAATGAGTGACAGGTACTTCCAGCACATCACAAAAGCTCAGAAAAAGCACTTGCAGGTAGTATGTTGGGGGCTGGGGCCTCTCAGCAAAGGGACATATTACGTATGAAAAACTTAGCTAGCCCATGCCTGACCAAGAATGAATGTTGCCGGGCGGTGGTGGCGCACGCCTTTAATCCCAGCATTCTGGAGGCAGAGGCAGGCAGATCTCTGTGAGTTTGAGGCCAGCCTGGACTACAGAGTGAGTTCCAGGAAAGGCGTAAAGCTACATGTGGAAACTCTGTCTCAAAAAGAAAAAAAAAAAAAGGATGTTCATTGAATGGATACCTTGGGAAAATCAAGGCAACTGAATGCCTGAGCCTCAGTTTCCTGGCCTAAGTATTGAAGAAGGAATTTGGCCACCACGGGGTTCTTGTGGGAATTAATAGCAGCCTTAATGAGTGAGACCTGTACAGCTGCTTACATGTTATATGGTCAGTGCCAGCTGAACCCACTCAGGACCTTTGACCCAGCTAGAGAGCCAGCATCTGATGCCCGGGCAGAGCTGCTCTACCTAATGCAGGTATGAGCAACACGGACCCCTTGGCTCCACTGCGGCTAAGCAAACCTAAGCCGACATGAGAGCCTCAGGCACTTCTCAGCTGTAGACAGCCGCTTCTGCTGCTCCGAATGTTCTGGAGTTCTTCCACATGAGCTGTGCCACACATAGGGTCAGAAGGCTCCAACCTAGAACACCAGACAGGCCCAGACAAGGGAGGGGCAACTCAAGCGCACAAGCCAGTGCTCAGCCTCTCTGTTGCCATGGCTCCTTTCTGACTCTTCATGTATTTTTTAGGAATGCGTAATTTCCTAAAGGGAAATTAAATTGGATTGTGAATTAATTTAGGCGACTGGAGGCTGATAGGAATGTCCCTCCCCATCAGAAGAACTATTGGCTTCTGATCCTTGCAAGGTTCTAAGAGTGACCCAGGGCTCCTGTAAGCCTACTGTGACCCCTCCCCCACAGTCCCACGCCACTGTCCCTCTGTGAGCTCCTCTTCATCTAATGACCAGATTCTCAGAAACCTGCCGTTTCTCTGCTCAAATAGGATATCCAGACCCTAGACACAGACAAGCTTCCCTGTCTCTGCTGGCTCCTCATGGCAGCTTGTATCTTAGGGTATAAGGGGCAGAAGATGCTGGGAAAGCATCCTTCTGGATGCCCCAGGAGCTGAGCAAACAAAACACAAAAGCCGGAACTTTAGATGTGTGCGCAGCAGGGCCTGTGTGAGCTACTGCCCCCCTCCGTGCCTAGCAGCCTGGGGTTACAGGGCAAGAGCTCTGGCTAACTGCTCTTGTGAAGTTTTCCTACTGTTTATAAACAAGGTGACTCTGTGGACGAATTCCACCCTCTGTGAACTGGGGTCGTAGAAGAGCCTGCTTCACTAGGTCCCCATGTCGGTTCAAATCTGGAAGTCCTATTGGCGGGAGGTGCTCCTCATGGATTAACACTCACATAATGTACATGGCCCTTGTTTTTATTGTTGTATACTTCGTGCAAAGGACTTTACCCTGGACGCATGCCCTCTTACTGTCCCGTGTTTGGTGGTGGTGGTGGTGGTGGTGGTGGTGGTGGTGGTGGTGAGTGCCCGGGGAAACCTTTACACCATACTCTGTATTTCCCATAACCCCGACTGCATAATGTGGCGCCCAGAGGCCACTCCACAAAGGGGAAAGTCAGCTGAGTGAAGGCTCCTCAGAGTGTGAGAGACGCTGCACTAGCATTCCCAGCAGAGCCAGGGTGCTGGCTATGACCGGGTCTCCCCTCCTTGCAGTCATCCTGATACAGAGCAGCTAGATGGGTCCCATCCTTCTCAGCCATAGTCATTTTACACTGAGCACTGATGAGCACTGAATAGGACCACCCAGCCCATCTAAGCTTCACCCGCTGGTCTTCACTCTGACCAGTGATGCGTTGGCCCCGGTTTCCACATGTTGGAGCTTAAGCTCCGAGAGCCTCGCCCTGCTGCTGCATGATTGGAGACAGGGTCCCAGAACTCTGGAACTCAGCACACAGTCTAATCCTCCTGCCTCTGCCTCCTGAGGGCAAGGATTACAGGGGAGAGCGCTACCCCGAGCTCTCCCCTGTTCTCACTCTGCACTGCCTCAGATCTTCAGAAGTCTTCTCTGTGGGGCCCAGGAAGCACACGGGAGCGGGGGAAGAAAAAGAAACCTCTGTGCCTGAGTTCTCCGGGTCTCAAGATCTCAAAGAAAAATGCTAATGTTACTCACCTAATCCCGGTGAGTAACATTCTGCAGAGGAAGTTTAAAATAGAACTCCAGTCACACCTAATGGAACCAATAGATTTTTAAATATAATTAAGCCTCAGCCTCACGCAGCCGAGTCTGGCTGTGGGTGCCGATGGAAGTGGGTGATCCTGAAAGAACATTTGATTCTGTAATTCAGTGAGTGACATGGGGGCCCAGAAATCCATACCTTGCGTGAGGACTCCCCCTCGCACCCACCTTTCATCTCCCATTCATTGACCACTCTGGCCCACAGGAACCAGAGCTCAGGGGTGGAAGGGATGGATATTTCAGATAGCCTATGACATGCATTCTCAAGGACTTCCTACAACTGAGTGGCCAGCAAGCAGTAAAAATATATCCACTTCCATACTGATGTGTTTGTGCAAATTTCTTAGCCTTTCTTACTTCATTTGGGTCTTACCATCATCAGCTGGGAGTGTGTGCTGAACGCCTAGCCCAGGATCGGGCGCATTTCCCACCTTTATAGGCATGAGTCATTATTTTCCTGTAGATAGGTGATGCAGCAATTGCCTGGCCCGCTGAGACCCACATACCCCACAAAGTGACAAACAAGACCTTCTCATTTACATGACCCAAGCCCTGCCTCTCTCCATTCATGGTCTCTCTCCTACACACACAATCTGATAAAAAGGAAATGGTGACCTCCGTGACAGAAAGATGTCACACCAGCTGGTGTATGTCAGCCTGCCTGAGGCCCTGCAGCTGGAGAGGGTGACAGGCAGAGGCCAAAGGGAGCTTACATCCTGAGACCAATTATTTCAGCCCTTAGTTATTGGCTCGCTGCCTCTTACAGCTGCCACAGACCCTCGCAACAAGGCTACCAATTTGTTGGACCCCAGGGAGAGTCCTTGCTCTTTCCATGCACACACACAGGCAAACAGCCACAGCCCAACTGCGGAAGAGATAAGACCGCCAAGGTTTGCACTTATTTTAAAGCTGCAGAGTGGTGTGTTCCATTACCTTTTCTGTTATTAAAGCCTCGGGCTGACAGTAAGAGCTAACTCCTTGGGCTCTTGGGGGCTTGCCCGCATCCCTGTCCTTTGCAGAGTTGCCTAGAAGAAACACTGGGTTTTCTTTCGCTCCAGGGCTAGACAGAAGCATTTTCCACCTCCCTAGGCTCAGTAATTGGCTGTAGATTCTCACTGAGAAGAGAAGGAATAGTTCTCAGACACCTGCTGTTTCTATAGCCAGGATGGGAGCTGGGAGAAAAAGTCAGGACCAGCGTGCCTACACCCAGTGTGGCCTTTTAGGTGCAGTCGTTGCGCGCACACACATGGGCAGAGCAGCTGAGCACACTTCTTCCTCAGCTCCTTGGGTCCTAGGGCCACCAGAGGTCTGTCCTTCCAAAGTGGTGTCCTGTGAGAGGGACCTGCCCTCTTCCATGAGCGAAAGGCCCATTCACTAGGACTAAAAAATGGAAGAGACTAAATAGTCACTAAGTCCAGAACTTAATTTGGCTCCAGACTAGAAGAGAATTAAAAGCTCCAAGGAGCACAAGATACAACCACTTGCCCAGCTTATTCAAAGTGGAGCTACAAATAGATTCTGGAGGCCTTCACATGCTGACCTCCTCCATCCTCTCCCACTTCATGGTCATGGGCAAACGAGAACTGCAGCAGGTCATCCATCTTTGACCTCATAATATCCCGTCTACCCTGGGTGATGCTGGACCAGCAAATTGCTTCTTGCTTGAAATTTCCTGTACTGTTTATGGACACCTGGAGGGAGCTGTGAAAAACCATTTGACTGGCTCAGAAACCAGTCAGTAAATGGAAGGAGTTCTAGAGGAGGCTGGGAGAAGGGAAGAGCCAACAAGAATGCTTGTGTCCTCTTGCAGCTGGTACACTGTCCGTGGTGCACAGCCCAAGGGCATGCTGGAGACCCTATGTCTTCATCAGTTTTCAATCTCTAGTACTAGTGCTCAGTCCAGTGTCTGACACACACCGTCAGTCACCAAAGACCATTGCTTAATACCATTTGACCCTTGATAATATGAGTAGGTCGGTGCATGTGCATGGCTACACACACACACACACACACACACACACACACACACACACACACACACGCATGCACATGCTGGAAATACAGCATAATTTTTCCAGTTCCAAGAACAAATATCTTTGTTGTGAAAATAGCACTGGTAAAAATGGGATGTTGGACTCTGTAGGTCCTTTAGGCTCCACAAAGCACAGCTACCTCTGTTGATCTTTGTCACCTGCACAAAACCACATCCCTGGCCTCCACACACCCCTAGAGTAGTCCAGGCTTTTCCCCACTCAACTTCCATCAACCTTGTCCAGAGTCAACAGAGCCCACTGACAAACTTTCAAGGTTCTTCTTAGTACTCATCCTTCTTCCTTATTCTTTGAGGCCTGTGAAGAGTAGCAGGCCATTGGCCAAGGTCTGGTCATGGGTCTCAGATGACCCAGACTGGAGTAAGAGATGTTGTTAGTCAGGACACCTTTATCCCTGTTGCCCCAATGCTTGACCAAGATTCAGCTCGATGAAAAAGTCAATGCACAGAACGAAGGAATCCCTGGCAGGATCCACCTGAGCCTCAAAGTCTTTGGAAGGCTGAAGACTATAGAACAAAGGTACATATGTCCAGGTAGACAGTTCTGCTGGTCATATTCGTGGTAGTCTCCAGTCAGTCTTACTAACTTTGTTCAGCTGCATTTCCAGAATGAGCCAGGATAGCAAGTGCTGAGGAAAGAGAAAAGAAAGATTGCATTGCACAGTCCCTGTTTATTCTGAACCCTGGAATATTTGTGGTTGTCCTTAGCAGTTTCCCTGTCCCAGCTTTCATCTCACAGAGAGTCAGGAAGCAGGCCATGCTAGGAATTCGCCTGACCCTTTATTCTTATATTTATACATCACCAGAAGCTTTGTGTGTGTGTGCGTAACAGGAAATGTTTGACAAAGAACCCTAGGTTTTGGGAATGACTTATGCTCTTACACTAATTGATCTCAAGAAATAAATGACTTCTGTCAATAGGAATACCAAGCACAGAGGTGCAGAGGAAATTCACAGTGATAGCGTGATCAATACTAGGCCAAGCAAATCTGAAAAGGTTTCCTGAGATAAGATGTTTTTTTTACAACCTGAAAGGAGGAAAGAGACACGCAATTTATTGAATTCCCAATTCTACATGCTACACTTTGTACAAGGACATGCATGTTCTTTCTGATTACTGTTTCTAGATAGTTCCTTTAACCTGATTCCCTTATAAGTATACTGATTTCCTTATAAGGTATGACTAATTAACACGCATACCCATCCATTGAACTCTTTTTTTAAGACTTTTTTTATTAAGAAATTTTTTTCATTCATTTTACACACCAATCCAAGATCCCCCTCTTCCTGCCCCCCAGCCTCCCCCCAACCCAACCCCCCACTTCTCCCACAAGAAAGCAAGGCCTCCCATGGGGAGGCATATCCAGTAGGGGCAAGTCCAAACCATTCTCCCTGCCTCAAGGCTGCACAAGCTGTCCCATCATAGGTAGTGGGCTCCAAAATGCCCGTTCATGCCCCAGGGATGGATTCTGTCTGATTCTACCACCAGCCACCCCCCCCCCCCAAGCAGATCAAGCTACACAACTGTCTCACCATGCAGAGGGCCTAGTCCAGTCCCATGCAGGCTCCACAGCCAGTGATCCAACTTTCATGAGTTCCCACCGGTTTGGTGTGGTCGTCTTTGCAGGTTTCCCCATCATGATCCTGATGTACTTGCTCATAGAACCCCTTCTCTCTCTCTCTCTCTCTCTCTCTCTCTCTCTCTCTCTCTCTCTCTCTCTCTCTCTCTCTCTCCCTTACTGGACTCCTGGAGCTCTGCCTGGTGTTTGGCTGTGGATCTCTGCATCTGCTTCCATCAGTCACTGGAGAAAAGCTCTGTGATGACAGTTAGGGTATTCACCAGTCTGATCACTGGGGTAAGCCAGTTCAGCTCAGGCACCCTCTCCACTATTTCTAGCACTGGGTTTCTCTCTCTCCCCATGAAATCTCCCTCTGTCATGGTTCCATTGAACTCTTAATTTCAGTTATTGTGCTTCTTAATTCTAGAATTCATGTTTAAAATTGTTTCCCAATTACCAAGTCACTTTTTAGTTTCCATTCCCAGCAAGTTTTTCAAGTTTTTTTTATTTGATTGTAAGCATAGTTGTCCAAGTCTAATAATGCCCATATTTCAATTATTTGTGGCCTCCTTTATTATAATTTCATCTGGTTCTCACTCATGGTTGCCTTTGTTCTGTGTATACATGGTTATATGTGGTCCTGTGCTAGTCAGTGTGGTTGGAAATTGTTGGAAGGAAGTGAAATAAGTGTTCTTTCTCTAGAAATGACTTTGATTTTTTTCTTCCAGACATATGAGAGGGCTAACAGTCCAGGACCACTTTAATCCAACTTAAAGCTGTAAGTCCAGTGAGGGAGGATATTTGCTTCCAGTTTTTAACCTTCAAATGAAGGCTTTTAGTACTCCAACTTTGCATAGGTGGAGAGCATGCATTCAGGCTTCTAAACCTTCTAATTCCTATTGGGAATCTGCAAAATTACACTTGTCTTTCTTTGTCCCTATTACTTCTGAACTAATTGTTTTACTAAAAGGCAAGAGTGATGTTAAGTCCTGGGCTTACCTGAGTTCTCTCTTCTTCAGAGAGTATGGCCCCATGAATCTCTATTGCTTCATTTCCTCTGTTTTTATTCACTGTATATTTCCTCCAAATTTTAAAATTTCTTTGGCAGATGAGTTTACTCAGATTGTTCAATTCTAGTACTGATGCCCTTTTCTCATTTTTCCTTACAACTATGTGAGAGGTGAGTAGATAGGATTGTTCCCGTTTTACATATGAGAAAGTTAAGATGAAAAATTTTACCCAAGCCAAGAAGCTCCCAAAGAGAAGATCTGAGTTGAGTCAAGGTTATTCTAAATCCAAATCTCACAGTTTTCTCACTACACTGTGCATGGGAATGGAAAACAGTAAGATGCTATTTGCCACAGAAGTGTCTACAAAGAGGCAGATAAGGGAGCTAGACCAGAAGAGCCACAAGCAGAGGTGTCCTGTGAGTGGAACTTCCATCCATGGAGTATCTTCACATGGAAATGGTGAAGGAGCAAAGAGATGCCTGTTCTGGGATGGAGACTCTCTTGAATGACCTGTGACACCTCTCAAGTGACTCTGTTCTTAACATCCCTTCTGGATCTGAGGAGCACATATGGTCAGGCAAGCACCCCAGACGCTGGAAGTCCATGTCAGCCAGTGGCTCTATGAGACAAGGGTGATAGTTGGGGAGATAACTAGATAGTGGTCTAGTAGAAGGACCTCAAAGGAAGGCCAGACTGGAGATTTGGGATAGCAGCCACTCATTCCTCTCTCCTTCAGGTCCTGTGTCTGTCCTGTTATTGCTACCATAAAACGACCCAGCAGCCTCTTCAGGACACCTTGCTCCCATCCTTCTGCAGAGTTTATGGAAACATAAGTGCGTCCAGAGATTGTGTTTCCTCCCACAAGCCAGGTGCTGCCTTTTACTGAGCAGTAGGTGAATTCTCTGCAGGCACTTCCTCTAAACCACGCGGAGGGTAGAATCTTGCTCTCCACAATCCTGCCCTCCCCTCCACATCTCTCCTCTCCTCTCCATAGCCCTACCGTACTCAATACACCCCTGCCTCCCTACTCCTACAGTCACCTCAACACCCTCTACTCCCCTCCCCACCTCCTTACTCTACTTCCCACACTTCTGTCTCCACCTCCACAGCCCTCTTTCCTCCCTACCTTCCTCTCCAACTCCCCACCCTCATCTCTCCGTTTCTTCATTCCCACATCTCTACCCTTTATTTATTTTTTTTAAACAAAGGTTGGCTTGTCACAACCCAGGAAAACCCCCACTGCTGGGGGGGGGCGGAGAGAGGGTAGCTTGGGGCAGGGGTAAGGACAAGAGACAGGCTGGGCTGAAGATCTTGTCCCCATGGGCCCCTGTCCAGAACTGGACTAAGATGTATGCGTTGTCTTCTTGCGGATTTTCTTACTCTTTATTTCACTGGTGGAGTTGATGTTCCATTGAGATTAATAGTCGATTGAGTCATTTGAAAAGGACCCTTTGACAAAGAGAAAGCACATAAATAAGCCCGTGTCTGCCAGCCTCAGCTGCCCTCCCTGCCATGCTAGCAGCCCTGCTCTATAGCCAAAAACACCAGTGCCCTTTATTTGATCTCTGCATCACTGTCACCCTGCGACATTCTGGAAGGATCTGCCATGTATACTGCAGCCATGTACATTGGCCCTTGAGGGGACCAAATGGATTGTGGGATGGGCGTGGTCATCTGGGAGCTGGAGTAGCATGCTGTCTTCTGATCTGGTTGTGGCATCCCTCCCTCGGTGAACAACGGCCCATGGGCTCTGAGGAAGACTGCCTGAGCTCAGATCTCAGCACACTGGTTGATTGACTATGTAATTTGGCACTTATTAGCTAACCCTTCCCCGCCTTGGTTTCCTAACCACAGAATAGGGATAATCACAGAACCCATCTCCATGACTTGTTAGGAGATTTAAATGAGCTAATGCAAAATTCCAGGACCAGTGCCTGTCCCCTAGTAAGTGTCTATACATGGTGTTTAGTCACATTCTCTGCCGGGCCAGAGCAAAGCTGCTCTATCATCTCCTGCCCTTCTTCGGGGGCTACAGGTGTATCTTTCACAGAAACTGCAGTCAGGCCTGTGGGGAAGGTCATGAGGAGCCCCAAAACTGACCCTATAATGTTCTCTTTCCTGAAGGCTACAGCCACATCAGGCTCACAACACAGAAGTTTAATCAAAAGGCAAGGAGCGGAGATGTTAGAAAGCGAGGGGGGGGGCCCCCCCCCGCGGTGGCGCGCGTGTTTCAGAAAAAGAAACTGCATCACAGTTAAATCTGTGTGTGGACACATCAGGTTTAGGGGAGGCTGGGAGACGAGTTCCTTGCCAGCTCTGAAGCACCCCTCCCCAAGACCTTGCCTCCATTAGAATCTAATAAATACTGACCAACACGTGCTGAGGCTGTGATTACCCCAGAAATAAGGGAGTCATTGTCCATTGCAGTACCCCATCTCACCAGGGGAGCCAGCGAGGAGCTGGGGTAGGGGAAGAGTGGAAGACTAAATACCAAGGACAGTGAGCCTAAAGACCTTGTCCTTTGAGGGCAAAGAGCGGAGTGGCTTCTCTCAAGTGTTCTTGAAGCCAACCCTATTGTGAAGAAAGGGGTGGAAGCCATAGCCCTGCCCTCAGGAGTGATATGCTGGCAAGAAAGTACCACATGAAGGAACGGAAAATTACAGAGCACCAAGGGGCTTTGAGGAGCTGGCTTCCTCCTTCCCTACCTACCTACCTACCTACCTACCTTCTTCCTTCCTTCCTTCCTTCCTTCCTTCCTTCCTTCCTTCCTTCCTTCCTTCCTTCCTTCCTTCCTTCCATTCTTCCCTCCCTGCCTCCTGTTTTTTTGTTGTTTTTGTTTGTTTGTTTGTTGTTTGTTTGTTTGTTTTTACTGAGATAGAGTCCCACTGGTTAGACCTCCAACTCTGAACTCCCCTGCCTCAATCTCCTGCGTTCTGCGATGGTGTGGATAAACACCAGCACTCTCAGATTGCAGGGATGTTTTTCATGTGTGCAAGTTGCCTTGGGAGTTCAAACACCAGAGGAAAGGGATCGATGATTCTTTTCTTAACTTTTGTGCTTGACTTTGCATTGGGGGGAAGTTCGAGGACGTAAGGATACACAGGGAGAGTAGGTGACCCTCCTGAGCCCACCACCTGGCTCCCTTGTATTGCCCTTTTTCCCCTGGAGTATTTTAAGTTAATTTCTGATAAGCACCATTTCACCCCTGAATATTGAGCCTGAACAGAACATGGTATTTTGTTCTGCTTCTGCAGTTCCTCTACCTGTAGGTCGTGTCTTTTATTATTATTATTATTAATTGTGTTCTTAGTATACAAAGAAATTGGTTTGACTGTGACATTTCCACACATACACATCATTACACCTGTTCTTATTTGTCCCCCTCACTGATGTCCCCTGTACCTCTCTGTCTCTCGCTGGTTTCCCTGCTTCTGCTCAGTCATCCTCCTGCTTCCATGCCACATCATTCTGTTCTCCCTCTTGTCCCCCTTCCTCCCTTCAGACCTCCTCCCCCCCCTTAGTCCCCTTTCCACTTTCATTTCATAGATACATAAATACACAGGCATATATACAGATTCATATATAATATTAGATCTAGATTCTGTATATAAGAGAAATGGTATTTGTTTTTCTGGGTCTGGCTTATTTTACTTTAACAAAATAATCTCAAGCTCTATCTATTTTCCTGCAAATGTTATAATGGCATTCATTAGAGCTGAATAAAATTCTTTTGTGTATCTGCACCACATTCTCTTTATCAGTTCATCTGTTGATGGGCATCTAGGCTTGCTCTCTGTCCCAATCATTGTGAGAAGTACTGAAATAAACATGGGTGTATAAGTATTTCTGCCATGTGCTGACTTAGAACCCTTCAGGTATGTGCCCAGGAATGGTATCAGTGGGTCCTACGGTGACTCTAGTTCTAATTTTAATAAAATATTGATTTCCATAGTGGCTTCACCAATCTACACTGGCATTTAATAAGCACTCCTCTCTCCCCACATCCTTCTCAGCATTTGCTTTCTTGATGGTGGCCACTTTGCCGGGATGAGATGAAATCTCAGTGCCGTTTCTTCTTTGTTTAGGTTTTTTTTAAGCAACTTTAATTTGCATTTCCATGATAGCTAAGGATATTGAACACTTTTTCAAATATTTATTGGCCATTTGTATTTCTTCCTCTAAAAACCATTAAGTTGTGAGCCCATTTATTGATTTGTATTTTAATTTTTAGATTTCTTTATAGGTTATAAAGATTACCTGCCCCCCCACATCAAATATATAGTTGGCAATGATTTTCTCCTGCTCAGAACAGACAATTTTCAAGGTATCTCTTAGTTCTTGCCTGGTGTGTGTGTGTGTGTGTGTGTGTGTGTGTGTGTGTGTGTGTGTGTGTGTGATTGTTAGAGGATTTTCCTGAAGAGGTGAGAGATATCTCTTGCTCACTTGAGAGGCTAAAGGACTTAGTCTCTCCTCTCTCTCTCTCTCTCTCTCTCTCTCTCTCTCTCTCTCTCTCTCACACACACACACACACACACACACACACACACACAAACTGACAGACAGACAGACAGACAGACACAGGCAGAGGCAGAGAGAGCATCCCCAAGGGCCTCCTGATCTCTTCAGGAGCTGTTCAGCTACCAGGTCTGGCAGAGATGGCGGAACTGGTGTGGACGTGGGGAGGAGAGAGGCAGGGGCTGGAAAAGAATCAGATAAGCATCCACTTATTTATAAAATTTGTGATGAAACTTGACAGTGGCCAGCCTTGGGGAGCGCACTAGAGAGGCAGAGGAGACCAGGGAGACAAAAGTCCCTGCTGTCACTAGCTTGCTTTGCGGGGCAGGAGGACAAGGTGGAAATAGAAGGATGCTAAACTGGGGTATCACAAAAATCTTCTCCTTGGAACCAGAGGAGGGTATGAGACAGGAAGAACAAAGGCCCAGAGACCAGAGACTAAAGTCAAGACACAAAAGAAGCTCCCTCTCCTGTTCCTGCCTCAGTTTCTTCACCCCTGCATGGCCCCCATGTTCAATCAGAGAGGCCAAATCTCATATGTGGCTCCATCTCCACCTTCCAAAGAAAAAAGGATAAAACACACACACACACACACACACACACACACACACACACACACACACACACTTTGGGGAGTGATCGAGACTCAGATGAATTTACTGAGCTAAATCAAACCAAGCCCAGAAGCACTGAGCCGCAGGGCTGCAAGCTTGTAACTTGTGAAAGGACTGTTCAGAAGTTCTTGCTACTCACTGGAAACATTAAATTGGCCTCAGGCTCTGGAGCAGGTTTTTAAGTACCTGAGATGATGTTAGAATTAATCGTTAACAATTTGGGGGACCCAGAAATTTAGTCCCGTTAAAAGTTCAAGGAAAACCCTGTCTCAGAAATGTGGACTGAATCTAGCCCTCCGCCATAAAGTGTCCTTTAAACAGCTGGCCATGTGCCCAGCAGGCGCAGGAGCAGTACAGAGCGGTGGAGCCCTCTTCTGGGCGATGGCATCACACTGTGCCAGGTCTGCCCTGGTGGAGCTTACTTCTGGTAGCCGGAAAGACAGGAGTCCAACGTCACTCAAATACTCTGATGAGGCCTGAGGGTGCTGCTCAAGCTTAGAGACCATCACTGCCCTCAAGTCACACAGCTAGAGGCTGGCATGTGACCTCTGGCTCCCACGATACAGAGCGGAGGGCTGTGAGAAAGAGGGCACGGGCAACCGGGAAACAGCCACCGGCAGTTTATGCAGAAAGCGATGAGGAGCCAGGCTGTGCCTGAGGAACTTGGACAGTTGTCATGTCGGGAGAGGGACAGACATGCTCTGGAGTTCCCAAAGGCAGAACAGGAACTCAGGGGTGTGAGCTAAAGATGAACTGACAGTGAGGGCAGCCCAGTGGTGACCCGGGTTGCTTCCTACAGGGTAACTAAAAGCTGTCTATCACTTATGCTGTGATGGGCTCGACTTTCACCAAAACCCCGATGAAGAGAGTTACTGTTGTTCATTTTTCAGATTAAGCAAATGAGACCCAGGAAGCTTGTGACTGCTGGAAGTCTGTCAACGGGAGAGAGAGAGGGAGGGAGAGGAACACTGACTTCCACACAGGCCTATCTGAAGTCCACCAGGAGAGCAGGATAGAGAGACTAGTGAGGGCCGCCTGCCAGACCTGTAAGTCTAAAACTGAGTCAGATACAGCTTAGTGGGAGGGGAGGAACCGGGCTTCAGAAGATGGGATCAGAGAAGAGGGGAGAGGAGAACCCCCAAGAAGGAAGAAAGTGGTCTCAGAGTATAGCTCAGTGCAAAGGAGAGGAATGCGGACAAGATTAAAAAAAAAAAAAAAAGCCTGGGCAGGGCAAAACACAGTGTGTGTGGAGCATGATAGCTGGTGGGTGTATGCAGGCTCAGACAGCCAGTGGCTTAGCACTTTAATATGACTTGACCCCTCTCATCCCAACAAGCTACATCGTTCCCACCTTTGCCTCCTGTCTGCCTGTACCCATTTCAGCTAGGATCACAGAAAACAGAGTCAGAGGTATGCCGACAGAGGCTAGACTGCAGCTTGAAGAAGATCCGCATCAACAAATAGGGCCTAAGAAGTCACTCAGGCTTACTGCCTATCTAGCCCAGCATCTGCAGCCTTGCTCCCTGTCACCCCATGAACTTTAACCTCAGCACCTCACCCCGAGAGTCACCGGTGTCTGACCTTGGCCCCATCATGCCTCTGTTGCATATTTTCAAGAGCCTTCATCCCCGTCTGTATGACATGCCCGCCGTGCTTTTAACCAAAGACTTGTTGTCCTGGTGCTTGCTCCACCGTGGAGCTTGCTGGCCCAGGGTGGCAGAAGGCTGAGCATCTGACCCAGGGAGAAGGGCTTCTGTGATGCCCATATGGAGAAAGAGGAGCAGATGGTGCATGCCTGGGGGACAAAGTCTCTGAGGGAGCTCCATGATTTGACCAGACATGTACTGTTTGTCACGGCTCTTCTGGGTCAACCCCTACTCTCGGGAGTGTGAGAAGATAATGGTGAAATGTTTCCTAGGATCTGAGGTTGGGGAGAATAAACTGAGCAGGCTACAGTTTCTACAAAAGTATGCCGATCAAGATTGGGGCTGTGGACATGCCAGTGTGGCTTGACCCCCCCTTGCCCTGCCACCCTAAGTGGTGTCTGTTCTAATGAGCCCAGGCAGGAGCTAAGGGATGTCTTGGCCCCTGAGACCTCAGCTCTTCCTCCTATTACTTCTTCCTCAAAGTACAAATGTCTCTGACAACGACACTCAAAACAAGCACAGCCAGAGCCAGGGAACAAATACCTAGACACGTAAGGGTCATGGTTTTAAGCAAATCCCAGCTTCCACCTCAACATCCTCTCATTGAGAGGAGACCAGTAGTGAAGTCGATTGCTTGACTGTGTCTCTTCTCGTTTCTATCCACAGATGGATGGGTGGGGAGCATAGTTATTCCATCTCCATCTAGTTCTCATACTGGTTTGTAATCTGTTCCCCATCTCCACTCGTCCATGTCAGTGTGCTTTTCAGGGGACCCAAAGAGACTGGGTCTCCGTAGTAGCCTAGCTTTGTTCAGCTCTGCAGTGTGGCCACCATGAGTGCCTCATTCAGAAGCAAGGTAGCACAGGCACACACACACACACACACACACACACACACACACACACACACACCCTGATCTTTGCTTTACTGCTCTCCTACTAGTCACAGCAAGAATGAGCTCAGGTCCTGGAACAAGTGACAACATGAGGGGCCCCAAGAACTGGGTTGGGAAGAGAAGTTCTCCCATAGAAGAGCCCGGCGAGGATACCAGTTGGTGTATAGCATTTTACTCGGGCCTACTGAATTTGGGTATTTTTAACTTTTCACTTCTAGAACCTCAGACTGATTCTTTTTCATATTGTCCTAGTGGGTCCTGGCAAGTAGGTAGGTAGGTAGGTTGGTTGGTTGGTTGAAGTTCAAAAACAATTTCATTAGACTTCACAAGAGAAACCCCCGAGGAGGCAAGCTATAAATTTCAGCAGCTGTCTGGACCATGAGAATGGGGAAAGGCTGTGCTGTCCGAGTTAAGCTGGCCTGGAGGTCAGCCATGTGGAGGCAGGCAGTCACGTGGTCCAGGGGACGGGCTTCAGACAAAGAGTAAGTGCCAGGTATCAGAAAACATATTTAGTCTCTGGTCAGCATCAGAAAGAAAGAGACAGAAAAAAAAAGAAAAAAGAACAGTTGCGCCTTTCTGTGTGAGGTGGGCCTACCCAGCAGAACCCGGTGGCGTTTTAGTGGAGACTGCACCATCCAAGGGCTCATTCCACCTGTCTCTTCATTGTGGCTCAAGCCCAGCACCCCTTCCTTAAGGGTGGTCCCTGAGCCAGGCCACTGGAACTGCTCCTCCAGAATGGTAGGCAGGTTCTTACTCTTGACCAGAAGGAATTTTTCATGCCATTCCCCATCCTAAAGAGGTAACCGAAATCATTTAGGTGATGAGCTGAAATTCGGGAACAGACACAGTCTATTTTCACATGAAAATCTAGAGATCCAGTTCTAAAGCCATCAACAAGAAGGGAGCAATCGGCGGGTGCTCAGTGGGCAGGAGATAAGAAGCCAGAGCTTCCGACTGACACAGCTAGCCAGAGAACCAAGCACCTTTCTGGAGGTGCTGGTTTGGGGGTTCCCACCCTGAGCTGCCCATCTTTGCAACTCCAGTTTTGCTTCAAAGAACATTTCATAGATATCTACAGTTTTGGTTTTGCTTCAAAGAACATTTCATAGATATCTACTCTGTATCAGTATCAGAGGCCCTGGATGGGATATCTGAGGGTCTGGACAGGGATATCTGAAGGCCGGGACAGAGGTGTCTGAGGGCCTGGATAGGGTGTCTGAAGCCCTGGACAGAGTGTCTGAAGGCCTAGATGGGGTATCTGAAGGCCTGGATATGCTGTCTGAAGACCTGGATGGGGTGTCTGAAGGCCTGGATAGGGTGTCTGAAGGCCTGGATGGGGTATCTGAAGGCCTGGATGTGCTGTCTGAAGGCCTGGATGGGGTGTCTGAAGGCCTGGATGAGGTGTCTGAAGGCCTGGATGAGTTGTGTGAACCTACTTTCTTTAGTAACCCTCACTCACGGCTGCTTGTTTCCTTCCCTGTTACTTTCGTTGTCTTGGTGTGTGGGAATTCTGAAGGTCCAGGTTCAAGAGTCTACCTGTGGGCAGGATTTAAATATGGTGTACCACCTGGGAGTCATTCAGCCCACTCCCCGGACTGAACTTAGTTTTCCATAGTCCTTTGTTGCTGTTGGCCCAGAAACAAACCATAGATCGCTGAGCTCTCGCAGGCATATGCCTCGGAGCAGCTGTGTTCCCTCGGCCCCCAGCTCACTCCTCCAGCTGTGACTCTGCCTTGTGATTGGTTCCTTTTTATTGGAGTAAAACAGATTTTTCTCTACTTCAAATGAGCATGCATCTTATCAAAAAGTATATTCAGGGGCTGGAGAGATGGCTCAGAAGTTAAGAGTGCTTACTGTCTTTGTAGAGGACTCAGTTTCAACTCCCAGCACCTAGGTCAGGTAGCTCACAACCACTCCTGCTCCAGGGTATTCGACACCCTCTTTTGACTTTCTTGACACCCACAGGTACATGGTGTACATAAATTCATTTAGACACACACACATACACACAAATAGAAATAAATAAATAAAACTTGATTTAAATATAATTAGGAGGTAGACATCCTATAGCAATAGAGCCCTCTGGCGATCTAGTTGGCCAAAAGAGAAGTCCCACTGAAAAACATTTATAATTTTTTTCATTCATTCAGCAAGTATCTTGAGCATCTGTCTTGTGCTAGGTATAGTTGCACATTTCTCTGCCTTCCTGAAGCTTACAGTCTGTTTAAGTCAGTCCCAAGGTCCTATCCAGTTCATGGAACCACATAGTAGGAGGGGCTTGCACCTGTGAACTGTTGAATCCTTACTGCACACCATGCAACGTATTGGGCACCAGGAATCCATAGATGCACAGTCCCGTCCTCAGACTGTTCCTAACCAATGAGGAAAACTGACATTTTGCAAAGTCTCTTAGGGCCTAAAGGAGTGAATGCCCTGATGGATGTGGAAGACAGAGGTGACTGCTGTGTTGACTGCCAAGTCAAGGAGAGCCTGAGGAGGTGACATTTGAACAACATCTGGAAACAGGAGTGTGAGCTGCCAGAGCAGATCAGTCTCAGTGGAGAGAAGGACTCAGAGGGAGGTTGGAGGTCGTGGAGAGGCCTGCAGCATTTGGAGCACAGATTTCCCAGTGTGGCAGAAGCATGAGCAGCAAGAGAAAGGGAGAGAAGAGGGCAGTTTTGTGTCTGTGTGTCTGTCTGTGTTCATTGTGTGTCATCTATGTTTATTTGTGGATGTGTCTGTATTTGTGTCTCTGTGTGTGTGCATATGTGTATGTGCATTAGTGTGTGCATTAAACGCTCTTGGCAACAAATCAGGCTCTCCTCTAACTCAGAAAATTTCTTAGTTTCCTCATTTGTACAGTAACTTAAGTGGCCAGAAACTGATGGCTGTAGACCCTGCCCTCCGACATTCTGAGCCTATAGATGTATAGCCCATGGGGAAAAAAACATGGTTCAGAGCTGTGTGGTTTCCAAATCACCAATATCCATGTCACCTAGGAATCTCCAGTGCAGGTTCTCCAGTGCTCCCACAGATCTCCAGAATCAGAGGTCAGCGACTAGAGCCTAGCAGCCAACGTCTTCACTGTGGCTTCTGGGAAGTTCTCATGGACACTAAAGTTTGAGACCCTGGGTTGAGGTATCAGGTTTGTTACCCAGCATGGCTTTTGAGACAGCAAAGCAAGATCATTGCCATAGCTCAAGAATGTCGCCCATCTCTTGCCATGAGCCTGCATCTATGATTGGTGGTAACCCTGTGCAGCAACACTAACACAGCAAATGCCCGAGAAATTCACACAGCCCCTTCTCTGTGGTCTGTGTGCATGGGCCTAGAACATTCTCCTCAGCACCAAAGAGCCTTCCACTGGGCTTCCTTGCCTCCACCCTTGCCATCTCCTCTTCCTCTCTCTAGGCTATCCTTTCTCTTTGGACTCATCTCTCCTTTCCTGCAGGAGAGGACAGCCAGCCTGGTTTTCAGCGCCAGCATGGCGCTCCCAAGTGTGCTCTTAACCCCATCTTCAGTTAACTTACCCCAGAAGAAAGGCTGCTGAGGAATAAATGACCCACACTGATGCCTAATGAAAATGGATCGGCGTGGGGGGGGAAAGCGGCACATGCTTATAATCCAGGCCTTTGGGAGACGGAGGCAGGAGGAGGGTCAAGAATTTAAGGCGATCCTCGGCTACATAATGAGTTCAGGCCAGCTTACAATAACCTCTATCAAAAAAAAAAACTGAAACAAAAATATAAATGAAACAAACACACAAAAAATATTTGTGGAGCTATTGCTGCCACGGTTGCTGGGGCCTCTCTCTGAGTCTCAGCTCCCCTCTGTGGATCTACCCCAGATGCAGTCCAATCTTTCTGCTCCAGGTTGGAGCCAGGATCCAGTTAGCCGATGAGCACTAAGGTGCATCTTACTTTGGAGACGTGAGCAGCAGGGTGTGTTTTCAGTTGAGGGAGCATTTGCTTCATTTCCCAGGCCCCTAAGGAGTCCCTCTTAAAAATGTTGCCCCCTTACTCTCTGGCTTAGCTACCACCTGCCATGTTGGCTTCTCAGGATGACAGCTTCTCAGTGACTGGCAGTTGTGTGCAGGAACTCTGGAGTCAAAGACCCTCCTATATCCCAGTTCTGCAGCTAGCCAGCCACGTGACCTTGGGAATGCTTTTCGATTTCATTATCTGTAACATGAGGATAATGTATCTACTTCTTAGGGTTGTTGGGAGGAACAAATGAAGTGATGTGTGATGTGCCAGACGGGGCAGAGGAACTTGAATACACACATCTCAGCTACACTGATTCATGGAATGAATGGCTTTGGGCTTGGAAAGAGGCTGCAGCAATGTTTGTCGAGAGAAAACAGCCCAGGTTCATGGTTTGGGTGTGCTCATTGTCCTCGGGGTCATCTACCATTGAATTGTCCTTTAGTCCTGCACTTGGAGGAAGCCAAGAGGTCTGAAGTTCCCAGGGTTCACCATGGTTGCCCAGCCAGCCCTCAGAACTCTTTTCCTGGCCCCACCCAAAGAGGAAGCCCACCTCATTGCTTCTCAGAGAAGAAGGTGGACTCAGGAGCAGGTGTGCCAGCAGTCAAGACTTGCTCCTTATAAAATCCATCAGGGATGTGCCTCCTTGATAGAGCTCCCCCAGTTGGGCACTAAGTGGACAGTGCCTTGGCATCCAGTAACAGTGGACTCCCCCCAGATGGTCTTCTGGCCCCACCTGAGAGGCAGGCAGAAGCAGCCGGAGCTCAGCTGCACTTATCTCCTGGCACCTGGAGGAGGAAATGAAGGCGCAATTAACTGTACAAGGCGGGTGGTTTGTGCAGCTTAAGTTCAGATAAAAAGTTTAATTATCCCTAAGCCCTAATACAAATTAATTAGCCTCCCGTATTAGGGAGGTAAGCTTCCCTGCTCTTGCCTCAGCCCAGACATCACTGTGGATTACTGAGGACATGCTGAGAGAGGGGGCAGAAAACAGAGAGCGGTGAGTCCTGGATGCCCCCCCCCCCGTGCAGCACAGACAGGTGACCCCATGCCGGAGGGTCTAGGTGGAGTCCTGAGTCCTGTGCCTAGAACATTACCTTTGTTTTACATTTTATTTATGCTTGTATATTTATTGGGGACCAGAGCACACAGGTGGAGGTCGAGAGGACACCTTGATAGAGTCATTTTTCTCCCCTACCATGAGAATTGAAGTCAGGGTGTCCGGTTTGGCAGCAAGCCCCGCTACCCACCGAGCCATCTCACCTGCCCCAGGAGAGGCTTCCTTGCACCTCTAGTACACACCTGCCTGTCCAGGGTGGTGTTTTGGTGAGCTTTTCCGTAGCGCTCTCTCTCTCTCTTTTGAAATTCCACAGATAAAACAG
This sequence comes from Peromyscus leucopus, assembly GCF_004664715.2. Taxonomy (NCBI): domain Eukaryota; kingdom Metazoa; phylum Chordata; class Mammalia; order Rodentia; family Cricetidae; genus Peromyscus; species Peromyscus leucopus. The sequence goes on from NC_051068.1 coordinate 79,925,682, forward strand.
GCCACATGTTTCCATTGGAACTCAGAGAACTATTACCAACTGTACCCCGCCCCCCACCATCATGCATGACACATCTGCCCGGGTGGACACTTGCTCCTGGCCATCATGGTCATTATCACAACACCCCTTGGCTGTTAAGTGACAGGCACGCTGCCTCTGTATCGCCACCACACATGGCCTTTACACGTTGCCTGAATGTTCCACAAACATTTCTTGAAACACACTGAGCAGGGGTAGGGGGATGGCATCCTTAGGTTTGCATTTTAAGCACATCTTTGTGTCTCAAAGGAGAAAGGAAGCAGACATAAGAAGTCATATTTACAGGCCTCTGCAGAAGTCCAGTCTAAAAATAACAGTGACCTGAGTCCAGGACGTACTTGATAAACACCTGTGAAGACCGAGCACTTTCACAAATAGAAACTCGTTTACTCCACTGTTCTACAAATGCCAGGAAGCCAACGAAGGAAAGAAAAGGCAAGAAATATGCCCAAAGTCGGCAGCTAGTAGCAAAGCCAGGAGCTGAGCCGTCGGCAGGCAGGCTGGCACTTGGGACCCATGCTTTTGACCACTACACCATACTGCTACTACTGAGGGCACAGAGATAGGAAGGGGAAGAGGGAGCCAATTCCTGCTGAGTCCTTAGAGCTCTCTTCCCAGGCCACCGTCTCCCTCGATGCCACTTACTCCTGTCTTCTCCTACCTGGGAGGTTGGAGGTAAAGGACAGCGGAGGGCTATGGGAAATAGCCCTGTCTAACCCCAGTATTCTGCCTCTTGCTACTCAACTGACATGAGCATGGTCTTGTCCTCTTTACACTTAGGCTTCTCATCCCTGCCTGAGATGGCGGGTTGCCATGAGCCCCACAGGTGCAGATAAAGTCGTCCCCGAGCACAGCTTCCAGTTTAGCCCCCCCCCCCCAATCCTCCTCCGCAGACCCACCCCTTCAGGCAAAATGTTCCCATTGTTAACAGAATACTCCACAAAGCTCTCCACCCTAGCGTCCTCTGTGTGGGATTCAGTTAGGCAATTCTATAGGCACGTGAGGTGCCTGGCCTGTGACACAGCCTGGAGATGCCATGGTATGCATCAGGAGTGGAGGAGAACGATTCTCTGGACCACCTTCTTGGGATCTGTTCTCCTGTCAGTCCAGCCTAAGATGCCATTAGGAGTTCAGAAGCTATCACAGTGATGGTGGGTGCTGGAGCTAAATTCCCTGGTGATTGCTTTTTTAAAAAAATATATATATATAGATTCTCATCAGCTATGTAAGTCATTGATTATTTGAATCAAATTCTGGTGGTATCATTTATCTTTGTTAAATTAATCTGGCTGATTTCACCCGTGATTACAACCTGTTAAAATCTCTTTGACTCCTAAAGACTCTATTGCATAGTAACTCTGCCATTTAGAAATTTGAAAAACTTAAGAACAATCAGTCATGGCAGCCTCTCCGTTATCATCTTTATTGGATCCAAATGAAAGAAGAGTAAGCAAAACCTCTAGTGAGCCGGATCATGTGGGTGGGGCCCGGATAGATCAACTGAGACTTGGTGAAAAGTCAAGGGTACAGCTGGCCCTCAAACCCAGCGAGGACCACAGCTCAAACTCCATCATATTCCAGCTTTGATCTCCTTCTGTGCTTCAGCCTTTTCCCTTCCTAACAGCAATGCGGTGTTTCCCCACAGCAGAAAACATAGCTGCCAGTAGCTCCAGAGAAGCTTCAGATTTCTTTAAAAGAGATTGGTCTGGTCCCAAAGGTATAGTCTGTACAGTCCAAGAATGATCGACAATAGCCATGCTTTGGGTTTTGAATGAATGCGTCTATCGAGCGTGTAGCAAGCAAAAGGAAAAGGAGTAAATAGCAAGGAACAGGTAGGTTGAAACAGCGGATAGATGGCAAAAACAACATCAAATCGAGTGAAAAAGCAAACAGCAGGTAAATGCGTCAAATCGAGGGCTTACAAACATCCAGCAGAAATTGACTGGGAAAGCTCTGTTGAGGCAGCCGGCTGGAGTTCTTGATTGAGAGAGTCCTGGACAAAGCAGAGTGTTCCCTCAGGTGAGGCTTCCAAGTAAAAGAACAAACAGCAGCAGAGGAACAGCATCATCACATTGAGCACTTACACTCATCCAGCAGAAGCAAACTGGGGAAACCGAGGCAGTCAGCTGGAGTTCCTGACTGAGAGAGTCTTGACGGAAAGACCTTCCCATCTTCTCCGTGGATGGGTTTCTGATTCCTGTTCCCACTGTATGCATTCTATATTATGGAATAAACAATAACATCCTCGGTTGGAAATAATTTATCTTCTAGCTGATCTCAAAGACACAATGTTTTAAACTCGTTAGCTATTTTGGTGTTTTCTTTCTCCTTGTTACAGAGTCAGGAGAAGGCAGCCTGCCCTAGGACAGAGAATTTTGTAGAAGACAAGGGAGGGTTTCCTCACTCCCAGAGAATGCTTTCAACAAGCTTAAATAGCATATGGCAATATACTGTGAGGTATACTACAAGGTATGATAACGGAGAAGGTAGAAAGATGCCAGCATCCGAAGCTATCAGGAAAATGCAAATCAAATCACACTGAGATACCACCTCACACTCACTACAGAAGCCATCATCACAAAGACAGAAAATAGCAAGTGTTATTTTAGATGAGGACATGTTGGACCCCATATTCATCACTGGTGAGGTTATAAAATGTTATTCTGTGCAAAACAGCCCGGCAGTACCCCATGCTGATAAATATTACCATGTGACCCTTAGCTCATGAAAACACAGTCATGAAAAAGTTAATACATGATTGTTCACCTATTAAGAAAACGCATCCTTCATAATAGATAGAACATGAAATCAACCCCATTGCCTGTCAGCTGATGAATCAGTTAACAAAATGTGACCTATCCTCACAGGTGAATACGATTGAGACATAAGAAGGAGTGAAGAGGTTTTGATACATACTAGCATGTGGTTGGGTCTTGAGAATGCTGAGTAAAAAGAAGTCAGACATGTGTGGTCCATGGGTGAAACATCTAAAGTACAGACAGCTACAGAGACAGCATCAGTGGGATGTGGATAGTCTCAGACTGCTAATGAATGTGTGGTTTTCACGGGTTTTAAAGATGTCTCATGGGTGGGATATAGGTCAATGATAGGACGTTTGTACAGGAAACCCTGGATTCATTCTCTAACAAGCATACACACACACACACACACACACACACACACACACACACACTCAACCAGAACTAAAAAAGGAGGAGGAGGAGAAGGAGAAAAAGAAGAAGAAAGGAAGGAGGGAGAGAAGGAGGAAGAAAGAAAGGAATGAAAATCTTCTCATTAGGGACTTCCGGTATAGCTCGGTGGTAGTGCACTTCTTTAGTATGTGTAGCCTTGGATTTGCTTCCTGGTCGACACAAAATTACCGTGGGTGGTAGAAGCACAGCTGGACAACCAACCACACTAGAAGCTGATGAAATAGACAACTCACATAGTTGAATGTTATAGTGTGTTAATGTATCTTAATAAATTGGCCAGAAGTAAATCTAGGGTGGGGACTCACTGGCCCAGCTTAGGGAAGAAGATACTTTATATTGAACTTGCTATGACTGGAGAGAATGAGAGCCGTGTGCCCAGTGTGTAGTTGGCAGCTTTTCTAGACAGAGTTCATATCATATTGTTGAGTGAGGGGCACAGGGTAGACTATGAACAGAAAACCAAGTCTACCACACTATTTGTAGACAACTTACATTCACCCAAGCATGAAACTAAACTTTTTTTTCTGAATTATTATGAGAGTTCTGGGGATATGAAGCCCATTCAATAGGTGGTATCAGTGGTACAGGCTCCGTTAAATGTTGTCCAGGGTCATTTAACTAGTTAGTGAGTCCTACTGGCCCAGGATATAAACCCAGGTCTGATTCCAGCTCTTCCCTCAATTATTAGGCCATGCTGCCTCCCTCTGGCTTTATGCAAGTTGCTGGAAAATTCTGGAACACACCACTGGAGACTGGACTTTAGATCCCTTCTTTATTTCGTTGATGTTTACTCCTTTGCTAAAGGAGGTCCTCCCAACTGAGCTGTGCACTTGCTTTGCTGGCCTAGGAGCACCATTGGTTATCTTGAAAACATGCCAGAAAACTAGAGATGGTCACTCAGCCCCTCCTAATCACTCCTCCAACCATACCACTCCCTCTAGCTTGTCAAGGACGTGAAGAACTGGGGCAAGATGGCATCCTGCAAAGTCTTGACAATGGGCCTCTAGCCATCCCCTGATCTGCCAGCCGGTTAACCTCACTCTCAAAACAAGAAATAAGGTTAAGTTGGCAAGAGGTGTGCATAACAAACCAAACACAGCTTATTTTCCAAGCGTTCACAAGCTGTCCGCTTAATAATCTGCTTTTGAATTCTGCCAGCAATCTGATGGCAGAAGTGATGGATGCCAAGCCCATTGGTCTGTGGTTTCTCGATTTAAAAATACCAACAAAGCAATCTTCCACCTCTAGTCTCTTGGTGTCTCTGCTGTGCTGTGATCAGAGATCACAAGCCGTGGTTCTGCTGCCCCCGCGTGTGCTCCTATCTCCAGAGTAGGGGCCGTGCACACCTCTGGTGGGAATCCACTGAGTCCAGCTAGGCACTTGCCCTCTCTCCCCACCCCCCAGGCTCCAGGCCTCAGACCCTTCTGATCCGCATCGGTCCCAGGCTTCTCCAGATGAAAACGCATTCCTCTCAACAGAGAAGGCAGAAGTGCCCGGGAGTGGAGTCATTCTGTTTTCTCCCCAGACCATCTGCCCAGCAGTGGGCATAGCTCCCCCTACCCTTGTTCTTTCTTCAAATGTCTAAAACAAGCACGGTGTTTTACTTAGCGTTTTCACCAGCCTCAGCCACTCTCCAGTGCAGCCTTCCAGACTCTGGCCTTCCGTCCCTGTGCCATCCTTAGTTGGCACCCACAGGTACCTTCAGTCAGTCATATCGTCTGAAAACCTCAACTAACATGACCTATTGCGTGGAAGCTGCTTGTCTCCATCACTGGGGTCGTGTGGACTTGAAACAATGAACTGCTTTTAGAGCCCCTCCCGCCCCCCCAACAGAAATCATGGTTTCTAGAATGCCTGCGGAAAAGCTAGTGAGTTTAAAGTTCGTAGGCTACACATGTCACAGTGAGATCCTAACATTGGTTACTCATGTTATTTTCACTTTATAAAGGGACCAGAGGCCCAAAGAAATAACTGTCCAAGGTCACACAGTTATTTAATGGAGGCCTAGGAGGGTCTTGAACCCAGATCATCTTAGTAAAAAACAGTCTAAGCCCTCAGCCTCCCTGCTCTCCTGAGTGTTAAGGCTGAAGAGGCAAATGGGGTCACAAAAGGATCAGAGCAGGTCCTAATGGTAGTGTGTGCCTGGGAAGCTTAAGCCAGAACCCAGGTCCCTGAACAGTGAGAAGGAAAACAGTCCCCAGAGACTGCTTCTTAAGGTTTTGAGGAACATACACGAAGTCATTCGTTTGTATATTCATTCACCCAACATTTGCCCTGTCCACAGCCCTCGAGTGTTCAGGTAAGGACCTTCGACTTCCAATGTGGCTAACCTGTCTCCTTCCACATCCTCCATGGAAACCCAGGACACCTGGGTCCCCTAAGAATCACTATTTTTAAGTTTCATCTTTTTAGCAGCAAAGAGTCCTGGACATGCTAAAGCTGTTTCTGTTACAGACACAAAGGGCTCATGGCTTTGGCCAAGGATGTTATCCCAGCTCTTTCCTTCATAAGGCCTTTAAGTTATCTCAGTAAAGAGGAGGCCAAACATAACTGCTGTGGAGAGCATCTTACTGATTGCAAGAAGGAGGCTCTGGCCAGCCTGCCAGGCGCTGAGCAAGGGCTGGGACATGTTGGTCCTGAGGTCAACAGCCAGCATGTGAAGCACTTGAGAGAGCTCCAAAGAAAATTGATTGTCCTTCCCTCCCTCAAAGCCATCAAATGTCCATATCTCCTCAGTTAGGGGTGGGGACTAGCTTGATCTTGTGGAGGCAAACACAGCTGCTGTGAGTTCATGAGTGCGGCCATTCTGTTGCAGCCAGAAGACTTCAGTCATCCCCAGCCTCTGGGTCTTGCAGTCTTCCTGTCCCCTCATCCATGACGATCCCGGAGCTTGGGAAGGAAATACGACATAGGTGTCTCATTAGTGGCTGAGCACTCCCCGGTCACTTATTCTCTGCACTTTGACCAGTTGTGAGTTTGTGCATTAACCACCATCTACTCACAAAGAAACTTCTCTGATGTGGTCTGAGAACTTCACTAATCTATGAGTGTAGAGAGAAGAGTTTAGAGAGCAGTTTGATACTATGTCCATTTACAGAAATAATAGCAGTAGGTTCACATCTGGGGCCTGTGAGCTCCTCAACCATGAGTTCTTGGCCAGATTTACAGTACCAGGCATGTGCTTTCCAATTTGTGCTGTCCACACACTCTCCCCTAGGTTGTGGTCGACCTACCAGGAGCCATAACAGAAAACTGACTGTCCCTCCCCACCAAAAGTCATCAAATGTCTATAACTCCTCATTTAGGAGTAGGGACTCATAGATCAGGCCTTAAACCCAAACAAAAGTTCTTGGTTACTCGCGTAACATTCATTCTGCTTTGATGTCCATGGGCATAGTTTGCCATGCTGGCCATTATTGCAGTTCACAGAGTTCACAGCTGAGTAAGACTGTTATTGACCATGCACCCCCCAGGAGCCTGCATAGCACTTCCTAGTCCTATGAAACTGGCCAGCAGGGAGGAAGCTTGCTGGTCAGTACCGACTTGATTTCTCCATGCCCTATGACCAATGTGTGTGGTGTCTGCAGCAACAGAGTCTTACCAAGTTCTAGTGCTCAGCCAAGAGCAATGGTAATAAGCTGTGTTGTTTGGGGGGTCTCCAGGACACCCTTGGCTGACAGCTCATATATCATATACATGAAGCTTATAAAATAGTAGGTTGCCATATCACTTCTTCAAACATCTTTGGAGTCAGTCATTCCTCCCCCACGCCTCCTTGCCCTACCCTTTTATCCTTCTTCCCACTTATACTTCTCTCGATGTGAGTCCCCTTCCCCGTCATATCCCCTGTGTTGCACTCTCCTCTCTCCCTGGAGATCCTTCTTCCCCCGCCTCCCACCAATGGTCCCTTTCTGGTTTTCTGAGTTCTACAGATACTCCAAATTAAACACAAATCTAAGATTTGATGCTAAAACCCATAGATGAGTGAGAACTTGTAACATTTGTCTTTCTTGGCCTGGTTATCTTTTTACCACCGAGTTTTTCAATGTCACATTTTCTCATGTGTGGTCTTCCTTATAGAAACGTGTCTCCATGAGCATACAAGTTTTGCCTCTTTTGCTCTAAGGTTGTATCACTGGCCCGTGTAGATGCTGTGAAATGTTGATGAGTAAATCAATGAATGTGTGAGTGAGTGAGTGAACGAATGGCTGAGAAGCCTCGCTTGTTTCCCAAATGGCCCCTTACCTCCTTACATCCTCTCTCTCCTCCCCGCCCCTCTCCCTCTCTCTTACAGATATGGAGACATGGTGCCTAAGACCATCGCAGGGAAGATATTCGGCTCCATCTGCTCCCTGAGTGGTGTCCTGGTCATTGCTCTGCCAGTCCCTGTGATAGTCTCCAACTTCAGCAGGATCTACCACCAGAACCAGAGAGCAGATAAACGCAGGGCACAAAAGGTAAGCCTTAGAAGCAGGGTTGAGGGAGAGAAGGAGAAAGGGTGGGGGACTCAGGCAGGTTTGCCGGGCCTGGATTCTTTGGAGGATTCCTGCCCAGACACTCTCTGGCTTGGAAAGATAAGGCAAGTTCATGTCCCTTTCTACCCACCAATGTCCTCAGTTCCAGCCCCAGTCTGCTGCTTCAGAATGCAACAAACTATCACTACTGACACATGACTGGATTGTCCTTTTAAGTAGTCTATTGAACTGACCCATGCTCCATTTCTTCATGCCCAGCCATGGCCACCAAGCAGATCCTGGTTCCTCCTTTTCCCATACCAGAGCTTACCAGGAAACAAAATGTCACTTTAATATCCTGTTGAGGGCCTATACAAAAGCAAGTGACAAAAATAAATGTGCAAAAAAGAAAAATGACCAATGTGAGAGGAGAACACTCTGTGGCCACTGCGTTCTGGGTCAAGTGGAACATTAAATGTTAGTAGACACCAGGGTGCCATGTGAAGTCACAGAACTCAGCTGATGACTGGAGAGTCAGCATCAGGCTTGGGGGGAGTTCTAGGTTCTGCCAAGTCTGTACTTAGGATGACAGGTAAGTGAAATATTGTCTGCTTATACAGAGCAAGATGTCCGTCTACAGGCTGGTATGCTCAGAAGCCTCTTTTGCACTTGGCCTTCAGGCTTCTCTCTGGGACAGCACAGACACACCACCAACCCCCAGGCATCTTCCAGAGATGGTTCCTGCCAATGACTTTTGCCGGGATCCCGTATTATTAACATTTGCACTGCTGTGACAAACACCTGTCATACATAATTAAAAGAAATAATTATTTTGACTCACAGTTTCAGAAGAATTAGTCTGACTGCTTGGCCCCCCAAACATCATGGCAGCAGGGGGAGCAGGTGGTGGAGATGGTTCCTCACCTTCTGGTGGACGGGCCGCCAAGAGGAGGGAAATGCCAGCACTCGGCTGTCTTTCTCTTTTGCCTTTTGTGTTTTCATCTAGGCCCACAGCCCACTCACATTAAAGTGGGTCTTCCTCGGTTAATTCTCTAGAGAAGCGCCATCACAGACACTCCCAGCGTGTGTGTGCCTCACCAGTCTCCTAGGTGATTCCAAAGTTAATCAAGTTGGCAAAGACTAGAAGAGAATCTGGAGCCGGGGGTAGGGAGGATGGGGGAAGGGTTGTTTCTATTTCCCTTTCAATCTGGGCTGAAAATGGTACCCTTATTATCTCAGCCTCTGGAAGTCATGATCAGAGTCTCAGGTACAAAGAACAGAAGGGCACCTTGTTGGAAGATTGGCTTAGACACAACAAGGATTTTGTTCTCTGTTTTATTCTTCCTTCCATCCCTTCACTTCCTCTACAGACATTTATGTAAGCACCTTCCATGTGACAGGCCCTGCATCTAGATTACTTGTTCGCACTTGCAAGAATAACCCCTGGGTAGCAGGGCCTAATACTGGACAAAGTGGTCTAGAACCTCAGGACAGGTCTGTGTGGACTGACTGTAACAAAGCCACAAGTTTAAGCTAACTCTAAAACAATGGTTGCATAACAATTTACTTAGAACAGTAAATAATATAATCATATGCCAAGCCTGCTTGGTCCCCAAATCCCGAATATGACATCTTGTGTGCCATTGTATCACCTCCGCCTTACCATCCTACACCTGTGCCTGGTCTGAAACATTGCCAGCCGTAAGGTCCTTCTTCTGACACCCTCTGTCTCCTACAGCATCTATCTTCTATCTCCTCACCCAAGGTCAAGGTCTCCCCACTCCCAGACACTCCAGAAATGGAAGTCTTATCTCTCTCCCTGCTCAAGTCAGCTGGTAAATGTGAACAATGACTAAATTCATCACACAGTTCTAAATAAAGAGGCAGAGAAAAACCGGGCTCCCATATCCAAACTCTGAGGTCCAGAGGGCCAGGGAATCCTGTGGCACACTCTGCCCTCACATCTTTTAAACCTGGGCAAGCACAAACTCAGGCTTTTCACAGAGCTGCTAGGGTTCTCAGACGTGCGGGGCTCGATGGTCACAGCCCCTCCAGAGGTAGCTCTGCCCTGCAGCCACCTTCGCCTGCCTGGCCACACCACTCCTACTTCTCAGAGAAGCTCATCTGCGAAGAATGTAACAGTGAATGGTTCCCACAGGGTGTATAAATCCAGAAGGGCCAACTCTAGTGTTCTCCTCTCTCTGAGCTACTCAAGATGAACCCTGCCCAAGCCCTCTTTCTCCTTTGAAATAAGTAAATATTTACAGTGTTTTCCCTAGCCTGGATGCCGTTTCTCCTCAAGGTTGCACAGCTCTGTCTCTTTCACCTTGGGCTTCCTGTGAGAGGAAAAAAAAAAACAATACTGTCTGCTTCCAGCACTCAGTCTGTCATGGTGAGCCAAGGCAAGGCGGGCGGGCCCAGGGGACTTGGTGAAAGTGGAGACGGGACAGGGAGGAGGTCAGGAAGGCTAGTGATAGTCCTTGGCTCTGACCACCTTTCTGGGAGCATCGTGGACATCAAAGTAAGCTCCAGCTCAGGTGCCTTGTGGATAAAGGCTCAAAAGAAATTAGTGCCGTCACATCTACCCGTGGGGACTGTCTTCCCTAGGCCAAGAGAAGCAGAGATGAGTCGAGAGTGTCTAGCAGAGACACCTGGGATGGGGCCTAGAGAAGCCACCACCTGTCCCAGCTCCACCCACAATTTTTGGTTTCAAGGGAGATTGTTTAGTTTTGCTTACATTTTTATTTTTGTTGTGCTGGGGGATTAAACCCAGGGCCTTGTGTGTTCTAGGCAAAAGTATTCTATCCCTTGACTATGCTTCCAGTACCATATCCTTTGTTTTTAATGGAATATTTTATTGTAGTCATTAAAAATTCACATGTAGTTGCATGCCCAGTTTTGTCTGAACCATTTTATAGAACTATACAGTGCACAGAGGGTATAAAGGATATGAAGCCACCCCTTACCTGTCTTCCCTAGATTGTCCCAGTTTTTCCGTGTGTGTGTGTGTGTGTGTGTGTGTGTGTGTGTGTGTGTGTGTGTGTGTGTGTTAGTTACAGTTTCCTCACCCATGTGGGTTCCTGCAGATCTAACAGCTTCATGACTATAAGACTAGCCAGTTCCCACATGAGAGCCCTCGTGGCTTTTATAACCGCACTCCTGCTGTACTCCTACTGGTTCCTTACTCCTGGGAACTATTTGTCTGATCTCCACTTATCAAATGTTTTCATTTCAGAAAAGTTACATAAATGTACTCATACAGTTGGCAACCTTTGGGAGTTAGCCTTTTTCATCCATATAATTCCCAGAGACTAATTCAAATTATATCATGAATTCCTTATACCAGGCCTAGTGGTACAGTGATTCCAGATGCTCAGGAGACTGAAACAGGAGAATCATAAGCTCAAGGTCAACCTAGGATAGAGCATCATTCAAAACCAGCCTGGGTAACTCAATAAGATTCTGTCTCAAAAAAAAAGAAAAGAAAAGAAAAAAAGAAAGTCCATTTACTTTTCTCACTCAGTAGTGTTCTATTGTCTGTTGAAGAGCTTTTGGGACAGAAATGGTTTCCAGTTATTACAAGTAAACATTCTTGTGTATGGGTTTACATCAACCTAAGTCTTAATGGCTCTCTGATAAATGTCTACATGTACATCTGCCTGTGTTCCCATTTCTCCCTTGCCTTCCTTCTACCTCTCTGAGGGCAAGCGATGCAAAGACTCATGTCCAGGCAGTCCCTGCCAGATGCCAGCTAGAACGTCCCAGTTGTGCCAGGTTCCTCAGGGGTCCCCAAATGGTCCTGACCAGTGATGGTGTCCAGGGCTGACAGTGTTGTAGCAGAGCTCTCCTCCAATCCCAAAGCTCCATTTATACCTGTTGAAGATGCAGATTCCTGGGCTTTGCCCTTCAAGTTTAGAAATGTGCCTGAAAGGAGGTGAACTCAAAGAGGGAGGAGGAAGACACCGTGAAAGCTATGTTTGACTTCCTAGTAGGAAGATATGAGCTGAAACCTTTCTAATCCATTCCCTTACCCTGGCTGAGTGGCTCCCTCTCATGCACTCCTTTTTTAAAAAATCAATTCATAGGTGAGACAGTCGATTGGCTTGATCTGTTTGGGAGGCATCTAGGCAGTGGTACCAGGTCCTGGGCTCGTAGCATGAGTTGGCTGTTTGAAACCTGGGACTTATGCAGGGACGCTTAGCTCAATCTGGGAGGAGGGGACTGGACCTGCCTGGACTGAGTCTATCAGGTCGATCCCAGTCCTTGGGGGAGACCTTGATCAGGAGGAGGTGGGAATGGGGGGGGGGGCTGGGGGGAAGGGGAGGGGGTCAGGAAGGGAGAGAACAAGGGAATCTGTGGCTATTATGTAGAACTGAATAGTATTGTAAAATTAAAAAAATAAAACATAAAAAAAATCAATTCATTATTAATTGTTTGGCCTTTGAAACAGCCTAGATGGGCTCTACATTCTCTTTTCTTTCATAGTGTCCTTATGGTAGTGGAGGAGAGTGGAAGTTGACCAGTTCACACAATGACTGAGCCCGTTACAAGGACTTTATAAGCATAGACTTCCAGCCAACCATGCTCTGTTTTCCTTCTTTGGCTACCACAATCTTTGCTTGAATTCCTGTTCAGCGCAGAGCATGCACTGGATGCTGGCAATAAAGGAATGTGCACAAGCCCCAGGGTCTGACCCTCAGGAACACAAAACCAAGTAGAGGGCACCACCAAGTTTCACACACTGGATACCGTTCTGCAAATCTTCCTCAAACCTGTTTCCCATATAGGGATGATTAAACGATACAGTGTGTTTGATGTGACAATCTTCTACCTTAATAGAGTCCAGAGTGAGATAAGATTAAAAGAAGTGCCTCGGAGGGGAACAGGAGAGCCTTTCATCTCTGGAAAGTAATAAAGACAGACCCCACCTAGGAGAAAGGTCTGGCTCTAAGTGGCAATCCGATGACATAAGGCTGTAATGAGCTTGATACAACTGGATTTCCATATGCAGCTCTCCACATCTAACCTTCTCCCAAAGTGACAGCAGCCAATGCCATGAACTGTGAGGAGCTCACTTGACTATAGACTTCTGGCCATGAGAGGGTTGCAGCAGGGTTCCTGGGCAGACTCATCCTAGATGTGGAATGAATGAATGTATTTTGCTCTGAGACAGGCAGGGTGACAGGGCTGATTTGCTGGCCTTTCTGTCTCATATCATCCTTTTCATCCTCTTCATCTAGAGGAGTTGCCATCCTTGGACTTGCAGGAAGACCTTCCAACTCAAGTTCTAGCCTCTTTCCCACATTTGAAGACCAGGGAAAGAGTTTAATTGTCTCTGCAAGTGGGTGGGGGAGTTCCCAGGACGCAGGGAACATCACGTATCCTTTACCATTCTCTTGACAGCCCATGGCCTCCTCCTAGCAGATGAACCAGCCCCAGCAGAGTACCTGGGAGAGCATAACAAGAAATGAAAATTGCCACAATTTCCCAGAACCTTTCTGTTAGGGTCCAGAATCAAGTCACCTGTCCCTGCACCCAGAGGCAGGAAGAGAGTCGTCTACTCCATACTGTGACTATGAATCTCATGGGCTCTTCTGCTTGGAGCAATAGCTTGGAGCTGGTTCTGGATCCACAGAGCCCAGGCTATGTACTCTAAGCCCAAAGGGCTTCTCTCCAGGCCCAGACTGAACTTCATGGTCCTCTCTCTTTGCTATGCTGTTTTTCATGGCTAGTGGTCATTGGGCGGGGCGGGGGGGGGCCGGGGAGCAGCCAGCATTCATCATTTGGCGAGCCTCTCCCTCTCCTCAGCAAGCAAGTAAGATGAGCTTGGCCCAAGATGCTATGCGGCCCACCCTCTGGAGGGGGTTGTCTGCTGAGGGCTTTCCCAGGGAGAGTTCCAGTTCTGTGCTAGGTAAAGCCGAAGTGGCATATTGTCATGTGTTCCTTTCTGCCACATACACACCAGGCCACTTCTACATACACTATGCTCTTCCTACCCCTATGCACAGCACAGATGTATATTGACACATCCATCAACTCCCAAAGTCAGTTGCACATCTATAAATACATTTCTTGACTTGGAAAGATCGAGAGCCTCCTGGTAACAAACAAAGTGAACTTCCTGCCCTCGGGGAGTTTATGTTTTAGCACAGGAGAGAAACAGCAGCAAGACAAGTAAGTGTGTGTGCCACCTTAGTGGGAAGTGCTAGGAGGAGGTCAGACAGGGGAGCTGAGGTGTGGGCCGTTCCATTGCTCTCTTTGCCTTGCCTCATAACTATTACTTGGGAACCTACAGCAAGTAGAGAACCAGCCACACTGGAACCCAGGAGAGATTCAGGACAGCTGGCACACACTGTCCTCTAGGAACCCTACAGTCTCATTAGAGACAGGAAGTAATAGAATGGCTCATGCCATTGTGCAATACTGACTGGAAAATGTCAGAAAGGCTTCGGGAGAAAGGACTTGAGAATATGGTATTTCTTCCACCAAGAGTCCACCCAGGCTGAAGATTTGTGAAGATTCCTAGAGTCCCTGACCATGGCTAAACTGCGAAAGTGGGCACACGGGTCTCAGATTCCTTCCAGGGTCTAGAGATAGAGATGCGTAAGGCTAAGACTGGCTAAGACCGGGGAGCGTATTTTCCCTTCGCACACAATGCTAGGGAAACCAGCCTCCAGGGCAGCTGTTGTCACAGAGGGTATAAAGGATATGAAGCCAGGCTTGCTCTCCTTGTATCTTATTGTCTCTCTTATTGTCTACCCATCACAGAAAGCCCGCCTTGCCAGAATCCGTGTGGCCAAAACAGGAAGCTCCAATGCCTACCTGCACAGCAAGCGTAATGGGCTCCTCAACGAAGCCCTGGAGCTGACGGTAGGTGTCCGTGAGAGCTGACAGAGGAGATGAAACAGAAATAGGCTTGTTTGCTCACCCCCAGGTCCCCCAGGCCGCCCCAGGTTAGACTCTGACAGGGGCATGTTTCCAAGTGTCCCCACCAACATACTGCTCCCATGTAACTATCACCGCTGCCCATAAACCAGCTGTTGACAAGGGCCCCAAGACCAAGACCAGCAGGTTTTATGGCGGCCCTAAGATTTGACTTACCAAGATGTCCCTCATGCCCTCCTACCTTCTGTGAAGAAATGAAGAGGCTGAAGAGAGGAGAAGACAACAGCGTCATGCTCAGTCCTTCTTTCTTTCTCACTAGGGCACCCCGGAAGAGGAGCACATGGGCAAGACCACGTCACTCATCGAGAGCCAGCACCACCACTTGCTACACTGCCTAGAAAAGACCACTGTGAGTCCCAGCCTGCTGCCCCTTCCTGCTTCATCCCTGACCTCCCAAGGCCCTACTCACGTTGTCATCCTAGGCCAGATAGTCAGTCTGTCCCCTTCGAATCCAAAAGAGTAGCAGCAAGGTCTGAAGGATGAAGACCCCAGGGGGTGGGGCAAGGTCACCAGAGTGAGAGATCAGCTGAGTCCTGTAGCTGTAGAGAAGAGGCCACTCCCATAGCCTTCCCATTCCCCCCCCACCCAACACCATCGTGTATCTTAATTACTGAGGACTAAGCGTTTCAGTTTTTTCATTTCTCAGTTCTGATGGGCATCAGCCAACAAGACTCAGGCTGAATTTACACAGGACAATAGAGAAGAGGGAAGATTTTTGTTCTACCCCTGTAGCTGGGTTGAGGCAACCCATGGGTCCCTTTGTGCCTACATTAATGAAGGAGGCAGTGTATATATACATATATATTCTTTAGCCAAGGATTTACCAGTCCCAACCCCACTTAAGTAACTTGCACTTTTGCAGGGAGTTCAGATTGTGAAAGGCTGATTGCTAAAGGAGATCATGGCGTAGGGTGCCACAGCTGGAATGGGAATGATGCTTGTGCCTTCCTGACAGCCTGAAAGGAAGGGCAGTAGGGCCAACCCTGAACCCTTGGCAAAAATGCTGGGACCAGTAAGGTGGGAGAAGTCAGAATAGAAACGCTAAAGTGAACCTCTTCCCTATTCCTTTCCAGAAGTTTTCCACCCAAAGAGCCTAGAGTCAGGGCTCAGCACACCCTTGAAAGGAACTTCCTAATTCCTAGTAGCCTGTAATCTGGCCTCCCAGATGCTAGGTGCCTCTTACTCTGAGCAAAATAAATGGATACCATGGATGACTGTGGAACCCCAGTGAGATCTTCTAAATGAGAAAGTGCTCTGCGAGCCCGGGTACCAGCATCTATGGTCAAAGACCATGTATGCATATCTGGAAGTTCTCCCAAGGACACCCAACTTGCCAATGGGATAGGCCCAGACCCCACTGCCCTTTCCAAGTTGCATGCACTGGGTGGAATGTGTAAATTAAAAGGACATGGGTGAAAACATTGGGCTTTGAAGGGCTGGAATGTTGGCATTGGGGGACTGAGAGATGGAATGCTGGCATTGAAGGGGCGGAATGCTGGGTCTGAGGGAATGTTGAATTGATTGTAGAGACAGGATATCGGAATGCTGGGTTTGGGGTAAGGAATGTGGGGCCCAGGGGTGGAATGTTGGGATAGGAAAAGAAGAATGTTGGTATGGAAAGAGTGAATGTTGGGTTAAGCAGGCTCCTTTTGGAGCCAATGGGTGAAATGTTGGGACAAGGGAAGCAGAATGCTGGGAATGGGGGCTGGAATGTTGAATTTGGAGGGTGTATTGCTGGGATTGAGAAACTGAATGTCCAAACCGGAATGCTGGAATGTACAATCAATGGTGTTTCTATCTTCTGTTGGCATGTTGTCCTGTAGGGGTTATCCTATCTTGTGGATGATCCCCTGTTATCTGTACGAACCTCCACCATCAAGGTATAGCTTTACAAATTCAATTGTTCTTCTCTCTGAATCTTGAGTCTGTGGATCTACTCTGCTTACCCCGGTCTGGGTTCTGCATGTGCTGCTGCTTCTCCCCGGGCTTTTGCTATCTCTGCTGCCACACCCAGTACCAGCTCAGGCTTCCAGTATTTTTGCACCCAACCACCCAATTTCCTTTCCTGTTCTTTTCTTTGACACCCCCAGGGGCCTAGAGGGGGCAGTGGAACAGTTTCCTCTGGAACGCCCATATACCACATATCTCTGCGCTACCTCCTCAGTTTCCTGGGAACTCCTGGTACTGGCTGCCAGGGGACGCTTTCTCTGAACTCTGTCCTTACACTTCTCTTTCTCCTCACACTGTCAATGCCACAGAGTTTTAGTCACTTTGGTTAAGTATCCATTTTTCCATTGTTCTGGGTTTAGCTATGTATGAGCCACCCTCATGGCCTACAGACAGGAAACTGTTAACATTCTTTCCTGTGTTTACATTTGGCCTAGGGAATCCTGAACTGCCAGGTTGTTAAGGATCCATATGCCATACATAGTCAGGCAAAAAGGAAACAAAATTGGAAGAAATCTTATCCTTAGCAGTTTGACCCCTTTGCACTTAAGAGCAATGCTCTCCCAATTCTGTGAATGGTCCCAAACCTTTACAGACTTATGTCACACCTGTAAGAGTCAGCAGATGTGCAAAGATGACCAGAAGACTCATATTCAGTGGCTTACTAACAAAAAGTTGATTCTCTCTCTGCCGATGCCACTAAGGCCCTCCATGTCCTCTGTGTCCCTTCTGCTCAAAGCTGAAGGTGGAGTATATGACACATAATGATTTAACAACCATGTCCCTGCCCAGGCTCAAGGCCAGGGAGGCCAATGGATTCTTTTGACATTGACACCTGTGGAAACGAAACCCCTCACAAACCTTTATCTGTAATCCAGGCATCTGGAGCGGGGAGGTCCTTCATTAAAGGCCCAAAACAGGCAGCCATACAGAGACTGGGGCTCCCCCGCCTCCCTTCTTCTTTTTCACGGTTTCTCCTTCCTCCCACAGAACCACGAGTTTATTGATGAGCAGATGTTTGAGCAGAACTGCATGGAAAGCTCAATGCAGAACTACCCGTCCACCAGAAGTCCTTCTCTGTCCAGCCACTCGGGCCTCACCACCACCTGCTGCTCCCGTCGCAGTAAGAAGACCACACACCTGCCCAACTCCAACCTGCCAGCCACTCGCCTGCGCAGCATGCAAGAACTCAGCACGATCCACATCCAGGGCAGTGAGCAGCCCTCCCTCACCACCAGGTGGGTGGTTTCCATTCCCTTCCCAGAATTAAACAATCTCCACATTAGAACCTCAGGGATCCCGTAGTGGTTCCCCTGATCTACTGCATGGGGCCCCTCTGCTTTCCTCCCAACCTTCCTTCTCATGCTTTAAAGTAATCCAGGGGTCTTCATGGGATATTGGGTGATACTATAGCAGTTTAGGTCAAAAGTGGCTTTAGGTAGTAAGAGGGAAAAAACTAAAAAAGAATCCAAAAATTAAAAAGATAGCCTATAATCATTTTCCTAAGAAAATACTTTTCCCAACTGTGTTACATATATATGGCTTATCCCAAGCTGATTGTGAATCACAGACTGACTTTTCCTTCCTGTTACTTCCAAATAAGTTGCAGAGATTTCAGGGAAAGCAAATGTCATAACAACACAAGTGATAAGCCCACAAGGGCTGGGAAGAAGTACTATCTGATGACATAGGAATTGTTACTAGTGACTAGAATGGTAATTATAAGCTGGTTGTTAAAGGGACAGATCAAAGGCTGAACAGAGTCCCTTGATATAGCATAGAGCAAAAACCGTGCAGGGGGTCAAGGAAGATTTGAGGGGCACACAAGCAGGAACCATCACCAACTCACTTTTTTCTATCCCAGTCGCTCCAGCCTTAATTTGAAAGCAGACGACGGACTGAGACCAAACTGCAAAACATCCCAGATTACCACAGCCATCATCAGCATCCCCACTCCCCCAGCTCTAACCCCAGAGGGAGAAAGTCGGCCACCTCCTGCCAGCCCAGGACCCAACACGAACATTCCTTCCATAGCCAGCAACGTTGTCAAGGTCTCTGCCTTGTAAAACCACTGGACAGAGGGCCCGAGGGGGTAGTGGGGAGTCAAGGGGGCTGGCATGTTGGTGGGTGGCCCCTGGGACCACTCCCTCCCCCTTCCCCACTATTTCTGCCTGCCCTGTTGCACCCCAGCACTGAGACTTGTGCCTGGAGGGAAAAGGAAGCAGCAAAGGGTTCCTGAGGATCCCACTGCCGGTGTGGACACAGCCCTGTGACACTGCATCTTGCTGGGGCCGGAGGAAGGGTGGGGGTGGGTAGGGGATGGGCCCTTAGGAGGTGTAGGCCGCTTGCCTGGACAGGGCCTGGTGGGGGGCACCTCAGACCAAATAACAGTTGTTTCTGGAGACCCCAGTGAGGAAAACACAAGACCAAGAGCAGCTCAGAGGCCGAGTCGTCACACGCAAACAGGAAGAAAATATAACACTGTGTATTAAGCACCTTTTTCAAGGATCTTAATGGATAATATTTATTCATGGGAAAAGGTGGAAAACAAAATAATCAATGGATTTTTGTGAAATGTTTTTCTCCATGGACCCAACACCTTTAAACCAAAACAATGCATTTTGTGAGGTTGGTTTTTATTTTTCTCCTTTTATAGCAAAAGCTTTTAGGCTCAAAGTCAGTTATTGCTGAGTTCCCTCCCCACTCCCACGGGGAGTGAGGTCACCTTTGCTGGGTCCTCACTGCCCAGCTGACCTGCACAGAGCTGTCAAGCAACCACACAGCAGCCCTTCTGCTCCGTTCGTCTGTCTCCTGTCTCTGTACCTATCTGCTTCACCTTGGCTGTCTCGGTATCCAACCGTCTGTCTCACCATGGACAGTAAAGCCTTCTCTGTCACTGCCAAGTACTGCAGACCTGTGCCTGGGAGTCAGGCCGAGCAAATGCAAATACAGAAAAGAAAGGAAGTCAAGTGGGGTGAGTTGAAGGGTGAGGTAAGTCTACCTGATGAACAGAGGTGCTTCCCCTGTGATTGGAACCACTTGTCTTTGTAGTCTGTTGTAGGGGGAGTTGGGGAATAGTCATGTGTATCACACTGAGTCTTGAAAACGGAAACAGCCACTTCAGAAAGCAGTTGTTTCTGCTCTACCCCAGGGAAGACAGAAGCACCAAGACAGAAGCTTCCAGAGCTCCAGGGCACCTTGCTATGGACCTTCCTTTAGGATCCACCATGAAGCCCATGCAGTGAGTGCTCTGCCAAGCGGCTCCATGAGCATCCTCAAGAACAATGGACTTACAGCCCGAGGCAGTTCCTATACAGAGGTTATGAAGGTTAAGCCTGTGTGCCTCATGAGGGATGTTTCAAAGCAAGAAAGCAAGCATGAGGCTCTAGATGATTCTCTCCTGGTCTAAAAGATGCCTTGAGGTCTGAGTCATCTTCAGGCCTCATCTCTAAAGATAGCTGAAGTGTGGGAACACTGATGACCTCCACGCAAATGAGGGAGTGGAGATTACTTCTTGAAAACGTGGATAATATGTTTGTTCAAGTTATTTACATGGTAGTGGGCCTGGGAACAGTATTTCTGGAATCTAACTAATCATTTTCACCACTTACAATGGAGCAGGTTAGCCTCGGGTTAGTTACAAGTGCCCTTTCCTGCCCTTCCCAACCCCAACTACTTTCCTGCGGTTTCTGAAGCCTGGGATCTGAGGCATATGAGCTGCTTAGGAACTTCTCATCCATTCTACAGCTCACAAATAAGCTGTTCATTTGCAAGTCCCAAATCTCTGCCTACTACAACTATAGATGGGTTTTTCTGGTCAGGGGCCTGAAAGTACTCCTGGGGCTTCCATGGCCCCAGCTCCAGGGACTCTGTACACAGAGGAGTCCAGGTGTTTTGAGGGGGTACCAAGCCAGAAAGTAGACAGAAAGGCAGAAGAAAGGTGCCCTTCTTCCCATCTTTGTCTCCCTGCCCTTATCCTCAATGGCTACTGACAGTCCTTTCTTTAGATCTGGCCCCAGGATTTCCCCTTATCATGGGCATGGAGTTATTCTTGCAATCCAGTAATTCCGTACATACATTTTATCAGCCAAGGCAGAGAGCCAAGCTGGACCCAGTTTTAGCGGGTGGACAAAGAACTAGAAAAGGATCTTTCTTTTGAAAGAATGAACCATGGGACAAAGGAATGTCCAAGTGCATGGTATATCCTAAGAACTGAGTGGGATAAGGATACAGAATTTAAAAGGAATGTTGTTGCAGTCACATACACGCCACCGTTCTATTTAAGAACAAGTCACTACAGGACTAAGATGATGACTCAACCAAGGATCTCCATGTCATTTGGACAGTGCACAACACAGCATACTATGACTCTCATGAAAAGAAATATATTTTTAAAATCGTGTCCCCCAAATTCCACGTTTTATTAACTTGAGTGAACTGATGTTTGTGTTGCTTCTATTTCATTTCCAAAGCCCATATCATGCCTTTCCTCACCCTCCCCCGCCCCCAAAAAAAAGCATTAGACCCTCTTCATTTTCATCTTCCCATTGCAGTCTTGTTAGGGGATAAGGGACCCAGCTCACCTGTGCGCAAAGATATCAATGCAGGAAAACAGCTCACAGCCATATATCTCCTAAGGGTATTTGTGATTAAGTACAGGGACAAAAGTGTGCTGGAACAATTTAGTAAGTCTGACTCATTGGCTAGTAAGTGAAGAGCCAGGATATCAGAATCTTCTGGAGACCAACAGCTTTCTGGTGCAATGACTCATGGTGCACAAACCATGTTAGAATAACTGAAAATTCCCCAAGCTACCACTCCATTCAACCCTACTTAGCACTGGGGTAGAGGGTATCAAAAAGACAAATATAAAAAGCCTAAGACTACATTCAAATAACAAATGGGAATAACTTGGAAATATAATATTGAATATACCAGACCTAGAGAAGATTAAACAATAGCTAATTCATTTTACAGTGTAGAAAACTGAGGCCCAGAGAACTTGACTCCTTCAAGGTAATGTAGTCATTTAAGGATAGAATAGGGACCAGAGCACAAGACCCTTGGCTACTAGTCTAATGTGTTTTGTTTTGTTTGGGGGTTTTTTGTTTGTTTTTTGTTTTGTTTTGTTTTTTCAATACGCCCTTTGCCTCGCATAGTTAATATGTTGGGGAAGGTCCATCAAAGATGCCATGACATAACTAGAAATATTCTTGTGTAAATGTCAACACAACTTGATGTAGCCCTGGAAATCACCTGACTATACTAACACAAATTATAGACATCGGAGCCACCATTTCTTGGGTAGAGCAAGCTACAGGTGATCATTTCTATCAGTGAAGTGGGAATATCCAAGATTTTCCAGGCAAATGCTCAATTTTCTCAATGAAAGAGACTTGGACAATGACATTTCAAAGCATATTTTTCTGTTGCTTCTCACCACAATCTGTGAAAGTAGTCAACTTAGTAAATCCTTGATTCAGAGAAAAGAAATGGGCACAAAGAAACTGAATGACTCATCCAAGGTTTCATGGCAAGTTAATGGCAGAATTGTGATTTGATCCAGAACTTAGACATCACGTCCTGGGAGAGTCTTCTATATCCTGCTCTATGACTCTAAGGTTTGCTCATATTTTTAAAAAGCTGGATTTCAAGGGAGATGATTAGGGGAAACATTCCTGAAGTAGCAGGACCTCCTGAAACAGACCATTATTTCTTCCTCATTCCCATTTTTCCTAACTAGTCTCAAGCTCAGGACTAATTGTACAGAACCCCTTTCAAAAGACCAGTAGGTACTCTCAACAACATATTAGAATATGACCACATAATTTGAACAGATTAAGGAGGACGGTAAATGATGATCCATGGTTGACAACGGTCACAAACAGAACTGCTGAGGACATTATACAGTTGTTTTGTTTTCCCCGCAGTTCAGGATCAAGTCATTTTCTTATCAGAAAGCAGGTAGGGAAAGTACCTGGGAGCATTATATGCTTAGATCATTTTCCTTGTCTTTTTAAAAATAGCAGTAGTGATTGAAATTGAGCTAGCATTAGATTTGAAATTATTAATGAATTCTAGTGATTCAGGCTCCCTCACTTCAATTACTAGGTAACTAAGTAAGGCAGAAGGAGCCCAATACCATTCATTTGAAGTAATAGTTTCCCTTTCATGCTAGTTGGCATGGTAACCACCGTAAAAGGAACACGAGAGACTTTTATTTTCCCTCTGATTTCCTAATGAATTCTCATTACTTGCAAAGCTTTAAAATGATGGGATAAAGGAAAAACATTGTCATGACCCATGACACTTGGAGCCCAAACAGCATCATGAAAAGCATTAGAACCAAGGAAACATGGCTTTGAAGAATGAAATGGCTTTTTAAAGGGGTTCCTTATGGGTCTTGTTTTTTATTCAGGATATTCTATGTTTTCTCATCAAATGTAGTAATGACATTTATCTTAGCAGGTTCTTTAAACTAAGCTGGCTGATATCACATTAGCCAGTGCAGGGCACTGACCCAAGTCCTGGGGGACTACTTGGACCAATGGACTATTTTACAAACCAGGGAGGTGGGAGGGATGGTATATTTTTGATAATCAGACATTCCAATGTTTTCCTTAGAGGTCATGAGCTCCCATTAATGTTCTTGTGAAAAACATCAAGTGTGTTTTTTCTATTTTCGTATAATTACTGGGCTTTGCTTAACAACATCACAACGGCAAAGAAATACACTGTACAAAACTGCAGGAAGACAAATGTGAAAACTTTCTGTGGGGGAAGAAAAAGCTCTTAAGTTTCTTGTCTTCTTTTGAAACTGTAGTGCATATGTTATAACATGTATATCATTTACAGTATTGAGTCCTGTGCCACTGCTGTACCTGATGTATCCAATCTGGATTAAACAAACTATGTGCCACAAGCCTTGAAGTGGGGGAGTTTCTTTGAAAACCAGTTCTTTCCCTTCCAAAAGCATTGCCGTACAGCAGGAAGCTTTCTCAATGGCATATTCTTACGGGTAAAGGCCTCATCTAAGCTGCCCCTGCGCCTTCCATATAAGCAAGGCCACTGCTTCCTGGAGCTTGCCTGCCGACACACTCTAGGCAGGTTCACTGCTTTAACAGGGGACCAGTGGATTGAATTTGTCTATAGCTCTCTCTTCAGGATCAATTACTAAACAAAAATCTGTCTATATATCAGTATCAGTTCTACTAAGGCTTCCTCTAATATTTGCTCCGCTTAGACCAAGGTCTGAAACAAACCTCTCTCTCTCTCTCTCTCTCTCTCTCTCTCTCTCTCTCTCTCTCTCTCTCTCTCTCTCTCTCTCTCTCCCTCCCTCCCTCCCTCCCTCTCTCTCTCTCTCTCTCTCTCTCTCTCTCTCTCTCCCTCTCTCTCTCTCAACATTAAATGCTAGTAAAAATCGTGACAAGCAAGAGAAGCACAAGCTCAGGTTCATCACATGTTGGTGACTTCACATCTGTCACCTTTTACTTCTTCCCTTCAGTTCCTTTCTTGACTTTAAAGGAGAGTAGGGCAGGATTAAGTACCTTTTAAGATCTGTCTAACCTTAATAATTCTGTTCATGTAAGAGAAGCATTTTTATGTTCTGCCATGCAACAGCACAAATTTAAATCCTTTTCATTCTCCAAAATCACCAGATTCCCAACCAATGGAAAACAGTAAAAGAAGAAACACCTTATGCTCAAAAGTCCAAGTCCATTATGAAATTCATTGTAAGCACTGATATTCACATCCTTACTACCCACTAGGTGTCACTAAAGACCCATAGCTCAAATAATCTGGACGAAAACTGGGAAGTAACACACTCAGCAACTCTGCCTGCGTTCAGCAATTCTTTTAAATTAACAAGCACTCAGTGTGTAAAGCCTTTGCAGGTTTGATGGTGAGTTTTGATTGCCAGATTTACAGGGTAGGAGGAGAGAATTGACTCCTGTTAAGTTATCCTCTGACCTCCACCCATGCACCATGACATTCAGGCACACATAAAATTAAAATATAATAAAACTTTTCTCACTATGTAGCTCTGACTACCCTGGAACTATGTAGACCAGGCTGGCCTTGAACTCAGAGATCTGCCTGCCTCTGCCTCCTGAGTGTGTGTACCACTATGCCCAACTTTTGTTTTGTTTTGTTTTTCGAGACAGGGTTTCTCTGTGTAGCTTTGTGCCTTTCCTGGAACTCACTTGGTAGCCCAGGCTGGCCTCGAACTCACAGAGATCCACCTGGCTCTGCCTCCAAAGTGCTGGGATTAAAGGCGTGCACCACCACCGCCCGGCCTGGCTCCATGGAACTCTTAAAGCACTAAATGTCAAGTAGTATACACACACTTGTTCAAAAGATACAAAACACATTCTGCCCCAACAAGACAAGACCTTTGTGACAGGGGTGTCAACAATAACTACGAAAAGTGTAAGTTATTTTATATTTAAAAGGAAATGGAAAAAGCCCTCAAAAACTTGTTCCAAATCATTCCTTTATCTTAGACATGACCCACAGTACAATCATTTTTCT
Organism: Peromyscus leucopus; assembly: GCF_004664715.2. NCBI lineage: Eukaryota > Metazoa > Chordata > Mammalia > Rodentia > Cricetidae > Peromyscus > Peromyscus leucopus. Next base: position 79,950,811 of record NC_051068.1, read on the forward strand.
TCAATTACTTTTAGTGTTCTGGGACTGAAGTTTAACTAAAAGACACGCTTTTATTTAAAAAGTCACTAAAGAAGTAACTTGTATTCTCAGAATTATCCAAAGAGGGCTGGAGAGACGGCTCAGTGGTTAAGAGCACTTGTTGCTCTTCAGAGGACCCATATTTCGTTCCCAGCACCATGTTGGGCAGCTCACGACTGCCTTGAACTCTAGTTCCAAGGGATCCAGCAACCTCTTCTAGCCTCCGTGGGCTCTCACACATTCGCACAAATAGAAAAAAAAAAAAATACTACTATCCAAAGAAGCAAGTTTCTCTAAGATCTCTGTATGTAATAATGAATGCCTAATTCAAGCTTAACCTGAACTTACAGTAATGGACTGGAAATTTTGAAAATTCAGGAATTGCCGGGCAGTGGTGGTGCACGCCTTTAATCCCAGCACTCAGGAGGCAGAGCCAGGCAGATCTCTGTGAGTTCGAGGCCAGCCTGGGCTACCAAGTGAGTTCCAGGAAAGGCACAAAGCTACACAGAGAAACCCTATCTCGAAAAAACCAAAAAAAAAAAAAAAAAAAGAGAGAGAGAGAGAGAAAAAAAAGAAAAGAAAATTCAAGAATTACCTAGATAGATACAGAGATCCATGGCCAGGCACCAGGCTGAGCTCCAGGAATCCCATTGATGAGAGGAGAGATACTGCAGGCGAGGGATGTCGAGATCATGATGGGAGGATGTGCAGAGATGACCAGCCACACTAGTGGAAGCCCATGAACTGTGGACTGGTGGCTGTGCCCACCCCCCATGGGACTGGACTAGGCCCTCTGGATACGGAAGATGGTTGTTTGGCTCGAACTGTTTGGGTGGGTGGAGGGGGACGGACACGACACACACCAAGGCAGGGTATCGGGATCTGTCCTTGGTTCATGGGCAGGCTTCTGGAACCCGGTGCCTATTGTGTGACACCTTGCACAGCCTTGGTGCAGTGTGCTGGGCTCTGCTGACTCCCCATAGGAGACCTCGATTTGGGGGATTTGGGGGATGTGGGGATGCGGGGTGGCTTGGGAAAGAGGGCTTGGGGTGTGGGAGGAGGGGGGATCTGTGGATAATATGTGGAGTGAGTAGAAAATTTCATAATAAAGAAAAATGAAAGAAAAAAAGTAAAAAACAAAAAAAAATTACCTAGACTCTTATTTACAAATTTGAATTACCTTTCTCATAAAATACTTTCTCATTATGAGTCATATAAAAATTAAATCTTACAAGGAACCCTAAAAATCTAACCCAATGTCTCATTTTATTGAAAAAGCTGGGTTTGGAGAGGTTAGATGACTGTTCAAGGTATCAAAGTAGGTAGAATGTCTTCATCAGGACAAGTTTTCTTTTAATGATACAAATTCCCAACTGACTTCACAGAAAACCTGTGTGCATGGTTCCTAACATTATGTGGCCACATGCCTGACTGAAGGTTTCTAGCAAAATGTCCCCCGCCACACATACACAGTAAGCTACGCACAAGTGGTAGTGAATGTCTCCCACTTTCACCTCAGCAGGTAAATGGAAACAGCTGCTATCAGCCCACTTTCAGAGTGCCTCAGATTTCTAAAGCTTTAATTCATAAACTTGCTATTGGGATTTGGGAGGTTTTTGTTTTCCATTTACTGAGTGTATGGAATACAGAGTGTGCTCCTGGCAGTCAGTGGACAACTCCTTCCATGAAGATCAAAGTCAGGTCATCAAGCTTGGTGACAAGTGGCAAGTGTGCTTACCAGCTCTCTCTGCAGCCCTGTAACTACGTGAAGCTTAAATTAGGCATTCAGTGTTAACATTTACAGAGATCTTGAGGAAGCCTGCTCCTCTGGATAACTCTAAGAATGCACATTATTCTTGGAGTAACTAAAAGTAATTTTCTATCAAAAAAAAAAAAGGCAAACACAAAACAAACCTAGAGAGAATCCAATTAATTTCAAGACTAATGGTAGCCTCCTCCCTAATTAGGATGCAGTAGTGTATCCTAATTAAAATCCCCTAGCAATGACAAACTATGAAGTTGGCTCTGTTGTAGGGGAAAGGATAGAAAGAGGTAAGTTCAATTACATAGTAATGACAGGATCTTATTTAAGTGTATAATTAAAATCTCTATTATCTTAGTAATATATTGGACTTAATCTAGGCTTGCCAAATTATTTCATCTAACTTCACAAGTATAGTATTGACTTTTCTGTATACGACTGACTATGCCAAATCACAGAAATTCAAGCTAAACTGTAACTGTCGAGTTTTCTCTCCGGGTCCCACCAAGCCCCGGCAGTCCGACAGCCCACTTATAAAATAAACACACACTTATATTATTTAAACTGTTTGGCCTAATGGCTCAGGCTTCTAGCTATCTAGTTCTTACATCTTAAATTAATCCATTTCTATAAATCTATACCTTGCCATGTGGCTCGTGGCTTACTGGTATCTTCACATGCTGCTTGTCGTGGCGGTGGCTGGCAGTGTCTCCCTCCGCCTTCCTGTTCTCTCCATTCTCCTGTTAATCCCACCTATACTTCCTGCCTGGCCACTGGCCAATCAGTGTTTTATTTATTGGCCAATCAGAGCAACACATTTGACATACAGACCATCCCACAGCACTGAACACTGTAAGACTATATCCCAGGGATGTTCCACATTAAATGAAAATGGCTGTGGGTGTTTGCTGACACTAGTGTAAAGCGTCTATCTATACTGCTAAATATGTACATAGCGAAGAACTTTCCTTTCTTAAAGTGAATAATTTCCCAATACATAAGGGATTCTCTCACCTAAAATCTATTTCTCAGCAAAATCGGACCAAAAAGTTTAATGATAAAAGAACATTTAGCCTCTAATTATAACTTTTCTAAATCATAATTTGTAGAGGCACTACCAGTTCTGAAAAATGATAGCTCCTCTTAGAGATCCTAGCATTCAAGAAGGAAAAAAAAACTCTTTAGCACAGATTAACGATATTATGACATACTATCGGAAGAGTCAGAACAGAATGAACTAATCTTCTAGCAAACACTCAACACTAAGAGCTAGAACTTTTCATTAGCCTACCATCAGAACTAGCAAGTCCACATCTATGCATCTCACATCAAGTCTCAACCTGGGTTGCATAGATGGACTTCAGATGACCCAGGAGCCCTCTGAAATTTTGTTCACAATTCCACTTACGGAATGAGAAATGTTCTTGGGTCGACCTATCTATGGCTTCTAAGAGACTCATTTAGAACACAAGAAGCAACAAGAAGCTGCCCCTTCTGTGAGCAGCAGAAGGCAGCCACAAGATGACACTGACCTACTTAACACAGTGAAACGTGGGCAGCCTCCACAGCTTCTTCAGGAAGATGAACAGAAAGCATCCAGAACATTCACCTAAATCTGTTTTTACAACTAACGAAACTACCACTGGAAGCAGAGAACATTTATATTCCTTCCTGCCTAATACTCAAAGATCCACCATGATCAAATTCCCATGAGAATTCAATACAGAAATGTAGTGCAATCCTTTTGTAAGGAAGTCCACAGAATAACATTACATTCAAATTTTAACTTTTTATTTTTTTTTTAAGTAAGGAGTGCCATATGTCACCTTTTAAAAGGCTTCTTTTGGGAACAGTCTACATGAAGACCTTGGGGGTCTTTAGATCCAAGTTCTAAAAATTCTCTTGCAAGTCTGATGGAATTGAAAAAAAAGAATATTCCTGGACCAAGTCAAAAGAATCTGAAAAATAGTTGTGTCCCAGTAGAAAGCCTCAGAGTCCTCTCAAGTTCCTCCAAAATGCCACCATACCCCACTTGCTCTAGGTGAAGAATGTATATCCAATTATGTGTTGACAGTCAATGGTTTCAGGCACATCCTAACATCACTGGTTACTACGCATCATTTCTTGTAGATAAACTGTATTCATATGGTAGGCAGCCATCCAACTTGGATGTCTCTGAGCATTCCAATAGTATGAGTGGGAAGCAGCAGCATAATATTCCTGCCACGCCCTGTAATATGCTCTCCAGTATTCTTCATAATCCTGGTAGGTATCAGAAAAACTCGCATTTGTCTCCCTGTGACAGTCATACCAAGCCTCTTCCTGGGGTTCTGTCTGGACTCGGTAAGAGGAGCGCCGTGGCAGGTTTCTCCGACTCTGCTTACATCTTTGGTTAGCTCCTTCTTTATGCCTGGCCTTCACCTGGGTTTCAGGAGATTCTTGATACTCTGCTTGAGTTGGAGTATCATTTCCATTTAGAACTTGCTCCAAAGAGAGAGGTCCACCCACAGGTGTACATTCAGAGTCTTTCAACTGAGTGTCAGAAGAGCCTTCCAAGTAAGACTTATTGCCTTTGCTCTGAGAAGAAGTCCTTGAGCTGCAAGAATCGCTCTCACTCTCTGAGTCCCCAGATTGGCTACTACTCGCCAATATCTGTACTCTATCTTCAGGAAGTCTATTTCTCACAAAACCATTCTGAGGATTCACAGTCTGAGCCCCAGGCCCTGTGTAGTGTCGGATAATTTCCACAGGTTTTTCTAACCCCTCTTTAATATAGTGCTCATAATCCTCTACCAGTTCTGCAAAAGTCAAAGTGCACGGCTGATGGACTTTGAAGGAAGACAGGCAAGGAATCTTAGGGAGTGAGCCAGGTGAAGCTTCTTTGGCCTGCTGCTGGCTGCTACTGGAGGAGTCCTCAACAGTGGTCTGAACAGAACTCTTCACTTGCTCTTCCAGTTGTGTGGTACAGCCCAACTCTTCGGGTGGAACAGTCTTTTCGATGTTTCCACACTCTGAGTGGCTTTTCACAGGAAGCTTTTGTTTGCTGCTGTGTTTTGATTTGGCTGACACTGTAGATACAGAAGTATTTCTAGGGGAAGGTATTTGGTTACCAGGAATTCTTTGAGTTTGGAAGGCTCTCTCCAGTTTGTGAACTTGCTTTTTGGTGGACTGGGTAGGTGTGCTTGGTAAAATGCATGTATGCATCGCAGCTTTAACTTCCACATCCCAATCCAAGCATTCTTCCATCAGGCCGGGAGGAATGGGATCTATATAGAAAAGAAAGAATACGAATTAAAATTCTCAGCCCAGGCATGGTAGTGCACACCTTTAATCCTAGCACCCTGGGGGTAGAGGCAGGTGGATCTCTGTGAGTTAGCGGCCTGCCTGGTCTACATATCACAAATCAGGCCAGTCAGGGCTACACAGTAAGACACTGTCTCAAGAATAAAACTGCAAAGCCTATAGCTTTGGCTCTAATTCAGTAGAATACTTTTCATGTGTCAAATAGTTAGTTACTTATCTTCTCTACTTATCAGCTGTTAACACTTTTACTTAGCCTACATATTAGCATATACTTAAATGTCCTAATTACAAGACACCGATTAGCAACAGCATGTGGTGAGAATTAAATGAATTAACATATATACAGTAGACATAATAGACACTATGTGCTATTATTTTTAATATGCCTACCATCACTACAACTGTAAGAATGTCAAAACTTTTGATTCAAAAGGAAGCTAGGCATGGTGGTGCATGACTTTGATCCCAGCACTTGAGAGGCATCTCTGTAAGTTCGAGGCCAATCTGGTCTACATAGTGAGTATCAGGACAGAAAGAACTACAAAGAGACCCTGTCTCAAAATAAACAAACAAACAATAAATAAATAAAACCAGAAGAATGTCAAAAGGAAACAGAAACACACACCTGGTAAAGGGAGAAGGTTGATATTACATTTCTGGGCAATTTTCATCATCATATTTTCTTCTTCCCCCCTACAGCAGTAGGTCACTGTCAGTCCCAACGTTCCTGAGAGAATGGAGTGACATAGTAACTCATTTCCACAGAAACAACAGTCATCTCGTTAAAGCACTAAACTTCCTTTTCCTTACCAAAGCGGCCAGCTCTGCCAATCCGATGCATGTATGTCTCCCAGTCTAACGGCACATCCAGATTCACTACCAGATTCACCTTCTCAGCATCAATCCCACGGGAGGTCTTGAAGACAATTGTTTGTATTAATTACAGCATGGCTATCAATGTATGCTCTTCTCGTATAACCAGAAGTCAGATTTAAACAGGCAAATATTTAGGGTTTGGAGGGAAAAATTCTATTTCTAATGACTAACTAGGACTAAACTATTTCAAAAACAAATCTTAAACATTAAAGGCATTTTAAGAAAGCACCCCACACACACACTGGAAAGCTAATTTTTATGTCTGGCACCTGCTAGATACATGAACTAGGACGGCAATCTAGTGACAACACACATCAAGACCGACAGTCCCTCTGACCTCCCAGGAGCTTTACCAAGTCTGTAGAAATGAGGACTCTGCAATGAAACTGCTTCAGTTTAGCCATAGCGTCAAGGCGCTGATTCTGGTTCATGTTTCCTAGAGAGACCCAAACAAAGGCATTTTACAACTCCTAAGCAAGCCAGGTATGGTGGCACACACCTGCTATCTGTCATCCTAGCACTCCAGACTGAGGCAGAAAGAGAAAGAGTTCAAGGCCAGCCTAGACTCCATAAGATCCCCTCTCAAAAACAGCAACAAAAACTTAAGATATATTTATCAAATTCACAATAAGAAAGAATCATAATTCCCAGTCTTACTGTTTTAAATAAATACACCAACCAGTTAATTCTATCCTATGCAAATCTGAGTGCTAAAAATCTAAAGTTAGTATTTTTCAAAGTACAGTTTAGGTAATCAATTTGAAATTCAAAAATCAATTTTAAATGGTGACATTACGAAGTTTAACAAATACTTCTTAGGGGAAAAAGTTCTTACCAACTATTTACAAATCTTATTTTAAGACTCTGTATATGCCTGTGTCTATGTGTCTGACTGTAAATAGCTGCATGGTCCTATGCATTCAGAGGCCAGGAGAGGCCATCAGATCCCCAGGAGCAAAACCACCTGGCTTGTTATGTGGGTGGGTGCTGGAGTCCAAACTCCTGTGCACATGATTCCACAGGAAGTGCTTTTAACACTGAGTCCTCTCTATAGCCCACAAAGCTGGTTTTGAAATGTGATCTAGGGCTAAGCTAACAGCCCATTAGGAAATTAGTCTCCCTAGTATCTCATACTGAATATGTTCCAGCAAACAAGTTAAGAATCACAGTACAACATATAAAACTGAAAGGATCTCATTAACCAAAAATTCCTTTAAATTTTTTCTATTAATCCAGCAATTAATAAACTCTGTGGATAAAGTGAGTCACTTTTGCCTTCCATAGACCATTAAAGTCAATTCACCAGCTGGAGGTATAGCTTTAGAGGAGAGTACTTACCTAACACAGGAAAGACCAAGTCTGATGGTAGGGAGCAGAGAAGATACCTCAGCTAGTCTTAGCATGTTTTTCTATGACAGGGTCTTGCTATACCACTCACACTGGCCTTAATCTTAATATATTCAAATATGGCCTCAAGCCCATGACCTTCCTGCTCCAGCCTGGACAGCACATGGAATAACATAACCCTGCTTAAATTTTGCATTTTAATAATGACTTGATTATATGAAGAAACAAAATATCTTAAGACCATGAAGATAAATTTTCTTTTATAGAATTAAGTCCTTTGCAAATATAACTCAGAGACTTTAATTAAAGTATTTAAGAGTATTTAAGTATCTCTGATTACTGATTTTCTAAGTTGTTACTACAGACCAAGTTACTCCTTAAAAAAATTAAATTAAAAAAAAAATCCAGGAGACTGATATCAAATTCCAATGAAAAATAAGCCTGAATTTCCTTTATTATTAGTGCAACCTTACACTCATGAAACAATTCAAAAAGTGATGTTTTTTTCTTGATGTGGAAGGCTTCAAGGCAATACATTAAACAAAAACAAAGAGTTGGACTTGCCTGAAATGCATTCAGTAGGAAAACCTTTAGAAGAAAGGATATCAGCCAAATGTTGAGCTCTACAAGAAAAAAAAGAGATTTACAACTTTCAACTACTGCCTCATGCCTATTCTTTTGTTTGTTTTGTTTTATTTTGTTTGGTTGGTTTTTTTATGGTTTTTTGTTTTGTTTTGTTTGTTTTTCGAGACAGGGTTTCTCTGTGTAGCTTTGTGCCTTTCCTGGAACTCACTCTGTAGCCCAGGTTGGCCTCAAACTCACAGAGATCCGCCTGGCTCCGCCTCCCAAGTGCTGGGATTAAAGGCGTGCGCCACCACCGCCAGGCCTTTGTTTCTGTTTTTTTTAAGTTCCATGGATTAAGTTATATTACCTGCTGTGCAAATTAGAAAACACCAAGGCTTGATTAAATGGGATTCTACTGAAAAGTTCCTGTAAGTGCTGAGTCTTTTCCTCAAAAATCTTATGAGCCAAAGGGTAAGAATTGACAACTTGGTAGTACTGCTTCAAACCTACAAAGAAGTCAAAAGTCCCCAGTTAAAACAAACACATCTGATGAATTCCAATGGCAACTATGATGTGGTCATAGCCAATTAGACAAGGGAAGCTCCACAATGTCATACACTAATACTGTAAAATCTATACATACCTATGAGGCTTGGATCACTGGGATTCAATCTTACAAATGTGGGATCTCTCATATACCTTGTCAAAGCATTAGCCAAAAATTCAGGATAAGTAGCAGATACTGCCAACATCTGTTTACTGGCAGGTAAAGAAGAATAAATCCAACTGTAAATACAAGAAAACATAGACCATGAAAACTATGCAGACAGCAAACACCACCTGGAAAAACTACAGACAGACACTTAGACACACATTTTTCTAGTCAAGTTAGTTATCTTACTTTATTTGCTCCTGGAAGCTGCCTTCTTCTAAGAGCTTGTCTGCTTCATCAAGAATAAAGAGACGGATACTGCCCGGATTCAGGTAGTCAAGTTCTATGAGCTGTTTAATTCTTCCTATATGCCAGGAAAACAGCAAAGCCTGAAATACTTATGACATATCAAATCTGTGCAAACAAACCTCAGGAATGCTTTACTGTATTTATCCACAGGTGAATTTTATGCTGCTGAATTTCCTTACAGTGCACATTCACACACTAACTCACAATCTTAGTAATCTTAAATTCTCATCTTACCTGAATCCCTCACCCTACACACTTTTCATCCCTGATAAGTATGGAAAACAAACATCACTGCTATCAAAAGACATAAATGCTAAAACACTGAATTCTAGAGTCTGAGTGACTGACGAGCAAATTACCATCGAGAACAACAAAAGTCTCAATCCATGGCTTAGACAAGTTTCCTCAAAGTCATATCACATCTCAGAAGCCTAGCCCATGTGTACTTTCAAACATGCTTTAGAATGGAGATGAACAGGTTCTGTTGATAATCCAGCCACATGTCTCACTGGTCTAATGTTCTTCACTTCTAGTGAAAGTCATTATTCTCATCATCAAAGACTCCCATCCAGTGTTCAATTCCTCAAGAACTTCAGCTACCAACAGGTATTAATAACTTACCAGGAGATCCAACAGCAATATGACACTTTTTAAGTCTGGTTTTGTCTTGAGATAATGGAGTTCCTCCAATAAAGACATGACATTCTAACCCTTCCATTTTTATTCCAATGGAAGTAATTACAGAATGTATCTGAACAGCAATTTCTCTTGTGGGAGCCAATATCAAAATCTAAAATAAATTGTAAAATATTACTTTAACAAGTCAGAGGAATACATATAAGTGATGCATTCATTGCATGCTGCACTACTTTTCATTTTAAGACAAGAGAAAATATTCCATTTATTTACTAAGTTAATTTATTTTTTTTCTTTCCTTTTTTTTTTTTTTTTTTAATTTTTCGAGACAGGGTTTCTCTGTGAATCAGTTCTGGCTGTCCTGGAACTCACTCTGTAGACCAGGCTGGCCTTGAACTCACAGTCACAGAGACCCACCTGCCTCTGCCTCCTAAGTGCTGGGATTAAAGGCGTGCGCCACCACTGCCCGGCTTACTCAGTTAATTATTAAGAACCTACTATATGGGAGAAAACATACAAGTTGTAAAGAATTTCTCTCTTGGCACTCTGGTTATAATATAAACAAAAAAATATATACATGTAATAGCAAGTAATAAAAAGTATGATTAAAAAAATCAAATAGGGAAAAAAGAAAGACCTGACAAGGGAAGTCATTTTAAACGGGGTGATCAGAAAGCCCGTCTGAAGTGAGGTGTGTTGGTGTACACCTGTGATTCCACCATGCTGAAAGAGATAATGGAGGACTGCCTCAAATTGAAAACTAGTCTATGTTGCAAGTTTCGGTCCATCTAAAACTATGGAGAGTGTGCCTTCCTCCAACAAACAAACAAAAAGAATTTTAAGAGCTCCATAAGGAAGTAACATTTGAGAAGAGCTAGTTGTGAGACATACCAGAAGAAAAGAAAAAGTAAATTCAAAGGCCTTAAGATACACATGAGGAACAGCAAAAAGGCCCACGTATGAGATAAATTTTAAGAGGAATCTATCTCAGAGCTAACTCCGAAGGTTAGGTCCCAAAGGCCATGAGAGTCACACATAGTAAAAACTGCAATATAACAACTGGAGAACATACATGTTGTCACTGTAAGAATATACTGCTTGAGCCGGGCAGTGGTGGCGCACACCTTTAATCCCAGCACTTGGGAGGCAGAGCCAGGTGGATCTCTGTGACTTCACGGCCAAGCCCGGGCTACAGATTGAGTTCCAGGAAAGGCACAAAGCTACACAGAGAAATCCTGTCTCAAAAAACCAAACCAAACAAACAAAATACTGTTTGGAAAAAAAAAAAAAAAAGACTAGGAAATAATAAAAATGTTTTTTTAAAGTCCATCCCTTAACTCTGGGTACACACCACACACGGGGTTCTCTGGTACTTTGATCTCTTTTTTTCTGAAATTTCCCAACTTAAAAAAATTATGTAGTGTTACTTTGATACACACACACACATTCAATAATATCAAAAACCTTAACTAAAATATGAATTTTACTTAGGTTTAGGATTTGGTATGCTGCCAAATATCACAAGCCAAAACTCTCAAACACAGCCTAATTTACAAATAGACCAGTCACTGTCCTTAAGAAGTATTTCAGTATCTCCCAGAATTTGGTAGATACAGAACTCAAAAAGGTTCCTAGACAACAAGGGCACACCTTGAATCCCAGCACTTGGGAGGCAGAAGCAGGAGGATCTCTGTGAATTCCAGAGCAAGTTTCAGGACAGCCAAGGCTACACAGAGAAACCCTCTAGAAAAACAAAACAAACAATAAACCCAACCACACGAAGTGCTGCCATAGCATATTATATAAACCAAAACTTGTACCTTCTATGTCTAACCCCAATCTAGTACGGAAAGTTTTTAATTGCATGATGATTTTACAAGTTTTTTTATTGCATAATGATTTTAATTGACACATATTCAAGATGTAATTACAGAAAATTCCAAATTTAAAAAACTGATATTCACTTCTGTAATTTTCATATGGTTTGGCTCCCATTCAAACTCACCATCTGTGAGGAGTTCAGTTTTTCCTAAGTCTAGCTAGTGTCCACGTGCTACACACACCCCTCTGAGTGTGGATCCTCTGAGTTAAACTCACCTGAGTACTACAGTTTTCAAGAATAAGAGAGTCCAGAGCAATGGTGGAGAATACACAAGTTTTCCCAGTGCCAGACTTAGCTTGAACAATCAAATCTGAGGAAGAAAAAAAATATATCGTTAGCTAGATTCACTGAAGCAACTAGACACCGATACGCGATCAGGGAACGACCAGGTTCTCTCCTAAGACCACCTAGCTGTCATCTGCATTTTTTTTTTGTTGACTCTCAAACGCGAACGAGGCGTGCCTGGCCCCTCAACCAACCACCGAGCCATTTCCCCGGGCCCCGAGTCCCCGAATCTCTTAACCGCTGATCTTCTCCAACTTGGACTCCGTGCGACAAAGTCAATGGCGCGCCTAGAGCCTCGCCGAGCCCCGCAACGGCGCGGACCCGGAGCCCTCGCGGGCCACGCCGCCCCGTCCCCCGGCTGACCCCGGCCCTCACCGAGCCCGCAGCGCCCCAGCGGGATGGCCTTGAGCTGCACGGGAGACGGCCTCTCGAAACCGGCCGCCCGCAGCCCCTCCAGCACCGGCCGCGACAGGAGCAGCGACTCGAAATCCGCGGGCTCCGCCAGCACCACGTCCCCCGTCCGCGTCCGCGGCCCGCCGATGTCGTGAGCCGTCCGCAGGCTCCACGGGGCGCTGGGAGCCGGCTCCGCAGCCGGCGCCGGCCCGGCCACACGCTCGGCCGCCATAGCGGTCTCCGCGGTTGTCAAGGCCGCCGGGGCTTCAAAAGCCGCCGCCATGGTAGCCGCGCCTCCAGATCTCGCGATGTTTAGCGTTGAGGCGGGGCTCCTGGGAGCGAGAAGAGGAAAAACTTTATTGTCACTTTCCCCGAGGAGACACGAACACACCTGGCCTGGAAGTGGAGGGGAGGAACGGAAGTCGGAGGCTGACACGCTGTAGGAGTGGCGGGGAAAAAAAAAATGTAGCCTGAGGAAGAGGCGGGAAGAGCGAAGGAAGATGAGGACTACCAGTGTTGCCGCCTGCGGCCTGCAGAGGGCGTCGCGTGCCCGCGGTGGGCGCCGCCCGCCTCCCGCGGCTCTGACGGACGGGCTGCGCGGCGCTGGCTGCTCCGGAACCCGGCGCTCCGGGCGCGCTTTGTGACGCACCGCGCGCGCGTCAGTCTCGGCCGCCGCGCTGGGGTCAGCTGCCCGGGTCTAGCCCAAGTCTTCGCTCTCCGCACCCTTTCCCGCTGTCCCTCGGTGCCCGCAGACAGCGCCCCGGAACACGGCCAGACGGGGTTTACCGCGCTAGCACCGCCCTGTCACGTCGGTGCCCCGGCCCCTTAGCACAGTGCGGGGTGCGTGACCGGAGCCTCATAGCATCTCCAAGTGGAAGCCTAACTGGACTGCCAAGTCCCAGGCTCCGCTTGAGCGCTCTCTTGAAACTCTAGGCTAATATACGTCTCGGGTTCAACGCATCTTTTGTGCGCCCTTCCTTCCGATCTCGGGTGGGCAGCGAGCACATCACTTCCCCTTCCCCTAGATCCGCTCACACGTCACCTTGTTTAAGAGAGGTCTGCCTTGAAATCTTCAGTCACCCCCCATCCTGTCTGCTCCCTGGCCTTTCCGATTATTCCTGTTCTTTGATTTTGGGTTTGATTGGCTTAGTTGGTTGGCTTTTTTTTTTTTTTTTTTTTTTTTTTTTTAAGACAGAGTCTCCCTATGCAGCTCAGGCTGGCCTCAAATTGGAAATTCTGCCTCAACGTGCTGAGTGATGACAGGTGTGTGCCACACCGCACCTGGTCACTCTTCACGATACAACTACCTAAAATATTTACTGAAGACAGTGACCTATTCTGACTTGTTCCGTTTTGCCCCTCGTAGGAAAAGCAAAATCTGAAACATTAAACAATACTGTTTTCCTCTCTCAAAATGCTCACACAGACCTGCACAGAGTTTTGTCTCCTAGCCGATTCTAAATAGCAAGTTGACAAGACCTATCACAAACCTCATTTGTCCTTAAGTGTAATTCTGGTCTTGTTTCCCATACATGCATTGATGTCCCCACGTCCCACTTGTGTTGAAATATCTGGCTAGGAAATTCACTAGAAGAGGGAACTGAAGATGGATGCTGTTTGCTTACTAATTTACAAAACACTAAGCAAGCACCCACTATCCATATGAAGGAAGGGGAACTTATACGGTACTAAAGATCACAACTAATAAGATACTAATATGGCACTAAAGATCACAGGCTTCCTCCTAGTTGCTCACATCTTTCATCCACCTAATCCACAAATTACAAATCTGAGAATTCTTTTTTGCTTTGCTACACCCTCTAACAATTTACTGGCCGATAATGTCTCCAAATATCTCTTCTACTCCTTTTCAATATATATTTACTCTTGGTCTTTTGGTCATTCTAACTATTGCACCCTTCCCTATTGGCCTCCCCATTCAGAATCTTCTCTGTCCAGACCATGCACCCCAGAGGCATTGAAATGACTTCCTTTGTCTGCTTTTCTTTTTCCTGAGGGTTGAAGCAGCAACTTTGGCATACTAAACAAACACTTTACTATTTAAGCACATTCCTATCAAAGAGTGACTCATTCCTCACTTCTTCCTTCCTCTCTTAGTTTCTTTTCCTGTTGCTGTGACAAAGTACTTTGAGAAAAGCAAATTAAGGGAAAAGGTTTTCTTTTGTTTTGTTTTTCTGGACCACGGTTCATGGTACAGTCCATGATGGTAGGAAACTCAAGGCAGTATTGAACTTGAAGTATTGAAGTTGAACTTGAAGCAATTGGTCACATTACATCTTGAAAGAAGTGGACAGAGAACAATGAAGACCCGCTAGTGAGAAGCTGCTTTCTCCACTTTATACACACCAGAATCCCCTGCCCAGAGAATGATCCTGCCCACATTAAGATTGGTCTTCCTACATCAACTAACCTAATGGCTCATCACCCACAGGCTGCTCAAAGGCCCATCTCCAGGTAATTCTAGATCCTGTCAAGTGGGCAGCTAATACCATTACAGTTCCTTTCTTTTTTCAATATATTTACCCACTCGTGTTCATACCATCATTAGAAACAAAAACTTGTTTTAAAGTAGATGAAAGGATAAATAAAGTATGCAATTTACAGTAGGATAGTAAGCAGCCTTGTAACAGAGGAAAATTTTGATAAATACTACAAAATGGATGACCCTTGAGGACCTAATTCCAAGTGAAGTCAGCCAATTGGAGAAGGACAACTACTGTATGCTTCCATTTGTGTGAGCCTGCTAAGTGAATCAGAGTCATAGATGTAGAAAATACAGATGTTGTTAGCAAGAGTAAGGAGATGAGCAAAGCAGAGTTGTTATTTAACAGATTTAGAGTTGGAGATTGCAAGACAAAAAAGTGTGGGAGATCCTGCTTCACATCAATGCAACTCCACTTAGTACTTGAAATGTACACCTAAAAATCACCAAGATGCTAAGCTTGGTAAGTGCATTGACCACAATACTTTAAAATCTTAGCTTTCAAAAAGCTTCTGCCATTATGGAAGATGGCTCCTCAGGCAAAGGTGCTTGCTTCCAAGCCTGACTACTTGAGTTCCATCCAGGGACCCGCATGGTGGAAGGAGAAAACTGACTCCTGCAAGTTATCCTCTGGCCTCCACATACATGCTGCCATATGCATACACCCACACACATGCACGTGCATACTCAATTTTTTTTTTTTTTTTTTTTTTTTTTTTTTTTTTTTTTTTTTTTTGGTTTTTCGAGACAAGGTTTCTCTGTGTAGCTTTGCGCCTTTCCTGGAACTCACTTGGTAGTCCAGACTGGCCTCGAACTCACAGAGATCCGCCTGCCTCTGCCTCCCGAGTGCTGGGATTAAAGGCGTGCGGCGCCGCCCGGCTGAATGTAGTTTTTAAAACCATCAAAACGAGATGAACTGAGTTGAGAGTGAACCAGTTATATAAGAGCAGCTAGACAAGGCAGCTGGTGTGTCTAGTCCGGAGGTTGAGAAGCTGAGGCCGGAGGATCAGCACAAGTTTGAGGCCAGCCTAGGGTACATAGTGAGTTCTAGATCAGCCTGGGCTACAGAGTAAATACACACCTGGAAAGAATCATTGATCACATCTTTAACAGGATCACTGATTTTGTCTTCGGGTACTCTATCTGTGCCTCGTGCTTCAGGATTGTAATCCCAAAAATAAAAACAGGGAAATAAGCTCCTATAATCTTGAGCCTTGAAATTCTTCTGGTGGGATGTTCTGTAGATGAACAGAGAAGCAAAGCAAATAGAACGGAGATGACAGTGCTGTTGATCTTAATGATGATGGAGGACGATTGTGATAGTGGTGAGTGAGATGAATGTGGTAATGGTGGCCATGGAGATAGCTAACATTTATTAAGCTCTCTTCTTGGAGGGAAATTACAACCATGCGAGATGGACGCTACCATCTCCATTCTACAGTTAAAGAAGGTAAGGCACTTAACCAGCTGCAATGCCTATTTACCACAATAGTATTATGGCAAAATGTCCATAGAGGCATAATAGTGGCACTCATCTTGGTGGTAACTAACAGCTGTCTAACTGGACTGAAGGTCCAGTCAACAGCAGCAAAGTCACACCTGGTATAGAAACCTAACTTCCTGGGACTAATGAGTTCATGGATCATAAAAGAGAATATACTATTACCACTTTGCTAGACCATCATAATTCCTAATTACATTTTAAATCTTAGTCTTAAACACTCAAGCAAGTGTAGCTAACACACCTCATCAAAGAAGCTTCTCTTAGCCAGACAGTGGTGGCACATGCCTTTAATCCCAGTACTCGGGAGTCAGAGGCAGGTGGATCTCTAAGTTCAAGGCCAGCCTGGTCTACAGAGTGAGTTGGAGGACAGCCAGAGCTACACAGAGAAACCCTGTCTCAAAAAACCAAAAGATGATGAGGAGGAGGAGGAGGAGGAAGAAGAGGAAGAGGAGAGAAGGAAGAAGCTTCTCTTTGCAGCAAATGGAGCCCATGGTGGAAAATACAACTGGACACAATGTGGAGATCAATGGATCAGCCCAGTACCAGTAGAAACCTCTACAGCACAGCTCCTGCATCTCTGGCTCAGGGAGTATCTCAGAAGAGAAAACAAAAGATTATAAGAACCCAGCATGTCTGGGAGTCTGCTATGAAACAGTTTCCCCTAAAAATGGCTATATAAACAAGATCAGGACAATAATAGTATCAATAGACACGCTAACACAGAATTGGGGATACCTCATAGGTTCCATCCCTAGAAAAAGAACTGCTGAGAGAGAGAGAATTAGCATCTTCCAGGGATGATTCCCTTTATTGGGTATCCAATACAAAGTGGTCAGCCCTGAAACCATACCCACAAACAACAAAAGCAGACTCAGCAAGTTGTGTTTATATATTTGTGCATACATATACGTGTGTGTGTGTGTGTGTGTGTGTGTGTGTGTGTGTGTGTGTGTGTGTAACAATAATAAAAAGAGGCTATCAATTTGAGAGTGGGAGGTGTAGAGGAGTTTGAGGGAAGGGACTTAGGAGGGGCTAGAGGGTAAAAAAGGAAGGGGGAACATAATTCTATTTCAGTTAAAACTATTTTGTAAAAAGGGAGGTGGAAAACTGAAATGACATCATTCCAAGTCCACATGGCTCTGGTCTCAGGCCTAAGCATGAGGAAGATGCCCAGGACCCTCTTTCCTGAAGGATCTTCCTAAGATTTACAGGAGCCCTGAAATTACCTCCTCAGCTACGGAAAGGAAGTGACTGGGCAGAAGCGAACAGAGTCTGGGGCAAGGATGACTTCCAGCAGAAGGAATGGACTGCATAGGCCTGTGCCCAGTGATGGTTCACAGACAACAAGGACCTGGGAGAAGTCCTCAGCAGCCAAGTTAGAATCAGTTCTTTTCCCCCATCATGTGTGTCCTGGAAACTGAATTTAGATCATCAGGCTTGGCAGCAAACGCATTTACCCACTGAGCAATCTTGCTGGGTCCATTGGAAGTATATTTATTTTTCTAAACAATGCGTGCCCGTCTAACTACAGGTTACAAAAGATGTATATTAATACAGAAGGGGGAAGGGACTACATATGAGGCAATTAAGAGTCTTCCACAGCTTCCCAGAGTTGGCAAAATCTCAGAAAACTCTAGAGAATGAATAGAAGTTGTTGCTCATATCACAGAAGGAGAAATCAGAGGCCTTAAGATGCAGAAGACCACAGCACATTTCTTTTAATTTTTATTTTTTTTTTGTGACTGAACATTTTGCCTGCATGAGTGTCTGTAAATCCTTTGTGTTCATGGTGCCCAAGGAAGCCAGAAAAGGGTGTTCGATCCCCTGGAACTGGAGTCACAGACAGTTGTGAGCTGCCATATGGGTTCTGGGAATCGAATCTGGGTCCTCAATAAGAGCAGTCTTTTTTTGTTTGTTTGTTTGGTTGGTTGGTTTTGGTTTTGGTTTTTCAAGACAGGGTTTCTCTGTGTAGTTTTGGTGCCTGTCCTGGATCTCGTTCTGTAGACCAGGCTGGCCTCAAACTCACAGAGATCCGCCTGCCTCTGCCTCCCGAGTGCTGGGATTAAAGGCATGCGCCACCACCGCCCGGCTAAAACACAACTATGTAGTCAGCAGGATTCGAACCTGCTGGGGAGCCCCCAATGGATTTCAAGTCCATCGCCTTAACCATTCTGCCATGACTATAAGAGTTGTTTGTTTGTTTGTTTGTTTGTGTGTTTGTTTGTTTGTTTTATCACTGAGCCACCTCTGCAGATCTCATAGCACATTCTGGAATATCTTAGAATGAAAATAGAGGGAGAGTATTAGTTGCTTTTCTCACTGTTGTGAGAAAACACCTGACAGAAGCAGCTTCAGTGGGGAGAGATTTATTTCGTTTATAAATTCCAAGGGTGCCGTCCATCATGGCCTGGAAGGCAGGGCAGCTGGGGTAGTTGGAACACTTCGGTCTGTGGCTTCGGGAGCTGTTGCTGCACTATTTGTTCACAGCTCGGCAAATCAGAAAGCAGACGGTAGGACCAGACAGAGGGCTGAACCATAATCCTCGAGGCCCGCTCTCGGTGGCCTACATCCCTTATCCAGGCCTCATGTCCTCCGTGTCCCCAAAACTGCAACACACGCTGGGGACCGGGTGTTCAACTGGGGACATTTCTCGTTCAAACTCTACCAGAGGGAGCTTTGAGATGGTACGAGAGGTAAGCTGATGGCCAGGCTTTATTACCCACAGAGACTTTGAGTGCCATGGAAGGCAGTTCTTGCCCTTTGGTAAGTCCTCAGAAGAGAAAAGAACCTGTTCAGAGTCCCAGATCTGCCTAAGCAGCAAAGCCCAGACTCCTACTTCTGCCTGTCCTAAAAGAGCTGGCAGCCCAGCTGGGGAAAAATGATCAAGTATGAAATATGCAAGTAGCACAAGCTGGTATAAAATCATATGCAAAACTGACTTTTTTTTTTTCAGGTCCTTCGTTGCTCAAAATGTGGCTGTCATGTGGGAGTGAGAAGTTCTGAGAAAATGAGAGAAACAGCCTTGGGGATTCACAGAGCAATGACTTTCTTCTCTGTCCTTCTCATCCCTACACCAAGTCAAAGTGCTTTAGAGGATGCATCAAACTCAGGAAAACTGCAAGCTGCATGTGTTCATTCCCTGAGTCCAGCACTTAGGTGGAGGTGTTGGTACCTGGAGCTGAAGCTGGCGTCCCTGGGAGAGGTGGGGCCGATAGTCTCTACTTCTGCTGTGGGATGCAGCTTCTCCCCCAACCCCAACTCTTCAGGCAGTGGGGGTGGCAGGGGAGCTTAGCAGGCAGACAAGTCTCAGGAAGCTATTCTGGGTAATAGAACAGTCTGTGTAGGGGCGTGGAAGCATGAGGAACTTTAATAGCTTAAAGAAGGTAAGTCCTTCGGTGTGAACGGAGGCTGGGATGGCAGCAGTTCCGGGAAATGAGGCTAGAGGGATGTATTGGCTCCATGTTATGGAACGCCTCGTTTGTTACCACAAGGAATATAAAATGAACTTGTCATGCTCTTCCAACGAGGGTCCTGTTATGTAACAGCGAAGAGAAACACAGTTGGAAATGGAAATGGGGCTTGATTCACCGGAAACTGGAGGAGGTAGATCTTAATTTGCAAACCCGAGTGCATCACTAAGCTTCCTATCTACTGAGGCAGATAATGGCAATGCCCACTTTGCACCTGGATTTGCATACCTGCCGGCCCCTGGGCCTTGTTTTCTAAGCTCCAGCACTGCCTGTGGACCTCTTACCCTGAACCTCAAGGCAGAGTGTCCCCAGACTTCTCCAGTTTCTCTGTCCTGTTCTCCAGTTCATGTGCAGTAAAGGAACATAACCTTGCCTCAAATTTGTCAAAAAAAAAAAAAAAAAAAACCATCATATGCCCTCTAGGCAGAATGTGTTGTTTCGTGACCCTGTTCAATCCTGGATGTCATTTCCTAACATGGAGAATAATCTTTTTACAAATGTCATGGCCACATCAGTGCTATCTCCAGTTTTTCCTCAGAATGGAATTGGGCATGGGGAATATGTACAAAGGTCTAAGCCCTCCAGTTTGCACTGCCACCTCTGGTTAAGGGAGTTTGCATGGCTGACTTTGGGATTAGAGCCCTAGGCAGTCCTCCCACATACACTCTGACCAGATTCCCCTCCGCTCAGGGCCCGAGTTGATTGATTGCCCCCATCTAACACCACTGCCCCAATCTTTAGGGAGGAAGGCGGTGTGTTTGCTCTTCTTCTGAGAAAGGGGCCCAATTCATTCTTGTCCAAGCAGCATAATAAATAACCTGTCCCTTTTGGCAGGGAGTTTATTAGAGACTGACGGGACATTTAACAATAACTGGGGGCCTGTGATTTATTAGGTAGGGAGATTTGTGGTGTCTCTAAAGCCTGGGATGTGGAATTTAATTGATAAAGAGGCTGTCAGCCTCTATGAGATGTGCTCAATAGAATATGCATCGGAAGGGATTCTCTTTGGAGCTGTCAGGAAGGGTTTCTGCTGATCATATTCGTCTTCTATGCACAGTGAGGTCTGCTAGATAGAGACAAACGGCTCAGAGGGGACCCTGGAAGGGACCTAGAGTCCAATGCACCTGTCAGTTGGTGGGCCAATGGAAGAACGTGACACAAATGAGTAAACGAAAAGGGATTTCATGATCCTCATGACGGACCCTCTCAGGAGCCCTTTGTTTTTCCTGTGAGCTGCTCCAGAGAGCAGAGAGGTGCTTAGCACCTACAGCCTAGAAAGAGAAAGAGAGATGAAAGGGTTACAAGTCATGAAAGATTCATTTTGGAATTCTAAACTCTCTGGACCAGAGACAGCTCTCTCTCCTACTTTGCCTTACCCTCCAGCCACTACCACCATCGCCAGCACACACACACACACACACACACACACACACACACACACACACACACCTTCGTGACCACTACTACCATACAAGTTACTTCACACTCAAGTATTCCCGGAAGTCCTGGTTCAGGTAGCAATTCCTGTCACTCCTACTTTCTTGCCAAGAACAGAGCCACGGAAACCAAGATGGATGGAGCCTCCCCTTGCCACTGTGATTGCCTTCCACTGTCAGATATCCCAGAACCCAAGATGAGAGCCTGGACACAAATGCTTGGGGTGGGGTGGGGTAGAGCACCCAGCCACCTATCCGCCCTCCCACCTCAATCTGCCCCCCTGTAAGGGAGATGTTTCCATCAGAGAACGCAGAGCGCTAGCCTTAGGCGGCCCTGAGCCTTTGCAAGGCAGCTCTACTCACATTGTATTCTCTTCCCACCCTCTGGGTTTTTGCTCAGCCTTAAACAAGGCCATGTAAGGCGCGGAGAGGGGCTTTTCCAGGGCCAGAGCCTGTTTGCCTCCTCTGATCCTCCTGCATCTATTCTTAGGTCCTAGGAGATTGGTCTGCCCCCTTGCTCCCTCCAGGGAAAGGGGGGCGGGGCGCAATAGCCAGAAAGGAAATAATTGTCACTGTCTAATCTGAGCCTCAGTGGTGACACTGAGGGACCTCTGAGCGGGATGGATACAGCAACTGGTTTGATCAAATCAGCCCTCTCCTGCAACCCTGTTAAATTAAACTGACAGCTCAGAGAAGAGGAGGGAGGCAGCAGGATCATCGCCTCTGGTGGGGCGGGGCTGGGCAGGCGCTGGTAAGAAGATCAGACAGAGGCAGAGCATCAGCCTGCCCTTTCCCTTATTTGCTAACTGGAGAGAGGTGATGGGATTTGTGGATGTGCAATGCTTAAGGACCTGCCTGAGCACAGGCTGTGGAAACCGATGCAGAGGCAGACTGCTGCCTCCCAGGAGGCTTGGCAAATTCCCTTGGCACTGAGGCCTCGTGCCCATTTAGAACACTTCTTTTGACATTTCAAAGGGCCTTCATGTGCTTTACCCCCATGACAGGTGAGCAGCAATAAGATTGCTAGCTTCACTTTGCTGCTATAGAAGCTGAGGCAGTAAAGACTACAGAGCTGACCTACAGTCAGTCCCAGGAACCCAGGTTTCTGGCTTCCTAGTCCTGGAACACACTGCCTCTAGCTTTGCACCATATGGCAGAATTTCCTAGGATTTAGTCCCCAGAGATCAGTCTTTTTCTTCCACCCACTAGAATGTAAGCTACACAGCTCACATTTGGGGCCCTCAGGAAAACGCCAATTCCCGCATGGCCTCGTGCAGCCTACCTGCAAAACACATGGCTAGTTTCCAAAGATGAGGAGGCCATTCCGACATCGTCATATCACTTGCCCACACGCCCAAGCCCTTCCGTATCATTTCCACTCAGTCTCATTGTAATTAAGGGCAGGAGGCAAGGTGGGAAGATATTGTTAGCAACCCCAGCAAACGGCTAGAGTAGGCGGACAACACCGATACCCTGCTGGCTTCCTCACCTGTCACCCAGCTCCTCACCTGCCAAAGCTAATTTTCCACTCCCCAGTAGGTGTGAGCTCCTTCAGTGTCTGAGCCGCACATACACTCTCACACATGCATACAGACACAGCACCGCTGTGAACAGAGCCGTGCCTCACCCACATGCCCTTGTTCTCACTCCAGATTCACACCACGGAGGCTATTGACACATCACCCCTTTCGATCTCTTCTGCAGTAGGGAGCACACTGGGATGGGGATTCTGCCAAAGATGGTGAGCACCAATCTCTGAGCACAGCTGGGATCTTGTCACACCTTGTCCCCCAGGCATGCTCATTACATACCCCAGGCTGCACACTCGTTAATGAGCAGACTCTAGACAGAGTGGAGGTGGTAGATGTGCTTAGAGAAGATGTTTTAGGTTGGTTCCTGTTGCCGTGATTAAAAGAAAAAATTGCAACCCAAAGCACCTCTGGAGGAAAGAATTTATTTGGCTTTCAGTTTACACTCCTTCGTAGAAGGAAGTCCGGGGAGAAACTCAAGGCAGGAACCTAGAGGCAGGAATGGAAGCAGAGGCCACAGAGGAGCACAGCTTACTGGCTTGCTCTTCATGGATTGCTCAGCCTTTTCACTTATACAACCCAGGATCACCTGCCCAGGGGTGGCATGACCACAGTGGCCTAGGCCTTCCCTCCTCAACTTTTTTTTTTCACATTTTATTTTATTTTATTCATTCATTCATTTATTTATTTATTTATTTATTATTTATTGATTGATTGATTGATTGATTTTTTCGAGACAGGGTTTCTCTGCGTAGCTTTGTGCCTTTCCTGGGACTCACTTGGTAGCCCAGGCTGGCCTCAAACTCACAGAGATCCGCCTGGCTCTGCCTCCCGAGTGCTGGGATTAAAGGCGTGCGCCACCACTGCCCGGTTCCTCCTCAACTTTTAATCAGGTAAATGCCCCACACATTTGCCTATAGGCCAAATCTAATGGGGACAATTCTCAACTGAAGTTTCCTTCTTCACAGGTGATCTAAGCTTGTGTCAAATTCTCTCTAACCACCACAGAAGACAAACAACTGGAAACTATCAAATGGAATGTATGAGTGTCATAGCAGGCCTACATTGAGCTCATTCCCCATGTCACCACTCATGACCTGAAAAGGGCTAATAGCATACAGACAGGGAATACTTACACAAATATCACTGGCCTCTTAAACTCATCCATGGTGTTATGATTAGCCGTACTAAACCCCAACATCTCCAACCCACCTGAAAATATTGAACAGGATGCTTCTAAGGAAAGGATTTAAATTCCTCTCGAACAGTGGTTCTCAACTTTCCTGATGCTGTGACCCTTTAATATAGGTCTTCATGTTGTGGTGACTCCCAAACATAAAATTATTTCAATGCTATTTTATGCCTGTAATTTGGCTACTGTTAGGAAGTATAATGTAAATATCTGATATACAGGCTATCTAATATATGACCTCCAAATGGATCTGGACCCATAGATTGTGAACCACTTCTCTAGAAGGGAGATGGAAGGGAAGGAGGTCTCTTGTCTGGGGACAGTGGTCACAGCTCGTTGGGCATAATTCCTATGCTAATTCTATCATTAGCACCTTAATAACCCAGAGCAGGTCACAAACACTTTGTCCTTCGCTTTCCTGGCTTGTAAAATAATACACTTAGGCAGGAAATTCAGACTCTTAAGAGTGTTTAAAACTGTAGCAATCATAGAGGATAAGACTGAGATCCAAAGAAGTTACCTTATTGGTTCAAGGCCATGCAATGAGTGGAATGGTTGTGAGGGTAGGTTCTGGAGTCATAGCCAGTGACAGTGGGTAGATCTAGCATTCCCCTGGTGTGGCCTGAGGCAGGTGTCACTGTTTCATGTCTTCTCTCTCTCATCTGAAGAAAGAACTGGAACTGGAGGTACCCATCCCTGGGTTCAGAAATAATAAATGTGGGCCTGACACCAGGGAGGCTCCATGCATGTCAAGTCAGGACTGTTTCCATTGGCAGACTAGAGATTCAAGTCTCGTTATCATCTTTTCCAGTCTTCCCATGGAGTCATAAGCCTTGATTTTCCTGTAAGATCCTCTGTGTCTCCAAAATTCTATGTTGTTCATCAGAAATCTCAAATGCAAGTTATTTTCAAAACTCTCCATGCAGAGATGCAAAAGACCATTTGGGGGATTCATTATCCACCCTCCATTGCCTCCTTCATTTTCTGTGGATGATGATTCATGGGGAATGATCACAGCAAAGAAAGTCTGCCCGATGCTGGGGAGGAGGAGGCAGTCAGACTCCCCAGTGTTCAACTCCTGTGTGTGCTCAGCTCCTATTCTTTGGTGTACATATCCATTTGTTAAGTGTGACGCGATTTCTTGGCCGCCTGCCTTTCCTATCTGGGAACCTGAGTCTCTTGGTACAGACCATTGCTGATGATAGTCACTGCAAACTCTGGGAAGAGAGTTCTGCCTGTCCAGCTGTCATCCTTGGCTCTGGTTCCTTTCAGAGTGTCCTGGCCTGGTTGAAATCTCTACTCTATCCTGAGTTGACAAGTGATTACTGCTAGCACAGTTCTTTGGCCCCTACAAAACACCAGAAGAGGCTTAGGGGCCAGCCTGGTAGAGACCAAACCTGAGAAGTGACCTCATTTTCTGCTTACCTCGCAGCTTCAGGAGAAGCAGATAGCCCCCCCCCCCTTAATCACTTGCTAGCAAGTCTTTCTCTAACAGTCTGGCAGTCCCTGCCACTTGCTTACAACTGCTGGAAAGAGCCAAGCCGTAGGTAGTAAAGTAGCAGTAGTGTTTGCCCTGAGTTACAGAGCCTGGTAAGATTCCAGAGAAGCCAGTGCTGTGCCTCTAGAGTCAGACATTGTAGAATGTCCTCATGAGGGTCCAGAAAGCAGGCCACTAGCCTTCTTAGGACAAGCGACACCTACCAGCATTAGTTTGCACAAATACCATTAGTATTTCCCTGAACCAACATTCTTCATTTCTCTAACATTCTTCAGGTATTCTTTGTAGTTTGGTTTCTGATAAATAAATGTTTACAAGATGAAAATATTTGTTCCCCAGGGAGTGAAGAAACCACAGCTTAGGCACTATAAGCACCAAGCCCACGGCTGCCAGTAATTCCAGATCATGACTATCAGCCCACAGACAAAACATGTGCTATTTACACTAGCTTAGTTTTACATTCCTAATGGCATGGCTGTAATCCCAGCATTTTAGAGGCAGAGGCAGGAGGATTGTTGCCTGGTCCATGTAAGGAATCCCACCAGGGCAAAAAAACAAGATACTGTCTCAAATAATGATAATAATAATAACAATAATAAATCCCACTGACTTGTTCAGATAAGAGCTGGGAAGCCATTTATTTATACATGTGTATTCAACATGCTCCCTTTTCTTCCTCCAACACCTTCCTTCTGTTCCTCTCCCATAAGAATTAGCACCTGCATGACTGATCACCTGATCTTAATGCCAAGTGGCTGTGAGGAATCTAAACCATAGATATAGTGATGTCTGTGAGCATCAAGGGATCAGCCACAGAGTTCCATGGACAAGGACCTACCAGGACTTCCTCCTTGGGTGGTTCTCATCAAGGGATCAGCCACGGAAGTTCCATGGACAAGGACCTACCAGGACTTCCTCCTTGGGTGGTTCTCATCACTTTAGTGAAGTGCTACCTTAGGGCACACCCCTCCTTTCTTCTGCATAGTTTTAGAAGTAGGGTAACATGTTCTATTCCCTCCTTTGGGCCTCAGTCGCTCTGCATGTAACTAGGGAGACTGGATTACAGTCCTCCGCTTCCTGGCTGTGGAGGCACTGTAACTAGCTGCCTCATGGACCCACTCTTGTGCCTTCCTGGCTATAATGTACTATACGTTCAAAAATAGGAACTGAAATGAATCCAGCCTTCCATTGCATAAGTAAATAATTGCAAACAAAGAGAATGCCATTCTTTGAAGACACTTAAAACTTACAGAGCATTGGTGCTGGAGAGATGGCTCAGCAGTTAAGACTGATGGCTGCTCTTCTACATGTAAGACTTCTCACAGCCCCTGTAACCCCAGCTCCAGGGGGGGGGGGTCTGAAGACTCTAACCTCCTCAGGCACATACCCAAACACAGACACACTCATATAATAAAAATAATGAATCAAATCTTTAAAGTTTTCTTGTGGAACTTTATGTCCCGTGCCTTTGTGTCTTCTCCCAAGTCATAAAGCCTTTCTATTCGAACTCAGAGAGATGCTTTATTCTAGATCTAAGAGGCTTCCCGACTGCAGAAGCTACTTCACTCCTTCTGCCCTCCCTGGCAACAGTCTCCAGTGACCAGAGGAAGATGTCACGCTAAGCAGGGCTCATCCTCTTCCAAGAAGAGTGAAGTCTCTGTCTAGCCTCCCATTCCCCCACAACAGCACCCCAGTGTATTCAAACAGACACTGCAGTCTCTGCTCAGCACCTCTGGGCAGCCTGTGAGGCAAGTCCTTTCCCTGGAGAGTAGCCGTTCTGGAGTGGTATCTGAACGCATTCCAACAACACATGTTTATCTCTAAGGTCAGCCTTTCCTGTTGATGCTTTAGCGGCCTACAAGGGGGGAAGGGGCTAATGGTCTCTGCAGCCACAGGAGGTGAAAAATGAGGGCAACAGGAACATGGCTCCACCCTTTGAGAGGACGCTATTATGCTGAAGTTTCTAGAACATGTGTGGCCATGTATCTCCCAGCTCTTCTGTCGCCAGTGGAAATGAGGAGTTGGGCACCACCTCTTCCATAGCTAAGCCAGGACTTGCGGGTGGAGACCTTTCAGGTGGGGCCACAGGATCTGAAGCCAGGAGAGCGGCAGTATTTCCATTGTTTAGTGCAGGATGAGCTCTCTTTAGTGCAGGATAAGCTCTGTTGGGACACAGCTGGCCCTACCTCTCCCTTCAAGCTCATCTGTAGTTGCCAGGACCTTCAGATTCTGGCTACCCTCCCTCACTAAGTTGGGTGCAAATCCTAAGAGTCAATACACTTTTGGACCCAGTTCCAGGAGGTGAACCCCCATCTTTGGGAAAACTCCAGACCACTTACCCCCACTAGCTGGGAGAAAATGCTCACATGCTTTCTGAGGCTTCCATTTCAGCTCTAGCTGTCTTTAAGAAGGATGCCTACAGACAGTCTCAAGACCTCTGACCCCTTTAGTATTTACTTTCAATTGAGATAGCCGAATTCTCTCTCTAGGCTGAGTTTCAGGAGGTGGGAGGGTGTAGGCTGAACCATCTGATTCCTCTTCAGCAAAACTGAATCATGTCCCCCAGCCCCCATCCTTAGGCCAGGGATATTTACCCATGTTTATATAACCATGGCAACAGGCATTATTCTCTCTCTATCACTTAGACCCTTAAAAAGGGAAGAAAAAGAAAAGCAGTTCATTTCTTTGCTATTGCTTCCTGTTCTGCCTCAAGAAGAGCTACTTTCTCAGAAACAAGGGAAGAAGAGGAAGAAGAAGATGAAGAAGAAGAAGAAGAGAAGAGAGAGAGAGAGAGAGAGAGAGAGAGAGAGAGAGAGAGAGAAAGGAGAGAGATGTAGAAGGAGAGAAGGGGGGATACCTACACACTCTTGAGTAACACCTCAAGCTCACAATGGACCAGAATCATGGAAGGACTCCAGAGTTTGATTGTACTTGTGTTCCAAAGTCCCCAGGAGCCATATAGCAACACGTGTATGGCTGATTCATCTGCAAATCATCTTATGATCTCTGTACCCACTATGGTTATCAGTTATCTTCTTGCCGTCTCCATCTTCAGAGTGGATGGAGTGTGTGCAGATAACAGAGTGATCTTCATCTGCACAACGGGGTGTACATTCTTCTGTCTTGACTACTTCACAGGTGGTCATCAGAAGGGAGTTTTGAGGGGCTGGAGAGATAGCTCAGGGGTTAAGAGCATTTGCTGTTCTTCCAGAGGAACAAAGTTCTATTTCTAGCACTCACAAGAGAGGGAGTGGATCACAATCACCTGTGAGCACCAGCTTGGGGGGGGGGGATTCTGTGCTTTCTCTTGGCCTCCGAGGACACCTACACACATATGGCACACACACACACACAAATAAAAATAAATCTTTAAAAAAAGGAAGAGAGGCTTGTTAGGAGTATGGCATGTTAAGTTTAAATGGTAAGCAGGAGAAACTGGGACCCAGTAAAAGGAAGGCATGTGTTGTCAACAGTGTAGCCCCCCAACAGTGCTAGGTCCTTGTCAAAAGATCATCCTGGCGTTTCAACCACTGCCAGTATCCTAAATTCCAAGGGAGGTTCATGCCCAGGTTTCAGGGATGGAGAAAACCACAGGTCTGCAAATGTTTACGGAGCTTCTTACAACAGGCTGCTGTTCTTCAGGCTGGAGGTCTAAGTTTGCAAAAAGAGGCCCTTGGGTGGGGAACCCACCTCCACTCCCCCTGAGGGTTAATGGAGGAGAAAAGGAGCACCAGAACACTCCTTTCTGACTCATGCAGACTCATGGCCCATCAAGACAACAATGAGAATCCCATTTTAGGTCCCACCTCCCCCCCCCCAGCACTGGAAACTCTTGAACAGATTTTCAGCGCCATTCCACCTAATTTTCTGGGTGACACATCACTCTGAAGAGGAGTGAGAAGGAAGGCCAGGAGTGTGGTCAGTCACCGTGTTCTGCACCTACCCATTCAATCTTCTGCAAGGTGATCTTGGCTGACACCGAACTAATGCCTGCATTACTGCCTTCTCCCTTGGCGCCTTCTCTTGCGTCCTTTTGGTTCTGTCCAATGCAGACCACCAAAATCTTGCCAGGAGCAAACTTTCCCCTATTAATTATCTTGGAACAACGCATAGCTAATTGCCCTAATTACTCTCGGGCTCTGCCACACCACCCCTGGCTTTTGCTCACCAAGGGCAACTCAAGTTGGGCAAGCGGCCCGGAGGCCCGCTTAGGGAGTCCCAACTTGGGCTAGCCAACTAGCGTCCCATCTGCTGTGCCCCAACTCCACCCCTTAGGTCCAATAGGAGTTGGTGCATCTTGGGGAGATGTCTATCGACTACAATCAGAGCATTTTCAAGTCCTCCCCTCCCCAAGTTCAAGAAGGCCAGCGCTAGGGAGCCTGGGGAGGGAAAGGCCTGTTTTTCCACTTTCTGCCTCCCCTATTGAAAGCAGATCCCATGGCCCCATTTTTATCTTTCCACTAAAACTCGCTTTCTGAAATGGCTATGCTTATATTTATTTGCTTGTTTCATAGTTCCTTCTCTCCCCGCGATAAAAGTTCTGGGAGGCTGAGACTTTGTCTCTCTTACTCAGTATCTCCAGGTCTACCACCTTGCGGTGGGCACAGGGGACCACTACATGAGCTGACACATAGCGGAAGCCCCTTCCTTCCGCCAGCCAGGAGTGAGCCGGGAGGAGATGAAGAGGAACTGCGCTTCCAGGATCCTCTTTAGAAAGAAAAGGCATCCGAGGGACTTCAGACGGGAAGCAGAGAGGAGCTGTTTCTTCTCTGGACGAGTTCAGTTAAGATTAAACACTGTGACCCTTCTGCCTGAGCCTGATGCGGAGTCCTTGCCCCTAATTCTGCGTTCTTCCTTTGTAATAGATCACACCCTTCACTGGGGGGGCCTTGGCAGTCTGAGGTTCCACTGCCCCACAGAGCCCAGAACCCAACCTGAGGGTCCCCCAATAGTTGCTGCTGGCCACTTGCAAGGCCGGCGACAGACCCAGTCAGGTCGCCCAGCCCGCGCCCCTCGGGCCACTCTTCTCATTGGCCGAAGACGCCTCTTCTGAGTTCTCATTGGCTGCTTCACTTTTCCTCCGCCCCCACCCCGAGCCTCAAGCGGCAGCGGCGGGGGACGCTGCTCTAAGTCCCCACGCTTGGAGCCGAGGCTCCGCTCTGAGCGGTCAGGGGAGAGGAGCGCACTGAGAACTCTGCTTTCTCAAGAGCCCGAGCCCGGCAAATGGGCGAATGAGGAAGGAGAGCGGGGACATGGACTGCTATCTGCGTCGCCTCAAACAGGAGCTGGTAAGAGCGGAGCAGGAGCTGGGGGACAGGGAGGGCTGCTCCACCCAGACTTAGGTACCTGGCCTCGGCCCCGGGTTTCGTGCACCAGAGAGGCTCGGAGAGAAGATGACAACTGGCAGATAGAGTAGATAGAGGCTATAGGGCCGTCGCTCAGGGGCAAGAAACTTTGGCAAAGATTCTGATGAGGCACGAACAAGTAACAGGGAGTCAGAGCAGCCAGCCAGTCTGAAACGTGACAGAACACCCGAAGAAGAAAAGGGCGGGGGGCACATCCAGAGAGGACAGGCACACATATGGAGTAAGGCTCAAGTGCCCAGAGTCACAGGAGCGACAGGCAAGCAGCGGGCGCCGGTGCGCGGGTGCAGGACTCCTGCAGCGCACAGACAGATCCCTGTCCTGGGCAGGAGGTCAGGCTGGACTGCTCGCTCTCGTGGGGAGCTGGCACCGCCCGGGGCCCCCAGCTCTGCTGGGCTTGGCAGAGCTGGCGCGGCTGCGGGGGCAGGCTTGGCCGGCTGTCTGCCCGGGCTTGTCTGCCAGCAGGGAGGGGGGTGGCAGCTGTAATGACGGGGGAGGAGGGGCGCTGCCTGGCAGATCGCGAGCGGGAGTTGTGGAGGCCCAGCCAGATGTCAGGTCTGGGCTTGGGGAGTGTGCTGGGAGTGTGCGGGCCCCGGGGTGCTAAGGGTGAGTGTGCTACCCTGAGGAGGGGGAGTGAATCACCAAAGAGGGAGAAATGACTGCTAAGGCTGTGTTAGGGAAGTCAGGTTGGTTCTGATTTCATGCACCCCTCCCCACCCTCACCTTTAGTGTTCCCTTGCCACCAGGATTCAGGCAGACAGGTAGGCATATGCATCTTCTCTCAGCTCTGCCCTTCCCTTTCCCACCTAGACTCTCTCTTCCTCTCACTCAACCTCTCAATGTCTCTTTCGTTTTATCTCTCACGGCTGTGGGCTCTTCTGTCTCATTTTGCTACCTTCCCTTCTTCTTTTCGGAGCCAGGTCGCCAGGCATGCAAGAGCAGACCTGGATCCAGAGCGTGCCCAGCTCAGGCCCTTAAGATCTCAGGATTGCCTTTCCACTCCCATCTGTAGAGGCTCCACTCTGCCTGCTTGGCAGTGTGTTAGGGGCAGTCGTGGGTGGTAGCAGGGTGGAGGAAGGGAGCTGAAGCAGCAGGTGTCCTTACTGATGCTCCCTGACCAAGATGCCCTGGCACTAGTCCTGTCCATCCCAGTCCATGGGTCTGCCTTCTCAGGTTACTGTTCACTCCTTTAGTCCTTCCTCCCTCCCGAACCATTTCCGTGAGGACACTCAGGTGTGAAAGTTACTGCCTCCCCAGAAACACTTCTTTGGTGAGAGCCAGTGTCTGTGGATGCTCTTCTGAACCTGTACCATGCACTGTACCTTGTCAGTTTTCATATGCAGAGCATGTTAGTTCAGGATGGTGCCCCTGGCCCATAAATATCTCATACTCATGTTCTCGCTTCATGTGGCCAGCACCAGAAAGAAAGACCAAGATCATTACCGGCCATGGCTGAGGATCAAAGCCAATGTTGAGAAAAGACTCTAATAGGATCCTCTTTGTGCCTGGAACCTGGGACCATGCCACCTACATCAGGATGAGCATCTATAGAGGGTTTGTGGGTGTTCCTGGCATGGGAATGAATTTTCTAAATCTTACTGATTTGCATTTTTTACATCACTCTAGGTGGGAGGTGGTGAGGGGAGGAAGACAGTCTGTGGCTGTCAAGAGAATAAAAAAGAAAGAAGGAAGGAAGGAAGGAAAAAAGAAAGAAATCTGCACTGAGCTGAGCTCCCAGGTTTTGATCTGCAAACCCTCCACCAAGGCCTTGAGCCCCTGGGAGGAAGAAAGAGAAAGGCTAAAGTCACCCTGCTCCCCATCAGCTTTCACATGGCCTTTTGTCTGAGCATCTCCAGCCTTTGACTGTCTTGGAGAGGAAGTGAACTGCCTGGCCCAGGGCCCAGAATGACACTCAGCTGGGGGAGTTCTTCACCCCCATGGTACCCTGCCCGCTCCCCAGTGCCAGCATACTGAAGGGAAATCCCAGCAAGTGATGGGCAGAGCCATTGAAGCCTCTTCCCCTCGCAGATACCTCGCCCCAGTGTCTAAGTGGCAAGGCCAGATCTCTGTGCCTCAGGACTGAGCAATTGGAGCAAGGAGGAAAGTAGAGTGCTGTTAGCCTGGGCCCACCTTCCCCCAGGGATGGTAGGGACTGAATTCCAGGGCTGTGGCAGGGTAGGGAACTTTGGGCTTCTTTATACCCTAGGTCTGCAGAGGAGGAAAGCATTACATACAGACACTTCATGCTGTGAGTGGAGGGCTTGGGCCCTGAGGTTGGTTCACTCGGGGCAGGATCTCCTGTGCCATCCAAAAGGACTGTATGTTTCTAGGGTCTTGTCCAGGAATGCCTCATGTAATTCTGATTAAGATCTACATTTGCTTATTCCATTAAATTCCCTTCAAGAACATCCTGTTAGATACTGTGGGATAAGCCTGTTGCAGAAGGCAACCTGAACAGGTTGTATAATTGTCTTCGTCCAGAGTGTTCTGTGTTCCCCACTTTTATCCAGTCCCTTCCTTGGCACTGAATTCAGCCAAGAAAAGTTGTTCCTGAAATACAACATAGTGAAAGCTTCAAATTTCCTGAGGGGGAAAAAAAAACCTTGCATTGTAAAAATGCAGGAGGCTGAGCGTTCAGAGAGACCCTGGCGCAATTAAGCTGATAGCTAGAGTACTGGCCCTTTCTCCCTGCCTGGGAGGGGAGGAGGGTCGAGTTTCAGGAATGAAACAGGCTGAAAAAGTAGCAGCAGCAGCAGCAGCTGACACACTTCCTAATGGGAGGGGGGCTACAACATCCAGCACTCCCCTTTCCCTCCAGCCGCCAAAGCGGGGCCTGCCTGAACACAGGCCTTGGGACCAGCTGTGCCTGACACACAGCTCCCTTGTGGGGTTCCAACAAATGTATAGACACAGACACACAGGGGGAGAAGACATAGAATGCTCACAGACCACTTCTTGTGAGTTCAGATCAATTCTGAACAAACCCGATGCATACACTTTGAATGATCAGAGCTCCTCAAGTTCAGCCAAGCTGGGGAGACTTTCTGGAGGAGGAGGGTGTTCTAGGAGGACATTATAATATGCCGGTCCTAGTTGAACTCTGGGGAAGAAACCAACGGACTTTGCTTTCTCAGGCTGGGGAAAGTCCTTTCAGGGAACTTGTATTCCCAGAAGGCAATTCTTTAGTCACCAGTGGCTACAAGTTCTGGATGTCTTAGCATATGACTAAGGAATGGGGCCTAAAGACAAAGAAGGAGAAGGGTGTGGGAAAGTTATGATTGGAACTTTCAAGTATTGAGCAAAACAGCAAATTTCTGTAGAACAAAGAAAAGCGTCTACAGAAACATCTCATTCTCTGTGTGAAAAGCCCAGAGAGCTTCTGGGTCAGTTAGTCTGGGGTCAGTTGGAACACATGATTGGGGTCAGGTGAGCTTGAACCCAAACCTGGGCCTGACTCTGGCATGTTAGTTGCTTTCCCCATCTTTAGAATGGGTTGTTAGAAATATCTACTGCATATAGCTACTGTGAAGATTAAATGGCCACAGAAGTACAATCTGGCCTTGATCTTGAGAGTCTTCTGCTCCTAGCCTTCCAAAGACAAGACCAAAGTATAGGCCACCAGACCCAGTCTTTGATAAACTGGATGCTGGCCTCATCACAAGGGTCAGAAAAGTTTGGTAAGTTCATACTGGTTTAAAGCACCAACCAGACACCAGTACTGTGGATACAAATAAAAATAGACCCAAGTTTTGTCTTCCAGGAAGGTATAGTTATAGTTTAATAGAAAAGAAAACGTATATTGATATTGATGTTAAAATGCCAGGGCTGGTGTTGTAACTCAGTACTTGAGTCACACTTGCCTAGCATGTGTGAGATTCTGTGTTTAATCTTCAGTACCGGGAAAAAAAAAGTTGACATAACAAATATATAACACTGTCTAACTGTTAAAGCAACCTAATACACTGTATTTTTAATATTGCCCTCTCTCTCTCTTTCTCTCTCTCTCTCTCTCTCTCTCTCTCTCTCTCTCTCTCTGTGTGTGTGTGTGTGTGTGTGTGTGTGCTGTTTTAAGACAGGGTCTCACTATCTAGACTAACTGAAATTTCAGGTGTGAGCTACTGTACCCAGCTTTATTCTCATTTCTAAAACAAGAAAATAGAGACTGGAGGAGGTCAGGTGCCTTGGCCAAGGTCACAGAGCAGATAGCAGTGAGGGCTGGATTCAGACCTAGACAGATGACTACAGAGCTGCTGTTCCTACCTGCTCAATGGGATGTACAAAGATATGCATAGATGGGGATGGTATGTTCTGTAAGGGGCATGAGTTCAGCGCTCTGAGAAAGGAGAAGCAACATGAGGTGCAAATGTCCTGTTGTGGAGGGACAGCACACTTTGTGAGACCTTGAGGGATCAATAGGGACATGCACAGGAGTAAACAGCATTCTGGGCACCTAATGAAACGCAGGCAGGTAACACAGGTGATGTGGTCATGTGGATGTTTGAAGACCATAGACTGGAACATAGACTATATGCAGGGAAATAGTGGGTGACAAACTGAAATGGAGGCCTTGAGTGTCATGCTAAAGACTGACATTTTCTTTTGTTCATGGAACATGAATTAGAAGAGGCCAGATAAGAGAGTATATGGTGATCTGAACTAGGAAGAAGAGCAGGGAACTTCTTCAGGTTCCTTAGGCGATTGCAGGAGAGAGAGAGAGAGAGAAGAGAGCTGGCTAAGGCTGAGAGGCCAGCCTTCCAGAGCAGGCGGTATTAGGCCTCTCTCCCCATCTGTCTCTTGCCTGACCACGTGACCCTAGGAGATGGTTCACTTGGGAAAGTAGGCTCATCATTTCTCACCCTTCACTTCCTCCTCTCTTTACCCCCCTCCCTCCCGCAGCTCTTGGCAGAGTTTCCGTGTTACCTTCCTGTTGAAAGTTCTAGCCAAGAGTCAAGAAGGTCCCTATTCACTGAGCTGGAGAATGGGTCACTTGGCAGAAGTGGGGCTCTTCCCATTTCCGGCCCAGAGCCTCCTTCTGGCTTCCCCAGGGGTTGAAAGGAACTGTATGGGGATTTTGTGAGTAATGGGGTGGGGAAGGGAGGCAGGGCACACTGCCAAGTCCATGGGCAAAGCTGAGCCTGTGTCAAAGGATCCCGGCTGAGCTCCGAGAGGGCGTGAGACGCATGGAAGGAGGGCCCAGCTGCAGGATCAGTCAGGGGCCCAAGGCAGGACTTGGGAAGGCAGCCGAGGATGTTGGCATCTCCTTCTAACTCCTCCCACACCACGGAGGGCCCGGCCAGTGCCGATGGGAGGGTCTGTCCATAGACAGCTGACCTCAGAACCCCCTCCTGCTCTGTGACTCAAGGTGGTGGGATCTGCGGCCCAATGGCAGTTGCTCTTTCCTCTTAGGAGCCCTTGGTGGGAAAGAATAGGACTGGGTTGGAGGCTCTCAGGCCATGGTTTCCCACTCTTCTCCTCTTCTGATGGTAACTCTTTCTTCCACCTCCTATCGTCTGGCCTGGCTTCTCACAGCACTCCATGAAGCTAAGTAGTCCATGATGGCAAGGAGGTCCACTGGCCTAGATAAGGGGTGGGAGGCGCCTTGGGATCCCAGTTCTCTCACCCAAAAGCCTTAGAACAGGAATCATAGTGCATGCATACTTACAACTCCTACCTGATGATGGCTTGGGCTAACTTTTCATGCAAATTCCTTTATAAACACATCAGTTAGAATAAATATTAAATAGGAGTTTAACTCCTATGAAGATACAGTGAAGACAGTAAAGGCCTGGAAAAGAATGTTTGAGTAACAGTGGCTCTAGAAAAGGCGATGTGAGGGGGTCCCTAACTTCCTAATCTATCAAGTGGGGTTCTCCCCCTCCTGCCTAGCCAGCCACCCAGAGCAATAGAGGGGCTCAGCAATGCAAAGAAAAGGGTACATACCTCACACAGAAGGGTTGACATTGCACAAATTCACAACCTAAAGAACACAGATGAATCTGTCTAACGACAAGTGCCAAGTTTATCACTTAGGACCCCATCGATGTCCCCAAACTGTAGCATGGGACTCTTGACCACACCAGGAAGACTAGAGTAGATTGCACCTAGACAGACTAAAATTTGATATGCAGAAAACGTATAAGATAAAAAGCTGAATCCTAGGCAAAGCTGAAGGTAAGTGATGGATGGGGTGATATGAGGCCAAAGATGGGGGTGAGGAGACCTTTTAAGCCTTTCTCAAAGAGATTCCATTGGGGTATGCTTGAGGACTTTGTGTTTGATGGTATGTATGTGTGTCGGGGGTGGCTGTTGGGTCCATTTCTACTGAGATGAGAATCAATCATATCTTCTTAGGATGTCTCCAGGTGACCCCAAAAACAAGTAGTGCAAGGCTTGATTCTTGCAGGACGAATGGCTATGAGATACTAAGAGGCCTCGGGCATAAAGACTGGTACTCAGAGTTATTTATTTCTGGCTGTCTAAGCTAACCCCACTCCTCTGCTCCCACCCCACACTGCTCCCCTCCCTCCCACTTTGGTCCTAAGACAAGAGAAGCCCTGAGATCCCAGATGGTCCCACGCTCTGAGTGAAGAGAACAGCACAGTCTCTGCTGGCTCTTTCTCCATGGATGACATCATCCCCTTGGGGTTGGTGGGAAAGGCTGTGCTCTTGGCTCCCCTCACAGTCGTGACCCAGAGGATGCTCCTGTTTCCACCACCCCTGGCCCTCCCAGCTTCCCATAGCTTCCTTCCATTCTCACTCCTCTCCTAAGCCGTCCCTTTTGTATCAGCATGTCCTCTGCCGGAGGCTGGGCTCCTGGAAGTCAGAGTGAGGGGTCAGGAGGAAGCTGGGGATTCCCCCTTCTCCCTTTCTCTGCCTGAGTAAGGCAGGGTTGGAGACTAAGAAGCTAGGCAAAAGAGGTGTGCTAGGTCAGACCATCCATGATGCGTGGAATCCTGCCATTTGCACATTTGAAGATTCACCAAAGAGGAACTATTTTGAAAGCACACCGGAAATCTTAACAGCCAGCCTGCACTTGATGCTTTCTTTCCGCCCTGTAGATAAAGCCATTACGCCATCTAATCTGCACAGTGGCTGTTGAGGCAAGGACTATTATTCCTATTTTAAAGAATGGAGATATAGAGCTGACAATGAACTTCAGTGGCTCGAGTGCTTGCCTACAACAAAGCGCTGGGTTTGATTCCCAGCACTGCACAAAACTGCATGGAGACCATACCTATAATCCCAGCACTTGGAAGCCAGAGGATGGGATTTTCAAGATCACCCCAGTGACTCTGAGGCCAGTGGAGAAACTGAGCTGGGTGTGATAGTTCCTCCCTATGATGTCAACGCTTGGGAGGCTGAGGTAGAAGAATTGGGAGTTTGAAGCCAAGATGGGCTGCATAGCAAGACTCTATCTAAGAAAATAGAACAAATCAGTAAACACAACAATGCCCCATAGAAAACTTAAAATACAGCTACTACATGGCAGACCTGGGATTTGAACCTTGTTCCATTTGTTCCTAGACCTCCAAGTTCTGAACCAATACATAATATTTTCAATATGAATACAATTTCAGCACTTGTTTTCTTTAAAAAAAGAGCCTCTGTCTTATAGACAACCCTGAATTTATACATTCCCACACACATTCATTCTTGCTGGAAAACTGTGCAAAATGTCAGCATTATTTCTTATGGGTTTTTCCACACTGGAAGAGACTGAATGGGGTTATTTCATTCCTCCCACTACCTCTGGCCTGACCTTCCTTCTGGAAGAAAGCCTGCCAGCTTAGACTCCTTGTTGCTTGGTAAATCAAAACCTTGAGAAATGGCCCTGGCTCTTTCTCCTGCCTACTGAGAGACTTCAGGTAGCAAACAGTCTAGAGAGATGATGTGGGGAGGGGAGTCAGTAATCTCCATCCATGGTTTACGAGTGTCATGCCAAGTATTAGGTAGGTCCTAGGGTTATGTAGTGACATGCAGATCTCAGTCTCTACCTTTAAACAGTAGATACTCAATAAATATTTCATGAGCAACTGGGGGTTTAAACTATGGAAGACATGGGCCCTGTACAGAAGTAGGACTTTGGGGACCCATACCTCAAGGATCTAAGAGGAGGCCCTAACAGGAGCACAGTGGGAACATGTGTGGGACATGGATTTGAATTCCTGGAATTAAAATTTCCATCGTGGGTCTTGACTAAAGGTCATAATAGTTTGGAGCTCATAATAATTGGGTTTGGACAATAGAAAGCCACTGAGTGAGGTGATGGGGTGGAGACATGCGTCTGGAAGAGTGGTCTGGTGGCCTGGAGGCCAGTGCGGGACTATGTTAGACAGGAACAGAGGGACTGGATAGTGGTTCCAAGTGACAGGAGAGCAGATTAGAGAGTGAGGGTGAGTAGGGCAATTGGAGGGTAAAGCAATTCGTCAGGAAGGGACTGAGCTGGGTCCAAGAATCAAGCTCCATTCAGAGCTATGCCAATAGCAGCTGAGCATCTCTGAAAGAAAGGGGTCAGGACAAGGGCCACCAATGACAGGCCCAGCTAGTCTGTGTCTCTTGCTGCCGCCGTATCACCACTCCTGTCACTCAGATGGCACATATGTGCCCCAGCTGGTCCCGGGGCTGTTGGGCTGCGCCACTTCTTGCCCTGTCTCAGGAGAGTGCACAAAGCAAGGGCAATCTCGGCAGCCCAGCAAAGGCCTCCTGGCCCTCGGGGGCTGACAGTCCTCCACTGACCTTTATTGTTGCTGGCTCAAGGGAGCTTGGGCAGCTCTCTCCCCACCAGACCAGGGTTGGCAGGAGATTTGACCCAGAAGCCATAGAGGGCTAGCTGACAGCCCACGCTGCAGGGCCTTCCGTGTCCCCTACTAGTTTAGTCCCCCACCCCCACCCCTTGGGCTTAGCTCTGGGCATTAAGACAAGCCCGGGAGGTAAGATGATCCCGTGGGTCTCTGGGGGGCTTAAAAACAGATGGTTCCTGCACAGAGGCTCACTGTGAGTAACTTGATCACGACGTGGGGAGGGAGCTGGCAGGCCCAAGGCAGCTTGGGCACAGGGGCTAGGAACGTTGTGAATGTTATCAGGGGTGGCCTCTCCTCCCCAGCCTCCAAGTAGGGCCCTCGGCCCCTTCCAGATGGTACCTAGGACATGGGGCTAGGGGAGCTGGCCCCAGAATGCCTGCTTCTGGCATGGCTAGGACAGAGCCAGCCAGCCTGAGAAGGCAGGAATGAATGCTAGATCCAAGCATGAGGGAACAGGTGCTTGGGGAGGGGGGTCGGCAAGGTTGGCCAGGGGCTCCTGGCACAGAGGAGTTCCCTGGCCTCTCTCTCCGGACTAGTCACATGTGAAGAACAGTTAGAAGAAGCCCCAGGACTACCCTTTCTCTCTAGAGTCCCTCCCCTCTCTACTGCTCTAGAGAGGACAGAATAGCCTTCAAGTCTGGTCCTCTTGCCCAGCCATCTGCAGGCCATAGTTGCTCGTTCAGACAGACCTGAGCTCGAGTCCTGGCTTTATGAGCTGCATGGCCTTAGGTCTCTGGCTTTCCTCCTGACACAGCCATCTCCCGGAGTTTATGAAATTTGAATGAGATGAGATACCTGGTGCTTGCAGCGGGATTCCTATTATGGAGTATTCTCAAACATTTATTGCCACCATTATCCACCAGGGAGGAACAACATAAGCAGGACAAGAGTGGCTATTATCATCCTTTCAAAGATTATTTATTTTTATTTTATGTGCATGGGTATTTTGCCTGCATGTAAGTCTATGCATCACATGTGCATAGCGCCCAAGGAAGCCATCAGATCCCCTGGAACTGGAGTTACAGATGGTTGTGAGCTGCCACGCGGGTGTCGGGAATCGAACCTGGGTCCTCTGGAAGAGCAGCCAGTGCCCTTAGCCTCTGAGCCATCTCTCTGGCCCCACTACTACCGCTTTGTGTACCCTCAGACTAAACTCAGCTCCACCTTTTGCTGTCCAATCACTTCTGGGCCTTCGTTAGCTTATCTGTCAGATGGAAGCAATTAGCAGTCACAATCTCAAAGAGCAGGTGGACCAAGCTGTGATGTTTGATGGCTTAGGTGTATTGAATGCATTTTTCACTTAACCATAATTTCAGTGTACTGTGGATTTAGCAAGCAGGGGAGCATCTGAACAGCTTTTAGGACAGTGCCTGTCTTGCTTAGTCCACCGCCATTAATGTTCTTTCTCTTATCCAGCCACAGCAGTGTTTTGTTTCCTCCTCTCAGGACACAGGTCTGCCCTGTAGCAGACTGCAGAGGTGAGGTCCTAATGGCAGGCTTGCATGACCCTGGAAGTGTGTGTTCCCGAGGTTACAGGTTGAGGTTCAAGGCTGAGGGGTAACCCTCCCTGTAGGCCTAGCGCTCACTGGCCCCGCGTTTTCTCTCCTTGCAGATGTCCATGAAAGAGGTGGGGGATGGCTTACAGGATCAGATGAACTGCATGATGGGCGCGCTGCAAGAGCTGAAGCTCCTACAGGTGCAGACAGCGTTGGAACAGCTGGAGATTTCTGGAGGCACGCCGGCCTTCAGCTGCTCCGAGAGCTCACAGAAACAGCCCGAGTGTCCTCGCTGGCAGGGTAGTGGAGGTCCTGCCAGGCCTGTGGCCTCTCCTTCCTCCAGCCAGACTTCCTTTGACAGCAGCCCCAAGTTTCCATGCCATAGGGGTGTCTGTGGGAAGGATCTTGCTCCCCTTCCCAACATGCAGCTGCCGGAGGACCAAAACTGTACCCAACAGGGGCTGGAGTGGGTGGAACCAGATGACTGGACCTCAACGTTGATGTCACGGGGCAGAAATCGGCAGCCTCTGGTGTTAGGGGACAATGTCTTTGCAGACCTGGTGGGCAACTGGCTAGACTTACCAGAACTGGAGAAGGGTGGGGAGAAGAGTGAGACCGGGGGACCCAGGGAGCCCAAAGGAGAAAAAAGCCAGTCCCGGGAGCTGGGTCGCAAGTTTGCCCTAACAGCAAACATTTTTAGGAAGTTCTTGCGCAGCGTGCGGCCTGATCGAGACCGGCTGCTCAAGGAGAAGCCAGGGTGGATGACGCCCATGGTCTCTGAGTCACGAGCCGGACGCTCGCAAAAAGTCAAGAAGAGGAGCCTTTCCAAGGGCTCGGGACGGTTCCCTTTCTCAAGCACGGGAGAGCCCAGACACATTGACACCCCCGCCACCAGCAGCCCCAAGGCCTTAGAACCCTCCCGTGGGGGCTTTGACATTAACACAGCTGTCTGGGTCTGAATTTGAGAGACACTGGCTGAACCTAAAAGGCGGCCTCTCTGGGCCCTGGGGGGAGAGGGAGGGCAGATGGCGTGGTCTTCAGGCCAGATGCAAGTTCCCATCCTCAGAAAGAAAGGAAAGCAGAGTTCTTAGGTCTCACTAGAACAGTGGGGAGAGACTGTTATAGGGCAGGCTGAGGTAAGAGTCCCTGGAAAGAGTGTGTGTGTGTGTGTGTGTGTGTGTGTGTGTGTGTGTGTGTGTGTGTTCTTTTGAGGATGAATGTGAGGGTAGTTGGGAGAGAGGCAGGGGAGGAGCCCAGACCCAGCCTGCATTCCTCTATTGCCTTCCCAAGACCTCAGCTGAACATTCTATATGGAAAGGGACACCGAGCCCTCTGGTTTCCCTGAGGAATTCCCAATAAAGGCCTGTCTCAGGGGTCCCCAACCATTTTAATGGTCTGCTTCCCTGACATTTCTTTTAAGGGCTGGTCTCTCAGGATGGAGCACCAGAGAGTGAATTCCCTACACACAGCCCTTCCTAGTACCAAGATTTCAGCCCATAGCTGGGTGCTGGGTGCTAGGACTGGAACAAGCAGGTGTGTGTGTGTGTGTGTGTGTGTGTGTGTGTGTGTGTGTGTGTGGTGAGGAAGCCTGAGATGCTCTTGCATCTCCAAAGTGCAGAGGAGGAGCAATGTGCCTTCACGCAGGTGCCGTCTCATGAATCCAAGTAGACATGCCCGCTTTCCAGATGGAGCAGCAGTCTCCAAGGTGTCCAAGAACACACGGCTGGTAGGGGGCAAAACAGGTGAGGGCAACCTCAGGGTTATTGCTGGACCCTGGAGTCACATACTGCCTGGCTGAGCAGCGGGTCCCCAGCCTGACTCCTGTTGCCCGCCTTAATGCTCCTGCAGGGCGGCAGATGCTTGGGGTGAGCCCAGAAACAGCCCTCATACATTAAAAAAATCCCTAGTCCGCATCTCGTAGTCACCCAGAGAATCGAACGAGTCCCGGCCTCATCTACCCTCATCACCCTGGAAGTCAACCGGGGACCCCCTGAGTGAGGTTGATGCCAGGCATGTAGTGTAGTGAGCCGGCAAGCAAGTCCAGGGCCGCCTGGGTCCATGGAGGGGCCATCTTGGCCCTCCCTCCTTGGCCAGAAGAGAACAAAGTAGGTCCCTGTTCGAGCCCAGCCACCCCGGAGGGCGGCTTAGCTCCTCCCTCACCCCCTCCCGCAGACCCAGCTCAGCTTGATGGGGTGTGACAACTGCAATTAGAGGCGAGCCGCCTGCTCCCCCCAGAGCATTAAGAGCAAATTGGAGAAGAAAACTAACAAGAGAAGCTCTTCTGCCTGCAGCCTGGACCCCCAGGGGACCGAGTGGGGGAAGGGGGGAGGTAACAGCAGCTGTGGGGAGGGTCACCTGAAAGTTCCCACGCAGACAAATGATAGATGGTTACTTTTTTAAGTGGGGAAAGGGTTTTCTTTTCTTTTTTTTTTTTTTTTTTGCCAGGCAGTGTGCCCATCTCTTTGAGACCTAGAATGACCTGGAATCATTTTCCCGATAAATCAATGGGTCAAAGAGTCATGGCATGCCAGCTGCCCAGATCAGGCTGCTTGCAAAAGAAAGCAGCTCCCAGTTTGGATCCCTGGGCACCAGGCCTATCTACCTTGGCCTGGAGTCTGTCAGCTGGGCTCACTCTTTCTGGCCAAGCGGGTCCTTGTCCATCCTGCCTCCCCTGAATTTCTTTGACTGTGGCTGCCTTTGGTGGCTGCAGCAATGTGTGTAGAAGAGGAACATGTGAAAAACTTACACCCTGATTCCTGAAGGGTGGAACACTCCTGAAATTATTTAAGAGGGCATGAACTATGATCGTATAGGAAGCCAAGCCACTTCTTCACCATCCATGTGCAACTCATTTGTTTTGTGGACTAGGGGTAGTTAACATTGTTTAAATCAGCTAACACGACAGACTCCTCTCCTGCCCGGGCATTGTGATGGAAGATGATGAAAGAGGAGAATTCAGCGATGAGAGAGGAACCGGCTGCTGACCTCCAAGCTACCAACGTACACAAAGAAACAGAGTTAATCATCACCTGGCCAGAAAAGAGTCAAAGGCCCAAAACAAAACAATTAGGGAGTAATTTTGGCTTCCAGGATAATCCACAGGTGCCGGGCACCTTTGCCTTTATTTCTCTTATTTCCTTTTTGCTACGCCCAGGAAATGGTTGCTCATTTTACCTGAATAGAGGCTCAGAGAAGTTAACTCCTTCAAGGTCACACAATACAAAGCTGGGATTGAAATGGTTTGTAACTGACTTCCAATCTTGTGTTCCTGTTACCTGGCAAACTGTCCATATCAAGCCAGATCATGAATAACAACATTTGTCCTTTGTGATTATTCACATTTCTTCATGATTGACAAGTGGTATGCTCATTAGCTATTTGAGGACTATCTACTGGAGGAATATTGGAGGAATTTTGCCTGGGCTTCAAAAGGGCTGATATACTGTACCACCGACTATGGCATGCTTTGCTGATGAAAGACTATGGGAACTCAACTTCATGTAATTTTACTTTCTGCCCACATCCTTGGCTCCTGCTGAGATAGTGATGGAGACTGAAGTGGAGTGAAGAGGTGACGAGTAATGTCTCGGGTCTTAGTGATGCAGAGTGCAGGGCAATGTGTCTGTGGAGGAGATAGGGAAACAGTAGGCAGAGATACTGACAGCTTAATTC
The DNA here is from genome assembly GCF_004664715.2 of Peromyscus leucopus. NCBI lineage: Eukaryota > Metazoa > Chordata > Mammalia > Rodentia > Cricetidae > Peromyscus > Peromyscus leucopus. The sequence continues at coordinate 79,995,302 of NC_051068.1, forward strand.
TGCCTCTTGGGCTCATTTTATGGTTAATTAGGACATGCAAATGAGCTGGAAGCTCATTTAATACCCTTCTTGGCACGGAGGCCTGCCCCACACCTGGCCTAATTCCTTGGCAGGTACTGATGCCCTCTGATTGGCCTAGGCATCTTCTCAGGGCTCCACCTGCCTCTCTGTGGTCAGTCTGTAGATATTCTCCAACCACAGCATCCACTGGAAGATCCCTTCGCTACTGGGCATGGTTGGTAGAACCTGCCAGATCTCTGTTTCCTCTTTATAGGCCTGCAGAACTAGAACCTCTCTTTCTTCTCTCCTCCAGGCTCCTCTGCAGCCTACCCTCAGGGTGATCTCTAACCCAAACTGATCTTGAGGAACAGACATTTGACTCAGCTCTGCCAACTATCCTCACCTGTTCCCCAGAGGCTCCATAGGAGAGAGTCCTGTTTTTCTCAAGTCACCCCAACATTCTCAGCAGGATAAAATCAAGAGTACCGAAGCTTCCCTGGAGAAGTGTCTATTCATTTCAGGTGATCTCTCCAACCAGGGCAGTTAGGTGATTCTGCCAGCACCAGGCATTTCTATAAATTCCTGATTTGGAGTCAAATAGACAGGAATCTAGACCCAGGCCTGTCATTGTGTGGGCCTGCGCATGTTGCCTGACCTGTTGGAGGCTCCTCTGCTCTCACGTGAAGCAGGGATGATGTGGGGCCACTGTCAGGTGTAAAGCCCAAAGTACTGGGGTGGAGTACACTGTTCCTAACACACAGCTTCTACAGAAACGGCACTAGCTACCCATCCCCAGCTTAATCACAGACCCCAAGGGACAATACTGAAAATAAACAGTGCTTTCTCTGAGCCCTGGTGTTCTGCTAAAAAGTACACCATGACTATCATTTTATCGAGGGACTGTGGCAAGGATCAGAGGTGTGTAAATGTGTTTTGTCCACTGTAGAGATGTTGCTCACCTGGGCTGCTTTGCCAAATGTTACATTCATCCTTTTTGTCAAGTAGGGAAGGATAGCACCCTGGGCCAGACTAGGAAGGTGCTTGAGGCCCCCATTGCCTAAGAACCTGCCCTAGGGACATACTCAATGTCTTATGTACCAAATTCTCCCTCTCTGACAACCTGGGGCCTCAATTTCAGGCCAGGGATAAAGTTGAATGAGCCAAATTCTGCTGGACAGCTGTTTGTCCTTGGTGGCCAGAGTTCCCTTCCAGGTCACATCATTCCTTTTCTCTAGACACCCTGGGGGCCATCCCTAAGATTCACCGTTTCCCCCATGAAGCCTGAATTTGACAAGACCTACTACTCCTTGTCCTTCCCGTGACCCCTTCCATCAGTCCCAGCATATCCCTTCCATCTACCTCCTCCAAGCCCAATGCACACCCATGCAAGCCAGGGAGTCATCTTTGTCCCTGCAAGAGCCCCCATTCTTACATTCCAGTCCCCCACCGGAGTCCTCTCTCCCTCACCACCCCCAGTCCCCTAAAGCACCTCTGTGCTGCTCAGAGGCCACAAGTCGGTGTGCCCATAGCTGGGGGCACATCTCTCACAGGAGACCTTGACAATTACTAAGTTCTTCTTTCCTCTGCATCTCCTCAAGCAGGATCCCTGACTGGACTCTACCCTGCCCAGGGACAGTAGGAAACAGCGTTCTGAGCCTCTGCTTATTTTGAACTCTCCCCAACATTGTACCTTCCCTCTCTGGCCTTCTGGCCAGGCAGGGTGGTTTGGGCATCCATTCGGAAGCTGTATGTAGGTGCTGGTTCCAAGGGGGAAGCTGTCCTTATCTAAGTATATGATCCAGGGTTTGTAAGGATGCTAATGGGGTCTAGGAGCAGTTTGTGACATCATCGCTTCCTGTGTGTCCCAAATGTCAAGTGGCCCACCCTTGCTCAAGTAGACCCCCAACTGGCTTGCTAGGCCTTGTTTCAGAACTTCTCACCCACTTTACCTATGAAGGAGATGGGTTGCCTTCAGTGCTCCAAGCTTGGGTCTGCCTGTGCCGTCCCGAGTACAGTTCCTGCTCAGACTGCCTTGAACCCTCCCATAGGCCTTGGCTGTCTTGGCCTAAACCCCAGGACTTAGCTTGACAAGCTCCTTCTGTGCATGCTTTCCTTCTCCTCCAGATCTCTGAGCACCACCAAGGTAGTGACTACTCAGTATTTCTGCTTCCAGTACTGAGCTCGGGGCTGCTGTGCGGTTTCCACTCCCCAGGGAGTCCTGAGCTGAGTGCACCATTAGGGGCTGTTTTAGACAGCCAGTGGCCAAGCTTTTCTTGGCTGACCCTCTCCTACTCTGTTTCTCACAGCTTCAAAGTCCATCTCCCAGGAAAGAGGGGAGTCGTGACCAGCTCCCGTCCGAGCAGGGAACTTCAGTAGACAGCCTCCCTCTAGCTCTTGTGCAGTCCCGACCCTGGTTCACTGCTTGGCTTCCCAAGCCAATTCTATTTTAATTCCAGCTGGTGTGGGGTCTCACCTCCCTTCTCTCACCTATCCGTTGTCATGCTGTCACTGGGCTGCTCAGGCCTTTCAGATGATCGCAGCCACTTCTCTCTCAAGAGCCACTGAAGAAATCACCTTTGTCCCAGCCCCCCCCCCCCCCCCCAATTTTCTCCTTTTCTTGCCTGGCCTCTTTCCTCCAGCCTTCCTGACCTGGGTCACACCCATGGATGTCCTTTTTTACCTTCCTACCCCAGGATGTTTTCCTAAATTGCTACGCTTGAACAGGGACACCAAGTCTGCTAGATCCTCCTCCCCTTATTGTGACTATTAAGGGAGGGGAGGGGTGGGCAGGGTAACAGGGAAGGAAATTGAGAGTTGGGTGGTGAGCGCCTGCCTTCACCTCCAGTTCCACTTCTGGCCACACTCCAGGCATTGTCTCCCCACCAGGCCCAGAAGGTGCACAGGCACTTGTGTGCAAGTTGTGGGAGAGGGCTGGACATCACAAACTTAGCAAGGTGGTGTGTGTGTGTGTGTGTGTGTGTGGTGGTGGGGGGAGGGGGACTAGGTGGGTGCTGGGATGGACTCCCAGACCTTGCTTATGCTAGATCCACACTCTACCACTGAGCCACCTCCTCCCTAGCCCTGAATCAAGCACTTAAAAAAGAAAGTAATGAAGTTTCTTCCAAATGAGGCAAACACAACTGAACCCCTGTATACCATCAGCTCCCTGGGCATCTCAGACATGTCTGTGTTCAATTCACACCTGCCAGTAGTCTAAAGACCACCATCCCAGAGCCTTAGGCCAAAGTGAGTGAAGTGACTGTTCAGACCCTCTGAGGTTCCAAGGAAACTCAGATGACAGAAAATGGCTAAGTTTTGCACCAGCGATTCCAGGGGTCCAAAGAACTCCACAAAGCTTCTGGCGTAGGCTTCAGGACCCTTCTGGGAGTATAGGGATCAAATAGTGTCTCCAAGCTTCTTGCTTTACAGTTCACAAAGGATGGGCAGGCTCCACTGTTCCAAGCCCTATTTTGCCAACTGGGAAGGCTGAATGCCTCACACTTCCTTATCCCAGACTTTCCTTCAAACTACAGCCCATCCAGCTGGAGAGGAAGAGCCCCGTCATGCTTAGGCAAGTTGGACCAGGAGCTACATTAGTAACTGTGGCCTGTGGATTCCTCACCCACATGGAAAAAGACCTGTCAATGGGATGCCAATGAGGAAGCTGGGCCCGACATGACAGAACTAAAAACTAGGATACAGCACAACTGTAGACAGCCAGAGGGGCTGCTGCCTATCTATGGTGTGAAGACAGAGGGAAACCTCATAAGGTATGGGAGAGCTAGTAGTTACCGAATGTCCAAGGTGTTGGCCTATGCTAAACATGAGGGGAATAAGCCATGTCAGATAACACAGAAATAAAAGCAAAAGCTTTTCCTTCTTAATCCTTTCTAACATCCTTGTGAGCCAAAGCATCAGGAACTGGTGGTTCATAAAGAACTGATAAATGTAATTTGTATAGGTGTTTTGTCTGCATGTATATATGTTCACCACATTTATGCAGTGCCCATGGAACCAGATAAGGAGTCGGGTACCCTAGAACTAGAGTTTAATGGTTGTGAGCGGCCATTTGGGTTCCGGGACCTCTTCAAGTGCAACAAGTGCTCTTAACTGCTGAACCATCTCTCCAGCCTCCAACAGTGTTCTTGATGACACACTACTGATTCTATGTTGTGCCTTTTGTTAAAATCCTTCCCAGACTAATACTGATTTCCCCCCTCCATATTCAACTCAGCCAATTCTACTATCTACACTAGTCTTCCTCTTGTTTATTCTCCACCAGCCATCCTGACGTCTTCATTAGTCTTCCAACATGCCCAGCCTATGCTAGAGTAAGGCCCTTACCCTTATCCTTTCCCCGTGTGAAGACCCTACTTCCTCCCAGGCAGTTGGCATGGGCTCTCACATTTTCAGTGTTTCCTCACATAATCAACACAGGGACACATAAATCTTCCACCCACTTATTCCTGTTGCCCGCTGTACCATATACTTTTTTTTTTTTTTACAGCATCCATAATAAACACAAGGGGTTTCAACAGCTTTATCTATCCACATGTGTGGTATGTGCAGTGCGTGTGCCCATGTGCCAGTGCACGTGTCCTTGCATATGTTTGTGAAGGCCAGAGGTCAATGCTGAGTGTCTCCCTTTATCACTTGCCACTTTGTTTTAAGATGGGGTCTTTCACTGAACCTGCAGCTCATTGTTTGGCTAGACTTGATGGCCAGTCAGTTCCTGGGACCATCTCTGTTCACTTGCCAATGCTGGGATTACAGGAATCACTAGGCCCTGCGTTTTACATGGGTGTGTGAGTGATAAGGATCCAAACTCAAGTCCTTTTGTTTACACAGAAAACACTTGGGGTACCTACGTACTCACTTATCTCCCCATCACAATATTTTGCCATTTTCTAAAGATTGAAAGTCTACAAGGGATGATATTTGGATATGTTTGATTCATTGTTGTATTCCATGCATTCAGAGCAGTACTGGTGTAGAGCACAAATAACAGTAATTGTTGATATTTCCATGAAGATCATGCATTTTTCTGCTTTGTAGGCCCTCCAAGTTTAGTGTTAAAAATTTGAACATGGGCAAGACTAAAGAAAATCACTGAAAACAACAGTTCAAAGCAAGAGACACACAACTGTTTAAAATGGGAAGCTTTATTAAAGTTTTTCCTTTATGGAAACAGCCAATCTCTTGCATAAGCAATTAGCAGTTGGGCCTAGAACTATAGTTGTCTGCTTCTTAACAAGCCCAAAGCATTTGCAACTCTCAAGTTTCTTTCGAAGGCTGTTAATGCCTGGAAAACAGAATCCATGTTGCCTTTCCAAGAAAGAACTAGGCATCCAGTTCCAAATCTCTAGCTGTTCTTAAAGGAACATTTAAACATGATAGAGTTAAGAGGACTGCACAGTCAATGAATCCAAGATGAAACTGCAGGAAGAGAAACCCAAGATGAACCTAATAGCTGTACTGTATTTGCAAGAATAGATATGTTTATGTTCTGAGCAACTAATAGCTGGGTAGTCAGACTTCTCAATGCTCACATTCATTTGCTTCCCACAAGACAGGCTCTTCCCAGATCCTAGAAGAACATGCAGACCAATGTGTCCTTTGATGTTTGGGGTGGATTCAGTGGTCTACGTTACTACATATTTAGCACCTTAAATAAGCACAAGACTCAAATAAAAGTATATTTTGAAAATTATTTTTTCTCCTCCAATTATGAGACGATTTCTTCATTATGCTGGTTTCAACATATAATTTATAAGAGCACATTTTGTTTTCTAATATCCTGTGAATACTGGTCAGGAAGAAAAACATAATACTCATTAATTCTCTTTCTGCCCCATAGTTCCTAGACCAAAACTCAGACATATGACTGACAAATAAATAACTGTTGACCTGTGAGGGTACACAGGGAAGCTATTTTAAAGTGGCAAGACTCATAGATGCAGAACATTTTATTACTATTTGTATGAGAAAAATGACTCCAAACTACTTGTTTCAATGGATAGCAAAATAGCAGCATTTTGCTCTACATATCAATTTTTCCAAGTACATTACACCGTCAAAGAAGTGAATTGTCTTACTGAGGAGTAAAACGTGGCTTCTGATGACATCAGATGAAGATGCCAGACCAAAATGAGTTCCGGGCTGTGATGGGACAGCAGTTACATGCCAACAGCCACTGTTTCTTCAAACATTAAGAAAAATACTTAAGTGGCCACAGTTCATTAAGTTAATGGTATTCATACCTCCCACACATTTTGTGTATCTTTCCTGCCTGATTAAGTTGTAAATGAGGGAGCGCTTCCATGCCTCTTTGTAAGGAAAGGGATGTACAGAATACTTTTGATATGCTGGTAGAAAGAAGCATCATCTGATACTGACGCTCCCCCTGGTGGAGGGTAAGATGATATACTAGTATTTACTGTTAATTCTAAAACTAGTGGAGGCATCAAGTCATTAAAGTTGCTTGTGGTCTAGTTGAGGGAAAAGAAAAACTACCAGTTGTAGCATCAAGCTTCCTTTAAATGAGTGTTTTTCACACAACTAAAGCTATTATACCTGAAACAGCCACAAGCACTACTATGGAATTCATTCATGAATATGCATGATGATTAAATCAAGAGACTCTTGATTTCTTGGCTATAAAAATATATCTTGTCTTTGGGCACCCCCTTCCAAGACCACGGAGTTCACAAAAAGACACTATAAGAAGATAACTCTCTTAGCAGGACACCTTTCCAACTTGCTCAGCAAGTACAGAATTCCCTTAGATAACACTGCATTCCTGACTCTATTGGTCCTGCCTTAAATACCCATGGATGCCAAAAAGGGCATTTTTCTTGATTTTTGCCTTTAATCCCAGTGGAGAGTGTAAAAGGTGACAAAGGAAGCTGATAAAAAGAAAATCAGTCATGTAACAAATACCTACACAACTCATCTGACACAGGATTTAGACATTTTACTGGTTTGCATGAGGTCTGTCTGTTCATGATTTTAAATCCAAAGAAATGAGAAATATTTCAAAGGATAATGATTTCAAAGGTCCTTAAAATATGGACTGCCTCTAACTGGGCACACAGTGACATGCTCCTGTAGTCCTAGTTACTTGAGACACTGAGGCAGGAGGATCACCTGAACCCAGAGCTTTGAAGCCAGCCTGAGCAGCACAGTAAGACCCCATTTAAAATACAAACACAAACAAGCAAACAGTCCAGCTTTTATCACTGGGACCAATTGGCCCTACCTTCCACTTGCATTTCAGTTGACTTTAAGGTTTTGTCCCTCAGTCACAGACGTGCATAACTGCATCAAGAGAAGGGAAATGTTAAGTAGCTAAGTTTATTAGAATATCAAAAGAATACAATTTCCAATGTTTCAAACAGTATTTTTTGACATTTCTTCAGGTTGGTCAGATCTTACATTTGAAAGCTGACTTAGTAACTGAAGGGCTGGAAACATACCTGGCAAATCTCAGCAAGGCATGAACACCTCTTCACAACTAGTTGCAATGAGACAGTATCTAGATCCCTGAGCAAAGATTTACTTTCTAGGACTGGTCTCCTTGATTTTTGGGGACAAGGCACAGGGTTTCCTAAGCTTGCAATCTGCTTTCTTCTCCAGTATGCAGCTGGTCAACAAGCCATTTGCTTCCCCTTTGCTCATGGAGAACACACAACAGTATCACCCTGGGTCCATGTCCTACTTAAGCCCCACCTTTATAAAATGCAACTGAGAAGGAAAAGAAAAGCACCTCTATACAGCCAGCTAAAACTGTGATGTTGCCATCTTCATATCACTCCTGCTACACTGCTCAGTCAAGTCACGCATCCCTGTTTGTGTTCTGAGCTGCAACCACTTCCCTCAAGGTCTTCAATCTCTTAGAAAGCAAGTTTGAAAATTTCCACAGAACACTGCATTGGTGGACTCACTCACACCAACAAATTGACAATGGTAAGGATTCCCTGGATGAAATTACAAGCTGTGCGGGATTTGTAATAGTCAAAGTCAAACCCTCATACAGTATTAAACTTATCTTTTTACATATAAAAATAATACAGAGTGGGATATTTTATTCAATAAGATACAATCTTTAAGGTCAAGAGAGAATATACAAAACTATTCTATGTCGTCTGGTGTATTTTACTGTAGAGTAGGAATAAATATATCTAGAGCAGGAAGTGCGAGGTCTGTTCCTAGAGAAATCACCCATAAGTGTAGTTTAAAGCCAAGTGGTCTGCTCAATTCAGGCAGAAAGGAGCTACTGTTGCATTTAAACAATGTGGTCATTATAAAATAAAGGACTTAAATCTATAAACAATAACAAAAAGACACAAACCAAATGAAAATGTACTAAAATTTAATCATCCATAAAAGCTGTAATTTAATCTGACAGTAAAACACAAGAAGCAATATTAGAGTTGGTTTAGTATATTATATATTTTAGCTTTGAAAGCCATAGAAATCAGTTATCCCAGTTTTTTCCCTATAAAAGACCCATTTTTCCAAAGCATTATGCACAAACAATTTTAATTAGAATATAATGACAGATGATATTTTCATAATTTTTAAATATAAAATGAAGTCAATGACTCAAAAAAGTTATCTGCTGCAATGAGTTTGAAGGGAGATTTCATAATCTATATCATTACAGATATAAAGTATGATGGTTCAACTTTTTAGTGCTTGATAGGGAGGAGTCATGATAAAAAGGTCAATATGAAATCATTTGATTATAGTAGTAACATCTAACATTTGAAATGCATCCATGCTCTTCTGTATAATTGTATTAGAGTCAAGTATCTTATTTCACATCTGTTATAACTGCTATTGCAAAGGAGAAATACTATGTCTTATTTCCAGGAGATATACACAGAGCAACTTTTTCTCCAGGGAACTTGTGCAAACCAATATAAGATCTAAATTCTTCACATAATATATAAAACAGGAGAAGCCTCTTCAGATTTAGTTTTTGAAGTCTGGAATGCTGGCACTTTCCAATTAGGCAACAGTTCTTCATTTCTGTAATCTGGAACATTGAACAGACACAGACACACATAGATAGAGTTCTCTTGTTGTCCGAAGGTGGCAGTCAATAAACAGGTATCTAATAACACACAGAGGATGACATCTACTGACCATTACTAAGGAACTAAATTACACCAAGCTACTTCAGTAGAAGAGCTATTTGACCTTCCTATTACACATGTTCAAAAATAAGCCAGGCGTGGTGGCATGAGGATCAGGAGCCCAAGTTTGACCTTGACTACAATTTTGGAGTATGCAAGACTGTCTCAAAAGTTCAAAACCAAATATAGAAGACTGAGTGTACAAACAGCTATTAATAATCAATTTTTGTTTGTCCCTGGTTTTATTATAGTTACTATTTCACATCTTATCTAATATCCTACCTATAAAGAGGCAGACAGTAATATTTTACTTTGTATCCCATTATCTTTTTTTTTAAGTTCAATATTTGTCTACATAAACTCTATGTGAAATTCTATATTCAGCCATTTTCTGATCCCATATTAGGTACTATAATTTCTAACACAGCTGGCAGAAGACAATACAGAAAGATCTCATACTCAAAGGCAGAAGAAATCAGTAGGTCTTACTACTTTAGCAGAAGCCAATTAATTTAGAGGGAGAACTCCTGATGATTTCTGAGGTCTTTAAAATTGGAATATTTAAGAGATTTACATGTTTTAATACAATTCTACTTAAAGACTTATAGGCATATAAGCTGCCCCCAAAGTTCAGCTACTCTTACTAAAACACTATAATTGTTATTTAAATCTACCCTATTATCTTAAATCCTGCACTCAAGTAATCCTTCTGCCTTAGCCTGAATAGCTACAGGCATGTGCCACCACACTACGCTTTAGCACTTCAAAAAATACATGTATAACATGGCATTGCAAATCACAATAAATGTACTGCAAAGCATTCTGATGATAAGACCTCTATCATCACACACCTACAAGATCTCAGGAGACTACATTTTAAACTGAATTTTGTACAAGTCTAAGGATTGATGCGACCAATAAGAATGGATTATGGCAAGACCTAGGCAAGATTTCTCTTCTCTAAGGTAAACTGTATGAATGCATTTTCAAATCCTAATAGGCCAAGTGGTATCTTTTCCTTTAAGCTAAAGGAACATTTTCTGAGAATGCAAAGTTAAAACTCAGGTTTGGCAAGGTAATGGTGTCAATAAGCCAGTCAACTATAAAAGAGTAAAACAACACATTACCAACTTGGGTCCTCATGTTTGTCTTTGTCCCCTTCCTTAAACACACACAAACACCAGTAATCTTAACAATAATCACTTTCAGGAAACTCATGATTAAAAGTGTTTTAACCTAAAAGTGTTTTAGGAAAAGCCACTCAGCTCTTCAGAAAAAGAAATCATTTAGATAGAAGCTGACCTTCCCAGTTTGACCACCTGAGACAATCTATGCTTTTCCTTTCTATTTTTTTCCATTAAAAGGGGTTGCAGTTACTCAATTGTTTTCTCTAAGAGATATACTTACTCACCCCTATCTCTAAGGAGCACAAATTAGCTCATCAGGAACTCAGAAAGCAGTAATCTACTAAACAGGCCCCAGAGATCAACAATAGTTAGTGTTATCAACTCTCAAGTGAACAGAGCTTACGTTCCTCTTCTAACTCCATCAAGTTTAGTCATATTCACATAATTAGCCTCCAACCACACCATACATCTGCTCCATGAAAGCATTGTGTTTGGGTTTATTAGCTAACAAAGAAGGAACATCAGGGGATTTAAATATGTAGTTAAAGGAAAACAAGTAACTAGCTCACAGGGCCTGGCTTCTTACCCAACGGGCAGTGCAAATGCTGCCATGAATTTCTCTCTAGTGGGTCCACTTAATGAAAGCTGAAATGCTATCTGAAGCCAACTACCACCTGATGCAGACTGGTAAAACATTTGTTGGAGAGTCACTCACTTTTGAGAAGAACTGATAAGCAGAACTTCATCTGCCACCACACAGCAGACAGAATGGCTCAGGTTTAAAAAGCCTGAAAATACCAATGTTGGGGAGGATGTAGAATTCATGAATTGCTGCTGCTGATGTGGTGTGTGTGTGTATATATATATATATAAATATATATATATATAAACATATATAAATATATATGTGTGTGTGTGTGTGTGTGTGTGTGTATGTGTGTGTATGTATATATGAGCTAGCCATTATGTTTCTATGTACGTGTATGTGTGCAAGTTATGCATAGAACTGCAAACTATCCATATTTTATATATATATTTAATACCACACAGCAGTTTTTTTTTTTTTCTTTTTTGGTGCACTGGTGTTTTGCCCTCATGTATGCCTGTGAGAGCCAGATCCCCTGTCCTGGAGCTACAGACAGTTGTGAGCTGCCATGTGGGTGCTGGGAATTGAACCTGAGTCCTCTGGAAGAGTAGCCAGTGCTTTTAACCTCTGAGCCATCTCTCTAGCCCCTATCCATATATTTTGTTTGTTTTAGTTTTAAGCCAGGGACTCATGTAGCCCTGACTGTTCTGACTTTGATATGTAAGGGAGGCTGGCTTTGAATTTCTAATCTTCCTGCCTCATTCTTTGTCTCGGATAATAGGTGTGAGCTGCCAGGCTAGGCTCAGTATTATCCATATTATGCAAAAGTCCCTCAATAGCAGAATACTCATTAGTCAAATAATAAATTAAGTATTGTCATATAATAAAAATAAACTACTGATACATGTAACATGGACACTTCTAAGAACACCGCTCTGGGTGAAAGATGGAAGACATAACACATTACATATTTTTGCTACTGCTAAGTTCAAAGAGGAGCAAACAGAAATGCTAACACTAGGTAAGTGCTCCACCTAGCCTCTAGCACCATTTCTTAAATACCCACTCTTCAGCAGGTGTTGGCAACAAGATGGTGAGCAAATCACACACGGTCCTCACTTTGAGAGTGTAGACTCTCCTGGGGAGAAGGCAAATTATCCAACAGATATGGGTGTCTGTCACATGGATGAGCAACGGAGGCTCAGAAATACTCAGAGGAAGTAAAACGGTTCCAGTTGGGAGAAACGAGAGAAGCCTTTGTTCTGCTTAGCACCTTACCTGGCTCAGAGCTGCTGCTGACTTCAAGTCTAGAGCAGCAGACATGATTTCTTTTTAGGCTTCTTCTTTTCCACTGGTGTTTTTCTATTTATCTGTCTGACCAGGTCATAAAATATCTAGGTAAAAACAACAATAAAAAGTACTGATTGTTTGTTCCACAAAATCATTTTGAAAGTACTAAAGTATTGTTCTGCCATTAGAACTGAACTTCACTGTTTTCTTCTGAAGTTTCTTAACTCCCCAAGCTAACTCTCAGAGTAAAGCGGGCCTTACCTATACATGAGGAAGGATATGTACCTGCTCTTAGACAGCCAGTAGTCAATTAAAAACAATTAGAAATGAAAGGTAGTGAACACTTAAAAGTTATAATTAGAATTATAGTAACAGCACCAAAGAGCTTCCGTACATTGTTCCTAGATCCAAGTGGTCATTTTGAACCATATGACAGTGGCATGGATCCTTACAGGGCTAAGCTCGTACCCCCAGAACAGGAAAATGCATTTCTTTTTTTTGGGGGGGGTGCTTTTCAAGTCAGGGTTTCTCTGTGTAGCCCTGGCTGTCCTGGAACTCACTCTGTAGCCCAGCTTGGCCTCGAACTCGGAGATCTGCCTGCCTCTGCCTCCCAAGTGCTGGGATCAAAGGTGTGAGCCATCTCACCAGCAAGAATATATTCTTAGGTAACCTTAGCACAATGCTGATCCTAGTCAAGACATTTAAACATCAATACATTTCTTTGTATTATCTTCAGTATAAATTCTAATTTTGTCAATTATCTCAATGAGGCCCTAAAACATTACTTTCCTCTTGGGCAGAAATCTATCAGGATCCACACTGCATTTTGTTTCTTGATATTGTAGCACCTGTCTGTCTGTTATTATTTGCTTATTTGTTTGAGATGGGGATCTCACTTCAAGCCCATGCTGGCTTCAAATTCACTATTAGTCAAGGCTGGCCTTGAAATCCTGATCCTCTTGCCCCCATCTCCCAAGTCCTGGGATTATAGATGGATACTACCCCACGAACTGCTTTTGGCCTTTTAAAACTGGGAAGACTTTAAAATTTGGTCTTTGTCCTCCAGGGTTTTGTCATTTCTGAAAAATTAAGTCTAATAAATGTATAGAATTTCCCTCAATTTGCATTAGATGATGATGATGTATATTTTAGGTTGGGACAGGAAAAAGCATATCTGTTCAGATAATACAAGAACAGGTACATGATGTCCACCCCTTATGGATTTGTTTTTTAAGGTAGGGTCCTTGATGGCCTGAAACTCACTTTGTAGACCAGGCTGGCCTTGAGCTCAAGAGGTCCATTTTCTTCTACCTCCTGAGTGCTGGGATTAAAAGTGTGCACCTCCATGGTCAAAGCAAACAAGACAACAACAACAGACAGGAAAAGTCCACTAATCCTTGATTTGAAGGCACAAACAGTACAGTAATAATCTTGGAGATTCATCTTTGAAGAGTAAAAATCATCAAAGACAAAAATACAATGCTTTTTATTTCATAAAAGTGGGTTAGTAAGCCTAGGTTACCAGTCCATCCCTACTGTATTCCTTAAAGTCAACTCGGCAAGAGTTCATTTTCATCCTAGGTCACTAGTAAATGAATGCCTGCATTATTTTAGCAAAGAACCAGATTCAGCTGACACAGTCTTTAAAACACTAGCACACTTAATACAATAAAACTACATATAAACCAAACAGTGTTGAAAGCAAGTTTCCTGATTTCACTTTTATTTTGCAGTGTTGGGAACTGAATTCAGGCTTTGCTCATGCAGACAAACACTCTAGAGCTGAGTTGTATCATTAGCTGCATGATCTTAATAAGTTGTTGTTTTGTTAGAGAATGTCCTTAAAATTTTAGTGATTTTTTTAAAATTTTCCATTTATGTATCTGTGTGGGTGCCTGTGGAGTCCCGAAGTGTTAAATCACCTGCAGCTGGACTTAAAGGAGGTTGTGAGCCATGGGAGCCTTTCATAAAGCCCTATGAGCTCTTAATCATGGAACAATCTCTATAGCCTGAGAACCCCTTTGATCCCAGGAAACACATACTAAAATATATAGGAGCAAAGAAAAGTGACTTCTATAAATATGTGGCAAAATGTTAATAACTAGTAAGTAAATGAAGGATAAACAGACTACTTTTCTTGTTCTTAGATTATTTTAAGAAAATTTCAAAAGGAAGAGATTTTAACATCAGTGACTTAACATTTATTTCTTTTGATGTTTGTTGTATAGGAAATTAAACCCAGGGCCTGTGCATGTTAGGCAAGTTCTCCACCACTGAGCTATATAGTCTAGCCTGTGCATTGTTTTTAAAAGATGACAAGCTACATTTCTTTAAGATGATAATCATCTGTTACTTTTTCAAATGATTCAGAGATTACAAGACTAAGTGGTTGCAAAGAAAAAAAGAACAGATTCATTACAAAGCTATAAATAAATATATTCTTTTCTGTTTATCCTATTCATTCAACTCCCATTTCCTAAAAACACTCCACTCTCTATAGTCTTATTTCTAAGAGGTTAAAACGACAGCATTTATAAGCAAAATGGTAGCTGTTTCCACAACTCTGAAGCCTTTAAGAACTTAATGTATATGAGTCAGGAAAAAGTTCTCACTGGTGCACAAGGCTTAACATGCAAACTATGATACAAAATAACAAAAAGATAAACCAGAACAGTAAATTAATGAAACACATACGCAGTTCCTCTTTCAGTTTCTTCATACCAGTCAGTGTCCAATTTCTGGCATACATTATAGAGACAGGTAACTGATTGCTTGTAGTATTATTCTAAATGATTTCTTTGGAAAACATTGCCTACCTCACAGCAGCAGATGGTTCAGTGATGAGGGCAAGTTCGAACTATAATATTTGGTTAGAAATGCTGAAAGTCCCCAGCCTAGGTTCTTCCTCATCTCTCTGAACTATAGAAAAATCTAGAGGGAACACAGAATAGAGTTTCTCAACCCCTCTCCCATTCCTAATTGGGATGTCTTTATTCCAATCATTACTCCAGCCTCAGCAAAGAAAAAGAAATTTGGGGTTAAGATTGAGGTCATTCCAGTGCATCAATTGCTACTTGTAGAATATAGAGAATTAAAGGGCTCTGGCCAAGTACTGTGTTCTTGTCTGTTTGCAAATTTAAAGTCAAGAGCTGAATCTTGTGAAATTATTATTCCTCTATCTTCATGCATTCAGAAACCACACAAGTATTTATACAGCAACATAAACTGTCTGAACAACTATAAACTATCCAAGGAATTTTGCAGCTGAATTATTAGGCTATGAAGAGTAAAACCTTAAAAAAAAAAAACCACTTGAAATTATACTCTCATTTCTAGCATGCAGACTGTGTGGTTTTTCAAAGAAGTAGAGATTATAAAATGACTGACTATGACATTTTATATTGTTTTCTAAACCCCTATGTGAAAACTTTAACAAGACTGTCATGAAAAAGTCAATTCTGCTGCATTAAAAACTACATTCAAGGGAGCTTTACTAGCCTGTGTAGTTCCCATAATCAGTAATGATTAAAGATGAGGAATACTTACTTCCTCCCTACTAAACTCTGGCTCCTACAGAAGAGGTCTTGTGTGATGGACTCTGGTCCAATTCAGCCTCAGCACACTTGATGAGCTTAGTAGGTAGACAGCAGTGAGCATGACCAAGACAGTAAGGAAACAGACTCCAAAGGCCAACCATATTACATAAGGTGACATCACACCACAATTTTACTATTCAGGGGCACTTACCAACTGTAATGTATTCTTCATTAAAATATTGTTTGTTCATTTTAGTTAGGGTCTTGTTATATATAGACCAGGCTGGCCTAGGGCTCATTCTAGGCATCCAGAGTGCTGGGATTACTAAGTGTATGCCACCATACCTGGCTCCTTTTCTTGCTCACTTGTTCTTTGAGAAAATAATACGCTAAACATTAAATTTTTAGTATAGCCACATTTTCAAAAATAACCTCTAGAAAGTTCTAATTTCACAACAAAGAAAGATGAGTGGATGACTGGATGGCTATCAATTTCTTCTCATTTACCTGCCAGTGAATAACAAATAACTGTAATGGAAGCACTCAGCAGGACTTGTTTCCCAACTAGGATGTAAACTTCTTAAGGGTAGAAATAGTTGTCTGGGTGAATGCCACCTGGGTGCAGAATAAAGTGCCAGGTATACAACAGGTACTCAATATATTTGCCAGATAAATGGAATTAACAGATTTTGTATTTGTATTGTTAAAAGTGGTTTCACCTAAAAAAGCAAGCTTTAGCATTCTTGACTATTTGTAAGAAACAGAATCTGTAGCAAGCTGATTTTTTTCCCCTTGCCAGGTGTTTAAAATAATTTAGCCATCTTAAAAGTCTAATAATAGTCTACAAGCATAGTCATGAAAAATGACTTACAGAACAGAGGCCAGAGAGGAACAGTGAGTGAAACCCCAGCCTCAACGACCTAATCCACTCTCATTCTCACCTGGGTCTAGTTACCTGCCATGCTTCCAAGGGGCAGAGAAGGGGACAGGAGGCTTACTCTGCCTCTCTGCCCCCACTGATTTTCTTTTTCAAAGGCTTCTGGTAAAGTTCCAAAAGCAAAAAGAATCTCATGTGTTTACCTGATTGGCAGTAGCAATTTGGGAACTACAGTAAACTTTTAGGGGCTCAGTCAACTATTGGCTCTTTAAAATGAGGCGCATAGCCTATTTACAAAGCCAGAATGCCCACAGTTAATAACTTAAGATCGTGGAGTACTTACATCAGCTGTGTTCATCTGGACTATCAGCTTAAAAGGACTGAATGGTTTGAATTACATGTCCATTCACACATAGATCCCACACTTTCTTCAGGCATGCATCAAAAGTGAGGCAAGAATCAAAAATCGAATTCTATGATGGTATTAAATAACAAAAATCCATTATAATAGCAACTTTAATTTTTTGTACTCTTCTATTGAACTTTACCACCTATTTTTTATATTCAGCTGGATAAGTAACTGCTATAAAAGCGTGACTATTTTCACATGCTAGCTCTAGCATATCACTTAAAGGCTTAGCAGGACTTTATACACAGCCTTTGACAATAAGTTAAAATTAGGTGTCTGCATTACAACTATCAGAGAGTGATGTCATGGAAGCCAAGGAACATGGTATCTAGAAATTACTATTTTCTACAAGGTAATAAAATCGAGATAATTCTTTTCTTAAAAATTCTGGCTATTAATTTAAGAAACAGAAAGTAGAAAGGCACTTGTTTGTACTGTCCAGTAGTTGCAGGCTACCTCATTAACGTTGATCTTTGACTTTGCAGAAGATTCTAAAAAGGCACAGTTACACCACTGTCTTGCTAAATTCTGGCCTTGTTCTTTGCCAACTACCCGCTCGTCTTCCAGGTCACATTTATTGCCAACCAAAATCATTGGAACCTGCAGGAAGGAAAAAACAAATTTATTACATACTAGTTACTTACTCTCTTCTTACAAATAAGCAATTACCTGCTAACAACGGAAAAACACCTGTGGTGGTATTGTGTTCCCCAAAATATTGTGTATCCTAATAAACTTATCTGGGTTCAGAGAACAGAAAAGCCACTGGATACTTAGGATAGGCAGTGGTAGCACATGCCTTTAATCCTAGCATTCCAGAGGCAGAAATCCATCAGTTCAAGGACACAGCCAAGCATGGTGACTCACACCTTTAATCCCAGAAAGCCAGCCTTTAATCCCAGGGAGTGATGGTAGAAAGCAGAAAGGTATATAAGGCATGAGGACCAGAAACTAGAAGCATTTGGCTGGTTAAGCTTTTAGGTTTTGAGCAGCACAGTTCAGCTGAGACCCATTCAGATATGAGGAAACAGAGGCTTCCAGTCTGAGGAAACAAGATCAGCTGAGAAGTTGGCCATGTGAGGTTAGCTGTGGCTTGTTCTGTCTCTCTGATCTTCCAGTGTTCACCCCAATACTTGGCCTCAGGTTTGATTTTATTAATAAGACCATCTAAGATTTCTGCTATACACTATAAGTGCATGCTCCACCAAGTGCTTAAAAAAGGGTGTTGTGTGTTGTGGTTGTTTGGGATGGAAGAAGAGATGGAGGGAAGAAGGAAAAGGCCAAAAAATATGTAAGAACTCCTACTAGATTCATATACCAAATTATTCTAAAGAGTATGATCCCATTTTTTCTTAATTTTAATTTTTTGTATGAATGTTGTGTAAAATGTTCATTTGTGGTACCTAGGGCGGCCAAAAGAGCACAGATAGTTATAAGCTACCATGTGGATGCTGAGGATTGAATCCTAGTCCTCTGTAAGAGCAGCAAGTACTTAATTACTAAGCCATCTCTCCATCTCTTAATGATCCTAAAATTCTTATGTAGATTACTACAAATAACTGAATTTCAAGTACAAAATTCTGAAGGAAGGAACTCCCTGCAATACATTAAACACTACATTCATTGACCCTAAGTAGTTTACATGCTTCATCTCAAGGTCTAATAAATGCCAAAAACAGTGACATTATTAAAAGCTTCTACTTCTATATCTAATATTAATTAGACTTGAAGACTATGTAGGTGAAATATTAGGAAGTTAATTAAGACTAAAGATAGGAGCTGGAGAGATGGTTTTGTGGTCAGTAGCACCTGCTCCTCTGTCAAAGGACCTGAGTTCAGTTCTCAATACTTAGGTCAGGTAGCTTACAATCACCTGTAACTCGAGCTCTAGGGAATCCAACATCCTCTTCTAGCCTCACCATGAGGAAGACACATACATCCAAAAAAAAAAAAAAAAAAAAAAAAGAAGAAGAAGAAGAAAAGTAAACCAGCAGCTGTGTCTTCCTTTTCCTCCATACCACAGATGCTTGACTATCTTGAAACACAACATCCTACTTGCACAGTTAATAAACTGTGTTAGGTTTCTCAGCTAAAAGTTCAGAGAACAAAGCCAGGAGGTTGTAAGACAACAGCACTACACAAAAGAAACAATGTAAGAGACATGGTGAACTTTCTACCCAAAAGAGGTTACACAGTCTAGACATCTTTTGTCCTTTACTGATGAAATAAAGGGGATTAACATTACCAGAACTCATTGTAACTCTGTGAAAACAGAACTCTTTGGATAAATTCATCACAGAGGAAGAAAACTATTCATTAAGAGAAGTCATGGGGTTATATGGCACAAATTCCCATCTACGGTATCAAGGTTAAAGTCCTGAGTAGGTGAATATGCTCCTATTAGACAAAATACACTAAACCAGAAAGGTGCAAATGAAAATTTCTATCCAAATATATGTAATTGAAAAGGGATTTTTCCGTAACTTCAAATTGATGTAAACATGTAAAATTATTTCATTTTTTACAAAAGATAAGAAAAAGGTATATGCTACCAACAAGGGTGGTACATGCCTATAAACCCAGGACTTAGAAGGTGGAGAGCTGGGTGGTGCCTTTAATCCCAGCACTCAGGAGGCAGAGGCAGACAGACCTCTATGAGTTTGAGGACAGCCTGGTCTACAGAGTGAGTTCCAGGACAGCCAGGGCTACACAGAGAAACCCTTTCTCAAAAAACCAAACCAAAACAAAAAGATGAAGATAGGAAGGTTAAGTACCTGAGACTAGCCTGGGCTATATATAGCAAGATAATGTGTTAAAACACCAAAGTAACACAAGGAACATGTATGATAGACTATTAGAAAAAGGAAAATTAATCATTATGGTTCTATGAACACTACTTCTCACATTTAAAGCTCAACATGAGTCCCACTTACTCCTCTTCCTGCTGTGACGTCTTCTAACTCCTCATCTCTCCTGTACTTTTTATCCACATGGTACAATGCTCACTTTGCCACACAAATCTCATATTCTAAACATCCCAGCATATAATTTATAGGTTAACTTTGAAAGTCAAAATTTATTTTCATGGGCTGTTTTTGACATGTGCTAGATACCTTCCAAACCTTATACTGATGACAAAGCAGACATCTTTTTTTCTTTTTCTTTTCTGGGGGGTTTTTCAGACAGGGTTTCTCTGTGTAGCTTTTGGAGCCTGTCCTGGAACTCACTTTGTAGACCAGGCTAACATTGAACTCAGAGATTCACCTACCTCTGCCTCCCGAGTGCTGGTATTAAAGGTGTGTGCCACCACTGCCTGGCCTGAAAGCAGACACTTTTATTTGACTATGGAGAGATGGCAATGTTTTAATGAGAGAAATACTTACATCTTCTGTGTCTTTAACCCGTAAAATCTGTTCTCTCAAGTCCTGTAAGTCATTAAACGTAGACTGAGCTGTAATTGAATAAACTAGTGCAAACCCTTGGCCATTCTTCATATATAAATCCCTCATTGCTGTAAATTGCTCCTATAATATAAAAAAGAAGATCCAGTTATAAATATATATGCAGTTTTTCAATGTATGCCGGAATGATTTTAAATAGAATAATCTCAAATAAGGACATACATTTACATTACATATTGTCATAAGACTTTATACTAGTTTCTAGAAACTGAGATGAATATTTGTGTTTGTTGGTACAATTCCTTTAATATACAAACCTTAATTGATTTTGTTTGAAAGACTTATAATAGGATCACCACTCAAGTAGAAGCAATCCAAGATGCAAATCCAGTACTGAGTTATAATCATCCAGCATGGTCAGTCTCAACTATCTTTCTACTGATGTTTTATCATCTTGACAATTAGTATATAATCAACCCTAGGTTAGACTCTTGAAAAGAGCTTTTTCATGTATTTTTATCTTCCTGTTCCCTGCATTTCAAATTCTTAGAAAACATCTGAGAATAGTACAGTGACTATTTTCTTCAGATTCACTAACCATTAACACTGGTCACACAGCTACAGTCTCACTAAATTAAAATGATTCTGTTTGCTTAAAACCTACTTTCCCTTCTTTGGAGAAATCATTAGTGTATGTTTTAACTATAGGTAACAATATAGAACAGAATCCTATCTAAAACGTGCTTGGACTTTATACACAGTATTAAAGAAATCACATATAGCAGAAGATTAAAAGTGAACTTTTTAGCCTCTATCACTAGGCATACAAATCCACAAAGCTTCATAAACTGTTTGCTTCTTTAGCTTGCTGATTCCCGCTGTCATGCCTCCATTCTATCTACTATACCCAAACAGTTCTAGATGCTCGTTCTGGCTGTCTGCTTGCTGCACTCGATTTGTGGACTGCAAGACGTCAGCTGTGCTAAAACTCATCCACGTTCTTAACCTTCAAGTTTAGTCTTTCGTGCGTTTTTCTGGATTCTTCACTTATAAACTTAGTTAGAAATTCTAGCACTAGCATTCCTTCCATGTTCTCTTGAGATTACGGCCTCTGGTACTTACTAATCAAGAGTAAAGACTGTACTGCTAAAGTTTGTTATATCTCTTACTGAGAATCCCAACCTTCTTCCTAAGGACAGTCTACAAGATTCATCTACTCAACAACTGTTTCAGCAGGAAAATATGCTGGTCAACACAAAAGGCAAAAATCTTTCAAGGAATATGCATGGAGATAAACAAAAATAAAGTACAAAGTAGACCAGACAGTAAGGTGACAGAAAAAATAAAGCTGAGAAAGAGTTTCTCTTTTTAGGAGGTGGAGTGGGGTGTGGAGAAGAAGTTTACATTTTCGAGGGGAAAGTACTTACAGGTAACAGGAGAGCCAGAAGGAAGAGGAGGTTAATGTGTAAGTTCTTGTAATGTGACAGAAAAAAATAAAGCTGAGAAAGAGTTTCTCTTTTTGGGGGTGTGGAGTAGAAGTTTACATTTTCAAGGGGAAAGTACTTACAGGTAACAGGAGAGCCAGAAGGAAGAGGAGGTTAATGTGTATGCTTTTACAAGGTGTCCCAGGCAGAGATCAACAAATACACAGGGCCCAAGGAGAAACATACAGTGTTTGAGAGGCTGCAGGAAACCAGTTAACTAGAGTGCTAAGGAGCGTGGGACTAGGAAGGGGAATACCTACCTTAACTAAAATTCTGAACTTGAATACACTCCGCTCCCCCCCCCCATTATATATTTATTTAACGTGCATTGGTGTTGCTTGCATGTATGTCTGTGTGAGGGTGTCAGATCCTCTGGAACTGGAGTTACAGACAGTTGTGAGCTGCCATGTGGGTGATAGGAATTGAACCCAGGTCCTCTGGAAGAGCAGCCAGTGCTTTTAACCACTGAGCCATCTCTCCAGCCCTTAAATAACTTAAAAAAATAATATGTATATACATTTTTTACATACGTATTATAGCATATACCTTACTACACTATAAAAAGACTGCTCCCTCTCTACCAAAAAAACTCCCGATTTTTCAGGTGAACTCAGTACACAATTATCATATGTGGATATCAATCACATCACAAAACAATTGTATTGCCTAAGAAAATTTATGAAGGCTTACATTTAGAGAATTTTTTAAAAATCAGAATAATCACTTTACACAGAGAATTATTCAGATAACAAAATCTGCTCACAGACTAAAACTTGGTAAATGAAAAGGAAAGAATCCTTACTGTTCCTGCAGTATCCAGGATTTCCAGCATACATTGTTGGCAATCTACTTCAACTTGCTATAGCGGAACAAAGAAGAAAAAACAAAAAAGCAACATCAACATGTTTTCCTTTTACTTCTTCCAAGTACTTATTAACAACTACCAAGTGTTTTTCAACTTAGTAACACAATAAAGAGCACACTAGCAATATTCCAAGGGGGAGGATGGTTAAATTTGAGTGTAGGTACTTTCTGACTACTATAATGATGGTCATTTGTTCTTACTGGAAGGCAAAACATCAGGCTTTGTAATTTAAGAAAAATGATGCATACAGTTCTAACAGGAAAAAATTCTAACAAACAAAACAACAGAAAAAAAACGTGATCATATACATGATATATAGTTATGATAGATTTATATATGAGATCTATATATGGTCTTCATGGAAAGCAAAGAATTAAAGAATCCAAGCTGGATGTGGTAGTGCTTATCTATAACCTCAGCACTGGGAGGCTAAGGCAGGAAGAGTTGAGTTTAAGGCCCTATGGGTGACATAGAGAGAAACTATCTCCAACAAAAGATGCCAGGCTTCATATGGGTCAAACTGAAAACAAAAAAGATTTCGAGGAATAGAAACTCTGCCAACTTACTATATCCAGTTCTTAAAATTTTGCTAAAATATTCACAAAATTTGCAATATAAGGAGAAATCAGAAGTATTAAAATAAATAGCAATGAGCTACTTATTCCTTAAGAATATACACATCCCTTAAGACTTTAAGGGCTCTCTAAAGAATTGTAGAAGGTGAAATATAAATATACCAATTCCATTTCTCCAGTCTTCTAAAAGAAGATTGGCCTAAAGAAAGTATCAATTATCAACTCTGTGGAAATTTTTTATAGAAAAGACTAAGAAAATTAGCCCTTCAGCATGCTAGGGACAGATCTTGCTTTATGGTTAAAGACTTAACTAACAATTTGGGAGAAATTTCAGAAGAGCAACACTGTCTCCTACAAATAAACCCATCACTCTAGCAGGGAGGAGGAAGGCTCTTCTGACCCTTCCTCCCTGCTAGAGTGATGATGATGAGGAGGAATACCTCTGGTGGGGCCACAAACTCATAACCCCACCCTGCATGGGGCAAACAGTTAACAGGCAAACTCTGTGCCAGAGTCTTCAAGAAACAAGGAATCATGCCTGTAGTTTCATAGGTATCTAGAGCACAGTTGTGCTAATTTGGAAGAGAATGCAATCATTCGGCCAGTATTTCCTAAAAAGCTTAATTCAACAAAAGTCACAGTACTGTCAAAGACAGATTCTAAAAACAGATATCTAACAGAGCAACACTTTACTCTCTGCTGAAATGTAGGTTTAGTCTTTGGAGAGATAACCTTGGCTCTTTATGGTATTTTGTTATAAGACCCCCACCTGGATATGTGGAAAATAAAATCATGAAAGTTTTTCATAGTTCTACCTAGTCTTATACTAGAACATAGTTTTGCCAAGACTAACTATTTTGCTTCTTCTAAAAAAAGATTACTCTTTCCTTTTCTTTTTCTTTTTTGAAAGACAGGGTCTTTGTAGACTAGGCTGGCCTTGAACTTGCAGAGATCTCCCTGCCTGTTTACCAGGTGCTGGGATTAAATGTGTGTATATCACCATGCCTGGCCAACTTCACTTCTTTAAGAGAAATTTTGGGTTCACCACAAAATTAAGGGAAAACAGAGGTGTCCCAAATTACCTCTGCCCACACCATGTGCAGCTTCCTTCTCTCTCTTATCAACAGCCTGCAGCAGAGTGGAAATGTGTCACAACCAATGGAGCTACAATGACACATTGTTATGAGCCAAGTCAACGGGTGGCATTACAGTCACTTTCCATATATGTTCCACAGATCCTGAGAAACATGACAGGTACTCCCATTATACTATTACACATTTTTGATTCATTTTAATAGTCTAAAGGTAAATAAATTTATTACAAATCAAAACCAAAACTTAGAGGATAACTTCAATCATAAAAATGGTCTTAAGTTTTGTTAACTAACAGTTGAAAATATTAAGTAGAAAAATACACCTATGTATAAATCCCCAATACTCATACAAAAGCCTGGGTGTGGGCTTAATATTTTTCCACTTAAACTTCCCACTGGGAAAATGCATTCAGAAAAGAATAAACTATTAGCTGGGCGTGGTGGCTCATATCTTTAATCCCAGCACTTGGGAGGCAGAGGCAGGTGGATCTCTGTGAGTTTGAGGCCAGCCTGGTCTACAGAGTGAGATCCAGGACTGGCACTAGAAACTAAAGAGAAACCCTGTCTCGAAAAACCAAAATTAAAAAAAAAAAAAAAAGAACTATTAAGCAGCAACAGCACATAGAACACTCTCCGAAGCAGTGTTCAGTGAGGAATGTTTTATACAGGTGGAACTTCTAAAGACAGACACAGCAGATTTCTATCATTTCTCAAAACTATTTTAAAAAGCAATTCCATAGGTCAAGTTTGAAAGCTGTAAAGAGTACTCATAAGTGCATGCACTGTTTCACATTTTACCTTTCTGTAGGAATCTTCTATCGTTGGGTCATATTTTTCAACAAAAATTCCCTGAACAAACTGAACTGTCTGAGAGGAGAAAACAAACAAACCAAAGTTAAAGACTTGAAAGGAAAATCAAATGTTCCTAAGTGTTATTTAACCTTACAAATTGTAAAGAAATGAAACTATGGTGAAATTCTGAATAAACACAAATATAAAGCATCAGTATTATTTTCCAGTAAGAATGCAACAAAACTACAAAGATATTTATTGCAAAAAGATATGGTCATGTTAAAAACTTATCAATACAGCTACTACACTGCTACACATGATTATGTTACATCTTAAAATACAGAGATACAGACAGCAAGATTCTAATTCATTAAAATTGAGACCATCCAAATGTAACTTGTCTAAAAGGAGAGAGATAAGGGTTCTAAATGTTTATACTGTTTAAACTGTAAGAAAGAACAGGGAATTTAGAGTTACTAAATATCTGTTTGCTTCAATTTTAGACTGTAATCACATTTAAGTTCCACTTGTACCCCAGAAATACTTTTCCGATTTGCCAGCTGAACTTACAATACAGATGCCAAAGTCTTACTCTTTCCAGTGGAAAACACTACCTAGTCACAGACACCAATTAGCCAAAGATAACTATGTAGTGTATATATAGGAATATACACAAAACTCAGAATATTTGAGTGCAGTACAATCTATGGGTTCAGGAATCAACTGAGGCCCTTGGGACATACAGAAAAGGGAGAATACTGTACTTTCATCTGCAGTATACTGAATGAACATATCTGAATGTACACTAGAAAGAATATTTATCATTAAATGGCAAGTACAGATCATAATTCTGAGATATTTCCTAGGAAGTTTTAAAACAGGTTCTGGAATATTCCTGCCTATAGGCAAAGGCAAAAATATGCAGACCAAGGTCATCTACACTTAAATTACTTAAATGAACTTCAGTATATAATCACAGTAAAAACTTGAATTCTCTCCCTCCCTTCATCCCTCTGTGTTGGTGATACAACTCAGGACCCTAGGTATTATAGGAAAATATCCTACCACTATACTGTATCTCAACTATGTGTGCACATGTGTGCAGAGATTAGAGGAGGACATTGGGTGTCCTACTCTATCACTCCCTGTCTTATTCCTCCGAAACACAGCTACACACACAGCTACACACACAGCTACACACACACACACACACACACACACACACACACACACACACACACTCACTCATTAACCTTTGGGGTAACAGATGTGTGTGTACATGCCCCCACCCAAGCTTTGTATGAGTGCTGGGGATTTACACATAGGTCCTCAAGCTTACATGACAAGAGTTCTTACCCACTAAGCCATCTCCTTGGGTCCACGGTCCTTTAATCCTCATTTTTTATCAAGGGTTTAATCACTTTTTATTATGACATAATTTAGATAAGGAAAGTCTGACATGGCTTTCTAGCTAGTGTAGCCTAGAGAAGAGGTTCTCAAAATACGGTCCAGCATATGAGGTCCACAGGTGCATGAGATCCCAGTGCTAAGATGTCCGGTCCTCCTCTTGTACTTGTCTCCACTACTACAAGTGCTCCGATACAGATGGCACGGAAGCCTAAGCACTGTCCTGGAGCTTGACATTACTGGTGTCTGTAAACATCAACCACCACCTTACCCTAATTACTTCTTCACAGAGTAACCTTCCATTATTCCTCTGAATCTTGTCCTCTCAGCTCTCAAGGATATCGCATCTATTCATATCAATTTTCATTTTATTCCTTTGGCTTCCATACTGGATCTGTTCCTCCCTCTTGTGTCACTATCTTCTTTACCACTGGATCATTGCCTCCAAGACACAAACATGCTCTGCTACCTCCAATTCCCAAACAAACAGAAAGCTCTTCTAGCTTCTCCTGTCTCAGTTTGCTCTCATAATCAGACTATCTACATGGTAATCCATTTCCTCAGCTCTCAATTACTCTTCAACTCTACCCAGCATGGTTGTGCAACATCACCAGACCAAATGTTCTTTGATGATGTGCAACCATCTCCACGCACCATTCCTCTTTCTCCCTTGACTTCTGAGCAGTCAAGTAGACCCATCTATGCACTCAGTCACAGTACAAGATACCTTCTTCAGTGTTGGATAGTCCAATCCTATCTATCCTCTAATAGTTGACAACTATTCAGAACTCAAGCCTGGGCTTTTCTCTCCTTATTCTCTTCTCAGACCATCTAGTTTGCTCCTATGGAATTTAATTTTTTTTTTCTTATCCTATTACCATCCTTTCATCCTGTTTCCATCTACCCAACCTGTTCAAGTAACAGTTCATGTATTTCATAGGTCCCTCTCCTCAGCATTTCTAACCTTTTAAAAAAGTCCTTTCAATCTTATTTATATGTATCTACGTTTATGTGTGTATGAGCCCATGGAGGCAAGAACAGGGCACAGGACCCTGTGGGTCTGGACTTACATGTTATTGTGAGCCATTCAATGTGGGTACTGATAAATGAACTCAAGTCCTCTTCAAGAACAGTACTTTCTCTTAAGTATTAAATCTTAGGTGTCATAGGTCAGTACATACAAAGGTGTTTTATGCTTTTGTATTGCATTCTATTCTGAATATGTATTAAGAGTTACTTAACTAGCTCCTATGGGTAGGCATTTCAAATTTCTTATCATTATGAAGAATGTTGCAATGGATACTTTTGATGTGATCGTTTTGCACATGTGAACTAATAATTGGGATAAAACATCCAGAGAGAATTTGCTGAACTGAAAATTACATGTAAAGCCAGGTGTGTGGTATACATTTGTAATTCTAGCAGTTGGGGAATTGAGGCAGGGGGATTACGAAATTCAAAGTCAGCCCATGAGAGCCGTTTCTACTCTCCTCCATCAAATTACACGCATTTGAAAAATCATGTCCACAGAGGTGTTAATTTATACTCCTAACAGGCTAACAGTAATGGAATTCTCATAAAATTAAATATGATCAATATATTAGTGGCAATTAAAATTGTATCACAAACCTCTTTTAAACTCATCAAACTTTAAATCTTAAAGATTCACTTGTGTATTTGATGTATTTTACTTGAGCAACTTGAGTATCTCATAAGTATAAGACTTTGTGTTTCCACTCCTTCCCCCTTAATCCCCACCAGCCCAGCAGTACGTGTCAAGTCTACCTCCTATTTAATCTTCAAGCATCTGTATGCCTCTTTTTCACTACCATGGCCCTAAGCCAAGCACACATAAGCAAGCTAGTTGCCTAACAAGCTCCCAACTTTCTCTCACTCTTCTAAATTACACCGTTTAAAGTCCACTTGTTAAATAAGACATTTAGCTAACTCATTGGCTTCCCAGTACCCTCAAGAAACCCTACATTCTATGTCTTATTGCTCTTGGACCTTAGTTACAAGCTCTTACATAGTAATCTTTAAGTCACCTGGGCTCTCACCTCCCTGTCACCTCACTTCCTCATGCCTGGCTATTCTGGCCTTTCTTGCAGTTGTCAAAGCTAAGGGCCACTTGTCAGTCTCTCCCTTAAAATTTTGAATTTTTGTTTCAGAGCATTGTAGTTCTTTGCTTAATTGTGTATTATTACATCTCCTCTTCTACTATACAGTAAACTCCATGAGAGACTATTCATTTGCTGTTGTGACCCCAGAGGCTGGACAGTACTCATATAAAACAAAAAGTAGTGTTCATTCCATGCAAGCTCGGAGTCAGGCAAAGGAGAATCTACTCTGCTACAATCTGTAACACCTTCCCCAATGGAATGTAAACTTCCTTGACAATGAAAATTACATTCCACTTTGAATCACAAACACTAGTGGCCAACTAAGTGGTTGGCAGACAAAAGAGAAAGTAAGTGGCTCAACAGTATAAAGCTACACATCTTTCGCTATAGATAGCTGGTTTATAAAGAACAATGCTGCCCTTTTCCTTAGGGACTAGACGCATGAAAACAAGCCAATGGCCATATCTTGTGTGTTAATACTGATTAGTTATAGCTGGGTGGGTAAAAAACTTACCAGAGCAGACTTCCCCACGCCTCCTGAACCAAGGACCACTAGCTTGTACTCACGCATGATGTGCTCTGTTTAAATACTGACAACCTGAAAAGCAAAAAATGAAAATAAAAATTCACAAACATACAAAACAGCTTAAGAATATAGCATCAAACACAGGATTTTGCTTAAAAAAATTTTTCCTTGATATTATCTAGCCAGAGCACAGAGGTTATTGAGCAAAAATCAAACATTTTTCAATAATAGCTTTATAGGACTAGTGCCAGACACTTTAATTTATTGAAGATGATCTCTTACTAGGTGCCAATCATTAAGCCTATTCATGTTACTTTGAAGAGCAACCATAAACGGGATGTTAAAATCAATACAGTCTTAAAACTAAAACCATGAGCTAATTATTTGCAAAGCTGCACTTTGGAGATAATCATGAGTTTTAATATAATCTACATGCTATTTTACATGCTTAAAACATATAGTAGTTCTGTAATATTTTATTCATTGTTACATTACAGCTGAACTGTGTAAAATGTCAACTTGAAAATTCTTAGAATATAAATAGTAGGTGAAAAGACATGTTAACCTGTACCAGCAGGGGTTAGTAAGCACTCCCTAAGATCCAAAGAGCTGCAGAAAATAAATGGATTATAAGCTTATCTTACAAAGTAAAAGCCAGGAAATGATTTCCAGTGGCCCATATGGAGTAACAAAGGTAAAACTTTTCACCCTATAGGAAACTGCTGGAACACTGGGCAAAAAATGAGATAATTATTTTAGACATTGAGAAATAAATAATGTAGGATGGTAACATGTGGATAAGAAAGATATGAAGTGAGACTCAAGCTCCTTAGCTTTCTGTCTGAAGACACTTTAGGCTTGTGCTACAGGAGAAAGGATTCAAGAACAGCTTTGCAAATATACCTGAGAAAAGAGAGCTAGGCTCTGACAATTCCAGAAATCTTCAGAAGGACCCACTGGAGACTGGGACCAAGCTCTCACTCAATGACTAACTGAAGAATGAATGGGTAACTGTCAGTTTTACATAGTCTTCCAACCAAAACAACAGAGGTGCATATTTTATCCAGACACTGGTTTTTCTCGGCATGATTAAATTCCATGGACTATCAAGAGTAATTGACTTGACAATATATTCCTTAGAAATGTATCCAAAAAAAAAAAAAAAAAAAAAAAAAAAACCAAAAACAAAAAAAACTACCAAGCATGTAGACTGAACTACGTAAGATAAAGCAGAGACCTATATGCTGCTGAAGTCCCAAGGTTCACCTGGTGCTTGAGAATGGAGTTCTTTCTTGGTCAAACGCCAGGCATCCACTAGATACCTCACACTTCAGCTGAAAAAAATCTAACAACCCCCTTAGTGATTCTTTTCATGCTTTTCAACATGGGGCTTTACAAAAGCCATGGCCGGGTGGGGTGGCTCACACCCTTAACCACAGCACTCAAGTGGCAGATCTCTGTGAGTCTGATGCCAGTCAGGGCTACCTAGTGAAATACTGCCACACAAAGAAGAAAGTTATGGAATGTGAAGCTGAGCTGTGCTTACAAAGGTACCTGTACTAATATAGTTTACATTTATCTAGTTACCCAAAGGGAAGAAAACAGTGATTTTTTTTAATTTAAATTTCACCTTTTATGCGCATGAGCGCTCTGATTGCTTGCATGTCTGTGCACTAGATGTGTGCCTGATACCCATGGAGGCTAGAAGAGAGCACCAGACAGATTCCTTGGAACTGTAGTTACTTATGGTCATAAGCCACCACATAGGTGCTGTGAATCAAACCTGGGTCATCAAGAATAGCCAGTGTTCTTAACCTCTGAGCCATCTTTCCAGTCCTGACACAGTGATTTTTTTTAAATGTTATTATGGTTACATTTGTATAACATGGACTGAAGAAAGAACAGATGAACAGTTAAAGGAGATTAGTTAAGAAGCCACATCAGTAGTTTAGTGAGACCTGACAGGGGCCTGTATTGCAACACCAGGGCTGAGATGAGGTCAGTGCTTTTCTGAAGGTTCGGGACTCTACTTGATCAGAGGTAACTGTCAGGAGAAAAAAAGAAAGACACTCATAACTTCTAGGTATCAAGCTTGAGCAAGTAAGTGGCTGACAGGACACCTGCAACTGAAACAGGTACATTTCTTAGAGAAATGCAGTTTGAAAGTCCTGTGGGAAAAGTATGTAAGAGAATTTGATAGCTATTTTTGAAACTCAAGTTTGGAAGGGACTGAAAGATGGCAGCAATTAAAACCACAGCAGCAGACAAAATCAACTAAGGAGCACTCAGCGAAAAGAGAAGCAAGCTAAGAAGGAAACTGAAGATAACCACATGTTATCACAGAGACATAAAAGGAAAGGTGAGCTGTGCTAAGTTTGTGCTTGACCAACTCATGTGGTATCCTAAATATGTATTGGACAGTTCTCTTCTGTACCTGAGAACAACGCTGATGGCTAAACACAAGAAAGAGCACACTGCTTCCCACACCAAGCCTGTTCCATCCTCCTCCAAGCCTCGTAAGGGATTGCTGTCATTATGACAGTGTGTGAACTCACTAGCTCTCTAACTCAAGTTTCTCTCTTTCATGAGGTATACACAAAACAGTGAACTTGTTTATATTCCCCAAATGCCTCCAGATCTTCTACGGAAACAGGAATTAGGGAAAGAATTCAGAGATGATCAAATTACTTGGGGGAATTCTCCAACAACAGAATATTTAGATTCTGTTCCTTAACAAAATAGTTAAGATATCCAACTTTCAAAGTCATTTTCACATACAGAATATTGGTTGTAGATATACATACATAGGCACATCCATAGAAACAAACAAAAAAATAGCTTGTCCAACAAGCACACACATACAAATTATCAGTAACAGTAACGGGAATTAACATTTTCTTTCTAAAAGGAGTTACTTCTAACACATCACTGCCAAATTAAAAAAAAACCCACTATATTCTTCCAAGCAAACTCTGTGTCTTTTTATGGAAATCTCTTGTGTCCTGCACTCCCAACAAGCACCAGAAAATGTCTTACTTTGGCTAAGACTACTGACAAATACAGAGGACAGGATAAACATGGCACTCTGTTTAAGTTTTAAGTCAATCTTGACTCCTTAACATTATGGTTCAAGTTCTAAAAATTTTTTTTTCATTCTTCCTTCAGCAAAACTAGTTTTAGAAAATAACATAACTTGGTTGTCAAAGCAAATAAACCCTAAATTTGTTTTCTGTATTTTAAAAAATACACAAACTAAAGAACTATAAGACAAAAGTTTTTCCTGCAAATTGAACCTAAAATATAAAATTTACTAAAGGAAATCAAGTATTTGAATGAGGTGAGAAAATTTAAGATATTTGAGCTAAACTTCAAACAGCAGTGACCCCAAAGGTGCTCTCCTAGAAACTGCTTGCTATATTTAACCTTATTCACTTATTCATTCATAGACAGTCTCATTACGCATCCCTGGCTGACATGGTCAATACTCTGTAGACCAGGCTGGCCTCTGACAGACAGATCTGCCTGCCTCTGCCTCTGGAGTGCTCGAATTAGAAGTGTACACCACCTTCTATTAAAACTGGGCAAGGCAACCCAGTATGAGGAGCAGGGTCCCAAAAGCCAGTCAGAGACAGCCCCTGCTACACAACTGTCACATATATGCAGAGGGCCTAGGTCTTAACACAAGGTGAGGTGCTTAGTCTTTCTACAACTTGATATGCCATGTTTTGTCGAAATCCATGGGAGGCCTGCCCTTTTTCGAAAGAAATGGAGGAGGAGTGAATGGAGGGGAGTAAGGAGGGAAGTTGGGGGAAGATTATGGGAGGAGAGAAAGGAGGAAAAACTGCAATCGAGAAGTAAAATAAATAAATAAGAGGGGGGAGAAAGAGAAAAAGAAAGAAAATAAATAATTGGAGAAAAAGTGTGTGTCACCATACCCCAGTCCATGGTTAAATGTTTGCAGATACCAGCAATATTATTTATTTATTTCTGAGACATAGTTTCTCTATTATACTGCCCTGGCTATCCTGGAACTCATTGTGTAGACCAGGCTGGCCTCAAGCTCAAGAGATTCACCTGCCTCTGTCTCCCAAGTGTTGGGATTAAGGTGTGCACCACCACACCGGAGTCAATATTTTAAAACCGGTAAGTGGGGCAGAAGCTGGAGCTTATTAGTTGAGTACAGCATGCAGCTTGGGATTGGATTCTCAGCACTGCAAAACAAAACAGAATAAAACTCTGGCAAGTGGCCACAGCATGTTTTAGGGAGGGGGGAAATGCATACAGAAACCATGACAGGATTTAGCTTTCTAAAACAAACAACCATCTTAGTAGTATAACATATGGAAAACCCCAGTTTTCTGATATGAAACCGTATAATTACTATCTCATTGAAAGCATTCACCTTGAAACCCTCTTTTCTTGCAGTTTCTAATACTCTCTAGACTGGTCTACTTGGGGAAGGAAGGGAGTGTATATACAGAAACTGATGAGGAAATGAAAGGTGCCATGTGGTGTAAATAGTGGATTGAGTCTCAGAACTTTTCATGCTCACCATGCATCAAATCTGCAGGTGCTCAAGTCCCTTACATACCACAACATCTGTATAAGAACTACAGATATCTCCCTATATACTTTAAATCATTTCTAGATTGCTTGTGACACCTCATAAAATGTGAATGTTATGTAAGTTGTTACCATCACATGTTATTTATGGTATGATACAAAAAGAAAAAAAATGCCCATGCTCAGTATAGATGTCATTTTCTTTCTAAATATTTTTTATTCATGACTGGTTTAAGCCACGAGTACAGAATATAAGATTATAGCATGTCAGCTGTATTTCATCAGACTATATGGCCTAACAAACCACAAAACATTGATTATATGGCCCCTTAAAGAAAAGACTGCTAATCCGCTCCAGTTTACCAGAGGAAATATTAATATATCCAGAGGACTAGACGAGAAGGGTAGAAATGTTAGAACAGAACATAAAAGAAAAAGAAATTAACTGTAGTGATTTCTGTCTGCCTACCATGTACAAAATACTGTGTTAAGTACTTTATTTGTTAATATTTTTAATTCACACATTCTTAATATTCTCATTTTTATCTCAATTATCCTCATTTTAAAAGAAAGATTTATTTTAATTTTCTGTGTAAAGATGTTTTGCCTGCATGTCTGTGTACCATATGCATGCAGTATCCAAGGAAACCAAAAGAGGGCAATGGATCCCTGGAACAGCAGTTATAGACAAGCGTATTATCTTCATTTTTTTAAAAAAATGATTTTATTTTTATTTTATGTCCATTGGTATTTTGCCTATATGTGTGTCTGTGTGAGAGTGTCAAATATCCTGGAGCTGGAGTTACAGACAGTTGTGAGCTGGGTGCTGAGAAATGAACCTGGGTCCTCTAGGAGAGCAGACCGTGATCTTAATCACTGAGCCACCTCTCCAGCTATTATCTTCATTTTTATAGCTGAGTCAGAGAGGCTAACACTAAACTAAGCAAGCTCTTCAGAGATGGAGGGCTGATTTCATTTAGATGAGAAAGGAC
Organism: Peromyscus leucopus; assembly: GCF_004664715.2. NCBI lineage: Eukaryota > Metazoa > Chordata > Mammalia > Rodentia > Cricetidae > Peromyscus > Peromyscus leucopus. The sequence continues at coordinate 80,030,086 of NC_051068.1, forward strand.
AACCACAGATCAGAAAAACTATTTGAGAGACAAAAAAATTTTTTTTAAGATAATAACAAAACTAAAGAAACAGTTAAAGAGACCCTGTGAGAGGCTGTAAAATAAATGTTTAAAGACCTTTCGAGGTTATAATGTTTATCTAAAAAATCTACTGGAGACTTATAAAACATGATTATATAAAAAGTTGGTAGATGGGATGAAGAGGAAAGCATGGTTTAAAATAAGAGTCAGTTACTGAGTTTATATACTGAGCCCAGAGCGTAGAAGAAAAGGACAGAGACAGGGAATATATAGTAAGAGGGTGCTATGATTTGAGTATATGCCAATCTCATGTGCTGGAAACATAATCCTCAAAGTCATATCTTAATAGTATAATATTTGAGAGGTGAGACTGAATCATGAGGGCTTCGATCATTAACAAAGAATTATTGGGTTGTCTGAAGATTGGCTTTGTTATATCAAAGTGTTCCTTTGCTTTGGAAAAGGTTGATTATTTGTCTCTATATGGAAAAAATTCAAGTCTAAACAACTGTGGAAAAATGTCATGCCAACAAACTAGATGAGCATACTTTCAAAATTACTAGGAAAGGTGCTAAGGAGTGGCTCGGTGATAAGGTGTGTGCTGCTCAAGCATGAGGACCTGAACTTAGGTTCCCAGCACACAAATAAAAAGCCAAATGTGGTGGGTTGGGTCTGGTGGTGCATACCTCTAACTCCAGCACTAGTAAGGTGGGGATGGGCAAAAGGGGAGCTGGGCAAGGGGTGGGGAATGAGAGGCAAATTCTAAGGGATGCCTGGGTAACCAGTTTTACAATAACAGTGAGTTCAGGTTCAGTGGAAAACTATGTCCCCTCTAAATAGGGTAGAGAACAATAAACGAATACCTGACATCAACCTCTAACACTAACATATGTAAGACAGATATAAACACGCTTGCACCCTAAACACCCACATCCACCCCACAAAAGAAACACATACACACATAACTAGGAAAGCAAAAACAAAAACAAGAAAATTTATTCAACCAGACTCAGAAACTGAATCAACAATATTAGGTCTAAATTGGGTTCCCCAAATGGCAGCCCTGATGACAATGTCTTAAACAGGACGACTCTGCCTGCCCCAGTGGACAGAAGGATTGTTATACTGGGTAAACAGGAACTTAAAGTAAGCATTTGGGAATCTCTGCAGGCAGGCTTCTATTTACCAGGAAACCACTACCTCCCCTATCTGCCCGCAGTGGTCAACTACCTCAGACAGGGCATCTCAACAGCCTGCATCAGCTCCAAAAGCACCCCCACCCCTATCATTTAAAATCTGCTTGCTTTCCAGCAAACTGCTGTTCCCTATTCTCAGAGGCAGAATGGCAGTTTGTCCCCACCATTAACTTTTCTTTCTACCCACAGAATAGTCCAGTTCAGTGGTTTCACCGTATCCTCACTTACAAGAATGGTAAACAGCCGGCCGTGGTGGCGCACGCCTTTAATCCCAGAACTCAGGAGTCAGAGCCAGGAGGATCTCTGTGAGTTTGAGGCCAGCCTGGTCTACAGAGTGAGTTCCAAGACAGGCACTAGAAACTACAGAGAAACCCTGTCTCAAAAAACCAAAAAAAAAAAAAAAAAAAAAGGGGGGGGGGAGTGGTAAACAAAGATATTAGGAATAATGCAAAAGAGGACATTAGTCCCAACACAATGAAAAGAAACCCTAACTCCAATTCTGTACACTACATAAATGAAAAGAAACCCTAACTCCAATTCTGTACACTAAATATGGTGAACATTTCTTTATGAGAAGTCATTGCTGACAAATACAACACTTAGAAAATAATATACTTAACTTAGATGTGGCAAACTTGTACAAGGGGCTGTTTTTTGTCTTTTCTGGCTTTAAATATTAAAATTAAACTATAAGAACTTCTTTAGTGGCAAGCCACCAAACCCAGCACTAGACAGGTCATGAAGCCTCCTGTGATCTCTACTTCACACAAACTCCACTCCATTTCTGGGAGGCTGAGCTGTTAGAAGTTCTTTCCAGTGCTCTGGGTCTTGTAGTGGCCACTAGCTGGTTTCAGTTCTGCCCACTGTTATAAATAAAATAAAGAGAATTCCTCTTCTATTTCTATACTTCAAATGTTTGATGAGTTTTTTTTTTTTATTTCTTCCTTAGTCTCTATATGTATTCTTCTGAAATAAGTAGTCTTCTTCTAATGTTTTAAAACCTATTTCTGTTACTGCTCTGGTCTCCTCTAGAAAAGCTTCAGTCTCTCCTACTCCTTTTAATATATACTTGGTACTTGGGATATATCTTGGTGGCAAGGTTATTTGCATACCCCAGTAGTGTGCAAAAAACAAAAACCAAACCAACAAAACCATCCCATGGTTGCTTAGCAGTAGGAGTCACTATCTTTAACAAAAAATGTGGTCACTATTACCTTACTCTACAATTAAGTTACTTGAGTATTTTCCTCTATAATTCTAAGATTTATACTGCTGCCTCTTTATTTTGGTTTTAGATATCATGGTAAGAGTACCCATCTACAAAGTGCTAGAGAATCCCTTATCCAAAGTGGGCATAGAGGTGCTTCAGACTCTGAGCTGTCAATCTGCACTTGAGGAATTTGGAGCTCTGCTACTCAGCCCTCAGTACATCTACGTCTTAAGTAAACTTTTTAGTTGAGGGGAAAGTAGAGACCTTATTAGAAGGCTGGGGAATATGTATGATTTTTGTTTGTTTGCTTGCTTTTGTTGTTATTTTTAAGGAAAAAGCACTAAATTATAGCTTGTTCTTAGTGTCATCACTTTTTGGTGCATGAAAGAAACTTAGAAAAAACTCCTGGCAGTTTCCACTGATCCTTCGGTTCACAGCATTTCTCTGCATTTTCCTTATATACATATTAACTAGAAACACAAGTTATACTGTTTTAAAGAACCATCTATATCATCTAACTAAATCTTTGTCAAAATCGTTAATATGAGGCTGGGAATGATGGCACACACCTTTATTACCAACACTTAGAAGGCAGAGGAATGTGTACTGGAGCCTGCTTGTTCTACATAGTCAGTTCCAGGCCAGCCAAGGCTATATAGTGAGATCCTCACAAACAGACAAACATATACTACCACTTGAATGATAGTTAATTCATTGAATAAATCCTTGGAATTTTCTAAATATTCAAGTAAAAGAGTTTCAAAGGTAACAGTAAAATTTCTGTTGTTTGATAAGTAGCCTTGAAAGTTTTAACATACTATTGTGACAATAAAATAATCTACCAATAAATTTATCCACTGGCCAAAAATGTTGCTGTGTCTGGTAGTTAATATTGGTTGTCAACTTGATTGGGTCTGTAATAAACTAAGAGACATGTCACTGGGTAGGCTAAGGGTAATTTCCTGGAAGGATTAAGTAATGGAGAAATCCTCCATTGAAGTGGATAGTACCCGCCACCAGAGGGTCAGACAGAAGGTTCAAAAACTGTTGCTTTTTGTCTGCTTGCCCTTACGCCCTGCGGGTGAGTGCAGAGACTCTGCTACCATCTTTCACCAGCAGCAGAACTCAGCCTCTTGAACTTCTACACAGACAGTGGCTCTCCAAGAATCTTCCAGGCCTTCAGTGCCAAGTTAGGTCAGCGGAGGCATCTACTCTTGTAGACTCAACAGCTCTCAGCCTCTCCAGTATGTAGACAGACATTGTTGGACTACATACCATGTGTCATGTAAAACAACTAACTAAATCTCCTTTGTAATATCTATTCATTCTATTGTTTTTGTTCCCCTGGAGAACCCTAATACAATCTCAATCTCTGTCATATTTTTGGTGAACTTTTTTTTTCTTTTTCTTTTTTTGGTGACCCAGTGAGCTTAATGAGTACTGGCTACATGGGTACAGGAGAGGGGTTATTTAAAGAAACACGAGTTAACTTTTCAGTGGGTACATCACTGAAGAACCCCCCCCCCCTTTCTCAGCAACTATGAACTGCCAATATTGGTCATGATTGTTTTTGGTGTTTGAGTCAAGGTCTTGTTCTGTAGTATAGACTAGCCTAGAACTCACAGCAATCCTCCTGCTCCAGTACTTAAATGCTGTGGCTATAGGTGTGTGCTACCATGTCTGGCTCCTTTTCTAATAATGCATTCTTCATCAGGAATTACTTATCTCTAAACTCTATCTTTTGTAATCTTTCTTTGGGTATCCAAATAGGGATAATTGGTCCCAGGCTTTATTTTAAAAGTTACATTGATGCCGGGCGGAGGTGGTGCACACCTTTTATCCCAGCACTCGGGAGGCAGAGGCAGGCGGATCTCTGTGAGTTCGAGGCCAGCCTGGGCTACCAAGTGAGTCCCAGGAAAGGCGCAAAGCTACACAGAGAAACCCTGTCTCGGAAAAAAAAAAAAAAAAAAGGTTACATTGCTCTCCATTACCACCAACCTTGAAAGATATTTTAGTTTAGTTTGTTTGTTTTTCGAGGTTTCTCTGTGTTACAGCTCTAGCTGTCTTAGAACTTGCTTTGTGGACCAGTCTGGCCCCAAACTCAGAGATCCACCTGCCTCTCTGTCCTTCCAAGTGCTAGGATTAAAGGCTTTCACCACCACCTGGTGGTATTTTAGCTTTAATAGCTGTTACTTTCAGTACACTGTAGTTAATGAGTCTATTGTATTGGTTTTTATTTTTCTTTCACTAACTCTGCTGTTGTAAGTAATGGCAGATCTTTTCAAAGTAATTTGTTTCCCCTCTCTGGCTATTTTGATTGTGGTTTTAACTGAGCTGTTTAGGCTTAGATTTCTATTTAGCTTGCTTAGGATCTAATATCTTCAACTGGTGTCTTTTTGCTGTTTTGGAAATACTCAACCTTAACCTCCTTAAATATTATCTCTATTTGAGTTTTCCTCATATCTGGAATTCTGGTCAGACAACTGCTAGAAATCTCTTCCTGTATTAGGATGTAGATGAAGCTGCTATAATGAGTTTATATATTGTCTTAAACAATATTCAAGCCTCCCCCACCTCTGATCATATGGTCTAGGGCTTCTTTGGTAGTTTAGTAATATACAAGACAAACTTTTACATCTTACTCTGTCATTAAAGTACTACTTTCTATACAACCCCACTTCCCCCAAAATAGCTCACCAACCATGCTACTTTCTTGTCAGTCCATGGGACAGAAGACAAGGAAAAAGAGGCCATACTTTTCCTCCTTATGCATGACCTAGAAGTTGCACAATTTTCCACGTGCATCCCAAATTGCTAAGAATTTATCACCTAGAAGTTGCACAATTTTCCACTTGCATCCCAAATTGCTAAGAATTTATCACAAGGACAGAGTTCACTTGCTGGAAGGCAATGGAATGGAAGTGTTAGCTGGGCAGCAAGGCATTCAACTAGCACATCCATTCATGACTACAGGGAAAAGGTATCAGGAAAACAACACTTCCTGCCATAATTTTCAAGTCATCTTTCCTTACACATTTCTATCCTTGTCTCTTTTAGTTAATCTGTTTTCCAGATTATCTTCTTGTTCACTAGTTTTCTATCACAACTCATTTATTTAAACTTATTTATACAAATATATTTATATTACAAATGTGTATGTTTATAAATGTGTATCTTTAGTTTCTAGATATTTTTCCCTTCAAAGCTAATGACAATACTTCCCCATCTCATTTTCTTTTCCTTAAGTATCACAGTGAAACAGTTAAAAACCTGAACACAAGATCCACACTAGTTCATTTACTAAAGGGTTAGTTTACTAAAGGAAGTAACCATGTTACTTCCTCATTCTGTGCTTCAATTATTCACCTGTAAAGTGGTCCCTGCTTCACAGATATAAGAACTGACTGAATTAATATGTAGCATAAATTAGAATATTGGGAGAGTCACAAGAAGTTCTATAACACCAAGTATCATAATGCTATCATTTTTATATTTTAATTTAAATTTTCCTAAACATGTTATTCTATATACAATAATGATAATGCATGAAGCCAATGGGGGATCTAATTCAGCCATCTGCTGTTGTGTGTGGTTGGTCCTTATTTTCAGTATCTTTTTTCCTTTCTTTCTTTCTTTGAGATAGGGTTTCTCTATGTAGCCCTACCTGTCTTGGAACTCGGTCTGTAGTCCAAACTGGCCTCAACCTCAGAGATCCCCCTGCCTCTGCCTCCCGAGTGCTGAGATTAAAGGCATGCAACCACCAGCTCTTTTTTCTTTTTAAACTGAGTAATTTTTTTTTAACCATGACATGTGTTTGCTTCTGTTCAGGGGCTATCTCTGGCCAGAATTACTGTAAACCATATTCTTATCTTGAAACTCTCTACAAACTGAATCAGAGATGCAAATCTCACAGAGATTGGGTTATAACTATAAAATGTTCCCCTCCCCACTTTTATTCAGTTTTCCTTGTAGTTGTCCAGGGTTGGGGCCACATTAGACACACAATGGGCTGTTTCCTAATAGGCTGAGTTAGTCTCCTACCAGTATGTGTCCAAGACAATGTAACCAACCCCCAAAGTTCAGTAAATGGCCTCATGAAAAAAACAGGTTGTGGTAGTTGTTCTAGCTTCCACTTCTTAAGCCTGTACAGAGCATGCCCTCTAAAACACTCACTCTGGGGCTGGGACTTTGCTCTGCGGTAGAATGTTTCCATAGCATGTGCCCCACCACCATGCACAAGGAAATGGGGATGAGCCCACTCTTGTACAGGCTCGCTCAGGGGACAAGAGCTGCAGTGAGGTCATGAATCCAATGGCCAGGTCATATCCAAAGTACTGGCTCTCAAACTCTTCCTGCTCCCCCTTCTGCTGTGTCACTACTTTGTTAAAGGTAGAGTAAGGGAAGAGGACAGCAGTGTTAGAATTACCTAGAGAAAGAAACAGTTACCTTCCAGCTACAGAACCTACCTATTCCTTTTTTATTACCAAGACAACAGTCTTAAACAGTCATTATTGTTCTTCTAGGACTTCCTTGAAACTGCCTTATAACTAGGTCACTGTTGCTTAATCTCCACAGTACAATATAGCTCTACACTGCAACCAGAATGATCTTTTTAAGATCTCTCTCTCCCTCCACCTCTCCTTCTCTCAGTGTGTGTGTGTGTGTGTGTGTGTGTGTGTGTGTGTGTGTGTGTGTGTGTCTTACCATGGTCATTGTCTTAGTTAGGATTAATTGTCAACTTGACACAGCCTAGAGTCATCTCAGAAGAAAACCTCTACTGAGGATAACCATGAGCCCATGAGCAATCCAGCAGCATTCCTCTGCTATACATCATTGGGTGTGAATTCTCTGGTTGGAGGCAATGCTACATGGAATAGCAAGGTGTCCCGCTTCCAGGTTCCCACTCTGAGTTCCTGCCATGACTTCCCTCAATGATGGACTGTGACCCAGAAATAAATAAAATAAAGTAAACCCTTTCCTCCCCAAGTTGCTTTGATTAGCGTTTTATCACAGCAAAGGAAGAAACTATGACAATTACCATACTCCCTAGAGAATCAAATGGCTTCCTTCCCTTCTGGGGATACAGATTAAACCCCAGAACCAGTCTTCAAAGCTCTCAATAACTGGCCCCTTTGTACACTGTCTTCCGCTACACTTGTACTCACCACTGCCAGGCACCCTGACTTTCCCTTCGGTCCCTGTCATCTGGCATGCTTGCCTTTATCATGGGATTATACAAAAGCAGTTGTTTCTTTTTCCTAAAATGCTTTTTATCTTCCTTCTCCACTTAGCTAATGCTGACTGTCATCCTGAGATCTCAGTGTACTACTTCCATAACAGACTTTCTAGGGATGGGGGAATGGTTCAGTGGGCAAAGCGCTTGACGTGCAAGCATTAGGGCCTACATCTGAATCACCAAAACCCATATAAAGCAGGATACAGTAGTGTATCTATACTTCTACAGTAGGAGAGAGGGCAGAGAAAGCCATGGGGCAGGGAAGACCATGGGCCATCTGACTGGTGTACTCTGCATAGAGGCAAACAACAATGAGACTCTGCCTCAAGCAAGGTAGAAGGTGAGAACCAACACCTGAGATTGCTCTCTGGCCTCCACGTGTTCCATGAGACCCTGTCTCAGAAAGGAAAAAAAAAAGAACCTTTTAATCTCATTCTTTCACAAAGCAATCTTATGGCACTGTTTTAATAACAAATTCTAGATTTGAAGTAGAGGGGCTGATAAAGATATGACACATGGCTGAATGTTGCATCATCTTATCAAATGCATATTCCCAATGCATTTGTATCAAATAATATATAATCTAATTTAGGGAGAAACTCATCATTTTGATTTTTCTTTTTAATCCCTGAAAGGCAGCTAAGAAAACAATTTTATAAACAACTTTAAACAGGCTTGTTCTTTCTACTATGAATTCTCATGCTATGAAGCAAGTGAGGTGGCAAGACTGGTTTTGGCGTTATTTGGTTTGTTTGCTTTTCTGAAGTGACTTTCAACATAACCCCAGCTGGCTTCAAACTCCAGCTCCTATCTCAGTCTTGGGAGCACACCACTAAACCTGCAGACAAAATGGGAACCTTGAGTAACACTGAGATGGATTTGAAAACTTGAAAAAGAACTAAAAAAGAAAGGCTAGGGGCACAGCTGCATGCCAAAGTCTAATTTGAATTCCAGCACCAGAACAGAATGAAAGAAACACTATCATTTCTTCTATGTCTTGTTTTAGTGTTAAAAAGTCTCATTTATTAATGCAGTAATTTAAATTGTAGTAGGTGATCAAGGTTACATATTACATCATTAAATCATTAGAATGAGCTGTTTTCTAGAAACAAAAATACTTTAAAATGTAAATCTCAAATGTATTTTTTACATTAAATAAAATTACTACTCCAAGGTAAAACGTAATTCTCATATTAAAATGATTTAATATTCATACAGAAGGGATGATCTTTGCCAAAGTGCCCATGACTATAACTTTTCCTTCTAAATGTCTAGTACTAGGAATGCCTCTAATTAACAGAAGGGAGAACAGTATCATATCCAAAAATATCCTGTACCCTGCCTTTGGGGACAACATGTGCTCTTGGATCCATGAGCTATCACAACTCAGTGAATGCCTGTATCCTGTTTAGCAACATAGGAAATCATCACAAAGCATAATGGCTGACTGATGGACATGGAAACGGGGCAAAGACAAACAACATTTATAAACTAGGCTAAAAAAACCTGTGTGTAGGTGTGCGTGTGCACGAGTGCGCAGGAGCATATACACACAACACAGGTAAATGCTGGACACCTTACTGCTTCCATCTTATTTTCTGAAACAGGGTCTCTCTCTAAACCAGAGCTCACTGGTTAGGCAAGACTAGCTGGCCAATGAACTCTTGGGATCCTGTTTCTGATTCCCTGTAGGATTACAGGTGTACACTAGCAGCCTAGTGTAGTGGTATTGTGTTCTCCAAAATATTGTGCACTCTAATAAACTTATCTGGGGTCAGAGACAGAACAGCCACAATATTAAACATAGAGGTTAGGCAGTGGCAGCACACGCCTTTAATCCTAGCATTCCAGAGGCAGAGATCTGCCTGGATCTCTGTGAGTTCAAGGATACAATCAAGCATGGTGACTCACACCTTTAATCCCAGAGAGTATGCCTTTAATCCCAGGGAGTGATGGCAGAAAGCAAAAAGATATATCAGGCGTGAAGACCAGAAACTAGAAGCATTTAGCTAGTTAAGCTTTTAGGCTTTGAGCAGCACAGTTCAGCTGAGATTCATTCTGAATGAAGACTGAGATGCTTCCAGTCTGAGGAAACAGGATCAGCTAAGGAACTAGTGAGGTGAGGTAGCTGTGGCTTGTTCTGCTTCTCTGATCTTCCAGCACTCACCCCAATACCTGGCCCCAGGTTTGATTTTATTAATAAGAACTTTGAAGATTCCTGCTACAGCCTAGCTTTTTACATGGGTGCTGGGGATCCAAACTGAGTCCTTATGACTACAGGGCAGGTGCTGACTGAGCCACTTTCACAATCCTCCATCTAAACTCTGATTAATACTTTCAAGGTTGACCAGAACATTTTTTATTTTTGTACTTTAAAAGATACACTTGGCCAGGTTAATAGATTCTTCTAAGCACAGCTAAATATGACCAATTCTGGAACCCACTGACAGATATTCTTCCATAAATGGTAGCATTTACTCTAATTTTGTTCCTTAAGGGGACTGCCAAATAAACTACATATTTTTAATCTTAAAATGAAGAAGCCTGAATTTGGTGTCATTTTGGGGGAAAAAAAGATCAGTGTCACAAAGTTTCTGACAGATTTGTCTATTTATTTTTTTGAGGCAGATTTAGCTTGATCATAAACCGAGCCCGGGCCTCCTGAGTGCTGGAATTCAGGCATGAACTACCTCACCCAGCAATATCTTTATTTTTTTTTATAGATTATTTTATTTCTTCTATTCAGCTGAAATGTTGTGACCTTGAAAAGGAAAGTAAAACCATTTGACCAGCAGCAACTGAGCTTTATATAGCATTCTGTTATTTACAAAGCTTTTAAGTAATGAAAAAATTTAAAACATTATTGTGCCCATTATAAAGGGAAACCACAAGAGAATTTACTTGGGTTGAATTACTTAGTCATAAAATAACTAAGAAGCCATATCCAAACCTGTTTCTAGTGTTTAAATGACACTGGCTTTTCAATATGTTATGCTTTTGTTATATAATAACAACAACAAATAATTCCAGCAAACATTTCCTGAGTGCTTAGTATAGATAACTCATAATAAGGGGGCTGAGGACATAGCTTAGTGGCAATATATCTGCGTTGTGTAGGCAAGGCCACTGGTTCAACTCTGAGTATCACTTGGGAAGGAGGAAGTCATAATAAGCTTAGAGGTGGAAGCTAATTAATAGATAATATGCACAAGAGCCCACATCTAGGAAGAAAAGTCATGATTAAAACTCAAGCAATTTGATTTCAGAGTTCACTGGCTAACATGCCAGCTTGCCTCTACTCATATACACGTGTACATAAACTTGTATTTATGCATTTAGAAGGGGAGTGGGGAGGCATTTAAAGAGTATGTATCACTGTGTCTTTGTATGTATTGCCTGAAGGCCAGGAGAAGAAGTAAGTATAGGTGGATGGGTATAATAGATGTGAAATTTCAAGATTAAAAAAAAAAAGCAGATTCAAGAGACTTGGAGTAAGCTATTGAGCTATTACTGTGACAAGTAGAGGGAGGAATGACCATATAGGGCTTTTTTCTTAAACATTTGTTTTTATTTATGAATACATATATGGTCTGTATGAGTGTATGGCATGTGTGTGCTGGTGCCCACAAAAGTCAGAAGAGAATGTCGGATCCTCTGGAGCTGGAGTTACAGGTGTTTATAAGCCACCAGATGTGGGTGTTGGGAACTGAACTCTGGTTCTCTGCAAAAGTAGCAAGCATGATTGACGGCTTAGCCATCTCTCCAGTCCCATAAAGGATGTTTTTAACAGCAGGCTATCCAGTTACTGTGGTCTATCCATGACATCGTAAGAACCTGGAACATTTGTATCCCAGGGGCACAGTTTTACAGCAGGAATCCAAGAAGAAAAAAGAGCCAAACAAGCAACATGTAGGGTGGAATAGAGGAATGAGAAACTGGAGGAGGGAGAACGGCAAAGAAACACAATTTTTTTAACTGCCTACTAATAAATATATTTTAGTTTTTAGCAGCTTCAAGGTCAATATCTCCCCCTAAAAATGTAAAGATGCCATCCTATCACTCCAAACAATACTTGGGAATGGTAGCTATTCAATAAATTTTTACTCCATGAGATAGTTGAGGTTGGATTCAAAGCCAGACTTTGTCAAACACTAATGTCTATAACCTTTTCTACTGAGTTCCTAGTTCAATAACCCAGGAAGTCTTTAGAATTGGATGACAATGGAGCTGTGACTTGAGATAATGGCTAATCTTTTATCAGTTCAGCAACACTGGTGTGAACAACAAATAAGATAATATATACATAACATTCAGCAACACTATCAATTTAGGAACCTTAAATTAGGAAACAGCTTAAGGAAACATACTGCTTCTTTAATCTTCAGAACTGCAAGGTTCTGAATTGGTCTTGAATTGAGGTGGCCCTGGCCTGAGGTGACGTTGGAAAGTAGAAGACACTTTGCTGCCACAGCATGGAGGGTGGCAAATAAAGTGGCAACAAAACCAGGGAGGCGTGGTTAGCAAGCTTTCTGGAAGGACAGATTGCTTGCAGGCTGATCTGGCTAGCATTCTGCTAACTGGCATGATCCCCGTCTCCACATGTGAATATGGATCTACAACATCTTCTTTAGGATATGGAAGGGTTTATTTTGCCGAGGGGGGTCAATAAAACTCAGGGCAGATTTGGATTAACCTTCTTTTCCATTGGAAGATGTAGGGGCTACATTGGAGGAAAGGGATGGTCTTCAACTAGGGTTGAAAGAAACCTAAAACAGGAAAGGTTAGTGCCAAAATGAATATGACAACTAGGCAAGAGGCACTTTAGGGTGTCCTCTAGGTTCTTTGATTATCCTCAATTATGTATTTGATGTTATTGTTCAGAAAATGTGTGGTAGAAAAGGTGATCTCAGCACAGTAGCAGTTAGAAATGTGGCAGACATGTATGAAAATATAGGTAGTCTTCTATGGGTAGCATAATATGGTGGACCAACACTTACCACTCAGTGAACTTTATAACAATGAGGAACACATGAAAGGCTTCCTGTAGCAACAGTCACTCAAAAATGGAGCACTTCAGAAGCCATCCAGATCAATTAATGTCAGTCTGAAGCTGCTTTCTCTCTTGTACCTACAAGTACTCTGAACAAGTCAAGACGCTGGTTTGCTGTGCTGAAGATCACAGTGTTTAGGCAGGACTGCACTCCTTGGCCTCAGTGAGTTGCAGCCACTGAGTATGTGTTCTCTTGTCCTATGGAGATGACCTCACACCAGTTCTCTCTCCTACCCACTAAACTAGAAAACACCCACTTTTCCCAGAACTCAGGTCATACTTCCTGTCATCACTTTATCACCACATTTGGCTTATTTAACAATCTGAAACTGTAATGTTGCTTCATACTCCAAATAACGGGTAAAAACAAAACCAAAGTCTAGTTCTAATGTAAAAGAAAGTTGAATATGTCCTATGTAGCCATTAAACAAGAATAACTAAGTATGTTTTACTTTTTGCTACATGTTAAGAAATATACAAAAGGGCACACAGCTTTCTAGGATGTATATTGAAGATCTACACTGCATAAGACATTCTATTTTCTCACAGTGGAATCAAAAGACCATATAAAATTGAAAAGCTCATTCTGGGGATTAGGAGATACAAATTGCTGATTATAGATATTCATAAATAGATTTCATTGAAGGTTTACTGCCTCAACATTCTTTTTACACGGATATCAACCCAAGTAGACTAAGCAGCCTGTCAAAAACTGACACCTAAATCACTGGAACCAACTGTCATCTGATTACAACATATCAAATTCTTCCCCCTGTGGTGGTTTGAATTAAAATGGCCAATTTAGGCTCCTATGTTTGAATACTGGGTTTCCTGTTGGTAGAACTGTTTGAGAAGGCTTAGGTGTGGCCCTGTTGGAGTAAGTGTGACACCAGGTCAAACTTCCAGGCTTCAAAAGCCTCACTATACCTAGTGCACTCTTTGTTTCTTGTTGTTCGAGATGTGAGCTCTCAGCTGCTGCTCTGCTGCTTGCTCCCACACTGCTCAGCCATGGCGGACTCTCACCCTCTGAAACTATAAGACCAATTAAACATTTTCTTTTATAAGTTGCTTTGGTCATGGTGCTTTATCACAGCAAAAGAAACATAACTAATGCACCCCTCAAGTCTGTTCCCCATCAAGAAGGGATGATTTTCATAAAATGTAACCACCTCCTTTTATCCACCCTCCCAAGTGAGTAAAATGTTTTATTATTGACCATTATCCTTAAAGATAAAGAATGAAATGTTAATAAGGCCTAGGAAGAAGTCTGTATAATCTGACCTCTAAATCCTGCCCTAAATTTGTCTTACAATGTGTCCCTTTCTGTCCTCAACAATCTAGTGTGGTGGTATTGTGTTCCCCAAAATATTGTGCACCCTAATAAACTTATCTGGGTTCAGCCACCATATACAAAGGCTAGAAAATGGTGGCACTCACACCTTTAATCCTAGCATTCCAGAGACAGAAATCCCTCTGGATCTCTGTGAGTTCAAGGCCACATTGGAAACAGCCAGGCATGGTGACTCATGCCTTTAATCCCAGAAAGTGAACCTTTAATCCCAGGGAGTGGTAGTAGAAAGCAAAAAGGTTTATAAGGCGTGAGGACCAGAAACTAGAAGCATTTGGACTGGTTAAGCATTTGGCTGGTTAAGCTTTTAGGTTTTGAGCAGCACAGTTCAGCTGAGACCCATTCTGGATGAGGATTCAGAAGCCTCCAGTCTGAGGAAACAAGAACAACTAAGGATCCGGCGAAGTGAGGTAGCTGTGGCTTGTTCTGGTTCTCTGGTCTTCCAGTTCACCCCACTACCTGGCTCAGGTTTGATTATATTAATAAGATCTTCTAAGATTCCTGCTACAATCTAGCCTAACTGACTTTCTTTCATTTTCTTCAGTGTACCATGCTCTCCTCTGCCAGACACAAGTCTGCAGGTAAAGTGCTTTAGTGAGGAGATGGGGGTGTGCATGATCACAGGCCTGGTTTCAATCCCCAATACTGTAAACAAACAAGCATTTTGGAGAATAATGAAGCAGCAATGATGAAAGGAGTTCATGGAGTATGTGGTTTAAGTTTTCAAAAGTCGCATTTCATTGACTATAAGCTAGGCAAAATTAAAGAACAGAGGTATGCCGAAAGAACAGGGTGGCAAAGCCTTAAGAAAACTGGCAACTTCCATAAGAACAAGGAGGGCCCTAAAACTGGAGAGCAATGGGGGCTAATTACTAGAGATTCTAAACAGAGCTAAATCCAGCCTACTGGCCATGGTAAGGGCTTTGGCTATTAACCTGGCATGAGACAGGAAGTCACTGGATGACTCTGAGCAGAGGAAGACAAGCTTCCTCTAGCTATGAAAGAGAAAAGGGCAAAGGCAGGAAAAACAATAAAGGCAACCACAACCACCCAAGACAGCGTGGACCAAAACAGCTGCAGTGGAGGTGGCAAGAATCAGTTAGTTTCCAAATATAGTTGGAGATGAGGCCAAGCAAGAGAGGAGCTGGGAGGAGGGGAGATTGCTAAAACAAAAACAAAAACAAAACACCCAAAACTTGGAAAATGCATGGGACACCAAGTAGGATACACACAAAAATAATCTGCAGATATTCAAACTGCAAACAAATGAAACAAAGAGAAAAAAATGGTCGCATAAGCCAGAGGTAGGGTAAGAATTACATCAGAATTCTCTTCCAACCACAAAGAGTAGAAAGTGAAATGCTTAAATCATTCAGACAAAATATGCCAAGCCACAATTCTGCGTCTAGGTCAATTATCCTTCAAAATGAGGGAGAATCTCCAAACAAAAACTAAAGGAATTTGTCAACAACAAGCTTACCCTGAAAGAACGATGAAATTACTCAAAAATGACAATGGTTTTAATCATAAACAACTTTTACTTTTCTTGGCTTAACAAATAGCATTTGCTAGAAATGAATATCCAACACACCAAAAAGTGTAGAACAGGGAGACCAGAAACAAATCTTCCATATTTGCTTTTAATTATAGTACTACACTGACTGATGGCAGCATCAGTCAGTAGCTGACAGATCTAGCAGGTAAAGTCAGTAAGGACAGAGTTGACTGACACTTAAAGACTATCCCAACCAACAACAACAGAAAATACATTATTTTCTAGTAGACAAAAACAATTACTAACACAGGGCATACACTATAAGTCTCAATAAATGTAAACATATTTAAATCATACAAAATTTTCTACCAGACTGATGCTACCCAAAGTGTTGTGCTCTGTTGCAGCCCTTGGACTGCCTTCTGCTCTTCATCATCATTTTCGTCTCTTTTTATTTCACTTCATGATCTCCTGGCCTTATCACACTGTAACTGATACCAATCAAGAATAGTTAACATCCCCATTTCTAAGAGATGGTGCTTTATGTAAGAAAGAAAAGATGGCACAATCTAGTCTGGTTCCTTTTATAGCTTGACTATGTCTCAATGCTAAAAGTTTAACTTCCAAAGTTTGATTTAATAGTTCATAAACTGTATCAGAATGGACTGGGGAAGGAATGTATATTTAAATGTTCTAGTTTAGGTAGCATTTCTAAAATGATCAATACTTAAACTTGTTTTCTTTTTCCATAATATAAAAATGTCATCATTGAATTATGTCACTAAGACATGACAGTCATACACATGGCAATTTGTCTCTCATCACATAAACAGTACTAATAAAATTGTTTTACAAGGCAATGAACCAATAGTTAGTGGCTTATGTCTTGTATCAACGCTATACTTTTCAAATAAGTGAACTGTAGAAAATCAGTTTACTGAGTATATAACAAGTCTTTATATTCATTATTTTATATAACTTCATTTTGCTTATTATATTCTCAGTACTAGAGGGTATGGTTTTTATTATGTTACAAAACTGTGTACCTAGTATGTATACAATAAAAAATACCAGCATGGAGCAAAAATATTTTCTAACTGATACAATTAAGTTTGAAATCACTTGCAAAGATATGATGAGAACCCCCAAATATTTGGAGACAATGTATGTCTAATAATCCAAAGTTTAAAGAAGAAATCAAAAGATAAGTTAGTATTTTGATGTTGTTGTATGAGATAGAGACTTTTTATGTAGCTCTGGCTGGACTGGAACTCACTCTGCAGACTAGATTGGCATTAAACATGCAGCAATCCTTCTCCCTCAGTGTCTCCTTAGTGCTGACATCAGAAGCATGCATCTGGTACACATCTGGTACAGCACTTCACATTCTTAACAGAGTGGAAATGAATATACAAACAAAATACACAGAATAGGGATCCCAGAAATAAATCTTTACAAACACAGTCAAATGGCACATTCAGTCATCTTTTCAGTAAATAGTGCTAGGAAACTGGATGTCCACGTACAAAAGAATGAAGCTGGACACTGATCCTATTCTGTATATTAAAGCGGACTAAACACGATCACACTCTAAACCAAGGACTTTAACTAAAGTTGCCCAGAAGAAAGCACAGCAGGAAACCATATGACACACTGGAGCTAGTAATAACTTTGGAGGCATGACACTTGAAACACAACCCTAAAAGGAAAAAACAGATTAACTGGACATCAAAATTCAAAACTTTTATGCATCAAAGACACACCAACAGGACCTCTAGGATGGCTCAGGGGGTAAAGGTTCTTTCCACCAATTCTGACAGAGTTCAATCCTCAGAGCCCCTTCCCAGTTTTGTTTCCCATTTCATATCACCTGAATCCTGCTATTCTCCTCTCACGGTCCCTTTACACTTCCCTGGTTTCTGTGGTTATTTCATATTCTGTGCTCACATCTAAGGATTTGGAGCACAGATGAGATAGAACACATAGTATTATTTGTCTTTCCAGGTCTGAGTTACCTCATGCAATATAATTTTTTTCTAGGTCCATCCACTTACCTGCAAATTTGATGACTCTATTTTTCTTTATAGCTAAATAGTATTCCACTGTATATGTGTACCACACTTTCATTATACATTCATCTGCTGAAGGACATTTAGGGTGTTTCCATTTTCTACCTATTATGAATAGGGTAGCAGTGAACACAGCTGTGCAAGTAGCTGTGGAGTAGGATGTCAAGTTCTTTGGGCATCTGCCAAAGAATGGTACAGATGGGCCATATGGTAGATTTATTTTTAGTTTTCTGAGGATTCTCCACACTGATTTCCAGAGTGGCTGTACCAATCTGCATTCCCACCAATGGTGAATGAGGGGTCCCCTTTCCCCACAACCCCACCAGCATTTGCTGGTAGTTGTCTTGTTGACCTTAGTAGTCATTCTGACTGGGGTGAGACGAAATCTCAGTTGTTTTGATTTGCACCTCCCTAAGTGCTAAAGATAATGAAGTACTTCTTTTTGTGGTACTTCTTAGCCATCTTTATTTCTTCTACTGAGGAACTCTGTTTAAATTCCTAGCCACTTTATCATTGGGTCATTTATTTCCTTGGACTCTTTGTTTTTTGAGTTCTTTGTATATTCTGGATAAGACACACTGCATACTTTAGACACAGGACCTGGATTATTTGAGCTGGATCTAACCTGAAAGCCTCCTTCCTATAGTCTAGCTTCCAGACTGGGAAATACTATGCTATTTGCCAAGGAAGGGAAGCAATTAATAATCCTACCTAGCTGTGGCACCTATGAACCATAACAATAACTAGCATGGCAAGATATCCATTAAAGGTTGTGGGGCGTTTAGCCACCAACCCCACAGCTCCTCAGAGTTTTCTTGAGTGTGAACAGCAGGAAATATTAGATAGAAGTATTAATATTGCGGAGATAAACAGATAGGAAATAAAGGATAGCCTCGAGAGGGCCTGGAACCTATTCCAACGGGTCCTGACTGTCTCTGCCCCAGGGTATTTTATAGAGACGCCAAGGGGTGGAGCAAAAGACCTCCCCCCAGCACAGCCAAGTAGAGACCATCTCAGAATCCTGCACTTAGGCCTGTGGTCCTAATCATCCTCTTTATGCGGACCTGCTGGGTAAAGCCATGAGGAACCTGAAAACAGGCTCCCACAAAAGGTGCAATAAATGGCACTCACATCACGGTGGTAACCAACTGCTAATTGGACTCAAGATCAATTCAATAGGAGGAAAGTCATGCCTCGTACTAGTAACCTAGCCAACTTCCCAGAGCTAGTGAAGTCAAGGATCTTAGAAGAAAATCTACTACTACCACTTTGGTACACTAGCATAATTCCTAACCACATTCTAAATCTTATCCTATACACACAGATTAAGTGTTGCTATCACTCCTCATCAGAAAACTTTCTCTTTACAGAAAATGGAGACCATTGCAGAAAACTACAATTGGACCCAATACAGCAATCAATGGATCATGGGAAGCTCAGTCCCAATGTATACATCTACAACAAAGCTCCTGCATCTATGGTTCAGGAAACATCCCAGAAAAGGGGGCAGAAAGATTCTAAGAGCCAGAGTGCTAGGAAGTCACCATGAAACAGTCTCCTTTAGAAATGGTTGCATAAACAAGGCCAGAACAATGGCAACAGCAACAGACGCAGCACTGAAAGGTAAAAATCTTGGAATCCCCACCCTTATAGACAAAGAACTACAGGCAATGACTGCTAAGAGGGAGAATGAACCTCTCACAGGAATGGGACTCCTTGGCAGTTTGAATGAGAATGGCACCCAGGTAGTGGAACTGTGTGAGAAGGATTGGGAGGTGTGGCCCTGTTGGAGGAGGTGTGTCACTGCAGGTGTGCTTTGAGATTTCAAATGCTCAGGCCAGGCCTAGTGTTTCTCTCAGCCTGTAGATCAGAGTATAAAACTCATGATTACTGCTCTAACACCATACCTATCTGCTTCCTACCATAATGATCACCAACTCACCCTCTGAAACCATAAGCAAGCCCCCAGTTAAATGCTTTCTTTTCTAAGAGTTGTCTTGATCATGGTGTCTGTTCACAATAGAATAGTAACTAAGACAGCCTCCTAATTGGTTATACAAAGAAAGTGGTCAGTCCTGAAACCACATAAAAACAAACACCAAAAAAGACTCAGCAGGTTGTATTTATATATTTGTACTTACATACACATGCATATATGTGTGTATAACAATACTAATCAAAGAAAAAGAAGCTATCAATGAGAGTGGGGGGGCATGAAAGGAGTTGGAGGAATCAGACTTGGGAAGGACTGGAGAAACTGCAAGGGAGAAAGTGATGTAATTACATTTTAATTAAAAATGTGTAAAAGTATATATGCATTTCGCTACAGGAATTACATGATATAATGCATGGTAGTTTGGAAAATTACTTCTACAAGTACAAAGTCACTTTGTTTTTCAAACTGGGCAGCTCAGCAGGGCACAGTGGCACATACCTGTAATACTAATTAGACTCTGCCCCCAAAATAACAGAGAAAGGGGAGACAGAAAATTAATTGGTTGGTAACTTGTCAAAGAGTATTCTAAGACCCAAAGCTGGGGGGAAGCGGCGGTGGGGCTCAATCAGTAAAGTTCTTAACTTCAAAGTGTGAGGACCTGAGTTTGGCTCCCAACAACTCTTTAAGTAAAAAGTAGGACACCGTGGTGAATACCTATAATCCTAGTGACAGCAGGTTGGGAAGTAAAGATATTGCAGATCCTTAAAAGCTGGAGGGCCAATCAGTATATCATACTTGGAGAAGTTACAGGCCAATGAAAGACCCTGTCTCAAACAAAAAGGAGGAAGGTACCTGAGGATGTCTCTGCCCTTCACATCTGTGCGCAGGTATACAAATGTGTACACACACACACACACAAACACACACACACACACACACACACTTGTATATTCACATGCATAGTATCTTTTATGATGCAAAATTTTATTTAGAATCAATTGATTAACTATTAAACATATATAATTTGAAAACTTCTGAATCAAATATTTCTAAATTTTAAAGCCACATGTAATGTGAGAATTACAGCAATACAATATAGTTTCCACAGTCATAACAATTATTTTTCTATTTTCTATTATCATTCCTATAAAGTTTCTAACTGACTCCTAGAAAATTGCTCATATTTGGGGGGATGTCATGTGATATTTCAATGTATTGTATTGCTATATGTAACAGAACTTACTACCTGTTTCTTACTTGATATACAGTCACAACAAAAAGGGGAGTGTGGCAGGTTTTGGGGCAGTGATATTACTCCATATAGTACTATAATGTGGATACACTGTTCAAATCCATAGAAAGAGGGTGAATCTTTGTACAGACTCAGTGACAGGTGATGTGCCAGACAAGTGACTGACTCTCATGGGGAACTGCTGAGAATGCAGAAGAGGTGCAGCCAGTATGTGGGATCCTGTACTGTAGGCTGTACTGTATGCTCAGTTTTGCTGTGAGCCTAAACACTGTTCTACAAAGATTAAATCTGTTAACAACAACAACAACAAAAATATTTCTGGCAAATGTGAAAGAGCCAACGATTTCAGCTTCTCTGGCAATGAGAAGCAGGTTACACAGCAGGAAGTGACTGCACAGAAGCTCGGTGATACTTAAGAGTGAAAACTAAGAGATGGCAAAATTAGCCTGCTACTCTGGAAAAGCTGCTGGACGTCAAAGCATTCACAGTGATGCTATCTGTTCTGCCTTTCACAGAACTCTGAAGATCAAATGAGACACACTATTACTCATATACAATGCAGGAAGAATTGTAAACCAAGACCAAACTTTTATAATTAAAGCATGTATAAACAAGAATCCTCTGGGTCTTCATAGTCATAACAATTATTTTTCCTAACAGCCCTAATGACATCAAAGAATAGTATAGTGATTCTTTTTAAAAGCCCTTCTAATGGAGGAATCAAAATCAGCAAGCTGGTTTCATATTGTGACTGGCATAGGGATTAATCAAGTGCATTAAAGCATCAAGACCAGTGGCCCAGCTCATGAGACTCTAAGACAATACTAACTCTTTGAAATGTTTAGTTCATTCCAGGAAAAAGGAATATTGGTTCCTAATATTCTTTAAATATTAAATTGCCTACTGAAACTTATGAGAACCAATCAACCATTTCATATACAATATCAGAATCAGTGGTAAAGTTCTGATCATCACTAGTAAAATAAAGGGACTTTACATAGACCATGATATTTTGTCTGCATAACCCTATTATCATTCCTAGAAAGTTTCTAACTGACTCACAAAAAATTGTTCATATTTGGGGGATGCCATTTGATATTTCAATGTGCACTATATCTACAAATGTTTATTATCTCTGTAATGAGCACATTTAAATCTCCTTATTTAGCTTTTTGAAAACACATGGTCATTATCTACAGTCTAGGATAGCAGAGCTTCCTATTTAACTGTGACTTTGTACCATTAACCTCCCATACTCTGCCCTTCTCTAGGCTTCACACCTCCAGTCTCCAGGAAACCACCACTGCATTCTCAGCCTCTAATAAACCAATTTGATTCTATTCATGAGTAGGTAAGAAAATGCAGTTCTTGTTTTTACAAGAATGACTTATTTCTCTTAACACAGAATTGCCAGTTCAGAGACTGAGTCCAAAGCTCAGTTAGTAAAATGCTTGATCTGCAAGCACAAGGACCTGAGTTTAAGCTCCAGAGCCCATGAAAACAAAAGGTGCCACAACAAGAAAAGCCAACCACCAATGTTATGTGTGGTGGTGGTGGTGTGGTTCACACGTACAGATCCAGCTGTAGTGGAAGCAAAGACAGAGTCCTGAGGCTAACCTACATGGTGAGTTCCAGGCAGCGAGCAACCCTGCCTGGAGGAAAAAGGTGGACCGCAGCCCAAGAAAACCACTAGACGTAGTTCTCTACTCTCCACACACACGCACACAGGAAAGAAACATCAGTTCTACCCATGCCACAAGTAATAACACTGCATCCTTTTAATGGCAGTCTTCATAATTTATAACTAAAAAAAAAAGAAAAGAAAGAAAAAGAAAAGCTAGGGAGCAGTGTGAAGTGCTTATAATCCCAGGAGCGTCATGTAATTCCAGCTACTGAAAGACACTGAGGCAGAATTGCCGTCATTTGAGGCCAGCTGGGTTACAGCTTGAGCTCCAGAGTAAAACCTTGACTCAAAAAGCTAGTAAGGAGAGAGGGAGGGAGGGAGGAAGGGAGGGAGGAGGGAGGGAGGAAGGGAGGAAGGGAGGGAGGGAGGGAGAGGTGCATGGGTGGATAGGTGGGCGGAAGGAAGGAGAGAGGAAGGAAAGCAGGAGTGGCAGGCAGGAAGGAAGAGTATCTTACCAAAGGTCACCCACAGTAATCTATGGAACTAGGATCAGAAGTCATCAACAAGACTGGCATTCACAGGCTTAACTTAAACTCCATGCTATCTTTCATATAAACTAGTTAAATGGTGTTGTTGTTTTTTTTTTATCAGATCATCATTTTCTACAGTAAGAGTAAAACAAAAACAAAGCAAGAACAAGGCAAAGTGGCCAAATATGTGCTTCCATTTTCATTCCTTATCCAATGACCAGAACTAATAAAAGTATTTAATAATCAGAACCCTACAAAACAGAACAGACTGATCCAGGAGGTAATACTTCCTACACATCTTCACTCTCATTTATAACCTCTACCTGATAACTTAAAGTAGAAAATTAGGCCTTGTTTCAATAGGTTTCTTTGTTCACAATGGCTGAATTCTTTAAATAGAATTCAACCCATAGTATTGAGGTCTGTTTTCTTTGTGGTTGAAAATGTGCTACCATACTTGCTAACCAGGAATATATTAAATACTTAAAATATTGTCTGTTGGTAGAAATAGTATCAGGAATATTTGTTATTATTCAGCTCCATTTATTTTCATCAACATAACCAACTGCCCCTACCTCTGCTTTCTTTATCTCCCTGATTATTTATGTTTACATCAAGTCTAGTTAGTACATGAGACACTGTTTACAAGCATCAATGTTGTAACAGCCTCTGAAAAAGTGTGATTCTGAGCAAATTTTTAAAAAACTTTTAACCATAAAAATAATGGGAGTAGAACATTTTGATTAGAAATTTTTATGACTAGAAATAGAACATGAATCCTGAAAAGCACCTGCTTGATGAAAATATAAAGTTAATCACAGTATCTAACTCTAGTGCTTCTTTTTTTAATTTTTGGTTTTATTTATTTTTAGTTCACATACATTTGCATGTTAGCCTGAATCTGTAAGACTGTGCACTCTATGCAGTGCCTGCAGAAGCCAGAAGACGGCGCCGATAGCCTAGGACTGGGGATAAATGATTGTGAGCTATCATGTGGCTGTGGGAAATGAATCTGGGTCCTCTGGAAGAGTAGCCAATGTTCTTAACCACTGAACCATCTCTCCAGCTCCTAATTCTAAAAAGTTCCATCTTGATGAACTGTACCTTTCTCTCAAAAAAAATATTAGATAGCAGTGTGGGAATTTAGCATGGTTGTAGAATGCTTGCCTAGCATGTGTGAGGCCCTACATCCAATTCCCAGAATGGTGGGGTTGGGGAAAATCAAATATGGAAATAGAACATAAAACCTTGTATTTGACACCAGTGTGTTGAAAGGCAGTGGACAAGGGTCATAGACATGCAAACAATGGGGCATTGAAATGGCTCAGCAGGTGAAAACATTGGTCACCGAACCCACATAGTAGGAGAGAACTGATTCCAGTTGAGTTGTCCTGACTTTCAGAGCATGTACATACACATACACAATAAATAAACATAGTAAATATTTTTTAAAAACATGTAAACAATGAAGGACACTAAAACTACCAAACGAATAGCTCATAAAAGTAATTACAATTATAAATGGTCATAACAATGAGAAAAATCAAATATAATTTTAAGCTGCATTAAGAAGTACCATGTGTTTTAAAAGTATAAAACAATGTGGTATATGAGAATAAACCCTAAATTACCAAGATTATTTTCATATTAAATGATAACGTTTAAGCACACAAATACAAGCTCTACTAAATGGAAGCTATCACAGATGAGTAGTGATACTGTTATAATACACATCTTAAGAATGATTACAAAGGAATTTATATGTCAACCTAGTTCTGAACACTAAATACAACTATTTTCACTGAAGAGCAAATTCTTAACACAGTATGAACTAGAAAGACTGATAATGCTATGTACAATATACACATACTCATATTACTAAGGAAAAATTTCTCAGTATCCAAACCTATCTTAATCCTTCATCTTAATTAAAAGTATCAAAATAATAGCATATACAGTTGCAAAACTTTAAAAATGTCTTATACAAACACATGATGAAATGATCAGCACTTATTGTGTGCCTGAGTCTAACACTCGATTCTTCATAAACAAGTTGCTACAATCTTGTCAATGTAAACTACTTATTGATATAAATAAATTAGCATTAAGAGGTATCAGTCGATAAGGAATTAAGTGTTAAAATTACCTGCAAGGATATGAACAGCTTGCTTAGAAGCCTAGATTTGGACTGAAAGTATTAACTAGGACAAAGTGTTTACAGTTAATAAAAAAATAAATTAAAAAAAAACCTACCTAAATGCAAGTAGATACTTTAAGAGTCATTAAAAGTTTAACAGGTTAGGGTTCAAATGAAGAAATCAAAATTAAAATTTAAGTTAGAAGCCATAATACTAACATTTAACAGATTCTAACAGTACCATATGTTGGTAAGAAGCAATAACTGCAGTTATTAGTCCACAGTCCACATCAATCTCTACAGCATTGTGAGCAGTTAGGGATTATACTGGTTTCTTTAAGAAAAGTGGCAGTAGCAGGTTCTCCTCCAGGTTCCATGGCCTTATCAGCCATTAGTACTTGGCTAGGTTTATAAGTACCAGGCAAGAATTCCTTCCTGTTGAGTGCACCTAAAGTTCAATTAGACAATTGTAGGTTACCTCCAAGATATAAGTGCCACTACTGCACCCTTGTAGATATCTTACCATGCAGATTGCTTAGTACCTTTTGGTACTGAGTCTACTATTAGTCTACAGGGAGGAAGCTTCCAAGTAAGTTCCAGCTCAACTCCTCTCAGTCCTGTGTCCAAAGTGTATAATGTCTTCAGCCTAGAGATTTACCTTCAAATTCTGAGAGGCAATCAAAGGCAATAGCAACAGCCTATATTATGTTGAGAGTGAATCCCTTGGATTCCCCTGAATAGCTTGAAAGGTCATTTCTTGAGCCTGGTACTAGTTTTTTGATAGATAATCTATGGCTCTTGTGAGAGAACATTATCACCCCATTTGGCAAAACTTCATTTAAACTGTGTGTGTGAGTATTATGTATGTGCACCTACACTTGTGTGTGTATGTGCGTGTGTGTGTATATATGTATATATGTACACACCTATGTATATATGTATGTATACATACTTTTTTCAAACATCCTTAGTTTTATTCCTCCTCTCTCCCTCAAAGTTCCCAGTTAAAACTCCTCATCCCATTTTCCCCATTTCTCTTTTCACAGTGGACGTGTCCTGCTATTCCCATCTCTAAAGTCCTTCTACCATGGTCCCTTTTATTTTCCTGGGTTTTGTGGTTACTCCAGGCTATATACTCACAGCTAAAGATTCAGAGCTAGGATCCACAATGAGAGAGAATGTGAAACGCTCTTCTTTCTGGGTCTCAGTTTCCTTGACAACCCTGCCAAGTCCAGTCACTATTATCTTCTCTCTCAAGTCTGATGAACCTGTCCTCACATCAGAAGCCATCATTTTCACTTGTCCTACATTATTTCTGCAAGTACTGAAAGCTAGAAACTGCAATCTGTTAAACTGCTCCCCACATAAAACCGGCAGCTACTTCTATAACTTTCATTTTCTAAAACACTTTTTTATCTGTTTACTTTTTTTCATCTCTATTTCAACTGTGTTCATGAAGGCCCTCATCATTTCTTAACAAAATTCCCCATAGAAAACCCAGATAGAGAAGAATTGAGAGTACACATACTGGGAGCTGGCAAGCTGAGGGAAGGGATGAGGTGTTTTAGTTTCCAGACTTACACGTCTCAAATCTGTCTAACACAAGTCAAAATCATTTGTTCTGAATGTAACTGATTACTGTGAATCCTCTGCTGCATTCCTCATATAATATATATCATCCCCTATCAGTTCTTAACCAAATATACCTTTAGGAGATACAAGAACCTCTTACAACTTGATGAAAAAAAGCTGAACAAAAATTTTTGTTCTTAAAGTGCAGGTATATAATTTCTGGAAACATTAGAGGGCTCAAAAGTTTTAAGTGTTCAATGATGTCTGAGAAGACCTTGGCTCATTATCTGAGAATGTGAAATTTTACATGCTCTGGTCATGATCTGCATCTTTAACATCTGCCCTCTCTTTGGGGTCAAGAGCTGGTGAATTTAGTCATATTATTTCAGCATGTCTGTACCTTGTCCCTTCTCTTGACAATAGTATTCTCATTCTCTACTGGAAAGCAACCCTTATCTCCATAAATACAGTTCTGAAGTGAATGTCAATCAAAGTGTCCCTCTTTAGGCTGAACAAAGGAAATATGACCTAAATTCAAACTAAGGCCATTCTGCTGAGTTTCCCAGGAAACTCAATCTTGACAAGAGTGATGTGAGCTTGGAAATGGCTAAAACCCATTAATTTTGATTATAGTACACCTAAAAAAAAAACAACAAAACAAAACAAGAAAACCACTTGCATACTGAAGTCAAGGTCTACCACACCTGTTCTAGTTCCTCTTGGGAATTCTACCTGCTTATTTTGGCTTAAGTTCTGTTATTCTATTATCCTTCAAGTGAACATATTTTCTACTTACATTATTCATCATTTCCAATATTTGTTCATCCTTTTACTGAGTAAATATTTATTGAACTGTGTAATAATTGTGCCAACCTGGCTAGGCTACAGTACTCAGTTATTCAAAGAGGAATCTCAGAATTTCTGTGAAGTAATTGTGCAAATGTGGTTAACATCTACAGGCAATTCACTTTAAGTAAAGGAGGTTATCCTCAATAATGTGGGTGGGTGAAAGAAAAGAAAAGTGAAGATGATGAAAAAAAAGGTAGAAACCTAATTTAATGGAAATTCTTTGGAATTACAAAGACTCCTAGTAATTGGCAATACAGAGCCTGAACTGGCCATCTTCTGTAACCAGGCAAGGTTTCCAGTGGAGGGATTGGAATATCAGCCCAGCTACAAAACCTTTGACCTACAATTATCCTGCTTGCAAGATATACTGGGGTTAAAGGTGGCTCAGAACTTGTGGAACTTGTGAGAGTGGCCAATCAATGACTGGCCAAACTTGAGACCCATGCCACGAGAGGGAGCCCATTTCTGACAGAGCCTGAAGGGGCAGGAACCTGAAGCTGGACAGCCCAGAGACCTAGGACAGAGCCAAACACAATTGGCAAAAAAGAAAAGAAAAGAAAGTCAATGAAATGGTTCCTAATAGTATTTTGCTATACTCTTAGACCAGAGGCTCCATCCATCAAATAATGGGAGCAGATACAGAGACCTGCAGCCAACCATTAGGGGGAGTTTGGGGAACGTTGTGAAATGGGGGTGAGGTGTTGTAGCAGTCAAAGGGGTCAAGGACAATACAAGAACATAGCTCACAGAAATCAACTAAGCAGGACTCACAGAGGCTCACAGAGACTGAAGTGATAATTAGGGAGTCTGTATGGATCTGAGCTATATGTTATGGTTGTGTAGCTTGTTGTTCTTGTGGGACTCCTAACAGTGGGAGTGGGGGTGTTTGTGACTCTTTTTGCCTGCACTTGGGACCCTTTTCTCCTACTGAATCACCTAGTCCAACCTTGAAATGAGGGTATGTGCCTAGTCTATTATAACTTATGCCATGTTTGGTTGATATCCCTGAGAGGCCTTCTCTTTTTTGAAGGGAAACGGAAGAGGAGTTCATTTGGAGTTGAGGTGAAGATATGGACTGGGAAGAGAGGGGGGAAAGGGAAACTGTGGTTGGGATGTGATATATGAAAGAAGAATAAATAAAAAAGAAAAAAATTTAAAAAAAAAAAGATGAACAAAGGATGATTGCTGTGGAACAGAGTCCCACTATGAAGGAGGCTGAGGCCGGAAAACCACGAGTCAGAGGCCAGCTGAGCGATAAAGTGAGCCCTTGCCAAAGGAATAAATTAGCTGTAACTATTATTTAATGCCAACTTACTGAGTGCAAAATAAGTGTTTTGAATAGTATATGTGTATTATGTTTTTAATCCTTGTAACATTCCTATAAGGTAGAGATCATTATCCTCATTTTATATGAGGTAATGAAATAAACTAACTTGTCCAAAGTGAACAGACATAAATTATAGAACTGTGATTATAATCCAGGCAGTTTGGCTTTAGCATCTGCATGGTTAACTTCAACATCAGACCGTCTTATCAGTCATCTTGTCTATCTAATTTGCACTACACAAACAGTGTTGACTTTCCTTAGAATTAAAGTATAGTTATATGTCAGTTAAGGACAGTGATATGAGAAATGAAATCACCAACAAGTGACTTAATTGTGAAAACACCACACTGCACTAACACATGCCTAGATGGCACAGCCTACTGCACATTTTAACTAAACAGTGGTGGTGGTGGTGTGTACATGTGTTTGTGTAGTGTTATTTATTGTTTCTGGGACTATAATGAACAAAATAACAAATTAAACCAAGCAAAAGATAAAATGATTAATCAAGTTAAGGATAGCATAAGATATATGGAGCAGCTGCTGGCATAACATGACATCTTCTTTTACAGTAAACTTAATTTAAGTAGGAAGAACACAGACTGGAAATTTCACAACTTGTCTTCGAGTGGAAGTATAATCAGAATGCCAAAGCACAACATTTCTAGTCCTCACATCTAACCTCTGAGAGTATAGCGTAAGATGCAGACACTATACCAGTCAATCACTTATGGTCATTATCAAGTTTTATATATTACACCTAACGTAGCATTATGTAGTAGCTGTGCCATAGTTTTCTAAGATTGACAAGGGAGTTTACATGGCATTGCCACAAACATGTATGCAAACAGCGGAGTTACAATGTTATGGTTACATTACTTGGTAATAGGAATCTCTCCACTCTATTTATATAATAATCTAAGGAGACCACTGTCAAATATATGGACTGTCATTGATTACAAAGTCATTATAGAGTACCTGACTACTGGAATAAACAAGCAAGTTTGCAATAGTATATTTTTTAGAGAATTACAAGAATTATAAAGACTTCTGTCTGTCTGTTTATATCTACATAGAACTTGCTAAAAAGAAAACCATGGTACCATGGACTTAATGACTGCCTTACCTCAGGTTATACTTTTTGGTGTTTCACTATATCTGTTTGGTTTTGATTTTAAATCTCACTATGTAGCCCAGAATTCAAGGTGTTTTTCCTGCCTCAGCCTAAGTACCAGGATTACAAGCATGTAGTATGCACCATTATACCAGACTCTCAAAGCATACTACAATTTAGAAGCTCATGAATATGCAAACTAAAATGAAGTTTGTTAGCTGCATGTGATGATACATGCTTACATCCTCATCATTTCTGGGGCTGCCAAAGGAGGATCTTGAGTTTGAGGTCAGTTTGAGCGATGAAGAGAGATCCCCCTTTTAAAAATCCAAGGTCTTCATTTCCTAAATAAAACACCAACAGCACAGACCCTAAGCACAACAATTAATAAATGGGACCTCTCGAAACTGAGAAGCTTTTACAGGGCAAAAGACACAGTCAATAAGACAAAAAGACAGCCAACAGAACGGGAAAAGATCTTCACCAACCCCACATCTGACAGAGGATTGATTTCCATAGTATATAAAGAACTCAAGAAACTAGACATCAAAATACTGAACAGTCCAATTAAAAAAAAAATGGGCTAAAGAGCTAAACAGAGAATTCACAAAACAAGAATCACACATGGCTGAAAGACATTTAAAGAAATGCTCAACATCCTTAATCATCAGAGAAATGCAAATCAAAACGACTCTGAGATACCACCTTACACCTGTCAGAATGGCTACGATCAAAAACACCAATGACAGTCAATGTTGGAGAGGATGTGGAGCAAAGGGAACACTCCTCCACTGTTGGTGGGAATGTAAACTTGTACAACCACTGTGGAAATCAGTATGGCGGTTTCTCAGAAAATTAGGAATCGAACTACCTCAAGACCCAGCCATCCCACTCTTGGGCATATACACAAGGAATGCAGATTCATACCATAAAGATACATGCTCAGCTATGTTCATAGCAGCTCTATTTGTAATAGCCAGAACCTGGAAACAACCTAGATGTCCGTCAACAGAAGAATGGATGAAAAAAATGTGGTACATATACACAATGGAGTACTACTCAGCAGAGAAAAACAATGAAAGCATGAAATTTGCAGGCAAATGGATGGAACTAGAAAAAATCATCCTGAGTGAGGTAACCCAAACCCAGAAAGACAGTCATGGTATGTACTCACTCATAAGTGGATTCTAGATATAAAATAAAGAACAATCAGACCACAACCCATAGAACCATGGAGGCTATATATATAGCATGGAGGTCCCTAGGACCACTGTGGCTTATAATAAATTTCGGTTTTACTCAATTATTGAAAAAAAAAATAGCCAAATGAATGGAAACACATGAACTATGAACCAAAGGCTGGGGGCCCCCAGCTAGATCAGGCCCTCTGAATAGGTGAGACAGTTGATTGGCTTGATCAGTTTGGGAGGCAACTAGGCAGTGGGACCAAGTCCTGTGCTCATTGCATGAGTTGGCTGTTTGAAACCTGGAGCTTATGCAGTGACACTTGGCTCAGTCTGGGAGGAAGGGACTGGACCTGCCTGGACTGAGTCTACCAGGTTGATCGCAGTCCTTGGGGGAGGATTTGCCCTGGAGGAGGTGGGAATGGGGGTTGGGATGGGAGTAAGGGGAGAGGGTGGGAGGGGGGAGAATAAGGGAACCCGTGGCTGATATGTAGAACTGAATGGCATTGTAAAACAAAATAAATAAAATTAAAAAAAAAAAAAAACCAAGGTCTTGCTTAGGATGCACAAGACCCTGAGTGTGCTGTCCTGAATTCAAAAAATAAAGTTATATTAAAAATATTGACATGCATATTTTAGAGACTGGAGAGATGGTTCAGTGGTTAAGAGCATTGATTGTTCTTCCTAAGAACATAGGTTCAATTCTCAGCACCCATGTGGTGGCTCACAACCATCTATATCCAGTCACAGGAGATCCAATGCCCTTTGCTGGCCTTCAAGGGCACAGTACACATGTAGTACATGGACATATATGCAGGCAAAACTTTCATAATAATTAATTATTAAAAAATGACCAAAATGTTCATTTTTACAGGAAGTTTCTGTAAGAACATATAACAAATTGATAACAATTATTTTTATGTTACTTGTGATCTTTACTTTTTGCTTATTTGTACTTAATCCTTTTGCAATATATTACTCCATAAAAACTAATCTTTCCAAATAGATTTAAAATTCTTCATATTGTTTTAATACTTTGAACTGGGTAAATAAAAAGAGTAAACATGGGCTACTAAGTATTATTAATACTTGATACTTTCTTGAAAAGCAACCCACTTTTAGTTAAGAGTACAAAACATAAAAATTTTCCAATTTCTATATGCAGTGAGGATGTGTACTCTGAAAAGCTCGTTAAATATCACATGGCTGTTACTAATTAAAGTCCTATGGCTGTTACTAATTAAAGTCCTACTGGTATCTACTTATTACAATACTTAGTAAGACAAAAATAAATGGAGGAATAAGAAAATAGAAATATTTTAAGTTTTATAAAATACAAATGTTCATACATTCTAATTTTTGCAGTTATTTATAAAATAATTTTGCATATTTTTTGGCTCAAAATTAAGTTAAAAATTTTGTATCTTTTCTGCATGCACTATCTATTAAATTAGTTTGAAGTTGTAATATTGCTTCAGTCTTCAGGAAACAGAGTAGGCAATCAGTATGGGTAAGAGCTATAATGAAGTTACCCAAGGATTGGTGGGAGGTCTAAAGCCATAATGAATGAATTCTCAAGAATAAGCTCTCATTTGTGGTTATGATTCTAATATAAAGGAGCAGCTTTGTATAAATATTTACAATTCATGAAAGTTACATCTTGTACCAAAGCATGAAATCTTCAACTTGGTTAAATGGTAAACCTCAGCACATAAATCCACAATTAGGATGTTAATTTTTAATAACCACTCCGTTAAAAACAAAACAAACAAACAAACAAAAACTGCTACTAGCTGAGCAGAGCAGCAAGCCCCCTGAAACTTGGCAGGGCATGGCAGAAGACAAGAGTTGGAGCAAACACAGTCAGACTCTAGTCTCAAAAAGCAGAACAGGACCAGACAAAACAAAACAAAATTACTATCAGGGAAATGGCTGTTTGTCACTTTGATAAACAGCCCTAATACACATCAAGATGAGCTTTTTTAAAAGAAGGATTTGTTTTTATTCTTTTTAATTACATCTATGTGTGTGGTTATGTGCACCTGAGCATAGGTACCCACTAAGGCTAGAGGCGTCAGATGCCCTGGAGCTGTTGTTACAGGCAGCTGTGAGCTGCCCAATATGGGTGCTGGGAACCAAAGACTGGTCCTCTGGAAGAGAAGTACTCACTCTTAACTAACAAGCCATCTCTCCAGCCCCAGGGTAAGTTTTTCTGTAATGAACTCAATTCACCTAGTGACAGCTCAATTCCAAGAAAATCCAGTAGTCTTGGTAGCAATCCTGTCTGAACTGAGGTACTAAATACTATGTATTATATGTTCCATTGGAAGCTCTGCCTCAGCTCCCCTCCTCCCTTTCCAAACCTTGCCCCTCAGAAAGCCAAGTGATAGTTCCTCCCCTGGAGCTGCTCAAGATCACACCTACAGGGTATTTAAGCTCCAGTCCATCGACTTGCCATGTGATTTCTCCTCCTCCCTCCCCTACCTCACTTCTGGGGGGCTCGAGAGTCACTGGAGAGTACTTTGCTCATTAAACTGGACTTTTAATTTGCCTTGATCTGTCTTACTGCATCAGCGGAGAAACCTACTACCAGGGATTCACAAATACTTAACATTGTATACTTATTACAGCCATCCTTTATTCTAGGAGTGAACATACTAGAACACTAAGAGCAACATTTGAAAGATCTCATTCTTTAAAAATACAGCAAACTCAAATTCTCATTCCTCTTGCCCCACCCCACTTTGGTATGTGAATTTTTTATCTGAATGTCCTTTTTATTATATTATTATTTAAAATAATTTTTAACTTTAAATATACTTTACCATATTCTTTTCCTCCCAAGTCCCTCCAATCCCCCCCCCAACTTTAAGTTTTTTCTCAAAAAACAAAACATCCAAAACAACAACAAAACCAAGAAAACAAGGTAACAAATTCAGTGATAGCTTTAGAGTTCTGAATTATGGCCAGGCACTAAAAAGCTATCAAATACATGTGTTATTCTAGTCTGGTTAAAACATATATACTTGCCTTTAAAAACAATCTTTAAAATTACAGCCAAAATTAAGCTGTATATGAAAATTACACAGGTACACCTGAACATATACAAAATATTTTCTATTTTCTTATTTTAAAAAACTACAAAACTATTGCAATTAAAATTTGATACCAACACAAAAAAATAAAATTATAGAAAAATGGGCATATAAAGCACTTTCAGTTCTTAAATGATCCAGCAACTCTTTCACAAACAGGAATTTATGAGACAGAAGCGAGTAAGCAAAAAGGTAGGAAACAAAAGATCCTTCAACAAGAAGGGACATATTGCGTTAAAGAATGAGGCAGAATTAAGCACACAGTAGTGTGAAAATATGACCAGTATACTTTCAACAAGCAAGCACCTACCTACAAAGAAGCTATAGTCTACTTTTCTGTTTCAAGGACATGGCTATATAAAACTGTGTTAGAACACACATTAGAAACGGCTGAGCTGGGTAGTGGCACATACTTTTAATCCCAGCACTAGGGAGGCAGAGGCAAGCAAACTTCTGTGAGTTCAAGGCTAGTGTGATCTACAGAGTGAGTTCCAGGACAGCCAGAGCTACAAAGAGAAAATCTGTCTCAAAAAATCGAGAGAGAGAGAGAAAGAAACTAACTGCTGGACAAATACTTTAATGGTGACTGTCTTTGCAGAAAGGAACTCTGACTTTCTAAGTCATATTACCAAAAATATTAAAATATACACAATAAATAATTCATATTTTTTTAAACTATCCTGAGGGAGTAACTAAGGATGAAGGGGGGGAGGGGAGGAATCAACCAGAATATTCATTGAGCAACTTCTTTAAGAAAAAAAAAAAAGGGCTGGAGAGATGGCTCAGAGGTTAAGAGCACTGACTGCTCTTCCAGAGGTCCTGAGTTCAATTCCCAGCAACCACATGGTGGCTCACAACCATCCGTAATGAGATCTGGTGCCCTCTTCTGGCCTGTACATACACGCTGCATACAAAATAAATAAATGATCTTTAAAAAAATAAAAAGAAAAGAAAAGAAAAAAAAAAGCTAAAGGGAATCATTTAAAAAACAATTATGCATCTGTTACTTGTCCACTAAAACAAAGTTAATATTTATTTGTTATGAAAAGGGGAACATGAAACATTATATATCTGATTTGGTTTCTGTTAAAGAAAAAACTGCATCATATATCTTTGAGAAAGCTGTACACCAAAATAGTAACAGGCTAGAAGGTGAAATAAAGGGGTTTTTTTTTTCCTTTGTTTTCTTTTAGCTCACTGAATTCATTCTCCATGGCAGAAAATCTAGCTCTTTAAGGCAAAAAAATAAACCCTACTTTTCTATATAAAGCATAGACACACACAAAAGAAGCAAATGTTCACTATGTCTCTGCTTCTCTGGTACATTCTTTTGTCTTTTTTCCTTAATGATACAGAGATTGAACCTAGGACTTAGTGTATGATCCATAAGCACTCTACACTGAGACACAGCACCAGCAACTCTTTATTTCTCAAAATAAATTTGGTAAAACTGGAGTTTGAACTACATATCATTGTAGAGTTAACGAATTTAAAAGGTAAAATGAATATACAATGGTAATCGTTAAGTTTTATTATTGAATGTAAAATGTCCACTTTTATTTCTACAGCTTCAAAAATAAAATACAACCTGCTTGGAAAAGCACAGTACTATTCAGATATGGTGGCTTGTGTCTATAATCACAACTACTCAGGAGGCTGAGGCAGAAAATCCTAAGTTACAGACAGGTCAAAGCAACACAATGGAACTCAATCTCCACCCCAGCCCTACTCAATCTTAAAACTACAACCATGGAGAGAAAGAGACTGGAAAAGTGTCCCATCACACCATCTGAGGAGCACCAGAAGGGTAAAGCACAGCTGCCTTCCCGGCTCTACCCCAGATCTCATTCCGTGTGTGAGGACTTAAACACACAAATCCAGCACTGCCTATATTGTGTTACAGATTCTCCCTGTTAAATATTTTAGTTCTAAAATGTTAAGATATGAATGCCAAAGATCTATTTTATACATTAATTTAGAAACTGCCTAAATGTAACTGCTAACTAATGGGGAATGCCTGGGGATAGCTAAGGTGGGAAAGTGCTCGCCTTGCAAGCATGAGGAGCAAAGCTCAGGTCCCCAGTACTCATGTAAAAGCTGGATGAATGCAGCAGTTAGCATCTGTAATCCCCACACAGCATTGTGGGAGTAAGAGAGAAGAGGAGATCCCTGAAACTTACTGGCTTGACAGGCTGGCTAAATCTGTGAACTCTAGGTTCAGTGAAGAGACATTGTTGAGAGCAAATGAAGGAGGCACCTGTTGTTGACCTCTGACTTCCATGCATGTGTACACAGACAATTCCAGTCTCTAGAGATCTTCTACCCCAGGGTCTGAGAGGCACGAATGTCAACCTTTTGGTAATACAGCCGCAGTAATATAGTTCAAGTGCTTTTTGTTTGCCAGGCATTCTTATTTAACTTTCAAACATGCCTAAAGTACAGATACCATTCTTCTGCATTTTGTAGATGAGAAAACTGAAACGTATGGCTAAAAAAAAAAAAAACACCTACCAAATTTTTGCAAATTTTTGACAAATATTCTGTTGGTCAGATACATTATCAAATGACTCAGAGTGAGACTTAGCATACCACTTATATGAATAAAGTTAAGTTCTGTAATTAACCGTACCTATAAAGTGGTGAGAATCAATGTAACTGGGCAACTACAATGATAAAAGTTTCCAAGGCGGGGGCTGGAGAGATGGCTAAGAGGTTAAGAGCACTGACTGCTCTTCCAGAGGTCCTGAGTTCAATTCCCAGCACCCACATGGTGGCTTACAACCATCTATAACAAGATCTGGTGCCCTCTTCTGGCCTGCAGTCATACATGCTGTATACATAATAAATAAATAAATCTTTAAAAAAAAAAAAAAAAAAAGTTTCCAAGGCATGCTATCATAAGCATTTCAGACCTTTTCCAGTTCTCTAATCACTCATATTCAGAAAATAGCAAGTCAATTTTGCTCCTGTTTAGTTTTACCACAAATTCTCATCATATAAAAATTCTCATAATTCTACTTCAAACATTTTATCTATTAAATTATGTACAGTGTTTAACTCATGTTATCTGAGAATCTTCATCTTTAAAGATTTACTAATTTCATACTCTACAGCAAATTCATAATAGAGCCTTTATTTTCTGAATATACAATATATGAACAATGTATATATAAAGCTCCTAAAATAAAAGGCTAAAAGAATGTAATGAGCCAGGAATGGTGGGGTGCATGCCTGGAATGTCAACCATCTGGAGGATAAGGTAGAAGAAAAGGACTTCCAGTTCAGGGCCACTGTGGGCTACATAATGAGACCTTGTATCAAAATAAATGCTGTCCATAATTCCATGATTTAGAGGTAACAATTTAGGGCCTCATTATTTCTTTGTATGCTGTACCCTACACTAGTACATATTCTGCAAAATATGACAATGAAAACCCTAATAGCACTGGTCATCTGCTTTCTTCCTTTAACAACAGACTTTTTATGGTTAGCTGTCTACAAAACACAGTGGCTTATGTGACTAAAAACCTAATTTAATATACTGTGAAAATTAACCATAGGATGTAAGGGAAGGGATGATGGTTCTTCTTATAAAGATAGCTCTTTTACAGGTATCTGATTTTTTTCAAAAATATTTACATGACCATCTTCTGCATATTAGCATGCAGGGGATACTAAGCAATAGTCATGAAAGTATTATGGCTGCTAAAGGTCTAAAGAGTGATAATTCACTATAAGACACAAACTCAGCCCAGCATACATGAACCTAAAAAAAGCTAGCTAAGAACAACAAAGCAATGATTCTTTGTGGCCATTGTCTAAGGCCTACTATTTCTTACATACACGTGTAAGCAGATGGCAGAGTGGTGACACAGCTCAAGCTTGTTCTACTGATGACAGCAGTCCAAGTGTAAGCACAATGGGAACAATAGGACAACTACATCTTCTAAAACTGTACTTATCCACTGCTCCAAATGCAGGCTGGAGTTGGCTACTGAATTACAATGCTGTCACACTCCAAGTGAAAATTGTAACATTCGACTAAAGGCTAGTCAGAGGTTACTAAGCACTGACTTAAAATTCAAGGCATGTTTTACTACTTAAGTTGTCCTGACTGTTGGAATTTGGTATTTCTAAGGCACAGGACTTTAAAAAGAGGATATTCTGAGATAAGGATTTAGCACTGTGGCACAGAGTTTACCTGGTAATAGAAAATGCAAGAGGGTTTGTTCCTCAGCATTGACCAATAATACTGAGCTTCTCAAGTCCCAGACATCCTATCATGGGAATGCAAAAGAAACACTACACATCTAACTTACATATAAAAGCAGACCTAATTACTTTAAGATTCACCTCCCCACATTTACTAACTAGTGATTTTTCCATAAATTAATGATCTTTTGTTTTGTTTTGTTTTTGTTTTTTCAAGACAGGGATTCTCTGTGTTGTTTTTAGTGCCTGTCCTGGATCTCGCTTTGTATGTAGACAAGGCTAGCCTCGAACTCACAGAGACCCACCTGGCTCTGCCTCCTGAGTGCAAAGGCGTGCACCACCGCCAACAGTCAATTAATGACATTCTTACATTAATTAAATTTATGAAAGTTGTATCAATAAAAATTCAGATACATATCTACATAGAAAATAATACTTTTATTTACATGTGA
Organism: Peromyscus leucopus; assembly: GCF_004664715.2. Taxonomy (NCBI): domain Eukaryota; kingdom Metazoa; phylum Chordata; class Mammalia; order Rodentia; family Cricetidae; genus Peromyscus; species Peromyscus leucopus. The sequence goes on from NC_051068.1 coordinate 80,068,995, forward strand.
AATACTTTTCTTAAGAATGAAAACTTCATACCAGAAAGCTATATACCATTATTAAATCATAGGAATAAAACAAAAATTAGATTCCAACAGCCTAAAAAGAAACTAAGTTGTTTTGTTTTTTTTTTTTAAGAATTACAAAAAAAGAAAAATCAAAAGGCGGTTTTCCTTTTTGAGACAACTGTGTACTGTATACTCCAACTTACAGAGACATCTCTGCCTCTGTTTCCTAAGTGCTGGGAATAAAGGCATGTCACTACACGTGACTAAGGTGAGTATATGATTGCAAATACTAGGATCTGAAAAGCAGATTAGAAATAAACTCACAAATTACTTCATTAACATTCATTAAACATTAGTTTAGCAGAAAAACATTCTGACAGTATCAATTACATAGTTATCTTTTTTTTTTTTTTTTTTGGTTTTTCGAGACAGGGTTTCTCTGCGTAGCTTTGCGCCTTTCCTGGAACTCACTTGGTAGCCCAGGCTGGCCTGGAACTCACAGAGATCTGCCTGGCTCTGCCTCCCGAGTGCTGGGATTAAAGGCGTGTGCCACCACCGCCCGGCATAGTTATCTTTTAAAAGCCTGTCAAATTATGTTAGTCTCAACAATCAAAAAAATATTTTAAAGTATTTTCCTTCTTCACAAAAGCAAACTTTCTCTTTCTACCTAGTTTACTGTACTCTCAACTCACGCCGACAAGACAGACGGTCCACCCCATGAAGCTATGGACATGAGCACTGCCACAAACAGTGCGGGTGCATCATCTCCTCTCTGAAGGCCTCAGGCAACTACAGCAGCCCAACCAGAGCATGCTTCCTCCTTCGACATTAATTTACCTCCTCGTGGCTGACATTTCATCATTTTTATTTCTGCTTTGTGAAAATAAATTTCTTACTTATAGCTAGCAAAGCACCCTTCTCACATGTCAAGTATTCTCCTATAGTAAATCCTCTATCAATGTCCCTTCACTTTTCCAACTTTCCTCTAACAAGTTATTTTAATTTCTAGATGGGTATCCATTCCTATAAGATTGAAAATAATGGTAAACTTTGCAACACGAATCGTAAACGGGTCTTATTAATAAAAACAAACCTGGAGCTGGGTATTGGGGTGAATGCTGGAAAATCAGAGAACCAGAACAAGCCACAGCTTCCTCACCTTGCTAATTCCTCAGCTGATGCTGTTTCCTCAGACTGGAACCTAGTGGCTGGCTCTGTCCTCTGATCCTCAGGTAAGCATTATTAGAGTACACAATATATCACCACACCACTGCAACAGTCAGATGTGAGCTGAAAACTAAAGTTGGCTGCACAATGGTTTGACTATTGCTATTCCATTACCTCATTTCAAAATAGCAAGTTTTTAAGTGACTATGATAATAATGTAGGCTTACAAAGAGAGGTGCCTGGGAGACAGCTCGGTGGATAACCGTGAGGACCTAAGTTTAGATCCTCAGATCACAAACAAAACCAGATGTAGTGGCATATCTGTAATGTCAAAATTCCTATAGCAATATAAGAGGTACACAGTAGAAAACTCAGAATCTTGAGGACCAGCAAGCCTGGTGTATGTGTAAATGTGAACATAAATACACACACACACACACACATTTTATTTTATGTGCGTATGCATCTGCTGCATGTGCACCACGTGTGTGCTGATGCCTGCAGAGGCCAAAAGAGGGTGTCAGAATTCCTAGAACTGGAATTAGAGAAGCTATAGTCCAAAGTGGAGCAAGGCTATACTTTCTGATGGCCACCAAAATTGGTAATGTGAAAGAATTTCCCAGGTGGTACTGGTTTTGAAAGCATCAAGTGGTCATGAAAAGCACCTAAGACTTTAGAAGAGAGGCCATAGGGTGAAGGTGAAGCTTCAGTTGCAGTAGAAGCCTCAGAATGAAGAGATCCCCATAGAGAGAAGTTGAGGCTTGGTACCATATAGCAGGCTTAGAATCCTGAAGAGATCACAGGAGAGGCTATTGGTGAAGTACGGCCCAGTCGCAGGGAAGATCCCAGCATTTGGCAGATCCCAGTATCATGAGACCACCACCAAAGACAGCAGCAGCCTTGGAGTGGACCTGGCTTTAATCCTAAGAAACAAGCTGTATGTGCTGCAGAGGATAGAGCCAGAGAAGTGGTCCAGGCCCTTGGGAACCCAGATGTCAGGTACTGAATTTTTACACTGCTGAAGTTTGGTTCTGCTTTGATTTGATTTGATTGTGACAGTGCCTTGGTTCTTCCTCTATGGAGTAGGAAGTATGCAACTTTTGATTTTACAAGAGCCCACAGTTAACAAGACTAGAACTTTAGAGGCACAGAAATCTGACAGAGACTTAGGAATCTAGAGAAAGTGGTTACTTTAAGGAGGCTTTGGATATTTTAGAGATGCTCTAGATATTTTAGAGAGGCCTAGAACTTTAAAAGATAGGATATTTTAAAGACAACTTTTAATGTGAATTCTTAAAGATTGTGGGACTTTCAAAAATTGGAATGTTTTATATTGACAGTGATATAAAGATGAGCTCTTGGAAAACAAGAAAGGAAAGTTGATGGTTTAATAGTGGTATCTATCTGTGTTGGTTCACAAGGGGTAAACTGTCCTTGTTGAGGGTGGTTTGTTGTTGTCAACTTGATACAAGCTAAAGTTATCTAGGAAGACGAGCATCAGTTGAGAAAATGCCTCCATCCAGATTGCCTGTAGGTAAGTCTATAGTGCATTTTCTTGATTAGTGATTCATGTAGGTTGGCTGATGTACTCCTGGGCAGGTGGTCCTTAGCTGTATAGGAAAACAAGACTACGCAAGCCAGGAGGAGCAGGCCTGTGCTCCTCTTTGGCCTCTGTTTCAGTTCCTGCCTCCAGGTTCCTGCCCTGCCACCCCTCAGTGATGGAGTGTGAGCTGAGAGTTGTAAGCTGAAATAAACCCTTTCCTTCCCCCCTTGACTTTATCACAACACTATCAAGCTAACTAAGACAACCAGTACCCACTTCAGAGTCTTATCCAATCTAAGTGGAATGTTAGGAGGTCTACCATCAAAGAAATATTAGTTCCCTTCTCTAAATCCCCAAGGAGATTACAAAATTTATCAGTGGTTTCTAGCCTTTCTATGAAAAAATCTTTTATTCTACATGGATTTGAAGAGCTTTTTGTACCAAGCACATTGATATTTTACTAGTCGGATTAAGTAAAGGCTAATCAGAATTCTCAAATTTTTAGACTTCAGTTTAATGTAACTCAATACTAAATTCTCCCCACCATAAACAACATTGTTTTCCCAGACTGAGGAATCAAACTCACTATACTCTCACATGCTAGGCAAGCACTCTGCCACTTAACCATGAGTTAATGAGTGGTAGAAACCAGGCCCAAAGACTTGTGTCTACATATTACTAGCTAAAGGAAAGATATGCAGAGTTGGAGAGATGGCTCAGGGGTTAAAAGCACTGAATGCTATTCCAGAGGACCCAGGTTCAATTCCCAACACCCATATGACAGCTCACACCTGTTTGTAACTCCAGTTTCAGGGGACCTGTCACTCATGGCAAAAACACCAAGGCACATAAAAATAAAATATTTAAAAAAAATAAAAGATATGCAATAGCTTGCCTACATACATACATACATACATATATATCTCTTAAAACACAAACACACATGCACGCGCGTGCACACACACACATCTGAGGTAGAGACATTGCTTTTATTTTTGGAGATACAATGTCTCCTATGTAGCTATATAGCTCTGGCTAGTCAAGAACTCACTATGTAAACTAGGATAATCTTGATCCTCCTGAATATGCCTCCCAAGTACTGAGATTAAAGGTGTGCACAGCATACCAAAACCACACAATTTTTTTAGGCGTTTGCAATAAAAGTAATTTATTCTGATGTCTGTAGACCCATGGGGAAAACAGTGATGATGTATTCAAAAAAGTGATTTATTCTACAGGGCTGGGGAGATGGCTTAGTTGAGCAGGTAGAGGACCTAAGTTAAATCTCCAAAACCCACATAAAGCTGGACTGGGCAAGGTGTCTCTGTAATCCCAGTACACCTATGGAAGGAGACAGGAGAAGCCTTAAAAAAAAAAAAAAAAAAAAAAATCACAGGCCAGCTAGCTTGACATACACAATGGCAAACAAGAGAACTCTATCTCAAAACAAGGTAGAATGTGAGGACCAACACCAAAGGTCTCCACCTCCACATATGAACCATGGCTTTGTGTACCAGTGCTCACACATGTGTAAACACACACACACACACACACACACACACACACACACACACACACACACACGGGAAGTGATTAAAAGAAAAGAAACTACTGTTTAACCTACAAATTTGTTTTTAGCTAGTATTCTTAGTAACATTGCTTTCAAATCCAAGTGCTATATATATTTATCCATACAGGAAGGTGGTGAGTAGTGTCTTCCCTTTATATTTATCACAAAATCTGAACCATTTCCCACAGTCCTGTGTGATTTGTTTCCTATTCACTTGCTTTGGAATTTTGGCATACAAAAGTTGGAGTCTATTTACATACTCCATGGCACTCACTGCATGTAAAAATTGTTCAGTGACACCAGCTACTGAAACTGGGTGTGGGGCAGTAGATTCATATGAGTCCAGGAATTTGAGACCAGCTTAGGCAACGTAGTGAAACCCTACCCCTTAAAACTAAAACAAAACAAAGTTTTAATTGAGTAATTTTAATAGTATACAGTAAATTGGTAGCTACTTGATTTAATAATTTATTTTTCCTGTCAAATACAAGCAGGTTCCTAAGAATGGAAGACACAGGAATCAGGCCACAGAGGGGACAGTGCCAGGATGGCTCAAGCTAGAAAGATCTTGCTCTCTTAACTACAGCTGGAGGGTGGGAAGGAGAGTGATCAGTCAGTCCTACGAGAATTATCATAGTTTTGACTTCTGCTGAAACAGGCAAAAATAACCCCAACCCTATTCAAAACAGACTCAACTGGAATTTTGAATTTTGTGACAATACACTGGTATTCTAAATACCTGAAGTATTAAAAAGTAAATGAAATACCATCTAGGTTAGTAGATCTGAAATTCTGCAGTTTCACACATGAGAAGTATTTGGGTAAAGCAACAAACACAATCTCTAACACTACTGCTATACTTGCTCATGAATTTAAAGTATTTTAAAAGATACTTGTAAAGGAAGAGAACTGAACAAAAATTAACAATGAACTAAATTATCAAATTCAGATCAACCTATATACTTACTTTCAGCCAAGTGAAAAATACTAGAGACAGGCACTAGAATGACTAAAACTGGCATGTGGAGGTTCATTTTTAAAAAAAAGGAAATTAAAGGAAGAAGAAAGAATGAGAATACTTGAAGTAATATTTTTTCTAAAGGCCATTCACTCAACTTTCCTTTGCTATAGTTGCTCTTTATTTGCCTGTCTTCAATTTCTAAGTTGTTAAGATCACCACCACTGCTCATTTAATTGATGCTGTCAAGTCTGGTATCATTTAGAAGGAATTAAAAAAAAAACATGGGGGGAGGGGGAGTGTTGAGAGATGGCTCAGCAGTTAAGAGAACAAGTTGCTCTTCCTGGGGATGTGAGTTCAATTTCCAGCACCCACATGGCAGCTTACAGCTATCTATAAGTCCAGTTCCAAAAGATCTAGTGCACTCTTCTGACTTCATGTGGTGCACAGACATACATACAGGCAAAACAACCACACATAGAAAATAAAATGGTAATAAAAAAATTTTTTAACCTGTGGAAAAAAATTTCACCTTACACTAAACAGTTTTACAATATCTCTAGAATACAAAGTATAGACCTGAAAACTCCCTATTAATTAATTAAACTAAAAATTTACAACCCTAAACAAATAAAAATTCTGTAGCAAACTGTACATGTTTTAGAAAAACAAAAATGTTACTATTTGCCTGTGGTATAAAAGCAATCTTTTAACCTTTTTAAAGAAGGTAGTTAACAACCAAGGCTAAGCTGTTTCCTCTTAAAGGTACCTGACTGGGTCTAGCCTAGATCCTCAATTCAATCCTAGTTCTTTTGAATCCCTTCTTCAAATCTGACATACAGATTTCACAAAAGTGACTCTAGCAACTCCCCCAATCTGCCCTCTTGTTTTCCACTAAACACTTAGATCTTGCCATATCTGTTATTAAATTAAACCAACTTCCCTGCTTCCCATCTTTTCTATCTCAGTTCACTCTGAACTCTAGAAACTAGAGTCTCACTATGAAGCCCTGGCTGGCCTCAAACTAGCTACACAGATCAAACTGGTCTTGATCTCATAGAGATCTGCCTGCTCTGCCTCCCATGTGCTGGGCTTAAAGGCATGAGCCACTACACCCAGTGAAGATTTATTTATTTTTAATGTGTATGCGTGTTTTGCCCACATATATAAGTGTACCACATGCATGCAGTGCCCAAAGAAGCCAGAATAAAGTGTTGGGTCTCTTAGAACTAGAGTTACAGGCAATGTGAGTTGTCATGTGGGTGCTGGGGACCAAACCTGGCTCTTCTACAAAAGTAGCCAGTGCTCTTACAAACTAAACATCTCTCCAGGCCCCATATATTTTCCTCTCAATAAGTACTTTTGTCAAGTAATAGTCTTCATATTAAAACTTCTTATATTCAGAATCAGGTCTTCCCTTTTCAACCCAGCACTTAATGATGGGGGGAAAACAAAAACAAACAAAACCTAGCCCCAAATAAGTCATGTTTCTTCCACATTTACCAGCCATCATACTAAAGTCTATGTCTCTGTCAGATTAATAACCTGTCCTTCATCTTCTGGACTTTCTAACTTATCACATGGCATGTCTAACACTCTCTTCTCAAGTCATTGTGCGCTACAGTTCATTCGCATCTATATTAGTTCATGTAAACAGGATCACAAAAGTGAGGTACCCTTCTCTTCTGAAACTGGCAAAAAAAAAAAAAAATGAACATTATTAAATGTCTATCATAAGCCAAGCAATCTTACACATTATTTCTAACCTTTTCAACAAACTTATGATGTAGGTAGTACTATTATTATCCTTTAAAAATAAGAAACCAATGTTTAGAAATACCAAGTCATCAAGTTAGTAAGTTGCCTCAAACCATGCACTTAGTAAGTAGTGAAGCAAGGTTGTGGACAGGCTTACCTAACTCCAGGGCCATCTGTAAACACTGTTTAAGTCAGAACAATGTGAGTACCTCCCCCAAACATACACCTTTTGAAACAAAATAAACATTCTCATATTGGTCATTTTAGAGGATAAAAATCTGAAAAAAAATTAATTAATCAGTAAAACCCACAATGTTCAAATTGCAACTTTAATGTCTCCTTTATCATGAATCACTTTCACCTAAAATATTTTTAAAGAAACTCATTACAACTAACTTTTTCAAAAGAACTATAAATTTCTATGCATACACAATAATGATGTTCCACATTCTTAATAATATGAAGTCTGTAAGATAACCACGAAGACTCTAACAGGGATCTAGACCACTGGTAAGAACTGTAAAAACTACCTGTTCAATGCCACTGAAGGTGTAGCAAGACACTCATACAGGGCAACTACCCTCTGAGCCTGAGACCTCATTTCTGAGAATCTAGTCTAAAGGGAGAAAGAAACAGACAAAACCAAATGCAATTAAAGATAAATGTACAAAAATGTCTCCCTATTTAAAATAATAGTATGATAAAGATCAAACTTACAGCTCTAAGCCAAGGGACCAACATTCCATATAAAATGGAAAAATAACACTTAAATAGTATAAGGCACAATTTTAACTTTTATAAAAATAAAAGTCTGTATATGAAAAGAAAGAACTGGAAAAATACACACTGAAACATTACTGGTAGTCTTCTCTGTGTAACAGGATCATCAATAATGTTAGATTTCTTCTTTATGTTTATGCTCTTTTTCAATATTTTCCACAATGTAATAATATTGAACACACACACACACACACACACACACACACACACACACACACACACACACACACACACACGGGGAGGGAACATCATATCCACTGAAAACAATCCTGAAGGTAAAAAGGGCAGATTAGTTGGATTAAGAACTACATTTCTCAGGACAAAGAAACATTAGCCTTGTTTTGTTGCCAGGTTCTATTATGCTCATGTTTACTTTTAGACTGTATAAAGGATGTTATCCAAACTCAGTAGTATTTATGAAGCTGCACAAGGCCTACCATTTAATGGACAGCCAAAATCCCAAAAGAAAGCACTACAGTTAAGCAGATTTTCTATGCATAACTATTGAAAGTGAATGTCAAATTAATTCTAATTCACAACCTGCAAAACAGAAAAACCAGAATAACTATTCTCATTTTGCAAATTAAGTGTAGTATTGTTTCTTATAAGCATGTCAGTTAGGTCTAAGGAGGGAGAAACTTGAAAGTAAAATTGGCAAGCTCCCAGTGGTTCATTAAGAATGTAAACTGATGCACTTTGTCTATCCACACATCTATCCTAAGTAGACATTTTTGTGGCACAGGATGACTTTAATCAATGTAGGGAAAAAAATAATAAAAACCTGTTCTACAAAAAAAGAAAACCCCAAGCCTTGACATTAAACATAGAATTAATACTGCTAGCTTAAAAGGAAACAACTCCAGTACAATGTGGTGTGGTGTGGTGTGGTGTGTGTGTGTGTGTGTGTGTGTGTGTGTGTGTGTGTTCAGGACTGAGCTACATCAGTCTGTATTTTTATATTACTATATTTTTGACAATTAAGGAATAGTATTTATGAAGCTGCACAGGCCTACCATTTAATAGGCAGCCAAGTACTAACAAGCTATTAGAAAACAAATACACAGAAATAGCTAACTAGTAAGAATTTTACCTAAAAATTATAATTATATTTTTAACCCACTATGAAAATACACAGATTACTAGACTATAAACTCCTGGTTTTTAAAAACAGCTACACATTTATATGTATCCAACAAAGAGTTTAATTTTGATTCTTTCAAACATCTCAGCTAATGAGATGGAGAAGCAGATAAAGATGCTTGAGGAGTTTGATCCCTGAGAACCACATGGTGGAAGGAGAGAACCAACTCCTACAATTGTCCTCTGGCCTCCACACATGCATCATGGCATGTGCATAACATACACAGAGATCATAAATATAGCTAATAAAAAACATTTTAGGGGCTGGAGAGATGGCTCAGAGGTTAGAACACTGACTGCACTTCCAGAGAACCAGGGTTCAGCTCCCAGTACCTATGTGGTGGCTAATAACCATCCATAATTCCACTTCCAGGGGAATGTGACACCCTCTTCTAGCTTACTCCACCTGACACTCCACAGACATACATGCAGGCAAAACACTCATACACATAAAATAAAATAAATTTTTAAAACATTGGTTCAGTGGCTGAATGGGTCTGTTAATGAAACTAGAAGGATAGTTTCAAACACATCCAGCAGATTTGGCCTAGACTATAAACTACATGAAACTGTAAAATTAGTAAAAATATTAACTACTACAAGAATTAATGTAGTACCTGCTGTCTTAATGTTGCATAATATCACCAACCTGTCTTGAACAGAATGAATTTTATTTATAAATGAATTTAAAAATATTACTGAAAATATAGTGAATGAATGTGCTCTTTAGACTACACATCTGGCAGTCTACAGTAAGGGACCCCCTACTACTCACTTGCAGTAGCACCAATGCCATCATGGTTTTTGTCCAACAGTAGCACCTAGTTCTCTGTACCTCTATAGTTTTGCCTTTGAAAGCTAAAGCACAAACTTATCCTGAGCAAAATTATTTTTTTCACATGCACAGTAAGTTGGTATAAAACAGTAATGCAAAAAAACCATGAATAGGAGACTGGAGAATGGCTCAGTGGTTAACCACACTGCTCTTCCAGAGAACCCAGGTTCAACTTCTAACACCTACATCATGGCTCACAACCAGCTACAACTCCAATCCTGGGGAACAGATATCCTCTTCTGGCCTCCTTGGGAATCAGGCACACACATGGGTTCACAAACATACACTGAGGCAACATACACACATACATAAAAAGATTGTAAAGACTTTGGTAAGTAGCATGTTTGATACATACTTGTGAGTTCAAAGTGAAGTCTTTTCAAGTGCTAATTAATTCAAAAGCATCTTTTACTAGTTATTTGTACTTTAATATTCTTAGGAAATATTTCTAAATTTTATTATGCCCTGAAACCAAATATATGATTTATATGCTTTAAGTTTCATTAACTTTGCCATCCCACACTTTGAATCATTCCCTATCAATGTGAACTAAATAAGCCAAAGATACAGGACTGGCAAAATTAGAGTGACTTGTAAAGAAATTCTTTCAGATTTATCTATGATAAATTTATATGCTCTAAATAAGTTAAGGACTCTTTTAAAAAGCCATTATTTGTATAATAATTAAAGTTTATTTCATAAAACAAGCTAATCTCCCAGATGTACATCATGGACTTCTGAAAATAATACTAAAAGGACTATTTTTATTCCTTTTACAAAAGCACACCATTTCTTGTTTCAGTTTTACCTTAAATAATCACACAACTTCCCTTTTTATATTGGCGCATGTGTGAGAGCACATTGTATCCCTCACTCTGAAAGGCCTATTTTCAAGCAGAAATGAGAGCATGGCACAGTTCTTTGCTGAACTGCTTTGCTGATTAGAACACTGGAATAACGAATAATGTTAACCTTCTGGGTTCAATACTCATCAGGATCATTTAACTTTAACACAAATTAACCAGTCATCTCAAAACTATATGCTCGGGGAGGGAGGCCATGATCACTCACTGCAAACCCGATAACCATTACTACAAAAAACTCAAAATGTAAATTATCTTAAGTGTATGAAATATTAAAAAGTACATAAAAATATTACTTGTGATAACAAGTACAAATTTTATGTACACAGATACACACAAAGGATGCTTCAGCTTCCTCTCATTAACATATGAAAGCTTAAATATTTCTATTTAATGCTAGTATTTTCTACAAGATAAAAAACTACATTAAGTAATGCAGTAATTCTATGACATTGAAATGAGCATAAAATACCTGAACTATGCTATAACCTTTCCTAAGTGATTAGCTTAATTTGAAAAAGAACCTTGGGAGGAAGTAAGTTTATGTTCACAATTTTAAATGTACCACCACAACGATAAAATATAAATGCTTTGTACAAGTTATTGCTATTGACCATCTAAAAGAAGAGCTGTTTGGAGCCAGAAGCCTTGAAAACTGAGCTTTGGTGCACACTCCCAGTTCTCTAGCACATGCCACACTAGGTGCTTTCTGGGAACTCAGCTGTTCTCCTCCCTTTACAGATGTCACAGCTTTGGCTCAAACAAGTCAAACCATCTAGATTCCAGAACCAGAAATGCTAAAAAAGTCTTGCGGTATAATTTTCTATGAAAACAGAGTAGTATCATCCTCCTCTTAAAACTAAATAAAATGTCAAAGATTCAAAGCTGACTTTACATAATAAAACAACAGTCTATTTTCTGAATAACAATGCACTACAACAATTTAAAAATTCAACTGTTTAACAAAGGACTACTAGCATAATTTATTATCAAACATATAAGACTCTAAAATATCATGCAAAACATAAACAAATTAGAGAGGACAGTAAAAAAAATGCCTTATAAGAAAAAGTAACTGCCAGAATGAACAACTAGATGCTTACTTTATATGAAACTATCAACCTTCCACAGTAACAGAAAATAACAAGAATCAGCGTAATTTCTCTATTGGATTATAAAACACAGCTGAATGTAAAAGTTCCCTGAGAGCAAAGGTCCTCTAATTTACCTATATTCCCAACAATTAGCACTCTGTCTAAAAGATCTCATTTGGTGACCAAAACAATTGTTTGTGTCAAGAACACCCAATGAAAACAAAATTGTCATGAAACTTATGCTCAACAACCTTAGCTGTTGAAACCAACTCTTTGAAGGCAATTTAGACATATACTCGGTAAGTCTATTCATATATTGTGGTCCTTTCAGAAATAAATCACTAGGAAATATTCCAAAAGGAACAAAATGTTGTCTAAGCTACTGTGAAATTTCATTGTTATCTTAATGGGGAGGGGAAGATACCTACATGCCCAACAGAAAGAAGATAAACTATTTTAAAATGGTTGAAAAGTTAAAAATGAAGACATAATAAGGGCAGGATGTAACTTGGTTATTGAGCACTTACCTAGCAAGTATAAGGACCTAGGTTCAATCCCCAGCACATTATTCTTGTCTTCCCCAACCCAAGTTAACTTCCACAGAATAGTGAGAATGATATTTATAAACTTAGGTCAGATCAGTTATTTCTTCTACTCCATGGGTTACCATCTCATTCAAAGTAAAATCCAAAGGTCTTACTATGGGATCCAAGGTTTTAGAAGGGCCCTAGTTACTTCTCTTAATCTCAAGCCCTTTCTCTCCCTGTTTACTATTCTCAGACCACACTGGCCTCCTAGCTGTTCTCAAAAAGGCCTTGTACACTCTAGGGTCTTTGCACTAGAAGACCTCTCTCTCTTCCTGTGATCTTTGAACACACTTCCTTCTCTCTCACTTCCTTCAGGTCTCTGCTTCAGTCTTGGGTCTTCACTGGCAGTTCTTCTCTAGCCCCTCACCAGTCCTCACTCTTCCACACAGCTCTGTCACCTGACACTAAACATTTACTTGATTATGGTCTATCCCTCATGATTGAAGGGATGACAGCAAGAACTTTGTTTTATCCCCAGAGTATACATACTTACTGAATCAATATTGCGTGTTTTCATAATTAACTACATGAAAATCATGCATATGAACAAGCTTGAAAGAGAGGAAAAGAAATTATTTGATTTTCAAATTCTCATCATATTACTAAAAAGTAGATTGTCCAAGAAAAAACCTGGTTAGTCATAACTATGATTTTAAGGGCCCAAAAGATACTAGGGAGTATTGGTTTTAAAATGACTGCTGGTTAGGGCTGGGGATACAGCTCCATGGTAAAGCGCTTGCAGATCGACAAACAAAACGACTGCTAATAGATGGATTACCTACCATGCATGAATCTGGTTTCGATCCCCAGCACCACATAAACCAAGCCTGGAAGCACACACCTATCAAGGTCTTCCTCGGCTACATTACTGAACTATACATAAAACCTGTTGGGTTGGGGGAGCAAGTAATAGTTACTAGGAACTTTCCCCCCCAAAAATTGTAAGAGCAATCACTCTTTAACCTTGTTCCCAAATCCTCAGAATTTAAGGTGAAGACACAAACACACCCAAAAGCCACAAAAAAATAAAAAGTGCACTTTTAAAAGTTCTAATAAGAAACTGAATAATATCTGGGATTTCAGTTCACTTTTAAATAAGTGTCTATGGGTGACTTTAGAGGAGGCCAGAAACTGAATGCAAAATTTTGTGCATAAATGTCTATTTTGGTTTTCCTGGGCAAAGAAAGAGTCCATATATTTCACCATATTCTCAAAAGTATCAGTGGCCTAAAAAAGATTAAGAATGGTTATATGAGGGAAGTGAAATTTTAAAAAGCACCTCTCAAAAAGATAGATATGTAAATCAAGATACTGAACTGAACCGCCGTTCAATTCATTCAACAAATGTTGGGACACATGTAATCCTTGATAATGAATACAATCACAACAGAATTTCAAATGGCAAGGAAGCTAAACAAGATTCACAGAAAACACCAAACTAAGAACAGTCAACAACATATATTTAATTTTGAAACAAAGTGTTACAGGAAAGCATAAAGACAAAAAAGAGTCTGGGGCCTAATCTAGTACTTATTATATCAAAATGTTGCAGAAATCAACTACATCAAAAGAAAAGAAAAACTACTCATAGGCATAACCACCCCCACACATTCACAGGAAACTCAAAGAAAGTTTCCAAATCCTGTTTCCAGCATCGTCTCTTGTAACTGCCTGATTTTGAAGGCAAACTACCCTGGTTAATTTTGAGGGTCGACACTTTGACTCTAATAAAAACAGAACGGGTTTTCTGCCACCCAAGAAGCAGAAAACAGTGGCTGGTACCTGTAACGCTTGGCCCATTAACCTCCTGCCCTTTTATTCCATTTCTTACAGAGTACTTCCTTCAAAGCAGCGACAAAATGATTTTCCCTTCCCAACGGCTATACACTGTTCCTCAACGCTAGCTCTTTTTCCAAGGGATCAAAAGTCCCCTAAACTCTGGTTTTCCATCCCGTGAGGAAATCTCGGGATTTTATTTATTTATTTTTTAGGCACAGCCGTCCTGCCTTGCTGTTCTCCTTTCAACAACAAATTACACAATTCAGCAGAAGACACTGCCCTTAACTTTCCGAGTGAGGAGACAAGCCACAATCCCACCACCCCGACACCCCTCACACACCCTCGATGGAAAGACGACAAGAATCACACCGTGGCCTCGGTCCTGACAAAATTCAAGGGAAGCAGCAGAAACCAGAGAGGAGGGCAACTCTGCAAAGGCGAACACATGGCAAGCCGCAGAAGACAGAGGGCAGGGAGGGCGGGAACCCGGCTGGCGGCGGAGTGGGACACGGAGGTGTCAGCGCTCGGCGGCCGGGGCAAAGGCCGCACGGAAGGCACCGCACTTCCCCGACCCCGGGGACGACACCTCGGAGCGGGCGCGGACACGCGTCCCCTCTGGCGGCCCGCCCCTCGCGGCCGGCCGGTCGGTCCCTCAGGCCCGGCCCGACCGCCTCGGTCCGCGGGCGTGGCTGGCTCCGGCCTCCAGCCGCGGCCCCTCCCGCCCGCCAGGCCCCGGCCGCCGCCCCGGACTCGCCGGGGCTATGAAGAGGCCACCGAGGCGCGGCCAGCCCGCGCCCCCCATTCGCGCCCCGCACTCACCCCGCGGCCCGGCGCCTCCTCCACCTCCTCCTCCTCCTCCTCCCTCCTCTCGGCCGCGGCTCGGGTTCGGGCTCTGCGCGGCGGCGGCGGCAGCAGCAGCGGCCTCGGGAGCGGCGGCGGCGGCGGCGCCTCCGGAACGCGCACGCACGCAGCACGCAGGCCCCGCCCCCAAGTCCTGGCCCCGCCTATCCGGCCGCGTTTCCCGAATCTTTTTAAAGGAGCCGCGCTTCAAAGGGTGGGGACTGCAGAGGAATAGTGTGCAGAAGAGAATTGGGGCCTCGCCTTCGGGGAGGTGGCTAAGGCCAAAATTTAAACGAGAAAGGACGAAAAAATTCAGAAAGGAGAGAATTTTGAGGGGATGCAATCACTTCCAGTTGCTAGTTGAGCACCAAATAGGTGCTTGATGCTGTTCTAGGTATATACAGGGAAAATCACTTTCTAGAGCTTTCATTCCCCTGAGCTAGGAGAAGGAACACGAACAACGAACAAGTAGCAAAAATCACAGGTCACCAGGGAGAGCTTTGCACACCTTTGCTCATAATGTGAAGAAGCAAGTCTAGCAAAGCCAGGTGCTGGATGAGAGGAATGGCCCTTTCAGGCTGAGAGAAAATCAGCCATAAACCCAGAGGTGGAGATGTGTCTGCCATATCACATGAAGGACACACGCAAGTGGAAGGGTGGATGAACAGAGTCTATGGCCAAAGAGCAAAATAGTGAGAGTCCTAGACATGTACAAGTGGCCAGACCTTGTGGAGCCTGTGGACTATTGTAATGGCAACAGGAAGCCCTGAGGAGAGGGTGGGCCCAGAAATGACTATATCTAGTCCATGTTTTTAGAGGTTAGCATTATTCAGGGTGTGGTGGCTCACTCCTACAATCCCAGTATTTTGAAGACTGGAGCAGGAGGATTGCCACAGGTCTGAGGTTAGCCTGGACTACACAGTAAGTTTCGGGTCCTTTGGGGACTAGAGTTAAGTCTCACCGTGTGTGTGTGTGAAATACACAATGGAAACATAAATGTCCACGGGGGAGTTTAGTAAGCGGCTGTTCATGTCAATTTGGACAAGAGTGGCAGCCAAGTACAAAGTGTTACTTCATTTTAGATTTTGTTTATTTCAGTTTTATTGAATATATTTTAATTAGGGCTTGAGAAGGCAGTGTGGAAGGAACAAAAAGCTTATGGATGAGTCTTAGATTCAGGGCCTGTGGGCTGCTGTCATTCACTGGGACAGAAGATGGGGTAAGAGCAAATCAAAGGGAGAAATCAAGAGTTCAATTTTAGGGGTCTGGAGAAAGCTCAGTGGTGCTGAGCGCTTGTTCCTCTTGCAGAAGACCTGGGCTGGGTTCCCAGCACCCACATGGTAGCTAACAGCAGGCTATAACTCTAGTTCCAGGGCATCTGATGCCCTCTTCTGGCCTCTGTGGGCACTTCATGCTTTTGGTGCACATACATGCGTGCCGGCAAAACACCCATATACATAAAACAAAAATAAATCTTAAAAAACAACAACAACAACAACAAAACTTCTATTTTGCCTGTTTTCACCCAAGTGGAGTCATTGAATGAACAGTGGGAATATGAATCTGGATAACAAATTTGAGATCCATCAAGACATAGAGCCTCAGGTCTGCATAAACTCACTTAGGGAGGGACCTAGGGGGAAGAGAGGACCAAGAGACACTACAGAAGTGGAGGTTAAAGAGAAACGGCGCTGGCAGTCGGGTTAGAGGAACAACGGGGAAGAAAGAAGGTTGGTAGGGAGTTGTTTTAGGAAAGAGGGCATGGTCAGTGCCAACACCTACTGCTGAAATAGCTGAGTAGACGATTGAATCTCAGTCTGCATCCTCAGCCCGGTCTCCACTGTCCTCACCCCCACCAGCCTGATTTACACAGGCTCCACAAGCTCTGCCACTGATCCACATGCCTAGCCAAGAGTTGAGAATTTAAACACTGGCTGAGCTGGGCCTGATAAAGTTTGCTAAGGGCTTGATGAAAACCCTCTCCGTGTTATCACATGGGGAAACATCTGACTAGGGTGTGTTGTGAGAATTAGAGGTGAGGAAGACAGAGCGCTGAGAAATGGGCAGTAGCGGGAAGGGTACGGGATTCAGGAGCCTGTTTTAAAGTGGAGATGCGTCCTCGAGGTGTTGGGATGGTCTTTAGAAAAGTGAAGTTACGGTACAGAGACAAGAGGCGACAACTAGGGAAAGACAGGGACTAAGAAGCAACAGGTCCTGGCACAGTGCTGAAGGAGCTGGCTGTGAATAGGAGCAAGGACAACAGTCCCAGACTACATTGTAGCAAAGGCACAGAACACAGGCGCAGATGTGAGGATGACTATTTGTGGTGGGCGCAGGCCGCTGCAAAGCAGAGGGGACCAGTGAGAGCTAAAGTCTAGTCCTTGTTTTGCCCACCAGGCTGAGTACCCAATAGGAGCATTTCAGTTTTGGGGAAAGGGCACTTTTCTAGTTGTTCTCCCTTAAGAGTGGTGCCTTATGTCAATCCTCCATGCAACACACACACACACACACACACACACACACACACACACACACACACCTACCCACTCCTCGTGTATAATTTTTCCCAGTTTGCACTAAGTGCTATATAATGTGTATATGGATGAGGTAAGGTCTGGTCTGTGTGCTTACTTTTATTCTCTCTCTCTCAAATGGGTGGTCATGTGTCTAAATTGAGATCACTCAGCCAGGTGACCTCCATTGCTGATGAAAGTCATGAGAGAGAGAGATGAGAGGTAGGTAAGGGAGTGGTTGATAGACTCTGGAACTAAACCCGCGAAAGAAAAGAGGCCAACAATAAAAAGCAGCGACCCCTGTGGAAAGGAATATTTTCAGAGGAAACACACAAGTGAGGTGTGGGGACTTTCCTAGGATCAAGCAGATGCAAGTGAGGCAGTCACGAGAGAGGAAGTGTGAAGTGTCTGTGAAGAGGGTTCAGACGGGCACAGAAAAGCTTCAGAAACAGCACAGGCTTCCGGCTCCTGCCCTTGTCATGGTGTGTGTAAGACACTGATCTGGTGGGCCTGAGGAAAGGACCTCACACTCATAACCACCAGAAGCTCCACAACCCTGGGAGAAAGTGAGCACAGGAAGGAATAATGCAGTCAGATACCACTGCGGCTCCTGTACAAAGCTTTGGGAGACCCACTGGACACTTTGCATTCCTCACACCATGAGCACGTGATCATTTATTGTCGGATAGATGTGAAGTATCTGTTAGGTCCTCCTGTTTTCCCATTTGCTACTCACTGCCTTCCTCAGTCACCAAGCTATCAAACCGTGAATCCCCTTGTCCTTATCCGTTATGCCAATCACCCTCAAAGCCATCTGCACTGTCCAATAGAACACTCTGCCAAGATGGAAATTACTTTTCTGCCTTGATGGCAATGTTACTTTCATTTATCATTGGCTGTTTGTTTGTTTGTTTGTTTGTTTGTTTGTTTGTTGGTGTTGTGTTGCTTTGTAGCTCTGGCTGCCTTGGTACTCTCTATGTAGTCCAGGCTAGGCCCATACTTAGGGCAGTCCTCATGTCAAGTGCTGGGATTACAGGCATGGGTCTTCACTCCTGACCTGCAACTGTTCTTTATCTGCATAATCCACCGTGGCTATTAAACGCTTAAAATGTGGCCATGTGACTGAGGGGCTGTATTTTAAATCTGACTTAAATGTAATTGGATTTATATTTAGATAGCTGCATATGGCTAGAGGCTGCTATATTGCTCAGCCCAGGAATAGACACTTCCTAGCCTGTAGCTCTCCCATCTGCCAGCTCTCTCTAGCTGCATCACCATCACCCTTGGCTGGGTATTGATCACCTCTAGTCTAGATTCTTGCTGTGTGTACTCTCCTCTCCTGCTTAGTTGTTTTCCTTTCCATCTGCCTTGTGTTCTTGCAGAAACATCCTCCAAAGCAATAGTCAAATCATGACCCACACCTCATTTTAAAAGCTTTCATTAGCTCCACACCAAATGAAGTACAAACTACTCAATCTAACACTTGGCCAATCTTGCATCTCCAGCTCTTTTCCCCACCTCGCTAGCACATGTGAACCATTTGCTATAATTCCTCCTAACTTTTCAACTGCCTCTCTGCCTGTGACAGGTGCCTCCCGACCATTCTACCAACCCCAAGTCTGAATCATAGTGCAGCTCCTAAATGAAGGACTTTTCTTTCCTTGGAAGTCTCTGTCATTTTCAGTTTGTATCTCACCTATGGTGTATGTAACTGCCTTGGGGTATATTTTGCATTTTTCTTTTTGCTTTTTCTTTTCTTGCTACTAAGTGTCACTCCTTTCAGTGGAGTTAGCGCTCACTGCAGTGTGAGCCTTGCACCTTGCGGAATGAGGTACTCTCAAACATCCATGGAGTGAGTCACATACTTTCCTAAAACATGAAAAAAAACTACATCCCTGACTAGCTCTAACAGTAACGCCACTACTCTCAGATAGAATGTCTTTAAATCCTAAATGAATTTGGCCATATGGAATTATTTCTTTTCATGTTATTACTGGCTGAGAAGGTCTTCCAAATGCTTCTCAAACTTAGCATACTTTTACAATGCAGTTACAGTTTGTAATCCTAGAGAGCCCGATTATGCTGAGAGCTGGCGGGACCAGTGTAGCTATGTCCAGGACCAATTTATGGAACAGGCCTTTAAGAAGCATTGGGACTGTGCTACAGATCAATAGAAAGAGGCTTTCATCTTTTGAGTGTTTACAAAATGTATTTTTGTTACTTGAACTTTCAGAAACACATAGCCCAAGAGTAGAATTGCATATGTTCAGCAATATTTCATGCACTTTTTCTGGTATTGTATTGGATTTTAAACAATTGAAAAGTAGGTATAATACTTCACTAAGTGAATTGTTCTGGGCTTGAGATCAAACTAATGGCTAGGTGCATATCAGGGAAGTACTATACCACTGATATGCCCCCAGCCCCAGGTTAATTTTTATATGAAAAATGTTGTTCACACTTAGAGGCCTCGTACACATCCAGTCATCTATCCCAAACTCAGGAGCGCTGTTTGCTAGGGACTTATACTTATTGCCAAGAATATAAAGATACAGTCCCTGTGCTCAAAATTTACATCCTGACGTTGGTAGGCTATAACTAATTTAATCCTACTAATAAAAATGTTAAATAGATAGCATTAGGTTCATTTTGCAAAGGGAAAAATTTGTTCAGAGGAATTGAATGAATTGCCAAAATGAGCAGAGTTAATTTTTTTTAACAAGGACTGAAGCTTAAGCTATCAAAGTTCTCTAAAAGGAGCATCTTGCTCTATTTTGTTCATTTCTATCTTCTCAGTAAATATTCAAGGACTGGGGGGGGGTGACTCCTTAGTTTACAGCACATATTACTTTTGCAGAGGAGCTGGGTTTAATTCCCAGCACCCAAATGGCAGTTCCTAACCATCTGTTACTCCAGCTCTAAGGGATCTAACACCCTCTTCTGTTCTCCGTGGGTACCAGGCACATCCAGGGTGTACATACACACATGCAGGCAAAACACTCACACACATAAGACAAAATAATATAATTTAAAACATTCAAGATCATATATTCATATGTCGAGGAAAAGGGGGAGACTGTAAGCTAGCTAATCCACTAATAATGGGTCTGTTTTAATTGTGTGATAATAATTTTTAATCTATATTAGTGCACTTAAAATGTGCTCCATAGATGGTTATTCATCTACAAACTGTTTATTATTAGTGAACCTTGGTTAATTTTTGTGCAAAAAAATGAGTAAGCATTGAGAAGCTTTTTCAGCAATGTGATGCTGCTGTGATATGCAAGCAAGCGATTCTTGTGGGCCTCTGTGGTTGACCCTGGGCCCAAATCAGTTCAGGTGTTGTCCAGCTCATGTGGTGAGTCACAAGTGGAACACAGTGTGTACTCGTCACAACAGCTAATTTAATCTTACCCAGGCCATTTGCCACCCACCTGCTCTTCCCCCTAGAAAATGTTTCATGCCTTTGAAGTAGAAGTCAGCAATTTATTGGGTTTTTAAAAACTGCTTCTTCACCACAGAAGCTGTAGCTACTGATTGTATGCTACAGAAGCACCGTTGAGCAGTAATTGAGTATGTGGTTCCTAGAATGAGTTGACCCATGTTTAAATGCAATGCAGAGTCTGTCACTGACCAGCTGATATGGCTTTGGGCAGATCTCTTAGCCTCGTGAAATCTCAGCATTCTTACATATAATATGTACAAGGAAAGTACAAAATTTAACAGGCTTTAGTAAAAACTGAGATATGCAAAACACTTTTTTGATAAAATCTAAGAGAAATATGTACTTAAAAAAAAAAAAAGAAAAACCAGTGTCTCCCTATTATATAGTCCTGGCTGTCCTGGAACTTGCTGTGTAGACCAGGCTGGCCTCAAATACCCAAGTGCTGGGATTAAAGGTGCGTGTCACCACATCTGGCTGAAAAAACTAAAAGAAATATAAAACATGCTGTTTGTAGAAAATTACAATGACAAAGTGTCATTTTTATGTCATGATACATATTACCATTGATATTTTATTCTGATGTCATAAAAATTCATGCTATATGAAAAAAGATTTTTTAAAATCTTCACCATGAAGATAATTCTATAAATATCCAGGCTTGTGTAAAGACAAACTCTTCTCAGTTATCCACATTACTTTCCCCATAAACTTTATTGTAAAAAACTTGCAAACAACAACAAAGATCACACACTGAAACTAACCAGACCCAAAGTCTGTACATTGAGGTGTATAGCTTTGTATCCACAATATTCAAAGATAATGAAGATCAATTACTTCCACAGTCCCATATGGGTTTTTTTCTTTTTAAATACATTGCATGTGATAGCGAAGGGCAATGCATTTGACTTCTAGGCGGCTATTAAGAGCAGGTTCTGAAGCTGAGTGTGATGACATACACCTCTAATCACAGCACTGGAGATTAGACAGGAGAATATGCAGTTCTAAATCATCCTTAACTACATACGAGTTTGCAGCTAGTCTGGGCTACATGGAAGTCTGCCTTAAAATAATATAAAAGAAATAAACCCATCACATTAGCAGTCAGAAGCTTTGTCACGTAGACTTCTATGTGAAATAGCTCTAACTAAATAATAACAGTTTCTGTTTCTTCAGCTGCATTATCTGGGTGATGTAAGCAGGCAGGCAGGTGCACAATATGCATTGAATGATAGGTACACACAGACAAGTCAGAGTCCTTTGTTGGGCTGGGATATAGCTCGGGGTTGTGCAAAACTTGTGTTCAATCTCCAGCACTGAAAAAATAAAGTGTTGCTTGTTTGGCAGCACATATTTGGCCTGTTGATATACTTTCTACAGCAGATTTTTATATACAAGATCCCTTTCCTCTGTGCTTGAGCCTATTCACATTTGCATTTCCTCCAGTGAACCTGGTTACCTGGTAAGAAACAACTACTGAGCCTTGGGGTTCTGAGCTCCTAGATGGAGTCAAGGATTCTTGCAACAAGCAGGTTAGATAGTGATGAGCACCCGCAGGCAGGATACAGCTGGCCACTGCAGAGATAGTCCAGTGCAGGCAGGGGAGCAGAATGTGCCAGGAGTCAGCAAAGCCTCCCTTATCAGGAGACACAAGCTTGCACTATCAGGGAACAGACAGTCACCAGGCCAACCCAGCCCTCCATAAATGGAGGGAAAAGGAATCCAAAAGGGTCTGCCTAGCTTCATGGAAGTGCCTAGCATTATTTATTTTGTAGTAAAGTTCAAGTGCATGCAAACTACAGAGTAGTCAATCCCAATCAGAGAACTTACAGCAGGCAGGAGACTGGGTAGTGTTGCTAGATTAACAAAGAAAAATATGTTGCCTAGCTAAATTTCCATCTCGGGGAAATGAATACACTTCTTGTACAAATATATTTCATGCAATATTTAAGATTTCTTTTTAAATCTGAAATTCAATTGTAACTGGGTATTTTGTCTGTAAATCTGAAGGGTGGTTAACTGTAGCATCTGGACTGTGAGTTCGAACTCTGCCGTTTATTAGCTGTGTGACCTTGAACAGATTATTTAACCTTTCTGAGCTTCACTTTCTCTACATATAAATTGTGGATAAAATTTACCTTACAGAGTTATTAATAAGACTAAATAATAATGGTATTAAAATGAGAACAGATAATAAATGCCCAAAGATATTAGCTTCTTTTATAGAAAATATAAATGTTTTGGCAATCAAACTACCTTTTAGAACTTGGCTTTATATTCCACATACCCTTGAAAAGATCTGAGCGGAGGGCTTGTTCTCCCTCATGATTACATGGTGCTTTCAACTTAACTAGCATGATTTTTAGATTCACCATCAATATCCAAAAGGAACACGATATCTAATAGTACCAATAGGCTTCCTAGTCCTTCCCTTGGTATTTAATGACTGAGCTCAGTTTTAAAGGTGTCCTAAGCTTCAAATCTCCAGTGAGAGATCTGGCTAATTATCTGCAAAATATTCCTGAAGTGTTTACTAGATGGAAGTCTTAGAGGGCTGGGGACATAGCTCAGTAGTGTAGTGCTTGCTTGCCTAGCATTCGAGACCCTAGGTTTTAGCCCTAGAACAGGAAAAAAGAGGAGACAGAGATAGAGAGACAGAAACACACACACACACACACACACACACACACACAGAGAGAGAGAGAGAGAGAGAGAGAGAGAGAGAGAGAGAGAGAGAGAGAGAGAGAGAGAGGCAAAATAAGTAAAAAAAGAAAGAACATAAGGTACTAGGACAGTTCTTGGTGGAGATTTATTGCAGTAGGATTTGTACTTTTCAAATCATTTAAGAAGTGCAAGTTTGAACAGAAAATTCCAGTTTTTGTATATAAAATTCTGTTAGCACACACACACAAAAATAGTACAATAGAAACAGCAGCAGGCTTAGACTCTAAAAACCTGGTTTTCTCACTCAGGGTCAGTCACCTGTATGCTTCTGAGTATTTGCTTCCTGGTATGTACGAATAATAACATTTACCTCAAAGAATGAAAGGCAGAGTCTATCATTTCAGACACTACAGTATTGGGTATAGAGTTAGCGCTCAATAAACGGTTACAATCAATCTATCGATTCATAGAAAGATGACCATATGCCAGCCCGGCTTTAAAGAAAGATTCGAGGAGTTTAGGAGCCGGCTCCGTCAGTGACATGCTTACCGCGCAAGCAGGAGAGTCTGAGTTCAACCCACAGAACCCATAGAAAAAGCCCGGCACGGTGCCCACACTGGGATCCTAAGGGCTGGGGAGGTGGAGCAGTAGTTCCCCGGGCTAGTCGGCCTAGTCTAATTCATCAAGGAGCTCCAGGGGCCAGTAAGAAACCCCGTTTCAAGGACACAAGGTGGAAGACTCCTAAGGAATAGCACCCAAGATTGACTTCTGGCATCCACACGCACTCCAGCACACGTGTACCTGTGCACATTTAGGGATAAGTGTGTGTAAACACACACACACACACACACACACACACAAAGAGTGAGCCTGGGGCTTACTACTTTATATGGCTAAGCTCATACTCCCTACTCTGTACATGTCTGGTTCTGGATGAGAACCAGTAACTTCTAAACAATGATACAACCTAAGGGGAATGCAAGGACAGACTCCATCCATATTTATTCTTCATCTTCAGTGCTGTGTGCGTGTGTGTGTGTGTGTGTGTGTGTGTGTGTGTGTGTGTGCGCGCGCGCGTGCAAACACATATGTGTGTTGAGGCAGCAGTGCAGGAAGGCAGTAGTGGAATAGAGTTAAGATGTAAGATCAGAAAAGGAATTAAAAACTGTCCTTTCCTTTTGATAACTCGTTAAACCAGCCACCAAACTTGCAAATAGGACCCAGAAAGTGGAAAACACTGCCAGTAAACTCATGATGTTAATTTTGAGCCAAGAAAGCATATCTCAAATTCAAACCAGATTCAGAATTTTTTTTCCAGTTTCTACTGATTATGCTTGTCGTAGATTAACTAAAGGGAGAATATACTAGAAAGAGAAATAGGGAAAATATAGAATTCATGAGACTACTTAAGGTCAAAGAATGCAGAGCTCTGTGTTTGTATCTGCTGCTAACAAAGGAGGCTCACACAGCAGAGTGTTATTTTCTGAGGAGAAGGGTGTGTGTGAGGGATTTGCCAAGGCAGTCACCAAGAGGGTTGGCCATTTTGAGCTGAGAGCTCATAAGGATTGCTTGGAATTTTAGGGCATTGCAGGGAGGAATGTGAACTAGGGGAACAGAGCTAGTGGCTGTGGAATGGACTGGAAGACAATTTTGAAAGTTGATGAGTCAGCATCTGTATATTGTGTATCAGCTGTGCACCCCTTTGACATGTCAGCTGTGCACCCTTTGACATGGAATACTCTGCTACATGGAGCATAATGCCAGCACTCTAGCGGGAAAGCAACCTGTGCGAGTCAGGAAAAGATGGAAGAAAAGGTAGAAGAAAGGTTCAGAGACAAGAAGCTTAAGAAATATTGAGTAATTTTTTTTAAATTGTGTGTATGTGTGCATGTGTGAATATGCACACATGTACCAGAGTGTGCAGAGGTTAACCTCAGGTGTCAGTCCTCGATGTCTGCATTGTTTGAGACAGGATCTCTTTGTCATTTGCAGTTGTCTGTGCCAGGCTAGCTGGACTTTCCCACCTCTCAGCTCCTTGTGAGAGCATTGCAGTGATAGATGTACGCTGCCACATGTTTTTGAAGAAAGCTCAGCTTGGCATAGCTTCTGGGGACTCAGACAGGTCCTTGTGCTTGGACCCCAGGCACTTTACCCTGGAGCCATCTCCTCATTCTGGGATTAGTATTTGAGTTAAAATAAAAAGGAATAGGGCTGTATTCTCCCTATTCTCTCTAGAATTTGAATTTGTTACCAGAGAGAAAGAGTTTTAATGATGATGATGATGATGATGATGATGATGATGATGATGATGTTCCAGGTACACATAGGATGCAATTGAAGGCCTGGATTGGGCTTTGAATATAGTCAGGGACAGAGGTGAAGCATGTCTCAAGTCTTTCCCTTGCCTCCTGCAACCTGGGTGTGTGGTGTGAAGGGGGAAAGCCAGGGTGTGCATGTCTCTCACAGACATCTGAAACAGATTGTGTCATCCCTCGGGTTGCAGGGTTTCTCAGCTCCCCACTTTTGCCCGCTCCCCCCAGATCTGTAATTGCGAAATAGACAGATTAGCACAATTTCAGGCCACGTGAGTATCTCACTAATGCTCACTTGCTGACTTTAGTGATTTCCAGAACCCCTTCTTGATCTTACTGTCAGCTCAGGTTCATCACAGGAAGAAAGTCTGTAAGTGAGGTGTGGGAGGTCAGCTCCTCAGTGAGGCATTGATAGGGAAATGAATTCAAAGAAATTCTCTGGGTCCTTTCAAGACTGTGGTTCTCTAATGCCCTTAAGCACAAAAGTGCTAGGTGTTATATGTCCTGATGAGCTGGCTCAGGCAAATACCAGTATTGTAAATGATACCTTCGTTTCTCAGAGTTTCACAGCTTCCGCCAAGCTGACTGAGAAGAAAAACTCACATCTCTGAGCTGTTACACTAAAACTATTGGCAGCCAGAAAAGTGAAAACAGGGCCTGGTCTTAATGTGTCACACCACACAGATTTTTAACACATCAGGATAATAATAACAACACAATGTTGCCGCCTGATAATCTCTCCTCTGCCCAAACAGAGCATCGTGGACAGAGAGAGCATGGCTGGCCCTGCAGACCCTATGTGTGCTGGGAGGCACATTCTTTGCTTGAGATCTGGAGATGAGGTGGTGCAACTCGGCTGTGCAGTAGCAAGATGCAATGCAAAGCAGTTGGGGAGACGTAATTCTCCGATAGAAAAGAACAGAAGCCGTTCACCAGGCCTGTGAGAAAAGTGTTTCCACAGCTGCTTATTGCCAGAGGAAAATAAGCAATCCTCAACTAACTTCTCTTAGAAGGCTCCTCAACCTGGGATATGACCAGAAGTCGGCCTCGTCATAGAGGTGGAGAGAGGTTTCGTTCTGGTTGTCTGTTGTTGTGTTTTGTTTCTGTTTTTGTTTTTGAGACAGTTTTCACTATAGCCCAAGCTTGCAGCTACCAGTAGTTCTTATGTCTCAGCCTCTCAAGTGCCGAGATTCCAGGCATAAGTCAACCATGCCTGACTGGGGAAGTCCTTTATGGGTAATTTCCCTGTCTTTAGACAGCATTACACTTAAAAGGATTTGAGTCTGGGGCTGAGGATTTAGTTCAGATGCTAGATTGCTTACCTAGTGTGCACAAAGCCCTGGGTTTAATCCCCGGCATTGCATAAACCAGGTGTGGGGGCATATACCTATCATCCCAGCAGAATCAGGAATTCAAGGTTTTCCTTGCCTACATGGTGAATTTGAGGCCAGCTTCGGCTACATAAAACTTTACCTTTAAAAAAAACAAAAGCAAAACCAAAGACAATCTGAGGCCATAGAAGTTAAATCTAGTCAAATAAATACATAAATAAATAAAAAGTACCGAAGAACAATTAGCAAAGAGTCTTGATTAAAGACAAAGATACAAGGTCTCCTCTCATGGCAACTTACTTCCCCAGATGCCCCGCCCCTTCATCCAAGTTACCAGGTCCTGGAGTGTAGGATCAGTCGTGGCTGCTTCCAAGGCAACTGCTCAGTGGCACTAAGCACTCCGCTTGCCCTTGGTGATGACAGTGACATCTTCACAGAGGGCAGCATCCATCAGATGCGCCCTCCTGCTGCTCGGCTCCCTTCAGAAGCCTTTCATTCGAGGTTCTAATTTTTAAGATAATGGGAGGTTAATGGAGATTATTTTGATTTCCTCTTACCAGCCAAAGCTTTTGTATTTGGATCCTGCTGCCCCAGCTGGGCTGCCTAAACAAACATATTCAGAGCAAGCAGAAGCTGGGCCAGGATACATCAACTTTACCTTAGAAGGTACCACTCTGTTTCGCTTTGGCCTGTAATGTGTTTGTATCTCCGGCTATTTTGATAACGGCTTTGGATCCTTCTCTCATCACTCAACAAACATACATAAGAGAGATGTGGATGTAGGTCAGGGGTAGACTGCATGCTCGGCACACACAAGGGCCTGGAGTTTAGTCACCAGCACCAGAAAGCTTACTGTCTGAGACACACATGAGGCTTGTTTTGCATTTCTATGTAGCAGTCCATGAGGTAAATTGGCCTTTGGAGATTTTTAACTTGCCCAAATAATTGACAAAACATGAAATTGTGTAACTCCACCATCCTCAGAGGACTGTGTCCTCATAAAATCAGGGCTTGGGCCTCACTTTCTTAGCTACTAGCAATTAGGACCATTCAGACAAATCCTAAATCCTGTTAGCCTCTTCAGCTCTGTGGTCAGTAATTGCTTTCTGGCAGGATACCATGTCGGTCTTCTGTGTGAGTCAGAGGGGAATTATTGTGACGAGCTTGAACTCTGGGCAGTAGATCTGTGCTTTACACCTGAGCCAACAGCGGTCCAGCAATACAGAGTTAGAAAGGCAGAGCGGAGCCACGAAATGGAGAGGAACTAGTGTTCCTCTGAGGGCCCCCAAAGAGTCAACAGATGCCTTTGAAATACCTTGATGTCACTTTAGATGCAGAGTCCAAGACTGTCTTTTGCCCTCATTTGGTTTTTTGAGATAGAGTCTCATGAAGCCTGGATTTGGTCTTAAACTTGGGACTCTGAACCTTCCTGCTTCTGCTTCTCAAGCTCTGGGATTACAGGTGTACAGTACCACACCCATGAGTTAGACTGCCTTAACTCATGGTTATGAGGATAAATTCATAAGATGGAGAAGTTGCCTCCAAACACTTGGTGACAAAGTTGTCAATAGTTGACATTATTTAGAAGAATAAGGAAAATGGATACCAAATATTATGGAATGTTAGTTTAAGATGTGTTACATTCGTTTATGCTGTGCGATATTTGCTTATTATGCAAAGATGTGTTGCATTTTTTTATGTTGCATTTGTTTAACTCTGTAAGGCTGTGTTACTTGCCTGCCTAAAACACCTGGTTGGTCTGATAAGGAGCTGAACAGCCAATAGCTAAGCAGGACAGGGATAGGCGGGCTGCCAGGCAGAGAGAGTAAGTAGAAAAGCAAAGAAAAAAGAAGAGAAGGATCAAGAAAAGGAGGTGAGGAGGAAGCCAGGGTCCAGCCACCCAGTCACACAGCCAGCCACAGAGTAAGAAGGAAAGAAAAATATATAGAATAAGGAAAGGTTAAAATGCCAGAGGGAAACCATAGTTAAAGAGAAATGGGATAATTTAAGTTAGAAAAGCTGACTAGAAACAAGCCAAGCTAAGGCTTGGCATTCATAAGTAAGAATAAATCTTCATGTGTTTATTTGGGAGCTGGATGGCAGTCCCCACCAAAGAGAAAAAAAAAATCAGCTACAACCAAGGAAGGCCACAGTGGATGGGCAGGGGGTAAAGCAGTGGAAGCCTCGTCAAAGATTCCAAGCCCCAAGTGTCAAGAGATGAGAACTCATTTGTGTTGAATGATGCGGATGATGGTGATGTTTTGCTTTTGTTTCTAAGGGTGCAATTTGAACTCTGGACATTCTACTAAAGTTAGTTTCTAGTATAGGCAGAGTATAACAGCAACCTCTGAATAGGAATTTGAACAGAAAGATGGCAGCAAGTTGGGGGGCGGGGGGACAGTGACAGGGTGTGAACAAGTCAGAGGCTTTAGGCTGACAAGAAACAGTTGCCAGATTTCAAAGCTTGCTGAGATGAAACTGACAGGGCTGAGGATCTGCACAGGGACTTGGCTGTCAGCCCTCCTGACGGTCACAGAAAGGACAGCTTTCTTGCAGAATGCTGCACACATCCTGGGCCGCCTTCCTGGGTACGTGGATGCTGACGGTGCAGGTGGAGTCCTCTCCACAGCAGCCCCAGCCGCCTCCTGCCTTTGTACCCACTTCCTCTTTTTCAAACTGCTTCTCATCAGAGAGGCCGGGGGCCCATTTCAGTGGCTTTGGGGATGGTACATTGTGAGTGATTCTTGCAAAGTGCTCCTTGTATGCTTTCAAAGTTTATCTCAAGAGAGATAAAGAATAGGGGCCTAGAGTAAACAGATGCCTACATGCCCTTTCAGTAAGTCGGAAATGAAGCCCACATGAACATGACCTGGAAGCAAAGACAACTTCCAGGGTTCAAGTTGAGCAGGATTCTACAGACATACAATTATGCTGTTTTGCTTCTTTTATTTAAAACAGACAAACAAAAAATAGATGATGCCTCCTTATTTGGCATTGTACCCTGCGAGTTTTAAATCAGGGTCCTGACCATTTCAACTGTTTGTATTCCCAAACAGATGTTCATGCTCCAAACATGAGAAGGAGGAAAATTGAAATTATTTTTATAAAGAAGAAGGTGATATAATCACTCTACCAAACATGTCTACCTGGACAAAAACTGAAGTTTAATTTTCAAGATATAGATAACCCTCTGTTGACACTCTGCTGCATCCCAGCATGCCCTACTGGTCTCCTCAGCCCTGACTTCATTTGGGACTTTTCTTCTCAGAATAACAGTAAACAGCAATTACATTTTACAGCGTTGTGAAGTTGATCAGTTCACTCAAATGCGGCCACAGCTGGATAGCAGTCACAGTTTCCCTACTCCCACGTGCCCTGCCGGGAAGCCGAGGCCAGGCAGGACAGGTGAGACCAGGCTTCGGGGGTCTGGACCAGCTCCAGGAAGCAAGCCTCCAGCCCAGCTGTCATCTGTGGGAAGTGGCTCTTGGTTGAGCAGTGGTACTTTCCAGTGTCAGCACTTGTGTCAGCAGCCCAGACTCCGCTCTCAGGGGCCCCATGTCCTCAGCCATCTTTCATCTCGGGAAAATTCTCTGGTCTAAAGAGCTTAGTCTCGGTGGGGAGGGAGGATGGGGCCTCAGTGAAGCAGGTGGCTGGGTACTTGAACAGCGATCTCGTACAGGAAGGAGACTCTGAGAACTGACAAATGGGAGGTAATTGGGTTGGAACTCATCTTTGTTCTTGTAACTCTGACAGAAACCTGACATGGCTTGCACTGTGGTCTCTTAATAAAAGGTCATCACCATGCCGTGACCCAACTCACTTGTCCTCCCCATATGTGTGGGACACACTCTTTCCATTTAGGAAAACTGTATATTGGAGTAGATCTTCTTGAAGTGTTGTTTCCATCTTCCATCTTCCAGAGAGAGGGGAGAGAGAGAGAGAGAGAGAGAGAGAGAGAGAGAGAGAGAGAGAGAGAGAGAGAGAGGCAGAGAGAGAGAGAGAGGCAGAGAGAGACAGAGAGACAGAGAGAGACAGAGAGACAGAGACAGAGACAGAGAGGCTAGTCCAGGTAGACATGGTAGCCAAATAATTCCAAGGTCACTGGACTTGGCTCTTCTGAGGTGGGAAAAGAATGAGGTACATTGACCAGGAAGAAAAGGTGAGAGCAATAGGCTCCAAGTTCTTCTCCCCCTCCTCACCATGATCTCTTGCCTCAGAAAAGGAGGAAAGTGAACCAGCAGTGAGTGCCCCTCACTCAGTACGATCTAACTTGGTGTCTCAGCAGGGTATTAGGGAAGGGGAAGAGACAACTGATGTTTACCTAGGGCTAACTCAACTTGTTTAAGCAGTTATATTTTACCTAAATAATTGTGTCGAATACTTGGGTACAAAGCCCTACTGGGTTCGCATTGCTATTCCCACTTTCAAAAAGAACTCTATTAGACTCTTGTAGGTAGCTAGGAAGCTAGGAAGTCAAACTTTAAAACCCAAGGCTTCCTGACTCCACTTTCTTTCCAGCTGTCTTGCTGACGGGCCCCCCTCTAAATGAACACGAACTGGGTCCTGAAGTGTGTCCACAGGGAGAAGACTGTGAGTGAGTGCTGTCTCCTTGTTCACTATGCACCCTGCCATCCCTGATGGCAGGGAGGAAATGAATGGCCATTTTAAAATTCTGGTTGGCAGAAGGAACTGATGATTTAAATGAATGTGTTTTATTGTAAAGTGTGAAGGGCTAGTCCTGGCATCCAAAGGTGGATAAATCTGTGAAGGGAATATGCTATGGCTTGTTTGTTGAAAATTTAATTATCCTTAATGACTTGTCAGTAAATTTAAGAATGCCTTAAATCATACGACTCTTACTCTTGCCATAAAAAGAATAAAACAGCTGAATTTATAAAAGGTTTATTATCTGCTGGGTATTATTCTTTCTAAGGGTCATTTAATTCTGCAAGATCCTATCTGGAAGATATAGTTATTTTACATTTGAAGGCCCAGGTTAAAAAAAAGCACAGAGAGATTAAGAAACTTGCCCAAGGTGACACAGGAAGGAAGTGGCAAAAGGGCGACCTGAACTTTCAAACCTGGACTCCACCAACCGCTCTTTCTGCTACTTGCCATTAGGGAAGATCAGACAAAGCTAGGAAGGTCTGTTTCTATATTTGGAAAAATTCTTCTTTTCTCATTGTCTATTCCTAGAAACCTTTCGAAATACTGAGCCATGCTAACTTCAAGACACATCTACTGACGACCAACCACTCTTGAGTCCTTCATTATGTATCCTTGCCTCTCTCTTTCCTTCTCATCATATCTCCAGCATCCTCCTCTGCCCTTGTGAGTGATGGGTGGTTGTGGACTAAGCTGTTTTGTCAGGGTTTCTCTGTGTAGCCCTGGCTGCTCTGGAACTGTCTGTAGGCCTGGCTGGCCTACGAACTCGTAGAGATCTGCTTGCCTCCCAAGTGCTGGGATTAAAGTCCTGCTCCACCACCGCCTGGCTCAAGTGAGTTCTTAGGTTGTCTAAAACTAAGTGTGTGGAGCTCACTGGAGAGGGACTGAGCCCTTCCAGACAGGCCTGAAGCTATCACCTGCCCCATCGTGGAGCTGGAGAGAGACAAACCACGGGTTTGCTCTTAGCAGCTGAAACTTGCATCTGCTCTGCTTTCGTCTACAGACAAGACTTCAAGATTACTCATTCTGCCCAAATGTGTACAGAAAACAGTTTCCTTTTCTTCTAAGTCACTATGATGTCCCTTCTAAGCCCTCACCCAATGACTAGCAAGAAGGAAAAGGCTAATTTTAGCTACACGGGGTTTCAAACTTAGCCTGATTCAGCTATTTGAACAATATCTTTTGACTTCTGTGTCTTGGAGATAACGTGAAGTCCTTCCGATTCTCCCATTCTGCTTGCTCCGTTCTAAACGGTACCCACTGTTCTGAGGCCAAGTTCACCAGGCCACCTCCCCCACAACTCTGCCCTCATAAACATGGCAGTGTGGGGCCAGGACACAGTGGTCTCCTAGCAAAGGAATTCAAGGCAGAGACAGTGTAGCGAGAGCTCTCCTGATCTTCATGTCAATTTACTTCATCCCATGGGTGGAAACCTGAAGGGGGAGGCATCAGAGGGCACAGGGACTCCCTGCCTGGCATGTGGCTGTGCCCTACCTCTTTCCTAGCAGCAGCTGGAGAGGAGGTCTACTGGCTTCTGGCCCTGGCAGGGGATAGTCTTTTTTTTTTTTTTTTGGTTTTTCGAGACAGGGTTTCTCTTGTGTAGTTTTGCGCCTTTCCTGGAGCTCACTTGGTAGTCCAGCTGGCCTTGAACTCACAGAGATCCACCTGGCTCTGCCTCCCGAGTGCTGGGATTAAAGGCGTGTGCCACCACCGCCCAGCTGGGATATTCTTTTGATACCAGAGAAACCTCAGTTTTTGAACTTGAAAAGAGTGCTGAGGATCTTTTTTTTTTTTTTTTTTTTTTTTTTTTTTTTTAGCTGTAGTTGACCTACTGAGTTGCTAAGCTTCCAGGTGGGGCTTTCAGGGGAAGTGGGCTAGAAGAAGGACTCAGAGAGCAATGAAAATACTGTTTGCTGAATATCGTTCCCATGATGCCAAGGTAGTCTTGGGATGGTTGAATGGATTGCTTCTGTGTGTGTGTGTGTGTGTGTGTGTGTAGTTGAATATGCTCCTCAAAGGGAAATGTAAGGCACAAAAACAACGACTCTGCTATTTTTTTGTGTGTTTTACCAACTTTTGTACTAACCAGTTTTCCTATCCTTAAAATGGTAAAACTGCTGTATGCGCCTCACTGCACAGTTGTGAAGTATAAGATCATATATCCAGAACTTAAGACTTTTACCTGTCTTGGAGGAAGCACTCAAAAACGTTAGCTATTTGGAGTCTAAAAATGAATACCATATATTTCAAACTTTAGAAACACGTGGTGTATGGTGTAGAAGAGTGCAAGTTTACAAGATATCTGAAGTTACGTAAACCCAAGCAAGTTGTATGTCCCCAGTGAGCCTTTCTGAGAATTCAGAGAAGGACATCACAGGGTAGGTATGTATAATAGTAACTCTTCCTTGTCAACTTGACTAGATTTAGAATCACCTAGGAGATATAAGTCTAGGACTTCCTGTGGAGGTGTTTCAAGAGAAGCTTAACTGAATATGGGCAGTGCCATTGCGTGGCCTGGAGTCCTGAGCTAAGGGAAGAAAGGAGAAAGCAAGCTAAGCATCTGCTTGCATCTCTCTCTGCTCCTTGTCTGTGGATGCACTCTGACTAGCTCCCATCAGCAGGCCTTTGGCACCATGACGGACTGTTCCCCTCAAACTATCAACCAAAATTCCTTCCTTCCTTCCTTAAGTTACTTCCAGTAGGGATTTTGTCACAACAGAAGTAACTTCTATGCTGTAAGAATCAAATTACGTATTGCATATAAGCATTGAGCAAAGAGCGACAGCCAACTGGGGCTCGGTGCTCTTCTTCTCTCTCCTTATTCAGCAACATGCTGTCTCATAATGAATGACTCTTGGGGTATCAGACATTGATCTTGAGACTTTATGACTGCCACAGTATCCTATGGCAGAAGTTCAGTAAAGATTTTTGTGTAACAGATTCCAATCAATCTCCAAAGCTAGGGCTCAAAGCTGTAACATTTTCTCCATTAAATGCGACTGGTTAGAGGACAGATGTTTCCTGCTCCCCACCAACAACTTCAGCCATCTTAGGCACATCTCCCCTCCAAACTTGTTTCTTCGTTACAGTTACCCGGGGTCTGTTGGAGGCATTGGTGCCTGCTTCAGTCACACTGCTCAGCCCACACTTGGAGAGAAAAGCGTTTGCATAAATACTAGCAAATGAATTTTTTAAATCTCACGTTTTCTATCCTGGCACTCTGCGAGGGAAATGAACAAATATAAACAGACAAGCATTGCACTAGAAAGACAGCAGATGGGCTTCTGTGGGACCTGGACTTCCCACATCTGGGAGCTGTAGGATTATGACAAAATCCACTTATAATATTCTTGCTTTTGATTTCTCAGCCACGATGTTAATTGCTTAAAGACTTTGGCTTAATCCACACTTTCAGCCCAGGTTTCCTCTTGGGGAAACCAGCAGGATGCTGGAAGCTCTCTCTCTCTCTAGGAGAGATTGCCAGCTTAATGTAAACTCAGTTTGACTTGGGAAGCATGGAAAAAAGAGAAGAGTTTGTTTTTACTCCATGTGAGGGCGAGTGAGAAGGAAGCCTTCGTTTCCTGTTTCAGATGGCTTCA
The DNA here is from genome assembly GCF_004664715.2 of Peromyscus leucopus. Classification (NCBI taxonomy): domain Eukaryota; kingdom Metazoa; phylum Chordata; class Mammalia; order Rodentia; family Cricetidae; genus Peromyscus; species Peromyscus leucopus. The sequence continues at coordinate 80,104,435 of NC_051068.1, forward strand.
TGCTTATGACCTAGAGTCTACAATGGATATTAAACATGGGAACAGATTACATATACTCCTTCACTTTCCTTGATTTGGGCCACTTTGGTTTAATCCACATACCCCAGTGGATGCATTTATCCATGAAGGACTTATCATAAGCTATTCTTAACATGAACCTGTGCTTTTGGCCCAGAAAATATTTTCAGTCATCCATACAACAAATTTCCTGGAGCATCTAGGCTGTAGACTAACTATTAATGTCCATCCCCTCCTTCAGCTCGTATGTTGATACCCAGTCCCCATTGTTGATGGTGTTTCCAAACAGGGCCTTTGGGAAGTAATTAAACCATGAGGTAGAGCCCTGATGAATGGGTTTAATGCCTTTATAAAAGAGAACTCGAGGCCAGCAAGACGGCTTCAAGCTGTCAAATCTGATGACCTGAGGTTCTTCCTGGGACCCACATGATTGAAGGAAAAAACCAACTCCCACAAGTTGTCTTTGGACCTGCACATGCACTCTGTGGCATATGCATGCATGAATGCCCACATGCACATGCACGCAAAATAAATTAGATATAATAATAGTGATATACCCAGAGAACTTCTCTGTTCTTCCTACCATAAGAGAACAATGAGAAGGCTGCTTGCTGTCTGTAAAACAGGAAGCAGGCTGGCAAGAGACAGAGTCTCTTGGTATCTTAGTCTTGGATTTCCTGACTTCCAGAATTGTGAGAAAGAAATTTCTGTTGGAGATACCTACTCTATATTATAGCAATCCAAATAGACTAAGGCAATCTCTTAGGGATCATAGACAATCCTAAGAGTTGAAATATAATGATGGAGAAGACAAGTGTGGTCCCTACAGTTACAAAACTGAAGTCCAGTGGGAAAACAGACACTCATGTTATGATCTAATGATTCATTTATAAACTACAGCAGAAGCAATAGTTTCCATTACCATCAACCACAATATGTTCCAAGGACTGGTTTTAGAGTAAATGAATGATAGAAGTTGCCCTGTGGCCTCTTGTTATATTTATTTGTTTATTATTTAATTGTGTGCTGCTAGGAAGGAACCCTGGACCTCATGCATGCTACCCAGACAAGCAAATGCTCTAGCAAAATTCAAGCCCCACCTTGTGGCCTCCACAGGACAAAGGTTGTTCATCATTCATAGTTGACTTGGTTGACCTCTATCTTCATGATATATCTTTAAAGTCTCCCCAAAAGCCTACAAATTACGCTGCTTGTTATGGCAATGCCTGAGTCTTGGAGAACACATCACCTTGGGTGGACAAGTATTAATGAATTTTTTGAAATTACAATGCTTCTTATCCATAATGTTTAATAAAGGTGGTAGCACTGTGTCATAGACCATAAGCTTTGAGGTCAGCCCTGGATTTAAATCCTGACTCAAATGTTTATTAGTCATGTGCTTTTGGGTAAAGTATTTTACTTTTATGCTCTTTAATGGCCTCATATGGAAAACAGGGAAAAGAATGCTAATCTCTGGGTTTCAGAGATTCTTATGCGAAATAACCCTGAGAAATGTTTTGCATAGGACACTATGATGGTTAATACTGATTGTCAACTTGATGAAATCTAGAGTCACCTAGAAGTCAAACTTTTGGGCACATTTGTGAGGAAGTCTCCAGATCAGGTCAACAGAGATAGGAAGCCACATCCCCTAGCTGTTGGTGCCATTGTTCTATGCACAGGCATCCCAGTCTGAATAAAAAGGAGGATGTGAGCTTAGCACCAGCTCAGAGAAAGCTTAGTCTGTCTCTGCTTTCTGACTAGATTCAAAGCAACTCACTGTTTCATGCTTCTGTCACCTTGCTGTCCCCGCTTTGTGGGACTGTCCCCTCAAATACCCTTCCTTCCTTCCTTAAGTTGTTTTGGTCAGGTGTTTTGTTATAGCAATGAGAACAGTAACAAGCACACACTCAGGAGCTGGGCTCTGTATGACACAAAGCTGGTCTTCGGAATGACTTATGGACACCATATAACTGGGAATTAGGTGGTAATGAAAAGCTAAATCCATGGCTGACTCTGCCCCATCCTAATGGTGCCAAATTCTATTTTTACCTACCTTTACTGGAACTCAAAAATGTAACTCTCCTGTAAGTACCTCAACAGGACGCCCCCCCCCCCCCACAAAATGATACTCCAATAAGAAATCAGAGTAAGCAACAGTCTGGTCCTCAGCCTTGTCGGGTGTGACCCTTTTCTTCTGCTTTATTGTGCTTTTCATAGAGTAAAATTGGTATTTTTTTTTTTTTTTTTGTCTGTAAGGTTCTTGAAAACGATGAGCTAGAGATCAGATTTGTAGTCACAGATACAAGGGAGACACAAACTGGGGGACTAGTGCTATTTTCTCAGGCAATTACTATGTTCTCAGGAGGCACTAGATCCCCCCAGGAGTCTACTTTGAAGGTTCCTCTGCAACGTTTGGGTCATTGAAACAGATGCCAGTAGGGTTTGCCCATTAGCTCAATTGTGAAGCTGATGTGAAATTCTTTTTGACTCTCCAAAGTTTGACCATCAATGAAATAACATAACTTTTAACCCTAGAAATAAATTTAGTGTCTAAAACATAAATGGTGATTGAGTTAAATGTTGATTATTAGGTAACCATTAATATTGTGGTTCGTGGACCGGCAAAATGGCTTGGCAAGTAAAGATGCTTGCCACGTAAGCCTGGCAAACTGAGTTCAATTCCCTGAACCTGTGCAAAGTAGGAGGAGAGAACTGACTCCACGTAGGTGTCCTATAACTTCCACACATATGCCATAATGCGCTCCTACACATCATGCACACACACACACACACACACACACACAATAATAATGAATAAAAATAATAAAGCAATCATGATTGAATACGTTTCCATATAACAGAGAAAAACAGTGCATAATTTTATGTATTCAGAAGGAGTTTAACTGTCTTAAAAGACTAAGTTTGTGCCCATGAAAAGACTGGAGGGAAATACTCATAAAATGTTAGTGTGTGGACAGGTGTGGTGGCACATGTCTTGAATCCCATCAGACACAAGTGAATTTTTTAGTTCAAGGCCAGTTGGTCTACCTAGCAAGTTCCAGGACAGCCAGGGCTATATAGCAAAATCTGGTTGAAAAAAAAAATTGTATTTTCATTGCAAGCATGTACTATTCAGTCTTGAAAAGCATTTTTAAATGAAGACCTCCAAGGTGAAAAATAGGCTTTCCTGAGATGATTTTCATGAGCCATTCATGGTATGCAAAAGGAAGCAGTTTTCAGGAACTGAATAGGAACTAGAAAGTATGCCCTGGTCAAGTCTTGGGGCTGGTGTTTCTTTGCAGGGAGTAGAGTTGTTTTCGTTCTAGCTGCCAAGTCATGCTGTCATATGTCTTCCCACTCTCTGGTGAGATCAAGGTTTCTCCTTCCAAGTCATGGCATCTGGTTTTCTCCTTATGCGGGCTAGGGGTCGGAGAGCTACAGAGATAAGCATTAGGCCGCCAGCAGCCCCCACTGCAGGCCAAGCCAAGCGGAACCACACTGGTGGCTTAAAAGCCTGAATCAACTAACTTTGTCTCTGTTTTAAAGTTAGCCCCTGAAGTTCCTGGTTTTAAGCTAAAGGAGAAGCAGACAGTGGGTGGTCAACTCTATTTTCTCCATGATCTTTCTCAGAGGACATTTAAAATTTTTTTTTTCAAAATTCTTCTTGTAGTCATATCACATTAACAGTTCTGGATGCTTCTTTTCTGCTCTCATACTTAGCTCCTTTCTTGCCTGATTCCTCTCTACACTTTTCTGCTGTTCTCTTTAAGTTCTATCTTAATCTCCCATCTAGATCTTTCCCATCTTCCATTCTGCAGCATATTTGTTTGTTTCTTCTTCCCTCCCCCCTCCCTCTCTCCCTCCCTTCCTTCCTTGCTTCTGTTGTAGCAGTTTAGGTCTTATAGTAAGTACAGTGGCAGACTAGGCTGATCTCCAGGAAACCAGCCCATTAGGCAAGTGCTAAGGGCTTAGCCCACTCCACTTCTTTTATATTGAGAAACACAAGTAGGAATCACCTCCTAAGTCACCAGGACAGATGCCCAATAGGTTCTCAGGAAAGCTGGTCCTGATAAGACAGCACCCAGAAATGTCCCAGCAACTTCTTAGCTGTTTGGCATGATCCTGAAATGGTCATCTCAACTGCTCTATTACACTTCAAGTTAAAGTTTTAGACAAATGATGCATTCTAAAAAGCTCAACAAGGGTTCATGAGAGGGTGCAGCAGGTCAAGGCTGTCTAGCTTGTAGAATCTGACTTCAATCCCCAAAACCCACATGGTAGAAGGAGAGGACCGAATTCCAGAAATTTCCCTCTGACCTTCACATTAGCACACACACACACACACACACACACACACACACACACACACACACACCAAGGAACAATCATTTTTAAAAGCTCAGCAAACGAAATGGTACAATAAACTAAAATTCGGTCCTAATTCTTGATACTGAGATATTGTAAATCTAGAAATGAGCTGGCTTGGAGGAATATCAATTTGGATTCCTGCTTAGCAGCCTTGTAGCAACTTAGAAAATTCCAAAGTCTAGGACTCAGAACTTGGAAACAGAAGAGGGGTATCATCAGCGAAGTGTCTTGTCCAGCTGAGGTTTACTAGACAGCCCAGTATTAGCAGTTCCCAAGGGGCCTGGGCTTAGCTTGAGTCAGCCAGGGTGTGACAGGCCACAGTGCTGATCTCACCTTTGCAAGTCAACCAAGTTCCCTGCCCTCTCCACCCCTTCAGCCTTCTGTCAACCACCTCTGTCCCCTCCCCCTCGCCCCCCCCCTCTGCTCCTGCAGCCACCTCCTCCCTGCTGTTTACCCCCAACACAGCCAGCTGTGGAAGTTCGGTGACTCATTTGTTACTTAGGTATTTTGGGTTCATTACTCTTCAGCCACTTGACTGAGAAGAGCCACTCCCCATGGAGCCAAAATAGAGAGGAGAGGAAGCAGGGCCAGCAGATTGGAGGGGGTGGGGCAGACATCCAAGGACTGCGGTGGAAAAGTTCAGGGGAGGTGCTGTTGTCTGTGCCAGAACTCCCAAGCAAGGCCACTCCAAAAGCAACAATGGAAAGGAAACAGGGCTTTGATGAAAACTTCATTGAGAGGCCTGCACACACAGCCCCGAGTCCTCAACAACAGAGATGATGTGTTCGGGAATCCAGAGGAAGCGTCATTGCTCCTTGGGAATATTTTTGAGTAACCACACCCAAGCCCTGCTGACTTGGCCAAGAACAGGGTGGAAGGCACAATTACGGGACAGTTAAGCACAGCTTACAACATGCAATACGATTGTTCACCATATTCTTGGACCTCTGCTTCCAAAATATACATGTGCCTTTAGCTCAACCATCTAGGTTTGGTCTACGGACCATATCTGGTACAGAGTGGCTGCTGTTCAGATCAGTCTGACATTGCTCATGTTATGAACAGTAGAGGCATGTGCGGGACTGGGAGTACAGCTCAAGTGTATAGTGCTTGCCTAGTATGCCTTAGGTTCAATTCCCAGCAACTGCAAAGCAAACAAAACCTAGAAACCACATGTTAAGTACTCCGGAAGGATTGTGACGAGACAGTTGAAAGCCTTCAGAATATTATTACAAATCATTCTCCCTAAGGAACGTGTCATTCCTGGTGCTTCTGCTGGTGTTGCAAATCTCTCTTGTTCTAGCTCCAGTCTCTTTAGAAAGCGTATTGAATTACTGTTTGTGACATTTGTCATTCGACTATAGTTAAAGGCTTGTGAAACGAACACAAACCCACTGTGGGATATTCCTTCCTTCCTACTTATGCATTCCTTTATCAGACAAATATTCCCCCAAATGCCTAATGCTAGAGCCAGCTGTCCAGGTCTGGAGCTGGGGCATGGGCTCGAGGCCACTTCTGATAAGCGATTCCAGAATTCAACTGAACTCTTGAATTCTGAGAGAAAGAAGCTATTGAGGGTGATTCATGATGCATTTTGAGGTCACTGACATTGGGCTTTTGCTTTCTTCTTATGAGGCTGGTATGTTCACATTTTAGAGAATATATATGTGTACACACACACACACACACACACACACACACACACACACACACACACACCTGCTAAGCGCAGCCACTTTACTGGAAACTGAGAAACACAAAAGCAATATGTGACCGAAGCCATGCATTTGATGGACTAGAAGGATCCAGGTTTTGGATGGGTTATGCCACTGCCACAGCCTAGGCAGCAAGACATTAGCATCATATAGATTGATTATTATTATTAGCATCATATTAACCATTGATGAATAAAAATAACACTATACATTTAGAAATGTAAAAATAAATCACTTTCCAATAGTTTTAGGAGTATATCATGGGCTAGAGATAAAGCACAGAGGTAGAGGGCCTGCTTAGCATCATGAAGATCTAGGTTCAAAACTCAGGGAAAAAAAGAAAAAGAACTTCAATGCAAAACCAAAATACTGGGTTTGTTTGTTTACTTGTTTTGTTTTTTTGAGACAGAGCCTCACTCTGTAGCCCTGACTGGCCTGGAACTTCCTCTGTAGACCAGGCTAACCAGTTGAGAGCCCCTGACTCTACCAATGAAGCACAATTCTAAGTAACTTTAGGTATAATCATACTTGACAAGTGAAAGAACAAATCATAACTAAAATTAGGAAATGCATACAGTGGTAAATAACAAATTAAAATACGTTTCAAGGTTCTACTAAGAGATATGTTTGTTGAGAAATATCAGAAATTAAAGAGCTACGTGTTACACTCAAGATAAAGGGATTCACAGAGGAAGACAGAGGAATACAAATAATAAATAGCAGAAATCAATAAAATTAAATAAGTTATAATAGAAAGGATCAAAAAACAAGAGCTGGTACACTGTAAAGACTAATAAAATTGAGAAGAGTTCAAAGGGAAAATTCTTATATTTGTAATAAAAATTGTGAAATAAGAATGTCATAAACTTCATACAAGTAAATTTACACACATGAAATACCCAGTTCCGTAGAAAAATGAAACTTACCAAAATGGACTCAAGAAGAAATAGAAAATCTAATTCAAGAACTACTGCTATTTTTGAGCAGTTGAACTGGTAACTTAAGATCTTACTACAAAACAAAATAAAATAAAAATAAAGCACACTAGGGCCCGAGAGGTTTGTAAGTAAATGCAGCCAATTGCTTAAGAAAAAGTACACCACAGTCTTGTAAATCTCCTCCAGCACATAGAAAAATAAGGCACTGAGAAAAAGAAGCAAGAAAAAGAGGAACTGCCACAACTTATTTTATGATGCTAGTAGAATGTCAGAGGAAAAAGAAGAAATGAAGAATTATAGACTCAGTTGTAAACCCGTGCTTCATTTAATAAATATGCTAAAATCCTAAACAAAACTATGGAAAATTAAATTCAGCAGTGAATTAGAACTAACATTTATTGTTCAGACTTCTCTCAGAATACATTTAGGTCATTAGAAAGCATATTAATTCACTGCTTTACACTAGAAGAAGGAAAAATATCAATAATTTCAATGTATGAAAAGGAAACATTTTCTGATATTTAATTCACAGTAAATGGTATCAGCAAACTTACAGAAGGAACTTCCTTAACTTGATAGGTGGTATCCACCACACATTTGTATACAACAAAACATATGTATATACTTAATGACAAGATATTTGTGAGACCATCCCTGATGTCTACTAGCTTAGTCCTGGAGATCCAAGCAAGAACTGTATGATAAAAAGAAATTAAGTGTGTAAGGATTTGAAAGAAATGAACAGATGATTGTATTCACAATCAATATGGTTATCTACCTAGGAAATTCAAGACAAACTACAGATTATTATAGTAAGAGTTTATCAAAACCCATACATACATGGTTAAAATGTAAATACTAGTTGTGCTCCCAAATAGGAGAAACCAATAACTGGAAACTGTAATATGTGTAATATATATATATATATATATATATATATATATATATATTATGCATGTTTCACTAGCCATAGTGGTATAGGCGTTTAATCCCAGTTCTTGGGAGGCAGAGGCATACAAACCTCTGTTGATTCCCAGGGTGGCCTTTACATAGTGAGTCCCAGGTCAGCTAAGATTACATACTTAAACCCCATCTCAAGCTCCTCACTCCCACAGAAAAACATGTTTTTAGGATTTGGAGAGATAGCTCAATGGTTAAGAGCACTTGCTACTCTTTCAGAGGACCCAAGTTTGATTCCCAGTATCCCTATCAGGTGGCTCACAACTGCCAGTAATACCACCTCCAGGAGTTCTGATGTTTGGGGCTTCCTTGGGCTCCTGGACACACTTACACATACCCACCACACACACATAATTAAAAATAATTTTTTAATAGTTAGAAATGTTTCTAGCCAAGTATGGCATCATATACTTGTGCCCTGGCACCAGAGGAACTGAGGTACAAGAATCATAAATAAGTTCAAGGCCAGCCTGGAGAGCATATTGAGACTCTATCTCAAAAAGCTCCCTGAACAACAAACCAAAAAGGCATACTAATATTGGTGAATTAAAATTAGAAATAACTTATCAAGTTTTTAATGAATGGCAATAAGCCAAAATAATACAGTCACATATCACTTTATATGCCATATTATTAAAATTAAGGAAAAATGCCTGGATAATGGTGAGAATGTGGGAGCTTATAGCTCTATGGGTCATTATTTGCATCCCACTCCACTTCCTTTAGAATGCATTTGCCTAAGACCAGGAACCTCCTTTTATTCACAAGCCTAATCTCCACACTGTAGAATAGTGCCTGGCACTGAGGACAGTGTGGGCAGGAACTAGGAAAGTTGAAAATGCGGATAGAACACTCCATTAGTAAAAATGTGAGTCCCCAAGAAAGCCATAGGAAGCTTCTATCACATCTGCACCAGAGATCATGCCCCAATATGTATATTGTATCAAAATAGCAGCAGATGAAACTGGATAGATTATGGAATATTCATATAATTGAGTAGTGTATAGCAACTGAAATGAGTGATGTGGAACTAAGGGTATCAATGTGAATATAGGATATTTTTCACTGTGCTTCAAATATTTTCACTTGAGAATTATATATTGTCTTTAAGAACTAAAATAGAGGCTGGGTGTAGTGGCACACACCTTTAATCCCAGCACTCAGAGGCAGAGGCAGGTGAACTTCTGAGTTTGACGTCAACCTGGTCTACAGAGAGAGTTCCAGGACAGCCAGGGATACACAGAGAAACCCTGTCTCAAAAAAAAAAAAAAAAAAAAAAAAAAAAGAACTCAAATAGTTAGAAAAACAACTTCAATATAAAATTAAAACTAATAACTTACAGTGATTTATTTTTGTAGTGCTGGGATTGAACCCCAGGCATGCTTGTGCATGCTGGGTGAACTACCACTCCACTATTGAGTTGTATTCCCAGCCCAGTTTGCCATAGTTTTTGCTCCAGAAAAGTTAAAAAATAAAACTGAATATGGTAAGATGTACAAAATGATGCGTGGGTCTAGAGAGAGCAAAAATTAACCTTTCCAGAAGGAATCAGAGAAGTGTCAATTTTTGAAGTTGTGCTTACTAGTTAACCAGGTGAGAATGGAGCAGAGATGCTCCGTGGAGTGCATGGAGGCCCAGGCAGAGGAAACAGTTCACTGGAGAAAGGAGAGCAGCTCTGGGAGTGCCCAGAAGCTCAGATGCACTAAAATATGACGCAGCACAGAATCATGGTGAAAGGGAAGCTGGGATAACACCTCGGAGAAATTCAAATACATAGTTAAGGTGAGAAAATAAATGTAAGCTAGCTAAAGTCCACCATCGTGCCTGGATTCATATTCAACGTGCTCTAGATCTATTTGAATTTATTTTATTAAGCATTCAGATTAAAGTATTTTCCTAATAAATTAGATTTTTCACTTAAAAGTTATAATGTCTTAATGACATTATAAAACAAGCTAAAACCCAGTGTCTCAAAACCCAACATTTAGAAGGCTGAGGCAAGAGGATGACTGTGAGCTTGAGGCCAGCACAGAATGAGAAACTGTCTCAAAACCAAAACCAACAGATAAATAAATAAATGAAAAGACAAATCATCACTAATAATTGTATTAAAACTTAAAGCAATGCTATAACTCAAAAGTATAAGTAAATATAGATATCTAATTATAATAAGATGCGTTTTACAATCTTTTCACCATCATCACAACTTAGTTTATCTACAATATTTACCTTATCTTGAATATAAAGCAAGTTTTTACTTTGCTTGACCCTATTTTTAGTCCAGAAAGTTTAATAATTTATTTTGGCTGGGAATATAGTACTTGCCTAGTATGTGTGAGGTCCTAAGTTCAATTCTCAGTATGGGGGTGAGGAGGAGAAAACTAAGTGATATATTTTATTCTGCTAAAATTCGTAACATTATAAGCAAAATAATTCACAATCTTTGCTTTCATGGATATGTGGTCTAGAATACAGACCTATGAACTAACCAGTGTTTATAAGAGAGGCCTAGATGTGTGTATAGTTGTTCTTATTAGAACAAAACAAGGTACTAGTCCTTGCATTAAAAAAAAGGCCTCCTTAGGGCTGGTGGTGTGCAGTAATAGATTTTGCAGTGGACACACAAGGCCATGGGTTGGATCCCCAGCTTAAGGAGTGTGTGGGAGAATGCTCCCTAGAGGAAGAGATGCTAAGGAAGGGCATCAGAGAGGAGAGAGGCTTGGAGAATGTCTCAGGGGGCTCAGGGTGTGAAGCAGCATGTGCAATTCAAGTGTGAGAAGTGCACTGAGCACTTGATGGGACAAGACTTTCAAGCTGCAGACTGGGGAGCATTATAGAGGATCTTGTGAGTATCAATTCTATTCTGCAAGTTACTGGGAAAAAGCAAAGTACCTCAAGCATGGAAAGAGCACACTCTAGTTTCATATATACTTTAGAAAGATTATTCTACAAGTCATCTGGCCACTGGTGTAGTGTGGCAGTTGGTCAAAGAAGAAGCAATCAGTAGAGCACTGTGATCCAAATGACAGTGCAAAAAGTCCTCAGCCTAAGAGGAATCAATGAGAATGGACCCAGAGATCTTAGGTCACAGACCCTGATACCTATGAGTCTGATCAGATATGTGGGGGAGAGAGGGATGAATCCAAGGGAATGTGTGCATTTCTAACTTGACCCTTGTGTGGATGGATGCTGATGCTGAGCACCTTGCATAAAGAGTAGCAGGGTGATGGGCAAAGATGATGTGTTAACTTGAGACTTACTATTATCAATGTAGGAAGAGGTTTTGGTTGGACTCGCAGACTTGAAGCTGTAGGTGATGTTGGAATTAGTTTATTTGATGGAAGACCACCCAAGAAAGGCCATAAATAGGTCAGGTAGTGCCAAAAGCTAAAAGCAGAGAATCTTGTCTGACCAAAGAATGACCTTCCTGAGGCATAGGCACAGTCCAGGAGAGAAAGAGGAAAAGAGAATTTGATAGCATGCTTAGGTGCTGGCAAGGCAGGTCAGGGGGTCAATTGAGTGGCTGTAATTTTCTCATGAAATAGGAAGTAAGGTGATTTTCTGAACTTGAAAGCGACAGTGTGGAGAGCTTGAGGCAAAGCAGAGGTGGCTAAGCTAGCACCTGGGAAGAGAGGTGGGAAGAGCTAGTTAGCAGCAGTTCAAGGGTCACCCAAAGACAGAGCTTGTGAATCTGCCTGGCTGGTGACTGTACAATACAGATGTCTGCAGCCAGGAAGCAATGGGGAACACTGTAGAATGGTTGAAAAGGTCAAGGAAGAAGAGGTCCGAGAATGGGCTAAGTCAAGGTCTGAGAACAGTGGAAGCATGTAATGTAGTGGGTAGCCATTCCAGCTTTGATCTGGAAGTTCCAACCCCCATTGAGGCTTCGGTAACTGTCACACCTACAAGGCAGGGCCAAGAGAGGACCCTGAAGACCCGAGATCCCAATGTGCTGCCCTCTCTTGGTTCCTGGACCCTGGACGCTAGAGGTAGACTGAGCAGAGTTCTCCAGAGAACACGGCTGGACTGCACTACGTCTTCCCCAGACCCTGCAACCTACCTATCCCTTCATTTGTAAGTTATGCCAATAAATAAACCTTCCTTTTAACTATGTGGAGTGGCCTTAATAATTTCACCAATAATGTAATCCAAGGTTAGACTGAATCACAGGCTTTGGAGTTTCACAGTCTGTTAAAGACGTAGGGGGAGAGATAAGTAAAACTGTGAACCAGATGGGAGTGAGGAGGCTCCAGCTTGATCTGGTGACTTAAGATTGGATGGCAATTTCCCACTGAAAAAGAGACTCTTTCTCCTATCTCACATCGACAATCCCAGCACTCAGGAGGTTGATGGAGGACCACCATGAATTCCAAGCTACAGATTGAGACCCTAGAGAGCCAGGTGTGGTGGCACACAGGAGGCAGAGGCAGGAAGAGCTCTCTGAGTTCTAGGCCAACCTGATTTACATAGTGAGTTCCAGACCAGCCAGTTACAAAGAGAGATTTTGCTTAAAGGGGGCTTGGAGGACAGCAGGAGAAATGTCTCAATGATTTAGAGTGACTGTTGCTCTTCCAGAAGACATGAGTTTGGTTCTTAGCACCCATGTTCAGTGGTTTACAACTGCCTGTAAACCTAGTTCCAGGGGTTCTAACAGTCCTTTTCTGGCCTTGTGAGCACTACACACACACACACACAAAACAAAACAAAACAAAACAAAAAACAAACAAACAAACTTTAAAATAAAAATAAAATCATAAAAATCATAGTACAGGGGTGCCTTTCAGAATTCCCAGTCAACTACTCACTTGTTTGTTTATCCTTTCATCCAGCCCTTTGACAACCTAAAAACTTATTTTTGCTTATGTTTGCTGAAAACTTATTTGCCAGACCACCATCACGGACAATGAATAAAACTGCTCTGTTCATCAGTTTAAAAATACACTTGCCACTCGCCCCACATTGCTGTCCCACATGTGCAGCATCTCTGAAGTCATACAGATGTCAATCAGACTGCAGTCATGACGTCATTGTCATGGTCTGCCCAGGCTTAAACTTTAGTCATAGCTGTTCATGCTGTCATGACTTCAGCTAAGTACACTGTTGGTAATAACATGTTGAGCTAAGTTGCCATTTAAATTACAAAAAACTGCACCATGAGTTGGCATTGAGAGGCAAAGTCACAGTGTTTGCTGAAGGCAAATAAATAATGGTGCGTGGATTTGATATTAATAAAGGAAATAGTCATTGGAGACACAATTAAAATTCTACACGTTATTGTTATTATTATTTTAAACAAGACTAAATATCTTAAGGGAATTGAAAAAGAAAAACACCCACAACTAAAATTGTGCTGTGCTTTGTTTCCAAGATACACATACACAATAATCTTCTAAGACACACAAGGCAATTCAGTAGAAAGTGAGTGGGAAGAATCGTCTCCTGTTTCAAAGCATAGAAGTGGTGGGCGTGACAGACTTCCCGGTCCTGGGGTTATAGGTAAAGCATCAGATCACAGTTTAGTTGGTGGGGATTTTTCTTTGTCAGTGGTGCATAAAATCATAATGTGCTTTAGAATTAAAATATCTTTAAAACAAACACAACACAAAATTCATCTCCTTCAACTATCTCAACATTTTCTTTTGGTGAAACACAGATTATCAGAACTCAAAGAACCAGCCTCTCCCATTAGAAAATGAGGAAACTGAGTCTCAAGTGGTGGTTGGCTGGCATGATGACACCCACCGCTTGCTAAAGGCAGGAGGAGATTTATTTACTACAGAGAAAATTGTTTTGCCTGTGGCAAAAATAGATAAAAATTGCATAATGTCTCGGTGGCCTATACCTCCATTAAAAACCCTATGATTGCCGTGCCTCCATCAGGAGGATGATAAACAGCTTCAGTAAGTATCTGTAACTACTAATCCCTAACAACATGCTTCTGATTTAAGCCCGTCATCTCTATCTATTTAATCTCCCTAATCACCAGGCTTGCTGGCTTTATAGTTTAAATATTTCATAGAGCATACACTCTCAGTGTCCCTTTTTATTTCCTCCATGACATTTTCAAATCATATGATGCAGTTTTAAAATAGCTATAGATAGCAATTTTTATTTGATGTGATTTTTTTTCAATATCTAAAAAATTGAAGTCTCCTCACTGTCCATCCTCCCCTAGAGCTCAGATAGTTAAGGAAAGCAGGTGTCCAGACTTGAAAGGGGAGGATTAAACCAAGACCGGAAATCACATCCATCCCCCACAACTGATGAGGCCAGCATGGAGCAACTAGGGACTGACTTATCTCTCCATACCCATCCCTTCTGGTCCACACTAGCACAGAAGCCATCTCTATTCACCACCCACTGCTTCCAATATTAGGAAGACAATATAGTGAAGATGAGAAGAAGCTACCAGTTGCCTAGTTGCCTAGTTTCTCAGTGGGAAGTTGCAGAGTCTTGTGGGGAGGAGTGTCAAGCGTCCCTGGAACTGGAGGTATAGATAGTCATGGTGCCATCTGGGTGTTGAGAGCTGAACGTGGGTCCTCTGACCCATCGAGTGCTCCTACTGCTGAGCAGTCTGTCTTTCCAGATCCATGTAAGGAGAGCCTTATGATCAACAGCTAAATAGTTCATCCTTTCAGGTCCAGAATTTGAACTGAGTGAGACTAAATTTGGTATTAACCCACTCATGTATAAGAGATACTACTTTTCCTACTCTTATGGTAGGGCGGCATTCTGGTGACCCACCACACCAGGAAGTTGGTCATAAAGGCTTCCCTATTCATATATGAATTGCCTCCGAGGCATTAAAAGAACACGAAAAGCACCATGGACCTTATTTTATCGTTTTTAAAATGTATCAATTGAACATTAACTTAATTATTATTGTTGTTACTGTTATTTTGAGATAAGGTTTTATGTAGCCCAGGCTGGCCTTGTACTCACACAGTGGAGGATAACCTTGAGCTTCTCATCCCATCTCTACCTCCTGACTGCTGGGATTGAGCCACCATGCCTGTTTTAGGTGGTTCTGGGGATGGACTAAAGGGCTTTGTGCATTCTAGGCAAGCACTCTACAAACTAAGGTATACCACCAGCCAGTATCTTTTTAGCAAAATCTGGCAATGGAGCTCATTGATAAAGCGCTTGCCCAGTGTGTATGAGGCACTAATTCAATTCAAAGTAATGAAAAAAAACCTTTCTAATAATTTTTCTTTTTAAGGCTGGCAATCAAATCCAGGGCCTTGGGCATGCGTGGCAAGCAAACTACTACTGTTAGCATCTCAGCTCCTACACACGATTTCATTTGTGCATTTTGTTTCACTTACTCATCATTATTATTATGTAATTGTTTCTTTAAACTTACATTATTATTGTGCATCCATGTCTATGACTGATATGTGTGGGTGCATGGGCCACAGCTTGTGTGAAGAGGTCAGAGGACAGCACTGTACTGTTGGCTATCTCCTTCCACATTCACATAGAGTCCAAGGATCAAGCTCAGTTCACCGGACTTTTGTAGCAAGTATCTTTACACACTGAGCCATCTATCTTGCTGACTATCATTGTTCCTTTTGTACTAACACTCTCCTAAGTATAACCTATTAGAACCTGCAAAAGATTTCACTGTTAATGTAGCTTTTTGTTAAACCTGTGATTATAAATTTATATTTATTTTTGCTACTTGCCTCAGCCTCCCCAACACTGGGATTAGAAGTCTGTGCCACCAAGCCTGGTTTAAAAGGAGGCTTTTTAAATAAACACAACCATTTACCTATTACTACCAGAAGTGGACTCCCTGTCCCAGAAAATAATTGGGCATAGCTCCCGCAGCCAGGGAAGCAGCCTGCTGTTTTGTACTTTTCCAGGGCAGGGAGACTTTGTGGGTGAGGGAAAGCAGGACTGTTGAGAGATTTAGTACTGATCTGTGCCTGGTAAATGCTGTTCGGCTACCATGACATGCTGGACTTCCTTAAAAAAAAAAAAATACTACATGAAAACCATTGTTTCCGGTCTTTCCAATTCAATGACATGCTCCACAGAGGTAGACTGACCTCTGGACCTTCGTGTGCCTGTTCTCCTCATGGAGTTATCACAGGATGCTGTGGGTGTATCACAGAACAGCTGGGAGGCCAGGTCTTAACCTCTGTGGGTGTAATCCCCCAAGTTTGGCACCCAGGAACTTCAAAAGACAAACTGATCCTGACGCTCTTAGGTCATAATTTTTAACACAGCTGTTAGAATGAACGCCCTGTAAACAGGAAATGTCTTAGGAAATACAACTGAATACTTGTCAGTTTTATTTTTAAAGAACTATTAAAAAGACGGCACAGAGGGTGACATTTATCTGGCATTACCGTTAACAAGCTGGAGTTTTTCCCTCGTGGCCCTGGTTTTATGTTTTGGGCTGTTGTGTGCCCACTGCTGCTCAACAGGAGCTTAAGTATCTCCAAATTAATCTATAACTCATTTTATCTTGTAATATGAATGTCTCAGACAAGGGAGTTGGTAAGTCACACAGCTCGTTTTTGCTGTCACTGAGCAGGAAAAGATTTACTAAGGCTCAAACCATTATTTAGACACCTTGTTGTGGGGTACTCACCACTCAGACATAAGTTTAAACTAACAGAAATTCTTCCTTAGTCAGCAGGCAATTATATTGAGTGTTTGGGATCCCAGTGTAGTTCTGAACCTTTCTCAGGGTGAGCTTTTAAGCACAAATCCATGTTCTGGGTTGACATAATTTAGTTAGCAAGAACAGTTAGTCAGAAGCAGAACTACAGAAGCTAAAAGGCAAGGTTAGTGTCCCTCCCAAGCTGGTTCCAGTGTTCCCTTGGCTACTTATTTGACCCAGACTGTATAGAGACTTTTCCAGAACTATGGACTTTGAAGGATTAGGTCTTTGTTTTTTGTTTTGGCAGGTGGTAACTGTCTACATGCTGAGTTTTATGGTCTGAATGTACTTCCATCATAGAGTCAGTTGTGCTGAGGTCTGAGGGCCTACTGAGGTCTGGGGCCCTGTTACAACCTCTGTGCTTGGAACACCAGCAAACAGGAAAATCATGTAAAACAGGACAGAGGAGGCTCCCACCAGTGGACCAGGTTAGATAACTTCTAGAGAAGATTTAAGTGCATGTGGTCAGAAAACTCATCCTTAGCTGGGCCTGGTGGCGCACACCTTTAATCCCAGCATTTGGGGGGCAGAGGCAGGTGGATCTCTGAGTACAAGGCCAGCCTGGTTTACAAAGTGAGTTCCAGGATAGCCAGGGCTGTTACACAGAAAACCCTGTCTCAAATGCCCCCCCCCAAAAAAAACCAAAAAAGCCCCCAAACTTCTCCTCACCCCAGGGCCACCACGCCCACCATCTTTGTTGTGTGTGTGTGCTCTTTGTTGTGTGTGTGTGCTCTTTGTTGTGTGTGTGTGCTCTTTGTTGTGTGTGTGTGCTCTTTGTTGTGTGTGTGCTCTTTGTTGTGTGTGTGCTCTTTGTTGTGTGTGTGCTCTTTGTTGTGTGTGTGTGCTCTTTGTTGTGTGTGTGTTCTTTGTTGTGTGTGTGCTCTTTGTTGTGTGTGTGTGCTCTTTGTTGTGTGTGTGTGCTTTGTTGTGTGTGTGTGCTCTTTGTTGTGTGTGTGCTCTTTGTTGTGTGTGTGCTCTTTGTTGTGTGTGTGCTCTTTGTTGTGTGTATGTGCTCTTTGTTGTGTGTATGTGCTCTTTGTTGTGAGTATATGCTCTTTGTTGTGAGTGTGTGCTCTTTGTTGTGTGTGCTCTTTGTTGTGAGTGTGCTCTTTGTTGGTCAGCCGCACAGCCTCCTCAGATAGTCATCTCCAGGTCTTCGCTAGAGTTTGACATGCATCTGGTTCAGCCCAGTCCCGCCCTTTCCTGCTCTTGGTTGGGCACAGTCCTGACCATCCTTTACTGGGCTGTCACTTGGTTAATGTCTGAAAGCCTTGTACAGAGGAAAGAACTTGGACGTTGGGGTGAGACACAACTGTGTTCAAACTTCATTCCATTTCACTCTAGATGAGTCACCTTGTGATAACCTAGCCCCCGAGTCTGCTTGCTCCTCTGCTAAAGGAGCTAATAATGTCTCAGGCACTAGAATGTGATCAGTATTAAATCATACAACTGTATAAAATGCTTCTGTGAATTAAACACTCAGTCAATGTCTACATTCTCCATGAACATCTTCTAACCTTTCCCTGAGTTCTCTAGCAGAATAATTTTAGCCAAAATTTAGAGCACAAGCTTGTGTCTTATCTATAGTCAGATATCTGTGGTTACCTGTATAGTATTCACATTCTTCACCCTCTGCTTCAGGCACAGTGTCCAGATGAAAAGATATAAGATGGAGGTCTGGGTAGAAGCTTTGTATTGGGAGTGGCCAGTCAGATTTCTGCCCCCAAGGGGGTGAATTTGGCTGTTGGGAAGTTGGTGCTGGGTAGTTAATAGGAGACAAAGTTGGTTGGGTCTTGAAGATAATGTTCTTATCCTAGAAGTGACCTGATTAGGACTGATGAGATGACTCATCAGGTAAAGGCACCTGCTGCCTAGCCTGATGTGCTGAATTCAATGCCTACCTAGGTCCCACAAGGTAGAAGAAGGAAACTGACTCTCAAAAGTTGTCTTCTGACCTTCGAGTGTGTGTGTGTATGTGTATATGTGTGTGTGTGTGTGTGTGTGTGTGTGTGTGTGTGTGTGTGTGTGTGTGTGTGTTCACAATGGGGTGTAAAAAGACCCTTGGTTGACATTAGGATGTCTTCATCACTACTTCTCCACCTTACCTTTTGTAGGTAAGGACTCTCACTGAACTGGAAACTTATGTTTTAGCTAGATTGGTTGGCCAGTGAACCCATGGCCTCCAACTGTCTCAGTAACTCCCATCCCAGCCCTGGGTTTATATGGGCATGCTCCCACACTTGGGTTTCACATAGGTCCTGAGGATCCAAACCCAGTTCTTCACGATTGTGCCACAAGCACTTTACACGCTGAGCCATCTTTCCAGCCCAAATCTACATTTTCAACTGTGAATCACTTCAGACTTAAAAGATCAGATAAAAATGGAGATGTATGTGCCCAGTGATAGAAATGCTAGAAATAAACAACACACATCAGAGCACAAAACTGCTCATGAGTAAAAAGCTGCAAGATGTTTAATTAGCTTTTTGAGACAGGTTCTCATTGGCCCAGGCCAATGTTTTGTTTTGTTTTGGGTTTATTTGAGACAGGGTTTTTCTGTATAACGTCCCTGACTATCCTGGAACTCATCCTATATGATATGAGATGACCTTGAACTCCTGATCCTCTTGCCACTACTCCCAAATACTGGGACTTCAGGTGTGTGCCACCCTATACTTCACTGGTATGTTTTGATGCTGAGAAATTAGCATTTTTGTTATATTAGATTAAATATATTTTAAAAACTAATGTCAGCTGTTCATCTTCCTTTGTTTTTAAGCTTTCCTACTGAGTGGGATGCAAAACATTTCACTAGTTTTTTCATACTGATTACAATCCGAAATTAACATTTTGGTTCTATTGGATCTGATGAATTATAAAAATTATTATTATTTTTTGAGACAGGGTTTCTTTGTGTAGCCCTGGCTGTCCCGGAACTCAACACTTAGACAAGAATGACCTCAAACTCAAAGAGATCTGCCTGCCTCTGCCTCCCAAGTGATAAGATTAAAGGTGTGGGCAACTGCCTCCCAGCAGTTAACTGTATCTAAAAGTCTTATTATTTTTTTTAAACAATGACTACTAAAATTATAAAGATAATTAATCATGTGGTTCTGGTAGGAGACAGCTGTGATCTCACTAAAGCAGACATTCTGGCCATTTTATATAGTATAAATCTTGTTGGTGAATTTCCAATAGATGGGGACTCTTGCCTGAGAAACCAAGTTACAGAGCCCAGCCTCAAACCCTGGTCTGTCCCAAACTCCAACTCACATTTTCGGAGATGCCCTCTTGAAACTTCACAGAGGCCCTGAAGGAGGCGAAAGTGGAATCTGAACTAGGTACAGGTATGGGTAGGCCAAGTAACTGATGCTCTGTCCCCTTGATGTGTGAGGCAAATCCTCACAGCAGACTTCCTGGCTATTGGACTGTTTAAGTCAGGAGCCCCTCAGAGAAGCTTCCAGCAATGTTCAACTGCTGAAAGACACCACCAAAGCTGCCAAAGTATCTTCTATGTCCTCACACTCCACTTACTGTGTCTTGACCTATGATTTCTTCTTGTAGAATAAGGTGTCTTGACCTTAACACTTAACATTGGGCCACGCGAGTGGGTGTTTGGGGTTGTCCTATGCATTGTAAGACATTCAGCAGAATCACTGCTCACTACTCACTAGATGCTTGGTAGCAGCTCCCCTGCCTAGTTGTGACAGCCAGAGTGTTTCCTGACATTGCCCCTCTTGAGAACTGTTTTAAGATCTTTCTCCTTGTTTGTCCCCTCTCCAACCTCTGTATTCACCATTCTATATTCAGGCTCCCTTCCTTCATAAAAATGGGCTATTTTCTCCAGTGTTTAAAAATAAAACAAATCAATTAACCACAAAAACCCTTTCTTCTTGGTCAAGTTTTCTTAAGAACTGCAGACTGAGTTGACTGTCACTTTCCATCCACTCTTGCAGGCAGGGTCTCTCACCCTCTTTGTAAAAGGCTTGAGTCTTTGCCTTGATTGCCTGATTGGCTTTTACCATCTGATACTTAGTGATGTCCAGGATGTCGGCTTCATTGTTCTTTTACCCTCCATCGCAGATGAAGTCTCTAATGAGGTCACTGTTGTGTCCTGCTTCTTAAATTATGACATGCCCTATCCCCCAAGGGGTCATCTCTCTCTTCCTGGGGCATGGTCATTTATTTTTAGTGTTTTTGTTCTAAGGGAAACATCAGCTCCAAAGTTTCTAGTTCAAGCCCAGATTTCTTTCCTGAGTATTAAACCTACACATTCACATGTGTATCTCACACACTCTTCAAGAGTACTTATTATCTCATACCTTTTTTTTTGGGCAAAGGCCCACCTTTCCATGCCCCATCTCAGCTACACAGTGGGTTACACAAGCAGAGTGTCAAGCTCTAGTGTGACAGATACATGGTACTTCAGTAAAGATGTTCCTCTTATGTTACCTAGAAATGCAACCCTACAGCTGTAGGTACACATGAACCAGATAACTTAGTGTTTGTAGTAAATATGAAAACATCTATAATGAACCTTGCACACAGTGGGTACTCATAAGTTACATGAAGTAGATTTGGTCTTTGTCCCTGACTCCTATCACAGAGTTCCTACAACCCCTGGAATTTGCTAGGTCATTAGGGTCACATACCTATATAATGCACTTATATAAATATAGACACATTGATACTCAGAATGAACCCCTTTAAAGCACCTGATTGTGAGTGGATGAGATCATTTAGTGTGGTTCCCTAGACAGCTCGGGAGGGGACTAGCCACTAGAAAGACAGAGTAAGTGGATGATTAGAGGTTTGGAATTTTTGGCTCTACTCACCCTCCAGGAAGTGATAGGGTGGAGGCTGGAGACCAAGTACTGTGAAAATTGTGCAACAAGTTTTCTCAGCAGCTGACAGTTAGCAGTGCTTCGAGGTACTCAGAGAAGCTGTTCATGCCCCCCTCCTTCCTCCCCCACCTTGCCCTGGCTGTTCATCATCATATTGTTTGATACCTTTTATAATAAACCAGCAAGTGAGTGTTCCTCTGAGGAACTTAAAAAGGCCTTGGGGGAACTCTGGCTTGTAAGTTGATGATCAGAAATATGGAAGGCCTAGACTTATGACACACAGCTGAGCTCTCGACCTATGGCAGATTGTCAGAACTGAGTTACTGGTATCCAGTGGGGATCTGGTTGAGAACTCTGGGGAAGACCACAGCCACACTGGGTGTTTTGTGTTGAGTAATTGGAAACAGAGAAGGACATAAAGTTTGCCTTTTCATTTTACTCCCTGGTAATCTCTCCAAAAGACATACTCCAGAACATTAAGAATCGTGTTTTGGTAGTGAGATATAAGTGATGTTGAATGTATTCTCTGCATTTTTCCATTGAAAAGAAACTGTTTATGCAAATAGAGATAAACACTTTATTAAAACACTCTTTTATACACACACCTGACCACACCGTTCCCCTTCTGCTGGCTGTTTGTTGACTTTCCTGGTCAAGTACAAACCTCTAAATGTGGCTTGTAAGATCCTTCATGAGTGGCTTTTGTCTAGTTATGAAATATTTCTAATTTTTGATTGTTTCTTACTTGTATGAAATGTATTCTGATTGTATGTTCTTGTGTCCTTCCCAGTCCTGCTGATTTAGTCTAACTCGTGTGTTTCCTAACTGGTCTCTCTCTGACTTTCATGGTGTGTGTGGGTGTGTGTGGGTGTGTGCGTGTGCGTGCGTGTGCGCGAAGGTGGCCACAGATGTTCATGATTGTCACAGTTATGTCATATCCAGAAGACAACATTTTGTTGTACTCTTCCCCATCTCCTGGCTCTTACAGTCTTTCTATCCTCTCTTCCACAATGTTCCCTGGGTCTCTAAGAGGGTGATGCAGATGTCCCAAACAGTGTTGAGTACTCAGCAGTCCCTTCTTCTCAACACTTTGATGATTCATGAGTCTCTGCTTTGCCTGTCAACCAGGGCTAAAAGAGGCTTCCCTGACCAAGGCCTGTACCACCCAATGGGTATAAGCATAAGTATTTAGAAGACAGTTTAAGTGCATGTCCATTTAGCAAAACATCAATAGTGGATTCCCTAAACCACAGGCTTTTGAGCAGGTTTGTGGTAAGAGGCATGTATTCCTTCCATTGGAGTAAGCCTCAGATGAGATCAGGAAGTGGTTGTTGGGTAGCCCAAGAACAATCATGCCACTATTATACCAGTGGCTGTATCTTGCCTGGCAGGTCAGTACTGTAGCACTCAGGTCCACAGCTGGGTTAGATCACTGATGACTTTTTTCCCCCAACAGCTTAAGTAGCACCTTCCAGCACTATGAATGCTAGTCAGCAAGGAGGATGCTTCCAGTCCAGTTCCAGCTTCATTTTTCTATGTCCTGTATCCAAAGTGAATGTTGTCTTCAGCAACATGGGCTTACTGTAGATGTAACAGTCTTATTAAATAAGAAACACAGAGCCAAGTGCAGAGTTAAAAGCCCAAGAGGTCAGAGCAGCAGCCAAGAGCTGAGACAAAAACCCTTTATTACCCTTCACTGCCACTGCTGTCCTTCCCCTGAGAAAGAGGCCTACTTCCTGTGTGTCTGTCTTTTTATTGACTTTCTGTTCTGCCTTCTTATTGGTTGTAAACCCAACCACATGACCTCCTTGTCACTGCCTGTCTATACAGACCTCTAGGTCTCTATAGTTGGTATTGAGATTAAAGGGATGTGTCTCCATGCTGGCTGTACCCTTGAACACACAGAGACCTGCCTGTCATGTGATCGGGATTAAAGGCGTGCACCACCACCACCCGGCTTCTGCTATGGCTTTCTATTACCTCTGATCCCCAGGCAACTGTATTTACTAACATACAAATAAAATCACATTTCAGTACAAATGAAATATCACCATAGCTTACTGTCTAGTTCTGGTGGGAAACCAAGAGCAGTGGCAGTAGCCTGCATTGTTTTGGGAGTCCCTAGGGGCTCTCTGGTTAACAAAAAGTATTCCACACCTGGCACTGGGATTTTGTATTGAAAATGTTCTCAGAGTGAGAGGCTAAAACATTTCGCTGGCCAGTGCTCGCGCACCAGTTGGTACATGTTGATACACTCCAGATTTCTGGCTAATTCTCAGTTCAAACGTGTCCTCTCTAAACTCCGTTCTTACTGATGTCACCTAATCAAAAGGAGACATGCTCTTTGTTGTCTCTATTGCACACTTCCACATTTGTCAGAGTACCCAGGACACTGGTATTTATTTGGATCATATTGTCTCCCTCTAAGGGACTATAAAATCTTTAAGGGCAAGAATTATGTTTTAATGTGGCTTATAGGAGACAGATCATCAAATTTTGAAGACTGGGGAGTTGTAGGTCATGCGTTTGCCTAACATGCACCAGGCCCTAGGCTCAGTCCCTAGCACTACAAAATCAGTAAAATAAAATGAAGCTGAGAAGGCCTGTGGTTGACTTCAGGAGAGGAGGAGGGGATGGAACTAGGCCCTCAGTGCCTTCTGCTCTTATGGGAACTTCTACCACTTCATAAATAAGACAGAAGAAATTACAATAATAAAAGCCAGACTCTAGGCCAGTGTGGTGGCACAAGCCTGCAATTGTAGCACCTGGGAGATGGTAGGAGGAGAATCAGGAGTTCAAGGCCAGCCAGAGCTATCTAAGAGTCAAAAACAAAACAAAACAAAACAAAACAAAATAAAACAAAACAAAAAAACCCAACAAAAAACACAGACAACATCTGACAGAGGACTGGTCTCCAAAGTATATAAAGAACTCAAGAAACTAGACATCAAAATACTGAACAATCCAATTAAAAAAGGGCTAAAGAGCTAAACAGAGAATTCTCAAAAGAAGAATCACAAATGGCTGAAAAACATTTTAAAAATGCTCAACATCCTTAATCATCAGAGAAATGAAAATCAAAACGACTCTGTGATACCACCTTACACCTGTCAGAATGACTACGATCAAAAACACCAATGACAGTCAATGTTGGAGAGGATGTGGAGCAAAGGGAACACTCTTCCACTGTTGGTGGGAATGCAAACTTGTACAGCCACTGTGGAAATCAGTATGGCGGTTTCTCAGAAAATTAGGAATCGAACTACCTCATGATCCAGCCATACCACTCTTGGGCATATACCCAAGGAACGCTCAATCATACCACAAAGATACATGCTCAGCTATGTTCATAGCAGCACTATTCGTAATAGCCAGAACCTGGAAACAACCTAGATGCTGGTCAACTGAAGAATGGATTAAGAAAATGTGGTACATATACACAATGGAGAACTATTCAGCAGAGAAAAACAATGACAGCATGAAATTTGCAGGCAAATGGATGGAAATATCATCCTGAGTGAGGAAACCCAAACCCAGAAGGGCAAACATGGTACGTACTCACTCATAAGTGGATACTAGATATAAAGCAAAGAACAATCAAATTGCAACCCACAGAACCAGGGAGGCTATATAGCAGGGGGGACTCTAGGATAACTGTGGCTTATAATAAGTTTTGGTTTTACTCAATTACTGGGTAAGCCTCAATGAAACACATCTCTATTAGGATAAGAATTTATACTGTATCAAGCTGATAATAGAAGAATAAATAAATAAAAACAAGCAAATAAACAAAAAACACAGACAACTAACCAAAAAACTCTAAGAACTTTATATGCTTGAATCTTTTACTTAATCCATGATTTATTTGGAAATAATTTTGGGGTTATACTTTCTTTTAAAAAAATTTTTATTAGTTCTTTGAGAGCATTGTACAATGTGTTTTGATCACATTCACCCCCTTAATTCTTCCGAGATCTACCTCCCCTTCCTTATCCACTTGACTCTGTGCACTTAATAAATAAATTAAATTAAATTAAATTAAAAACCTCTAAGACCAACTTGTGCTGCCCAAATATTCTTGGATGTCTGGTCTCTCACTGGAGCAGGGTTGACTTAGGTTGATTTACCAGGAACACTTCCTCTCCTAGCAACTAACAATGGCAAGCAGCTCCACAGCTGTGGGAGGACTGTGTGCTCAGTTCCTTTCTCCAAGCTGGGGTTTGGTCTGGCTTGGACCTGCACAGGGTTTGTGAGTGCGGTCGCAACTGCCATTAGCACATGTGTGCAGCTGCAGGCTTCTGCCACCTCTGGCTCTCACATTCTTCCCCTCCCTCTTCTGCAATGATCCCCGAGCCTTGGAAGACAGGATACAATTAATATGTATGTCGGAATATTTTTTTAATATAAGAAACTGAGGCTTCAGAAATGGTAGGCAATTTACCCAGGATGAAGCAGTTAGTGATGGTAGGCAATTTACCCAGGATGAAGCAGGTAGTGAGCTTTCAGAGTTAATGTATTTGACCCTGGCCTTTGAATGAAGCCCTCAATACTCGGGGGAAATTTTCCATCAGGGCTCATGCTAGCCACTCAGCACACAAGAAACCTCTGGTTTTTGCAGAGTACCCAGTGAGGAGCTGACAGATGTTGCTGTTTAAGGACTGAGGTTTGTGCCGTTTTCCCTGGATCCATCCTCCTGCCTCTAATTCTAGAAAAACACCCAAAATACAAGCTTCCCCATTTGCTGGATCCACATCCTTCTGGCCTACGGAACTTCCTGATTTTGGAAAATCTCACTGTTTTGTGGTCAGGTTCATAGAAGGGACTATTTTTTCTGAGCACAGTGAGAGTCTTAGTGGTCATGTAGGGTCTCTGGCAAAGATGTTAATACCAGGTAACTTGAGGTCAAATGCCCCTTGGTACTCTCTCTTCCAGAAGCCCTGACTGCAGCCCCAAAAGGAGGCCCTGTAGCTTCCTTAAGGACTTCAGGTACTGATTGAGATCAGGTGGCCACTCAGCTGGCACCAGCAGCCAGTATACTTTCCAAAGATAAGGAAACCAAATATTAGCTACCAGGAGTGTAAACAGTGCCATAAACACACCCACACCTTCTTCTCCTCCCTTCCTCCAGCCCTGGAGAAGCAGCAACCTGTTACTCCTGTCCTTCCTTAGAGAAGAAAACAAGGAACAGAGTACAGCCTGACAAGCCTGAGAGACTTGTCTAGCCCAGATGGGTTCTCTCTACAGAGAAAGATTTCTTCATTCCCCACATGGAATTGGGGCACATTCCCTGATTTCTTCATGATTCCCTCAAATAACCTCACCTGTCTCAGCACCTTGACTTGGCTTCAAATTATAAGCATACCACAATGGGACTGCAATCTCTAATCGTTGTTTATATGGCTCTAGGATCCGGTTTAGTGAGTGTTTTCCAACCCCTTTGATGTTGGTTCTACATCTTGTGTATCAAACAATAGCTCACCTTAGGACTCCACATCCTGTATCTTCAGTGTTGCCTGGTGTGGTCCTCTGCCTAGCACCCCAGAGTCCACTGGGAGCTTTCAA
This sequence comes from Peromyscus leucopus, assembly GCF_004664715.2. Taxonomy (NCBI): domain Eukaryota; kingdom Metazoa; phylum Chordata; class Mammalia; order Rodentia; family Cricetidae; genus Peromyscus; species Peromyscus leucopus. Next base: position 80,131,514 of record NC_051068.1, read on the forward strand.
GAAATGTAGCCTCTCAGACGCCACCCCAGATTCAGAGTCAGTTCACATTTTAACATGGTCCCAGGTGACTCATATGCCATTTAAAATTTGAGGTGCCCGGGGCTGGAATGGTGTTTACAAATATACAAGTTCTGTGATCCTAAGTGTGCTAAATAGTAGGTAGAACAGGCTTGTCATCTTCTGTCCACCACGGTCTTTGGGTGGAGGCAATACTACCACTACCCTCTCTGCACGCCCTTGTATATATTACACATGCATATATTATATATAATGGCATGTTCAGATATTTTCATTAGTAATAACAGTAGTCAGTGTAAGAATGTAATGCTAGCATCCAGCTGCTGCTTGACCACAACACCTGCAGCCGGCCTTTCTCCTTCACAGATACACACAGGCACCCACTGAGACATTGTATGGGAATCTCTGGCTAACAGACTTCCTGTGTTGGAGGGTTCTCACCTGGGGAAGTGGATTGACATCAAAAGGGGTACCAGTGGGCAGCCGTCCTGCTCCCTACCCGCTTCCCTGCCTTTTGGCTAGAGGCATGTGCTGTGGAACCTTCTCCGTCCTCAGAAAGGTGTAAGAAGAGACCCAACTTTTGTCATGGGGCCCCTGATTTCCTCTCTTCAGAGCCCCTGCTCTGCTGTTTCTGGTGCTAGACCCTGAACCCTTGTTGTTTATCTCTCTGTTCAAGGCATTAATAATTCTTCTAATAAACTCTATACCCCGCAAATCCATTTCAGTATCCCCTCAGTTCCCCTATCTGAGACCTATCTGACTGAGTTCTCACGTGCTAAGGAATTTGTATTAGTTTTAAATCTCCACTGTACCTGTTTGCTTGGAGTGCTGTAACAAAATCCTGCAGGCAGGAGTTTCAAGTATCATAAATCTCCCGAAGTTTCGGTAGTGAGCTGGTCGAAAGTGTTGGCAGGTCTGTTTTCACCTGAGGCGTCTCTCTGTGACTCACTGGTGGTCCATCCTCACTGTGCTCCTTTGTTGTTGTTTGGTTCTGTTTCTGATTAGTTTTGTTTTTATTTAGTTTGGAGACACTGTCTCAAATAGCCTAGGCTGTACTTGAACTCACTATGTAGCTAAGGATGACCTTATACTTCTTTTTTTTTTTTCTTTCTGCTTTTGGCTTTTAGAGATAGGGTTTTTCTGTGTAGCTTTGGAGCCTGTCCTGGAACTCACTCACTCTGTAGACCATGTAGACCAGGCTGGCCTTGAACTCACAGCAATCTGCCTGGCTCTGCCTCCAGAATGCTGGAATTAAAGGCGTGCACCACCACCACGCCAAGAAATCAAGTAACATTTAAAATTAAGGTCTTGACCCTCACTGGGGCTTAATCCATTAATTATACTTCATATATGAACTTGGACAAAGTTTATATACATTTTTATGCCAACTATTTCTTAACAGACTTCTAGAGTTTCCACAAGTAGTAGTGGCATTTCTGGTAAAATATTTATTTATTAGTTGATCAATGACCCCCAAAATTTATTTTCATTTATATTTGTATGACTATTTATATCATGTTTCACTTATCCCTTGGCTATGAAAGGCACATAGGATGTATTATGATGAGAACTGACCTTATACTTCTAATCTTCCTTCCTCCACATCCGTAGTGCTGGGATGACAGGCATGTGCGACCACTCCTAGTATATGTGATGTTGGGGATCTAACCCAAGGTCTCATGTGTGTCAGGCAAGCATTCTACCAGCTGGTATGTGCCCAGCCCCCTCAATGCATTCTTACATGCTCTGTCTTCTTTATGTGCATGAATCTGATGCTTGAATGTTCAGATCTCCAGTTCTCATAAAGATACTCTAAAATATTGCTGGTTAGGACTTCAATCTATGATTGGAGTAGAGGGACAGGATTCAGTTCAAAATCATTACAAAGTGGCAAATTCTTACCACCTTAAAAGTGTTGGGTATTGGTGGTGCATGCCTTTAATCCCAGCACTCGGGAGGCAGAGCCAGGCAGATCTCTGTGAGTTTGAGGCCAGCCTGGTCTACAGCGCAAGAGATCCAGGACAGGCTCCAAAGATACACAGAGAAACCCTATCTCAAAAAAAAAAAAAAAAAGTGAGGCAGGTTCCATAACAATTAATGTCATACAGCAGGTAGTCACGAAGCCGGAACTGGGAGTCCCTGTGTACTTGTGTATATCCCTGATGTGTGCTATGAGTTTATGATGAGAATACAGAATCATGACTTTTGTTTTTACATAATTTACACTTTTATGGATAGCCTTTCATTTTGGATTCCATTTGCCTTCCCTTTCTTGCTGTAGAGATCTATTTTTGTGTAGTCATGCATTATTGATTGCCAAATTCAAGAGAACACTACAGCAGAGTCATTACCTTCCAAATAAAACCAGGCTCTGAATGAGGCTTTAGGAAAACTTACCCGAGGCTGCACTGGTTTTCTGCCAGTCTCAGCTGCTTCCTATGGAATACATCTGAGTTTGTCTGCAGCTTTCTTGGTTTCTTTGAAAAAAAAGTTGCTGTTTCAGCAAACCCACCTATCTCAGGATAGTCAGCCATGCTACTTCCTGATGCCATCCTTGACAGCATAGGAGATGAGGAAGGAGCAAGCATCAGTCTACGCCCATGGTAGAAGCTATGGGGTGATGCAGCCGGTCCTCTCTGAGTTTGCCACCTCAAGGAAGACAGAGCCGCAGCTCCTGAGAGCAAGAGCCCTTGCCCAGTGGTGAAGAAGCCCTATCTCTAGAAGACAGTCACACTGGGGGTTATAGAGCTTCCGCATATGAATTTGGAATGGACACAATTCAGCTGATGCTCCACTGGCCCTCCTTTCCCTTTTATTTAGTCTGTGACAACAGCCAATGGGATGGGATCATCCACACGCACACACGGTAGAGAGTTCTTCCTCCTCCGGTAAGTCTCTGTAGAAATGCCCTCACAGACAGGCCCAGCGTGTGTCTCCCAGGGAATTTCAATCCATTCAAACTGACAGTGAAGATTAGCCCTCACAACCACCCTTCCTTCCTCTCAGGTAACTTGATTGCTGTTCCTCTCTGTACCCACAATCCTTTGCCTGGAGCTCTTATTCATGCATCCATAATGTAATTCTATACTTCTCCTCTCCTTATCTGTCTCTTCTAAATGAGGGCTTTCTTTTCTTTATTTTGTTCTTTCAATTTTCCTTTCTTTCTTTTCTTCTTCTGTTTTTATGAGAGAGGGTCTTATTATGTAGCCCAGGCTGGCCCAGAACTGAACTCATAATCCTCTTGTCTCTGTCCCTCAAAAGTGCTGAGATTATAGGTATGTGCCACTTCTGACGAAATGGTGGATTTCTTTTCTTTCTTTCACTTATTTTAGATAGGGTCTGTCCATTAGTCTTGGCTGTCCTGGAACTCACGATGCAGGCTGGCCTTGAGCTCACAGAGATCCGCCGGCCTCTGCCTCCCTAAGTGTTGAGATTAAAGGTGTGCGTGTGCCACTGCTTTTGGCTAGGCTTCCTGACAGCAGCGACTCTCTGCAGTCTCGTGCTTATATCCCCAGGGCCCTGCTCGCTGCCTGTTCTGGTTTGCTTTCTGTTACAGAGATAAAATACTGAAACCCGAGCTGGGGGAGGAAAGGGTTTATTCGATTTACAAGTCCATGTCATAGCCCAACACTGAAGGAAGCCAAGGCAGAAGTTCAAGGCAGGAACCTGGAGTCAAGAACAGAGCAGAGACCATGGAGCAACGCTGCTTCCTAGTTTATGCTCAGCTACCTTTCCTTTCATATCCACCTCAGGCCCACTTGCCTAAGGATTGTACTACCTACAGTGGGCTGGGCCCTCCTTCATTAATTAATAATTTAGAAAATGCCCACAATCATGTCTATAGGCCCATATGATGGAGTAAATTCCTCACTTGAGATCTTCTCTTCCCAAGGTTGCCTAGGTTTGTATAAGTTGGCAAAAACTAATAAGGACACTGTCCATAACCTATAACATTAGATACATGACATAAGTTTGATTGATGGATGCATAAAAACAAAACAAAACAAAACAAAACCACTATTGATAAAGAGGCAGATAGACTATAAGGGCAATGAAGTCAAAGACTCAGGGTCCCTCCTTTGCAAGAGGAGCTACCTATGGACTTTGAGTTTATAATTTGGTGTTTTCTTCCATAAAAAGCCACATACATTCCACAGCACTTGGAACACGGAAACTGAAGGATATTGAGTTCAGAGACAGCCTGGGCTATGCATTGAGATTATGTTTAAAAATAAAAGAGAGACAGACAGACAGACAGACAGACAGAGACACACACAGAGATGAGAGACAGAGACAGAGACAGAGAGAAATAGGGAAACACACACAGTTATATTTTAGACTATATAAAATCTGACATGCCCTTGATTTGCTAAGACAGGATATTCTCTCTATACTTAATATTTCTTTCTTACTGATCATTGACGTCGGGGGGGGGGGGGGGAGGAAGAAGCACTTTTTCTTCTTCCCTGAACATTTTGGAGAGATGTAATCTGCAGTTCAGCCATCCTTTGATCAAAGGAAATGGAAATGCTGGAGCTGTGTACCTGGCAGCATGGACCATACTGACTTCCAAAAAATCACATTAATTAAAGACAACAAGATGCCCTGTGCGGTGATCCCAGGGAATGTTTCTTCCCATTAATTATAGTTCATCATCTTTATAGAGAAGGAAGGTATGGCCTCTTAGCACCCTGTGGTCTTTTCGGAGCTCAGTCATTTGCCTGGACCTTTTGTTTGGAGGGTCATTTGCTCCTGAGAGCCTGAGGCATCAGGGTTGGATCTTTAAGTTATTGTCCCCTCCCTCCCTGTTTATTCTTCATTAATATTTGGAGGCAAGCTAGCCCTGCCTTGTTAATATCTGCTGCTAGTCTGCTTCTCCTTCCTCGTCCATCAACATACTGGTCCTTTGCCTTATTTTTGTATGCAGCACTAACAGGTGGTTTTCCTTCTGTGCTTGCTTGTCTTCAGTTGAGGATCCATACGATAGCCACAATGGCCTCTGTAAACAATTCCTGGTGACTGGGTAGCTTCCAAGGCTCCAGTCCTTGATGGCTTCTTGGTTACACCCGAGATGAAGCTCAGATTCTGCTCTGTTCTGTGCAAAGCTCTGTGCAAGCTCACCTTTCCTTCCTCACCTGTCCTCTCTTTACTTGTCCTCAGGATGCTCTGAGCTGAGTCCTTGTTCTTTAAAGACGGCACTCTCTGCCCTCTGCACAGTAGACAGAAGGGTGTACAGGCTTCCATGTCCCCAGTTGTACCTTACACTTTCTGTCTGAATTAGTGCTGCCCAATAGGAATATGATATGAGCCATGTGTTTATTTCACTAGTCTGGTGGGGACATTTTAATAAGGGCAAATGTTTAAGAGGATAAATATTATAAAACAACAATAAAATCTCATATGTTACAAAGGCAAAAGTGGATGAAGCCCTCCTGATATTAAAGATTGTGTTGAATTTCTTCAGTCATATAATTCACTTTTGCACCTTAATAGCACTACTGGACTATGCTCACCTTCTTTTCTTTCACTTTTAATTATTGTATCTATTTGGGTAGAAGCATTTGTGGAGATAAGAAAACCACTTCTCAGGGTCTGTTTTTTCCTTCCACCATCTGGGTCTGTGGAATCAAACCAAGAGAGTCAGGCCTGAGAGCCCTCTTTTGCCAACCTTCCTGATTGGGATGTCACTTGCTCTGACACTCGCTGGCCTGCACTCAGCACCCTCGCCTTTCACTACAGAGTCCCGTGTTTAACCTGATCCCATTACTTTCTGCACTGTGATGCAGCAGCTGCCTGCTCACTTGTCTTTGTTTCTTGTTAGATTCTGAGCTCCTTGACAATGAAGACTTTGTCTAATTCATTTCTGTATCATCAGCATCCAACAATCCAAGCCTAAAATATTTGCTTAGTTTGTTTGTTTGAATGCCTAAACAACAGTCCTCTGTGGACCAATACAGTACTGCAGGACCGGGTCCCTCACTCACTGTGACCTCATCTTCTACTATACTCTTTTTTGTTCTCTGCTCCAAACACATCGACCTCCTTTCTATTCTTCGAATAACTGAAGTCTGAGCTAACCTCAGGGCCTTTGCCCTGTGTGCTTTTTCTGGAAAGCCCTTCCGGCGAGGATATGTTGGTGTGACGGGTTCTCTTTTTGCCTCTGACATCTCATTAAAGCTTTTTTCCTTGAAAGCTTTCTAAAGAGAACACACAAAACCACTCACTTTCTAATTCTGTCACTATTTTTTTAAAGCAACTTTTTCATTACTATTTGGAGAATTGTTTTATTGATCTGGTCTCCCCACTAGAATAAAAGTTTCCTGAGATAAATCTCTTCTGTTGTGTTTGGTAATATATTCTCCTAATGTAGTGTCTGACATCTAGTAGATATATGCTCAATAAATATTGGTTGACAGCAAGAAAGTCTATCTAGGGTAGTGGAGAGAAAGGAAAAAGACAAGATGCTCAGAATCTGAGTCCAGTTTCCCTATTTCTCCCATTTAAAGTTTCACAATGTCCAAGTGGCTTGGAAAGTCTGAGCATGTCTGATTCTCTACCCCTACAGTCAAGGTATGCGTGGTTCTCTAGAGAAGGGTTGGAGGAATGGAATGTGGCTGCTGTAAGCTTCCGTGGCAGTTGATAAAGATGGCCAGAAGGAGACGCAGGACTTCAGCAGGACTCATTGAACAAGGAGGGCAGGTAGGAAAGCCCTCATGCAGAGTAGCCACACTGAAGTTGGCTCCTCCTAAGCCTTGGAAAGCATTGAGATAGTGCAGAGAATGCAGGAGCAGAAGGCCAGACTCTGTGTTGATCACTCGGGACAAGGGCAAGCTACCAATGCTCAGCCCTCTTGGCTAAGTAGAGACAATTCTACTCACAGCACAGTGAAGACAACCTGACATGACCTGTGTGAAAGCAATTTGTGAGCCACAGTGTGTTTGAAAAATTGTGGGAAGCATTTCCCATGAGTTCTCTTGTCTGCCCACCTTACACCTTTAATCATTGGATTTATTGATTACTTATAACTCAGTGCTCTAGCAAATTTCTATTTTGTTGTAGAATGCAGGCTCTTTCCTCCTAAATTTCCCAAGGTTTGGAAAATCAAATTTCAACTGACGGGAGCCATCATAATTTGTGACTTAAGGAGCCATATCTCAGTATTTCAATGAATGTGTGTATGTGTCAATTATTTCTTATATGCATGTCTTTCCTTCCCAGATTTAGACTGTAAGCTTTCAGCTAAATCATTAAGCATTATGTTTACAGCTTTGCTCTTTACTAGTGCCGTAGGACTTGAGTTGGGTTACTTTGTCTCTCTCAGTGTTAATCCTCTCTATTATATTGACATGATAATATCCTTTGCACAGTGGAAGTGTGAGAATAAAAAGATGTATTTAATGCATCTAAAGTATTGACCTAGATCTAGTACACAGTAAGACACTAATCAATGATCCCTTATTAACAAGAGCTACCATATAAAGCTGGGTAATGCCAGAATTGGATTTTCCTCAAATTCTTGATTGAGAAGTAGAAATAAAACTAAGAGCGCAGAGTGACTCCAAGCCAAACCTGGCTTTAGTCAATACAAGCAGAAAGGTTTATGGCTTCCTGACCCAGGCAGAGACTTAAACAGCAATAAAAGGTCACTTTATTTTCTTGGGTTGACAAGTGATAAATCTCATTTGAAATAGGCTGTGGGTTTAGGTAGAGAGGGCATATTGCCAGCATTAGTCTTGAAATGTTGATGAGATGGTTGTGGGGCAGAGGGACAGATGTAACAATGTAACATAGTTTCCTGGACGTTTTTGAAAAGTTCCCTGGACACTTTTCAAAAATGGCTAAATCCAACCTAGTAGAGGGTGACAACACTTATGTCACTTCTGGACTAGCTGGAGATCCAGTATGGGCTTTGTAGGAGGTACACAAGTTGGAGCTAATTGGGTCAGGTGCCCCAAGGCAAGAAGAAAGAACTTGACAAGGGTTTGAGAGGATGCAGGGGAGTTAACATCCTCCTTGGTCTCCAAGGAAACCAACAGTATCTCTCAGGTGAATTGTAACAGTCAGTACCAAGGCCTTCTTTCATTTTGTTCTGGACAACCCATTCATTCATTTTCAACAAGTATTTGTTAAGAACCCACTGCATATCTGCACCTGTCCTCAGGGTCCAAGGAATTTGAAATAAGAAATGAAATCAGTACCATTAACTTCTGCCTTCACTCTCTTTGCTAGCTTTAAGTCTGGTAGGACAAGTTGTGGGCCATGGTGGGGGTGGGAGCATCACTTTTTTATGATTCCCACATGATTAAGTTTGGTGAGAGAATGCTAGGTACCTCTGTCAGCCTCACTCCTTAAATTGTAGTCTTCGAATTTCCAGTGCAAGGGCTGTTACCAAGAAATGCTCAGCAGAGGGGATTCTGTACAGATCTAGGCTGTTCTGAGGGTTGATTTTGAACTCAGTGATTGATGTGACAAGAATCTTAGTCTTGAAATGATGACAACTGACAGTATGTTTTAGCATTGTGGAAATACCACTGTTCAGAGTCATAGGCATACACAAGAGCAGATCTAGTAGCCACCCAGGTTCTCCCAGCTTTAACGTTTGAAGGCACCTGGTAAATAGATCTTTAAAAGGTTGAGGTGGGTGGTATTCATCCCTTGGAGGCGCTCCCACTCTCATGAGTTCTTCCTTACCTTTTCTCAACGAATCCATGTTCATCCTGAAAATAACTGATGTGTAGCTTGTTTTGTGCTTAGATAACTTGATTAGTGGGGAACCGATTTCAACGTACTAGAATATAATTGATGATCTAGTGTGTGCTCAAACATGTTGCAATGTTTGTTAAGAATAATCTACATAAGCAAAGACCATGTTTATATACAGTCAGTTTGAAGCTTATGGTGTTGTTTGAATAATCCCTTATTGATATTTTGGACAGCTGTTATGTCAAAATTAATGAAATTAGTATGCTAGAAATTGTTACTACTATTTAATTTGTTATATCATTCCTTTTAACTTTATATAGTTTACAGCTGTGTTATTAGTTATATAAGACTTTAGATGTTTATATACCTTTAGGAAAAGGAAATGATGGTCATGTAGTACCCCCAGTTAGTTCCAAAAAGCAATGGTTCTCAACCTGTGGGTCCTGACCCCTTGGGGTTGAATGACCCTTTCACAGGGGTCACATATCTGATATTTATATTACATTCATATCAATAGCAAAATAACAGTTATAAAGTAGCAATGAAAATAATTTTATGGTTGGGGATTGCCACACATGAGGAACTGTATTAAAGGGTCACAGCATTAGGAGGGTGGAAAACCACTGCCATAAAGTTTTTATCAGGTATTGATACAGTTAGTACACTTCCCACTCTCTCTGTCTTCTTTGCTTCCTTTCTGTCTTTCTTTCTTCCTCCCTCCCTCCCTTTCTTCCTTCTTTCCTTTCTTCCCTGACTCCCACTTTGGTAGTACTGGTTATCAAACACAAGGTCTCACACATTCTAGTCATACGCTCTTCCACAGAGCTACATCCTCAGCTTTCTTTGTTTTTATGTTCTGTTTATCTTGTAAACAACAAAGAGAATGGGTTTTTAAAGTCCTGGAAGGAAATCCCTCCCATATTGACATCCCCTGCCTTTTTTTGTAGGGCTTCACGCATACCAGGCAAACACTATACCACTGAGCTACACCCCCAGATCCATATTCATTATTAACCCAAAGAGTTTAGTCTGCTTACTGGAATTATTGCTTTATTTATTGACTAAACAGGCTCTTGCTATGTAGCCCAGGTGACCTTGAATTTAGGGCAATCCTCCTGCCTCGGCCTCCCAGGTGCTCAGATTACAGGCCTGAGTCATCATGTCCAACTCTATAGTTTTTAGTTACTTGAAACTTTTCTCATTCCACGTTTATTTCTGTGAGATATTTTTTATGAGGTACATGTGAGGTAGGCTTAGCTTTTTTCTTAGTCCTTTGAAGAACTTACACTTCTTTACTCTGTTTTTCCTTATGGTGCTGAGAAATCCATGGTCATCCTGTTATTCTTCTCTAAGTGATAGCTTTTCCGTTCAACTGCTCTAACACTTTGTTTTTGGAACAGGGTTTTATGAAAATACGATGTGTCTTGATGTGAATTTCTTTTTACCAGGAACACACTGTGTTTCCCAAGTGAAATAGCTGTAGCTTCTCAGTTCTGGAAAATTCCTAAACATCATCCTATCACCGTCAATTCCCATCACCATCATTCATCCCCACACCCCTTTTTCATCTTGCTGAATGAAGACTCTGCTCCTTAAACAATTCCTTCTTCCTGTCTCCAGTCCTGGCAATCACCATTCTACTTCCTGTCTCTGTGAACTTGACTCTAGGCAATTCCTGAATGCTATTAAACAGCATTTGTCCTTCAAGGAGTGAATCATTTCATTTCGCATTCCTTCCTGAGAATCTGTAAAAAGTTTCTTCTTTTAAAGGCTTAATCATGTTCTATTCTGTATACAACATTTTGCCTATAGATTTATGTGGCATTAAACCCTGGGTTGATAGCTTCTTTTGGCTATTGTGAATAAAGCAACTGCAAACATAGGTCTGTACTTATCTGCTCAAGCCTCCACTCCCAAGATAGATGCACAGGAGAAGAGATACTAGATAACATGATAGTTTTCTTTTGAGAGGAACTGCCATACTGCTTCACTATCTTATATATGCACCACACAGAATGTGATAAGTCCACATTATCTAAATGCTCCCTAGTACCTAATATTCTCCCTGCACCCGATGTGTGTGTGTGTGTGTGTGTATGTGTGTGTGTATGTGTGTGTGTGTGTTCGTGTATGTGTGTGTGTGTGTGTGTGTGCCTGTGTGTATGTGTGTGTGTTCGTGTGTGTGTGTGTGTGTGTGCCTGTGTGTATGTGTGTATGTGTGTGTGTTCGTGTGTGTGTGTGTGTGTGTGTGTGTGTGTGTGTGTGTGTGTGTACACTTATGTACTGGTCAGACAACAGCTGTGGGAATCAGCACTCTTGTTCCGGCGTGGGAGTTGGGCTCAGGTCAGCCCTGGTAGCGGGCACCTTTAATCTGCAGAGCCATCTCACCAGCCTCAAATTCTGTGTAACTTCTTCAGCTCTGTTTTTCACTCTGTTGATTCATCTTCTGAATCAGTCCACTATTTAACTTGCCCACTGAAGATGTTGAAGATGTGGACCGTGTTCGTGATTGAACCCCACAGCCTTACACACCTAGGCGAGCGTTCTGCCGCTAGGGCGCATTTCCAGCAGTGTCCCCTGAGTTTTAAATCCAAGATGTTTTTTCATTTCTGCGAGTTTTCTCTCACATAAATTTTGCAATGTTTGAGAGTCTCATTATTTTCTCATACTTTTAATTATTTTTCTGGCTTATTTAATATTCTATAGTCACTAATAGCTACATTTAAAGTCTTTGCAGGCCAGGTTTCTTCAGACTACAGCAATGTCTCTCCCCTCCCCTCCTCCCCAAAATAGTTTGTTTGTTTGTTTTTGTGAACTAACATCCTCCAGGACTTCGTGGGGATTCTTAGCAGCTTGAGTAGTAAATGGATTTGTGTTCACTTTTGCTAGGAGATTGGGACCAACCTGGGGACACTTAACAGAATTCTTGGTTTGGGTATTTTGGAACAAAAAAAAAATATGGACTCAAGTTCCTATCTTATGCTTGTTATTATTCTTCGCAGGTCATGATGTGTGTCTCTAATCTTACTTTTGAACTTAGGTGGATCTGAAAATATCCTGTCTCCCAGCAAAACAAAAATTCTGGGTTACTGTGAACCAGAAAATAATCTTAAACCAGACAGTTTTAGCGTTTGACCAACCACTCTTCAGGCTGGTGCTATACACTCATTTTTTAACTTTTGAATATTTTTTTCTTTTTCTTTCTTTCTTTCTTTCTTTTTTTTTTTTTTTTTTTTTTGCCAAACAAACGATGTGTGGATAGTTTTACCTGGTAATTTGAGAGATTTATAATAAAGGTATTTCTGACAGGGAACTCTCTGTATCATATATGTCTACAGGTCCTCGGACTTCTGAATTCTGTAACATGTCTGACTTAATATTCTGATGATATTCTACAAACATTCTTTTAATTATCTTAACAACCAGGTAAGATAAGCATTGTCATTATCGCTATTCCCATGCTAAAGGTCAGAAAATGGAGGCATAAAAAAGTGGAGTAATATGCTGGACATCGGGTCAATAAGTGGCGGGTGTTTGAATATGGAAACTCGGCTTCAGTGTATACACATTTTAGCCCTCCCGCCAGTCACATCCATTTCCGCTGTGTACCCAGCACTTCTCCATTTTGTTTAAAATCAAAATAAGAAATCTGGGTGTGGTAGATTAGGCCTGTAATTTCAGAGGCAGGAGGATTGTTGTGAGTTTAAATCCAGCCTGGGCTACATAATGAGTAGCCCAGGCCAGCCTGAGCTATACCGTGAGACCTCGCCTCAAAAAACAAGTCAACCAACACCTCCAAACAATCAAACAAACAAGCCAGAATGGGAACAGAACCCAGAACCTTGAGCACACACAGCAAGCACTCTACTGCCAAGCAGTACCTCTAGCCAAGCCACAGAGGCATTTGTTTTTCCAGTGCTGGGGATGAAAGCCAGGATCTCACACACACACTAGGTGTGTGCTCTACCCATGAGCTCCACCTTTCAGACTTTGCGCTCCTTTAACTTATCTTAGTTCCATTTTCAGCTCCCAGCCCAACACTAGCCTTGAAAACAACAGCTTCAATACCAAGGCCAACGCCAGAGAGAGTATAATGAACGTCATTGTTCGTCCTCATTCGAGCCCACTGGTTACTCCAGTAGCTCCCTAGTGGGTCAGCTCAGATGGCATGGTTTATCTTGCCTTGACTTTCCCACACCTGAAGCCACCACCCAGGGTCATTTATTGAAACAGACAAATGTTGCAACCATGGAGGCAATGGATGGCAGTTGAGGAACCAACATATTTAACCAAATAGCTTGGGAAGAAGGCTGGGGTGAGATGCTTTAGAGAATAAGTATAAAACAGGAAGTGAAGGTACTGTTGCAAACTGCCTGCTTGAGTGTTGATAAAGAGACAGAAGTCCTCTGGAAAGACTAGGAGATCCTCTTTTGTTCCGGGTATCTATGGAAATCTTCGTCCAACCATTGCCTGACCACTACGTTAACAGAACAGAGATGTCAGTGTTTGCGGATGACAAAGCAAAATTCCCAGGAGTCAGTGAGGAAGCACACTGCTAGTGTGGTACAGCCGTAGGGCAGGACATGTAGATCAGGGCAATAGGCTTGGAATCCAGGAGTGTGGACAAGCTGGGCAAGTATTCAGTCACTGAACTGCATGCAGGCCTAGCTTCCCTGATGCCACCTTTTCCAGACAGTCTCACTAAGTATCCCATGCTGGCCCAAAATTCACTCTGTAGCCAAGGCAGGCTCGACTTCGGTTTTAATTTTATAAAAGAAAATTGGATGGGGTGATACAGACCTATAATCCCAATGCTCAAGAGGTGTGAAGATCAGGAGTGCAGAGCTCCTGTGGGTGACATATGGTGAAGCCATCGCAAGACAAGGAAGGAAGGGAGGGAGGGGATGCATCTAGGTGAGTACGTTAACACTAGGATTCCAGCACAGGCAGTTTAGACAATCACTTTCTGTTGATAGAGATGAGTAAGTTTAGAAAGGGGAGCTTGACTTCTGAGGGCAAATGGCAAAATTGACTTTGAGCCTGTTAGGTTCAAGCTGAAGACTGTGTTTGGCTGATAATGGTGACCTCTGATAGATGCCCGGAGAGAATTCAAGGCTAGACCTAGAATTTGGACTTCTTGCTCTCCTCAAGGCTGTGCCTAATCTTTTAATGAGACGGAACCACTTTTCATTTCCTGAATGCTTTGAGACATTGAGACATGGTGTAGCAGGAATCTTAAAGAGTCTTTATTAATAAAACAAACCCAAAGCCAAGTACTGGGGTGAACACTGGAAGATTAGAGAGACAGAACAAGCCACAGCTAACCTCACCTGGCCAACTTCTCAGCTGGTCTTGTTTCCTCAGACTGGAAGCCTCTGTGTCCTCATATCCGAATGGCTCTCAGCTGAACTGTGCTGCTCAAAGCCTAAAAGCTTAACCAGCTAAATGCCTCTAGTTTCTGGTCCTCACGTTTTATATACCTTTCTGCTTTTTGCCTCACTCCCTGGGATTAAAGGCTCGCTTTCTGGGATTAAAGGCTTGAGTCACCATGTTTGGCTATATCCTTGAACACATGGATTTCTGCCTCTGGAATGCTAGGATTGATGGCGTGAGTGCCAACATTTTCTAGCCTTTGTATCTAGTAGCTTTTCTGTTCTCTGACCCCAGATAAGTTTATTAGGGTACACAATATTTTGGGGAACACAATACCACCACAACATGGTGTCTGGGGGTTTTAAGCAGAAGAGGCGTGCGGCCCAGCTAAATTTGTTTCACCAGGATGCCTGGGTTGCTGAGTGGAAAATGGACAGGGAAGGAGTTTGTCAAGACCAGGTAGTGGAGTGTGTGTGTGTGTGTGTGTGTGTGTGTGTGTGTGTGTGTGTTTTCTGTGTTTTTCCTGTTGGCAGTGGCTCTCATTGAAAACAAACTCACTCAGTTTTTCTTTCAGATAATCCCCCACCCACCCCAGATTTTAGGTTAGAAAAATGCACCTATATTTGAGCTCCCATGGAATCCCTGTAGTTCGTTCATTTCTGTCTCATGGGGGGAAATGCCCATACAAACTGCGTTTCACAGTTGGATCAAAGAACTCTCTTCTCAACTGTGTCTTCAAGTAGACTCTGGTGTCAGTGCCTCATCACCTCCCAAATTACAGCTCTGACATCTGCTCGTGAGGGAGTAGACTTGCTTATACAGCCACACCCGCACTTCAGCAGGGCCAGGGCTCACTCTAGAACAAATCCCCACCAAGTTTGTTAGCTCGAAACAGAGTCGCACGACACAGCCTAAGCTGTCCTTGAACTTGTGGCAATCCTCCTGCCTCGGCCTCCCAAGTGCTGGATGGCAGGCCTGAGCCACCACCCTCACCCATGTAGATTTATAGTGAAATGCACAGAGAACATCCAGTAGCAAGTTGCTAAGACATCAGAGAAGTCCATATTGTTCTATCTGTATGAGTCTGGTTAGCTCTCAGCATAATGTTTAGACTTTGTGCCCAAAGAATTAGGCATTTAAAAGGATGTTCTCAGAGATGCTAAAAACCATGAAAAAAGATTATTTATTCATTTTCTATATGTGGTTATGGAAAAATATTCATGACAATTTTTAATCTTAGGGAAAAGTCTAGAAGTAAACACGTGTCCAGTATTGTTAAGTATTGTGTGCTGGAGAGCAGGAGAAAAGGTACCCATGTGGCTGTGCTGCACCCAGCCAGATGTCCCCACCCTCACACAACTCTTGTGTCCTCCTCCCATTCAATTCTCTCTTCCTCAACCCTCTTCTTCCTCTCTGAACCACTGCTTGGTGCTCCATCCAGGAAGTGGAGGCAGTGGCCAGCTCCCGTTCCCACCCCTCGGCCAGGACAGCCTCCCCACACTCATGGAAAAGAACATTTCTTAAATTCTTTGTGTTTTCCTCAAGTTAAACAGCCCAAAGTGGTGCTTACCTAAAGAAAGGGGCGGGGGACGGAGGATGGACAGGTGTTCCTGTTGACACAGACCTCCCAAAGCCGCCCATTTTGCTCTCTTTTCCATGGGTTTCTTTGGAAAGGAGTGAGTTGTTTTTTTTTTTTTTTTTTTTTTTTTTCTCGTTTTTCGTGACAGGGTTTCTCTGTGTAGTTTTGCGCCTTTCCTGGAACTCGCCTTGGAGACCAGGCTGGCCTCGAACTCACAGAGATCCGCCTGCCTCTGCCTCCCGAGTGCTGGGATTAAAGGCGTGCGCCACCACCGCCCGGCTAAGGAGTGAGTATTTTAAAATCTCTTTCAGTTTTGGCTTACTGAATTTATCAGCAGTAACCATGTTTATAAACACGCAGTTTAGGCCTTTGTTTGTTTTGATATGGGGTTTTTCTGTGTAGCCTAAGCTAGTCTTGAACTCAGAATCTTTCTGCCTCCACCACCTCAGTGCTTGGGTTACAGGTGTGAACCACCAGGCTCAAACCATGTCCAGTTTTATGGCAGTCACACAGCTTCTTTAGTTGCTATTTGTTTGGCTTTGGTGACATCATCTCTACTGGGCCTTTCAGTCTTGGGCTTTTTTGTGGGCGCTTTCTCAGCTGCCTATCTCGGCTCTCTGGGATCTGGCTTTTACCTACCACTCTTCTCTTTCTTTTCCCTGGGTCTCTCTTCCTTTCTTGATAATGACCATCGCATACATGCAAGTGGTTTCTAAGCTGACAAGTCTCCCAGAGCTGAAGGCTTCTATCTTCCTGCCTGCCAAGCATCTGCACTCAGATGTCTCCTACTTGGCACGCCATGGGTTGCCTCCTCTATGAATGCATTACTCCTTCCCATCCAGCCTGCACATCATCTGCTGACTTCATTTCTCTCTTCACTGTATCTGTCAGGATTCTCTTGGGGTTCTCACTCCCAGGGGAGCTCAGATTCCTTATATGGATGGACCTTGAGCTCATCACTTTTCTGCCTCAAGTTCTCCAGCACTCTCAGGAGCGATTAATCAATCCCATTATAGTTCATATTCTCACTAAAATACCCGACACCAGCGAGTGATTCCTCCTTCACAGCTTTACCTTCTATGGTAGAAGTCTGCAAGCTGGGCCTCCTGGGCCAGATCTGGCTTGCTTCCCATTTTTGAAAATAAAGTTGTATTGGAACATAGCCACGTCTGTTCATATACATATTGTCCATGGCTGTTTTTATGCTACACAATCATAGCGGTGCACAGTTGCTACAGAGACCATCTGGCTTACACACGATTGCTGTCTGTCTCTTTAGAGGAAGCTGCCCTTTCCTGGTCTCCAGACATTTGATCAGAAGTGTCACTCTTTTGTCACTGCATGCTGTGCAACATTAGTGTCCCCTTTGCCACTGGAAATAGGACTACAAGTGCGTTTGAATCTTGGGCAGCCAGAGAAGAAATTAACCCAACCCCCAACCCTGTTGACAGAGCTCGGTTCTCCTCAAGGTTCTGCTCCCCTGGATCCCTGACAGATGTCAACTTTCCCTATCAGGGTTGGGTCGAAGAAGCAAAACCTCTTGAAATTTGATCTTACAGAATTTTGAGGTGTGTTGTCTTTGTGTCTAGTGCCGGGGTGTGAGGTCTACAGGGCGAGCAGCCCAGAGGAGGAGAGGGATGTCAGGTGGGGAAGGCGAACAGGACCACTAGCTGGAACCCACAAAACTGGACAGCGCCTCTGTCCGTATGTCACTGTCTTGTGCTATGCTGAGGCGGTGTCCACAGGAGTTAAGTGCTTGCCTGGCTCTGATAGCAGGAAAGTCTGGGGAAAGTCTGGAAGGAGGTGGGGCAGCTATAAGCTATGGCCTATATATGCAAAGGAATGGAACTAGCAAGTAAGTGTCAGCATCCGTGGCTTGGCGCTTCATCACCAACCTTTTCTGCATCAAAGCACCATGGCTGCTGTTTCATCTCCACCTCCAAGGCTCCTGAAGATGTTGCTTATGATTAAAAGAGCCCAAAGCACACAAGGAAAAGTGTTCTGAGAAATAGTTATCATGATGCTAACAATTGCAAACCACCTTCTGAAGATGGTTCTACATGCCAATAGTCTCAGCACTGAGGAGTTAGAGGCAGGGGGGATTGCCACAAGTTCTAGAACAGGCTGGTTGACACAGCATCAGGTCAGCCAGGGTTATAGAGTGAGAAAAACAGACAGCCAGACAAACAAATGAGAAAAACTACAATCACATTTTCAATGATGACTTTTTATTTAATTTAATTGATTTTTAAAAGATTTATTATTAATTATTTCTGTGTGTATGAGCACATGTGTGTATATGTGCACACCTGTGCATATGCATAGAGGCTAGAAGAGAGTGTTGGATACCTCCTTTCACTTCTACCTGTTCACTTGAGGCAGGGTTCTCTCCTGGAACTTGGGGCTTGTGTTTTCTCTCCTAGGCTGGAAGCCAGTAAGTCCCAGTGACTCTCTTGTCCCAGCGCCCCTCGGTGCATGCAGGATGCCTGCCTACCTCCAGCCTTTAGGATTAAATAGCATGTTCACTTAACCACTGAGCCATCTCACCAGCTCCTAAGTTTTAATTAAGCTGTTCTGAATTGTATTTGATATGGTTCAGATGTCTCACTTGATCACTGGTTTTGTTTCTCTGTGTATTTGGTCATGGCCCATCATTACCCCAGGCCATAGGGGTATGGCCCCAGGGAGTTAGTGTTAGCTTCTGTGCATTTCACTGTTGGCCCTCCTTTCTATAGCTGGGGAGACCCCCCCCCACACCAACCAATGCATAGCATTTGCTGCGTCGGAACTAATGTTGTACTTGTCAGCAGAGCCCCGAAAGAGTAGGATGTTTCACCTAATTCTGAAGTTCCTGGCTTTAAAAATGATTAAACATAAATAACACAAAACTGACTATCAGTCTTTTTAAAATATGCAATGCAGTGATATTAAGTGCCTATTCACTGCTGTGGAATCATTATCACTTTTATCATTGGATTTTGTTCATCTTCCCCAACTGCAACTTTGTATCCATCAGGCAACAATCCTCTTCTCCTCCTTTGTTTCCTTGAAACCACCAGCCTGCTTTTTATCCCAAGGAGTTTGACTGTTGACCACTGCAGGTGTTTGCAAAAGCAGAATTGTATAGTATGTATCCTTTTGGAGCCTAACATAGTGTTCTGGAGAAACATTTGTCCATACATTTCATGTGTCAGACTCACCTTTCCTTTTGAAGGTTGAGTAATCTTCAATTGTACGTGTATGTTACATTGTATTCACTTGTTCTTCCATAAGATGCTTCTCTCTCTGGCCACTGTAACATGAATAAGAACTTTAACCATTTTTTAAATTTATTTTATTTTATGTGTATGAGTGTTTTGCCTGAATGTATCTATTCATCACATCAGAAGAGGACTAGGATGCCCTGAAACTGGAGTTATAGATGGTTGTGAACATGGATGTTGGGGGTAGAACCCAGGCCCTTTGGAAGAATAGCCCTTAGCTTATGAGCCATCTCTCCAGCCTGTACTTTGAATCTGTTTGAATCCTTGCTTTCAGTTACTCTAGGTTGATTCCCAGGAGTAGAACTGTTGGATCCTACAGCAATTCTACTGCTTACACTTTGAAGTGACTCCAGAGGTTCCTGGTGTTTAAAGCAGCTACAGTCATGCATCCTCACCAACCGTGCACACAGTGTCTACTTTCTCTGTGTCTTAGCTACTTTCTTGGTTTCTAAAACACCAGATACCTAACAGAAACAGGAGGAGATATTTGCCAACTCAAGTCTCAGGGAACAAAGATAGGGCACATTAGCATCCACTTGGTCGTCTCTTTATTTTGTCTGGGGGCCTGCCCATGAGATGGTTTCATTTGCCTTCAGCATGGATCTTCCTCCCTCAGTCAATTCTCTCAGGAAATACCTTCCCAGACACAGCCAGAGGTGCACCTCACCCACCTCTTAGGGGATTCTAAATCCAGTTGAGTTGACAATGGAGATTAGCCATTACCTTCCATATATTGCCAGCATACATTGCTTTTTAAAATTGCATTTGCTTGAGTTACAGTTATTTATTTGTTGTGTATGTGATGGGAGTGGGAGTGTGTGCACCACAGTGCCTGTGTGAGGGTCAGAGGACAGTGCAGGTTCTCTCATCCCATCATACCAGGCTTGGTGGCAAATGCCATCTTGCTGGCCCCTATTTTATTTATTTGGTTTATATAGTGAGATTTATCTTAGCGGGTCTGCTTTGCATTTCCTTGATATTAATGGAATTGAGCATCTATTGAAGAATCATTTGTCTACTTCCAGCATCCTGGCTCTGTGGATTGAACTCATAAGCTTGCACAGTATGTGCTTTTACCCACTGAGACACTAATCCCAGCCCAAAGTGTGAATTTTCTTTGGGAGAAATGTCTATTTCAGTTCTATGCCCATTTTTAAATCAAATTCATTGTTGTTGAATTGTTGGTGTTCTTTTTGAATTGGGGATATTGGCCCTTAATTAAATGTATGATCTGCAGGTATTCTCCTAGTCCATGGGTTGCCTCTTCTTACTCAGCTTCTAGTGCCCTTTTGCACACAAATGTTTAAATTTGAAGTGTGCCATTTATCTATTTTCCCTCTTGTTGCCTATGCCTTTTGTGTCATATGAAAAAAGAATCACTGCCAAACTGAATGCCTGATGCTCTCCTTCTTTTTATCTGAGAGATTTTAAGTTTCAGCTCTTCCACATCAGCCTTTAATCCACTCAAGTTAACTTTTGCTGAGAACACTCAGTTCCAGTGCTGTGGAAAATCCCCCCCTCTTTGTCTTTCAATGTCTTTGGTACAATTGCTGAAAACAAATTGGCTGTGTATGTGATGGCTTGCTTCTGGTCTCTCCATCCTTCCCATTGTCTGTACATCTGTCCTGATGCTCTGGCCTCACCATTCTTCCTATTGGTCTGTACATCTGTCCTGATTCTCTGGCCTCACCATCCTTCCCATTGTCTGTACATCTGTCCTGATGCTCTGGCCTCACCATTCTTCCTATTGGTCTGTACATCTGTCCTGATGCTCCACTGCTCAGATGACTACAGCTTTGCAGTGACATTTGAAAGTTTCTTTTTGCCCTTTGAGGTCGATTTTGGCTATTCAGGGCTACCACTTTCATGTGGTTTTGTTTTTAGCTTTTGAAGTTAAATGAATATTAATTTTCTTAGTAACAAACTACTAAAAGACAAATTTATTAGAAAGCTGTAGCCGAATGACTCCATATGTTACCAAATGACAACTCCCCAATAGTCTCCACTCGCTACCAAATGAATCCCCACCCCCTTCCAGGTGATTCAAGTTCTTTCTCTTCTGTAGAGTTACTCTGCCCTGCCACACCCCTTCTCTTTCTCATTCCGACCCTTGCTTTCTAGCTCCTTCACCAATGCCCAATCACTCCCGGAGAGTCTTATCATGGCTAGTTCTCTACGCATCTCTGGGCCTTTGCTTCCATTGTTCTCTCCGCTGAGATCACTTCCCATGGTTTTCTTAGCCTCAAACTCCCCCTAGCTCTTTCTTTAGGAATTAGGTTACATGCCATTTTTCCTAGAAGTCTTAGTCTTAGCAAAGATCCTCTCTTTTTGTTGGTCCACTCCATGTTGTGTGGATAATAAATATTATGCGCTCATTTCCAGTAGTTCTTCAAAGACACAAGCTAGATTTTCTATTTTTTTTCCAGTGTATAAATACAATGGATGGTACACAGATAACTTCTGTTAAACTTAACAGAACTAAAAGAAGTTGGAGTCACCCAGGAAGAGGCCTGCCACTAAGAGTGGATGTTGCTGCTACGGGCAAGAGGAAGGACAAACGGGAGAGGCCCTGTGGTGCTCTGGGGACCAGGCACCCTGGGACTCAGAATGTATGAACACTTGCTACATAAGAGCAGTGTCAGCTGATTTCTACAGAATAGGCTTGGAAAAGTCCCCTCTTGCCAGGCCACCACACAGAACTTCTATTCAGAAAAAACCTATATACAGTTCAAGGCCCTCCAAAGGCCACTGGGCAACAGTCCAATTCTTCTCTGGTGTAGTAGCCTTTCCCTGGAGGAATGCCAGGGGCCCTGGAGACCTTTTGATTCCAGTACATTTAGATAGCTGAGACATGCTTTATGCAATTTTAGTTCTTGAGACTGTAGATAACGTGGTTGTTATGTGGATGAAATGGCTTTAAACCCAAAGCAGACCCAGTGGGCTTGGTTCTTGGGAAATCCGAGACGAAAAACAATACATGTAGGGTATGGTGAGTAGTGGCAAGTGTCTAGTCCAGAGATGAGGGGGGCAGGCTGACTCAGCAGCCAGCAGGAGAGACAGATATGCTTAGCAGGAAATCTCACGCCCTACTCGGCTCTATTAGTCACAGGCTAATGAGGGGTGTATGCCAAGGAGGTGGTAACACCAAAGCTTCCAAAGACACACACAGGCGCACCTGATGACTTCCCCAGGCCACCATCCCCCTTCCACCAATGAGACCAAGAATGATTCTCTTTTTCAGCGAAGTTGATATCACCTGTGTACATGGTAGGCCGTGCGTGCGTGCGTGCACGTGTGTGTGTGTGTGTGTGTGTGCGTGTGTGTGTGTGTGTGTGTGTGTGTGTGATTTGTTTTTCAGCTGAGTATTGACCTCAGGTCTTACGAACTCTAGACAAGAGTTCTAGGATATATTTCAAGGCAGGAAGTGCTCTTTTTTATATAAAGGAAGAAAAAGAGAGAGTTATATATCTCATGATGACCTTGAATGTCCTCTTTAGCCAAGGATGACCTTGAACTTTTGTTCTTTCTCCTTCTACCTCTTAAGTATTGCAATTATAGGCTGTATTGCTATGTTCAGTGCACGAGGCACTGCAGATCAAACCCAGAGCTTTATACATGCTTGGCAAGCACTCTACCAACTGAACTA
This sequence comes from Peromyscus leucopus, assembly GCF_004664715.2. Lineage (NCBI taxonomy): Eukaryota > Metazoa > Chordata > Mammalia > Rodentia > Cricetidae > Peromyscus > Peromyscus leucopus. Next base: position 80,154,096 of record NC_051068.1, read on the forward strand.
CATTCCTAGTCCAGGAAGTGAATTATTAATTGCCAGTATCAACCTGGTATGCTCAATTTTTGGCTCCATTCATTCTTTTTAAAAATTGTAGAAGTGCCACATAAACAAAGAAGTTGTCTGAAGTAGTTTTTTTTTTTTTTTTTTTTTTTTAGAATAAGAATGCTTTAATATTTGTTTAAAGAAAATGATAGGACTATTATAGTAGTAAGGGTATGTGGTTGGAGAAATTCCCTTGAATAAATCATAAAGATTACTTCTATTTTCACACTGGTTATCATGGACCCCGTGTGTCTCATATCCCTTATTATATTGTTTTATTTTTTTTTTACTTAACATTTATGAATTCCAGACCAGATATGTCTTCCTTAGTCATGGTAAAATAAAACTGATTTTCTTGGAAATGCTATTTTGGACACTGAGTTTAGACTGCCTTCCTTCTGGTTCTTCAAAGTAATTCTCCACAAAAGGCTTGGGGTCCTCTGACAGTGTGAAAGTGTTCACAATGCTTCTTGGACTTCGGGCCTCTTTGGCTTTGATTTCCTCCAGAGAGAAGTTTCCTCCTTAAAAACCTGCTGTGTGATCAGGCACGTGTGTCACAATTGCTGCTGACATGCCTGCCTGCATCACTGGAGGATGCTCAGGTGTCGGCTCACTTTCAGGGGCCTAACTGCTCTTCGTGGAGCACCTGTGGAGAGCTCAGTGTTCGGTTAACACGCTAGGAGACATTTGTGAGGAAAGTATGGTCCCCGAGTTCAAACAGCTCAGAACTCAGGTAAGAAAGACTGTAAACAAAGATGCTTACAGCTGTGTGAGCAGTCTTGAACCAGAAGTGAATGTTTGGAGTGAGGGAAAGCTACTATTCTGAGGTTGGAGATAAATAATTTTAAAATGGGGAGGTGATTCCTGATCCTAGGTCTGAAAGAATTCATGTAACTCTACCAGGCAGACATAGAGCCACTGTTGTGTTGTATATCTGTAATCCCAGCGCTTGAAGGCCAAGGTGGAGCATCGTGAATTCAAATCTACCCATCCTGGGCTTGTTAGAGAGATGGGTGAGGGGCAGAGGCAAGAATGATAGATGGGGGTGAGTTATGGTAAAATAGGAGCTGGCTAGATGGCTCACTAGGTAAAGGTACTTAATCCCAAGCCCAAGGACTTGAGTTCAATCCTGGAGGACAGAGAGAATGAACTTCCACAGGTTGGCCTCTCACCTCCTTATGAGCACTATGGCATGCATGTGTGTATGTGTACACACACACACACACACACACACACACACACACACAAATACACACAAATACACATGCATAAACACAAAGAAATCAATGTAATAAAATTTGCAAGGAGATGGTCTGAGACTGGAGGACAAGAGAAGGCATAGCAGGTGTATTAGTTCCTTTTCTGTTGCTGTACTAAATAAAACACTGTGACCAAGGCTGTTTAGAGAATGTGTTTGGACATACAGTTCTAGAGGGGTAAGGGCCACCACAGGGGAGAGGCGGGGCAGCAGGCATGGCAGCATGAACAGGAAGCTGAGCTGTAAGCATGAAACAGAGAAAAAGAGGAGAGACCAAGCTGGAAATGGTGAGTGTTTAAACTCTGTAACCTGCAGTAAGAAACTTCCCCCAGCAAGGCCACACCTCCTCAACCTCACCCCCCCTGCCCTGCACCCCAAGGACCAAGCATTCAAATATATAAGCCTATGTGGGACATTCTCATTCAAACCAGCACAGAAGGGAAGTGAAGGGACTGTGCCTGGCTTGTGGGAGAAGATAACTGTTGAGAGCCTAGCCTAATGCTTACAGAGATGGCCTTGTGGATGTTTGAAAAGGGGTTGTCCTTGTTGGCTTTCTACTGATGGGATGAAACACTGATCAAAAACAACTTAGAGAGAAAAGGGTTTATTTCATCTTGAAACTCCCAGGTCACAATCCACCTCTTTGGGAAGTCATGCCAGGAACGCCGGGCAAGAACCTGGAGGCAGAAATGGAAGCAGAGGCTGTGGAGGAGTGCTGTGTACTCGGTGCTCCCCATGGCTTGCCCAGCTTGCTTTCTTTTACAACCAGGGCCACCTGTCCAGGGGTGGCACCACCCACAATGAGCTGGGCCCTCCCAGATCAATCATGAATCAAGAAAATGCCTCCTAGACATGCCCATAGGCCAATCTGATGGAGGCAATTCCTCAATTGCAATTCTTTCTCCCTAGAAATGTTGAGATGTGTGTCAAGTTGACAAAAACTAACCACAGGGGGTAGAATTGAGACATGACTTCACTTTAAGAATTTGAGCCCCAGTGGCATCAAAAGAATGACAGGCTGAGAGGTATGAGAGATGATGTGCATTCAGAGACTAAGAGGTTAAGCAGCCACTGCCGACTACGCAGGGTAAAAGTGTTCTCCTTTTCCTGAGTTCGGGACTTAGCGCACCCACTGAATAGCAAACATTAATAAAGCCAACACCGAGTAAGCAGGGAGGGCAGGGGTGTGGCTTATCTCATGGGTCCGTCTCAAAGTGCTGCTTTGGTCCTGTGGCTGGCTAAGATCACTCTAGTGTCAGTCAGTAATCCGGAACTCTGTTCCTTTGATGGCCTGAAGTCATCCTCCTAAAAATAAACAAATAAACAGATAAAGCTTTAAAAACAATCCCTACCGTCAGGTCTAGCTCTTGGCCCTGTGAACACAGGAGACAGACGCACGAAAGTGCAGAGTCTGAGGGACTCCGGAGCTGACAATCCCGTCTCCCTGGCGAAGAGGATCCCATTGCCATAAATGGAAGTGGCGTTGGGAGTGTTGTTTTTGCCAGGTCTCCTGGACTTAAATGGAACGAAATGCTCTTGCAAAGATGGAGAGGAGAGGGAAGGAGAGGGGGTGTCTGGGCATGGGAGCTGGCTGCCAGCCCTTGCACTGGAGGTCCAAGTTCAAATATGCTTGCAGGCAAGCCTCCGTGAAGTTTTCTGTCCTTGTACAATGAAGCTGTTGTATGGCCAGAGGCTGGAGCGGGCAGCTGGATGTGTATGGGCTGGCCAGCACCTTTTGGCCTCCCTTTTGATTCTCCCTTGGTTGGAGACACACCTCACAGGACACACATATTTCAGGTCCCTCACACTGTAAGCTCTAGGAAGCAGGAGAGGTGCTGCTCCTGCGCGGGAGTGTCAGCCCTGTTTGCACATGGCTGAGCGCCAGAGCAATAAGAGAATAAAGATGTTCAGTAGATCAAGAAGCCACTAAACACTGTATCCCTCTTTTAAACATTTGCCCTGCCTCCCCAACAACCATTTTAGGTGACTGAATTCCTGGACTGCTTGGGTCCTTTCTCTATGTTAGTTTAAATTTATAAGCTCCCCCTACAGGAATGACTTGATTAGATGCCCATCTGATTTGTAAAGTCCAGAGGGATTTCTGTGCCTACTGCTTACAGATTTAATCAGACGGTTCTTGAAATGGCCCTGACCCTTTCGTTGGGAACAATTTCTAAAGTGATAAATTTTCTCCCCACTAAGCCTCAGAGTAATATTTCTCTCTCTCTCTCTCTCTCTCTCTCTCTCTCTCTCTCTCTCTCTCTCTCTCTCTCTCTCTCTCTCTCTCTTCTTTCTCCCCTGCCCCTGTGTGTGTGTGTGTGTGTGTGTGTGTGTGTGTGTGTGCATGATTTCTCTGAAATTCTCTTTAAACAGTAAATCTTAAGAAAGTTGGTACTAAAGGCAATAGGTTTGCAGGTGAGGGTTGATAGATGCATTTAGCTACAGTGGTAATAAAATGGACATTTATTTGATTCTGACTCTGCCAAGTATTGTTAAATGTTTTTAATGAATTGACTTTGTATAATCTTCAATGTGACTCTGTGTTATTATCTTTATCACCTTAAAATGGAGAAACTGAGGCACAGAAGAATTAAAGTTATGAAGTTGATAGATCATTGAACCAGGCTCCCAAATCTGTTACTTACAGCCAAATGCTGGACTGATTTCCAGTGAATGGATATTCCCTAAATTTCATGCCTCTTGAGTTCAGGCTGGCCATGAATATACTTCTGAATATAGCTCTTAACTATTTATCACCTTTGTGTTCTGATTTCCAGGCATAAGTAGGAAATAATGGGAGAATAAACAGGGTAGAGTAAGGGATAATCATGTCATTGAGAACATACACACAATCATACGTGGACCTATGAGTACACATATTTATGTATTTATTCATTCATTCATCTAGAGACAGTGTGCGTGTGCATGGGTGTGTGTGTGTGTGTGTGTGTGTGTGTGTGTGTGTGTGCATGCATGTGCCTGCATGTCTGCATGCATATGTGTGCAAGTATGCATGGGGCTCAGAAGTCAGCCTCAGGTGCCATTGTTTTTCTTTCCTATTAAGATCGGGTCTCTCACCGGCCTGGAATTTGCCTCACCAAGTAAGCTAGGTTGGATGCGCAGAAAACTGCAGGGATCTGCTTATCTCTGCCTCCTCAGTACCAGGATTATAAGCACGTGCACACACCTAACCTTTAATTTGCTTTCTTTCTTTTTGTTTTTCCCCTAAACATAGGTTCTGGGTATTGAACACAGGTCTTCATGCCTTGTAAGGCTAATGCTTTACAGACTGAACTATCCCTGTATCCTCTTCTTTTGTGGTGCAGGGATCGTGGATTTCTTTGGGTTCTCAGGCTGGCCTGGAACTTGCTATGTAGCTGACACTACCCTTGAACTCCCAATGCTCTTGTCTCCAGGAGCTGGGATTACCAGCATTCACCACCATGCTCAGCTCTGCCTCTTAGTTTTGTGTTCACATCATTGCTGTGCTCCCAGAGGCTTTCTCGGCAGGTTAAACATAGCTCATCCCCAAGGGATCAGTTTTTCCTACTCCAGGTCATGGGAAGGGGCAAGGAGGAGAAGACTTCCTTTTCAAGGGCCTGTGAGGAAACCATGTTTGGGAAGGAACACATGAAAATTGATCAATAAGAATATTTGACAGCTCATCAGGTCTCTGTGTGTGACAGGGTGCAGTTGGCAGCTCTTAGGGTATAGGAAGAGACCAGCCCTATCCTTCAGGAACTCAGAATTGAGAAAACAGATAGCCAGGACCGCAATATCACCCTCTCTGGCCATAGTTTGTGATATGGTGTTATTTATCCCACATGCTATCTTTTAAAAAATTGTTTTAGATTTGTTTTTATTTTATGTGTATGAGTGTTTTGCTTGCATGTATGTATGTGGATCACTTGCAGTTGTGGCAGAGGTCAGTTAAGGGCATCAGATCCCCTGGAACTAGAGTTACAGAAGCTTGTGAGCCATTAGTAGGAGATGGGAGTTGAACCTGGGTCCTTTGAGGAGTAGCAAGTGCTCTTAACCAGTGAGCCATCTCTTCAGCACCCCCCCAACCTGATGCTATTTTATACTCTGCACTTAAAATGAATCCAACTCTTACACAAAGACAATTGAATGCCATGCTGCCATTACAATGAGTGAGATGGTAATGGTATTCAAAGTTATGTATGAGATGGTATTATATGACATTAGCTCGTAGAACAATATGCATGCTATGGTCCCACTTGTATAGCAAAGATAAAAATGCATAAATAGCAATAAAATACATAATAATTACACCTAAAGAGTATTTATCCTATACCAAGCATTATTCTAACTTATTGGTCCTCCAAAGAACTCTGTGGGTGCCAACAACAGTTCTTCGGATAAAGGTACTTGCCCCCTAGCCTGATGATCTGAGTTTTAGTCCAGGGTTCCACATTGTGGAAAGTGAGAATGGATTCCTCAAGTTTTCCCCTGACCTCCATAGGTGGTATATGCATTCACACACACACACACACACACACACACACACACACACACACACACACAAACACAAACACACTTTTTAAAATGTGATTTATAAAAAAGAACTCTATGAAGCAGATATTACTATTATATCAATCTTATATGAATAAATGAATGCATAGAAAGGTTACCACTTCTGTAAGATTCCTTAATTAGTAAATAGAAAGATCAGAATTCAATCTCTGGTGTCCTAGCCCCTAAGTGTCTACTATTAACCAATAGGCTAACCTATAAATGGTGTGTAAGTATAAACAAAACCTAGACAGACACACAACAAACTCCCAACTATCATTAGCTAAGAGGTATGGAAGTGGATGTGATGTAGTGGAAGGAATATTTTCTTTTTATGGTATATACCTTTTTTTTTTCTTTCTGGCAATGCCGAAAATAGAAACCAGGGCTCATGGAAGGAGTTACTTTGGAATTAGATTATGACTTATTTACAACTTTTCACCTCTATTAGGGGATGCAGACAGCTGTGGAGTCAGTGGTACCTTAGGTAAAGGAAGAGAACCATGGGGTCCATTTCTAGGTAGAAAGAATGAGAACTGGGTCAGGTTGATAAGGAGAGAGAAAAAGCAGACTATGAAGAGGAGGAGGAAGAACTGAGGAGCTGAAAGAGGCAGCAAAGAGGGGAAAGGCTTGAATGTGTGTGTCGATGTTGGACAGGAGGTAGATATTTAACGCAGTCAACTTTAAGGACCCACACTTCAATGTAAAGCCTCGGGGTCGGGAGATCTGTGTATAGTATTCACAGAAGTAAAATTTTAGCCCATTTATAAAGTTAATCAGGAATTGTAATTCTCTTGATGGGGCGGGGAGGGTGGTCAGAGGGCCCCGTGGAGAATTCCTGTCTTAACAAGTTTGGCTCCGCTCTGAGGTCAAGTGTCATTCTGGAAGGCAGGTTGAGCTCCCTTCTGCTGATGATTATGGGTGATGAGGGCCACCCACGGCCACAGAAGGCTGTCAGGGCAGGGGTCATGCATCAGCTGTTGGGACACTTGGCTGCCTTACTGACAAGCCTCTTGACTTGGTCCCGTGCCAGCAGATCCCAGTAGCTCTTATGCCTGGTCTGCTATCAAGCTCAACCACCTTCACCCTTGAACCTGCCTGAGAGCTCTGGAGGCCCTTAGTACACACTACCAGGCAATGCTCAGCCTTGAACGGGGAGCCAAAGCAGCCTTCACCCTCCTTTCCAGGGCTGGGACAGAGGCCACTGTTATGGGAAAGGCGGCATCTTCAGGGAAAGGTAGACCCGAGAGGGCTGTCGGCTGGCCTGATGGCAGCCGTCCTTACAATATCCTGACAACTGTGGTTTTTCTGGAGCATGAGCAAGACCGGGCTTTCTTCTAGGCTCAGATGGACTCATTGTAGGACACTGCAGGGCTTCATCTGACAAGTGAAGAGGTGCCATCTTGGTCCCCACTTCTTCTGCAAGTAGCTGCTGGAATAGAGATGATAGCTATGTTTCCTGAGTGAATACTATGGGCCAAGACCCCTACAACACATTCTCCACAACAAAACGCTACATTATTCTACAGAGGATGAAACGGAGACTCAGAGATGCTAAGAATCCCACTCATTTGTGTCAGAGGTGGGATTTGAATTCAGGTCTGTTCTGCTCCACATTTCATAACATTTTCCATTGTGCTCCCTAGATGATCCTTTCAAACATAAATGGGAATGGCTTTTTAATAAAGCACCCGTTAGCAGGTGAGCAAAGAGTAGTATAAATAGTTGTATCTTACAGGGCATAATGCCCATTCTTCCCTGCCTTGCCAGCTATGAATGCCACTTGTATATGTCTTAGAAGTGACATTCACTCAGCTACTAAGTGCCATGAGATCCTAGAAGAAGACTCAAAGTCTCAACATTCCTTTCTTGTGTCTAGAATATAATTCATGCTAGTTGTGTCCAGAGGTCTGTGAGGAATGCCGGCCTGATCCTTCTCTCTTTCCCGTGCCAAGCCAGATGGCCCTCTGAGCTCCTCCCTGCCTGGGCACTGCTGTCCATCAAGCTGATTGGCATCTGAGACTTGCTTCTCTGCTGATGGTATCTACACCTAGTAAAACTGATCTGTGCATTTGTAAGGGCTGGACTTGATTTCTCCTGGTCTTGAGTACAGGATCTTAATTATTTAAGCCATTTGAACTCAAGTCTAATCTTTATAGAAGCTACTGAGTCCAAGGCTAATTTTATCAGGCTTTGTTGGAAGGTGCTTCCTAAGGAAGAGAAAAATAGAGGAAGTGAGTCCTCCACTTAGCCAGCTTACTCTTGGGGAGAGTTTCCTACTGCAGGGCAGGGAAGAGAAAGCCAGGTAGCGTGGTGGAGGACACAGACCTGGGAGCTGAGGGAGACTGAGAGTCAAACAAAGCACCGGAAATGACAGTGCTGTCCCGAGGGACAGCCCTGGGGATCAGAAGATCTCTCTGAAGTCTTCTGCTCAGTGCTTGTCAGCTCACAGGTGTGAGGAAAGTACCTGAGGCTTGGGAGAGAATTTCTCAGAAAGAACAGAGCAGAGAACTTCATAGTTAGTGGGGTTTGGCATGAGAGTGAAAGATACGACCTTAAGTCATGGGACAGAGTACTGCCTAGAGAAAAGGTGGCTGAGATCCCTCCTAACTCTGCAAGCCTGGGAAGGAAGGAATTAATCACAAGTAATTTAGCTGTGCTCTAGAACAATGCCCAAGTGTATTTATGACAATACCAAAAGATCTAACATTAACAAGACAAAGTCCTCCAGGCCTGAGAGCCAGTACAAAACTTAGCTGGCATGGAAAGGACAGGAATAGGACTAACAATGACCACCAACACAGAGACCAGATGGAACACTTTTGAGAGGATTTGTAAATAAATTTTTTGTGGTCTTGCTTTTGATTTAGACAGGTCTTCTACAATCTAGACTAACCTGGAACTCACCTGCTGTGTCCTCTGAAGTGTTGGGATTGCAAGTGTGTGCCGGCATTCCTGGTGACAGTTTTCTAAGTGGTGGGTTATAATGTATCCTATGTGCTGAAGAAGGCAAAGATGGAGCATGTAAAGAAGAGACAGGGAAGGCAGTAAAAAACAAGCTGGGTGTGTTGAGATACATGTGTAATCTTAGCGTTTGGGACGCTGAGGCAGAAGGATTGCCTCAAAGTGGATGCAGCCTGGGTTACATAGCTTCTTAGTTTCTCTTCCTGCTGCTGTGACATAATACTCTTAATGAAAACAACTTAAGGAAGGGTACAGTTCATCTTGGCAGGGAAGCCAAGGCAGCCAGAGATCAACAGAATCAGAGAGCAGTGAACATGTTCAGTTCTCTAGTTCCCTTTCTCTAGTTACACGGTCCAGGTTTCAAGCCAGGGAATGGTGCCGCCCACAGTGGGTGTGTCTTCCCAACCAAAATAACAGAATCAGGAGCTACCTACCTCCCTCAGTTAACATAATCAAGATAATCCTGCATAGACATGCCCAGAGGCCTGTCTCTTGTGTAATTCTAGATTCTGTCAAGTTGTTAATTAACACTAACCACCATACATAGCAAGTTTCATATCAGGTTGAGCTACGAAGTAAGACCTGGTCTTTAGATACCACCCCACCCCACCTCCCTGCTGCCAATAAAATCACAATCAAACAAACAAAACAAGTAAACAAGCAAGCAAACAAACCAACAAAATCAATCACTGAATTTGTCTAATCTGCTTTATTCGGCTATAAAAGAACACCCAAGATGGAATGATTTGCACAACTGAAGAGATTTCCTGCTTATATAGTTTTAGAAGCTAGGGTGTCTAAGGCCTGGAGAACAACTGGTGAGGGCCTCCTTGCTTACAAGGTCCCCGGATAGGAAGAGGAAAAGAAAAGAGCAAGTGAGTGCAAGAAGAAAGAGCATGGAACTCATCCTTTTATCCGTACCCGCCCTGTAATCCTGGCACTAATCCATGCACAAGGGCACCCTCATGACCATCCCCTACGTTCTCCTTTCTCAGAATCATTGCACATGAACTGTGGGGAACACATCCAAAACCTAGCAATATCTAACGATAACAAAGTCATTCAAAAGTGACTTTTTCATGGGCTGGAGAGATGTCTCAGTTAAGAGCCTGCTTGTGAAAGCATGAGGCCCCGAGTTTGGGTCCCCAGTATTTGTGTACAAAAGCGGTGTGGGTGGCATGCCTCTGTAATCCCAGCACCAGGGAGGCAGAGAAAGGAGAGCTCCTGGGGCTTTCTGGCCAGCTGGTCTAGTTAAATTGGTAAACTTCAAGTTCAAGTGAGAAGCCCTGTCTGAAAAAATAAGAATGGAGGGCCAGCAAGAAAGCTCATTAGGGAAAGGCACTTGTTGCACAAACCTAGCAACCTGAATTAGATTCCTAGGAATCAAGTAAAAAGTTAGGAAAGAACCTCTGACCTCCATATGCATGTTATGATGCATGAGCCCAAACACACACCATGCACACACAGATAATAATAAAAATAAGGTGGAAAGTGATTGAACAGGACATCAGTGACCTCTGACATATGAATACACACACACACACACACACACACACACACACACACACACACGACTTCTTCAGATATTTGAAAATAACTTTTCTGGACCTGGAAGATGGCTTTACAAGCATATAAACCCAAACACACACATACACATAAACACACCAAATAATATTAATATTAATAATTGTAAACTTTAAAAAGGCTGGGAAAATGGTTCAGTGGTTAGGAGTGCTTAATGCTATTCTCTCTGTAAGACCTGAGTGTGGTTTCTGGAATCAATGTTGAGCTGCTCATCATCACCTATAACTCTAGCTCCTCTAGCCTCTGCAGACACCTGCACTCATGTACGCATGCACACACACACACACACACACACACACACACACACACACACACATTGACACACGCAAATTAAAAACATTTCTCAATTATGTATTAATGGAAGGAATTGATTGATAACTACACACCAAGGCATGTTAAAGCAGTGCTAGATGTTGGCTTGTTGGTTGAGCATGTGTCTAATATGTCTAAGCCTGAATTCAATCCTCACAAAAGGAAAAAAAATCTAAGAAATCTTAAAGGAATGTCTACAACCAGTAGACAATAATGGAAAATCTATATGTACACAAACACTGACATTGTCAATATTATAGTAAATATTAACATTTTTCCATTATTGAAAAATTTAAACTAACTTATGGTGGGAAGCAAAAATAGTAACAATGTATGAATTTATACCACAAGCAAGTGAAGTTATGGCAATTAGGCAAAGATCAGAAATGACAAAATGTGCACGTACTATTTTAAGAAGGTTGTTACTCTAGATGTGGGATGCTATACTATTGAGGGTAGCCGGTATACTATAAATGTTTTACTATAAAACTTCAGGACAAAGAATTATTGCTGATTATCTAACAAATGGAATCAAGTAAAAACTACTAAATAGAATCACTAATGGTAATTACAGGAACAAGGCCAAGATGTCTCTCTCCTTTTCAGCATTGTCCTGGAAGTCTTAGCTAATGTAGGAAGACAAGAAAGGGGAATAAAAATAAAGATTGAAAAAGAAGTAAAGTTGTCTTTCCAGATTACATGACTGTTTATATATATAGAACCCCCGCCAAATCAAACCAAACAAAAACCTGCAATTAATAAATGATTATAGCAAAGATGTAGGATACAAGGTCAATATCACAAAAGTAAATTGCTTCTGTATGCTAATGTTGAATAATTGGATTTTGAAAATAGAAACACATTATCATTTATATTAGCTTGCTCAATGGTGAGTATTTATATATTAACAACATGTGCACAACATCTGTGTGAGCCTGAGGGGTTGTGGTACAGGCCATTGATCCTAGTGTTGAGAGGCAGGGGCAGGCAGATCTCTGAGTTTGAGGCCCTGGTCTACACAGAGAGTTTCAAGTTCCAGGTCAGGCAGGGATACATAGATGAGGTCCTGTCTCAAAAAGCAAACAAACAACAACAATAAAAATAATCTATATGAAAACTACAATACACAAATGAAAGGAATTAAAAAAAGAAAAAGAGGCTGGGGATGAGGTTCAGTTGTGAACACTTCCCTAAGAAGTGAAAGCCCTGGGTTCCTTCCCAGAATTTGAAAGGGGAAACCAAACCAAACAGACCAAACCAAACAAACAAAAACAAAAGCCTAGAATTGAAGAACTGGAAAAATATTCTATGTTCCCAAAAAGAAAGAACTCAATACTATCAAGATTTTCATTCTTCATAATTTTATCTAAATATTAAACCCAATCTCAAATGAAAACCTATCAATTATTTTGTAGATGAGAACAAACTGATCATAAGTTTACGTAGAGAGATGAATGGCATCTCTCGAATGGCATCTCTCCATTATAGTTATAATGTTATAGTGGCCAACACAATAGGAAAAGAATAAAGTCACAGGACTGTCATGTTCAGTTTCAAGACTTACTACTGCATTAATGCACACCTTTAATTCCAGCACGTGGGAGGCAGAGACAGGTATACACATATATAATCTATGACTTCAAGGCCAGCCTGCTCTACATAGTAAGTCCCAAGCCAGTCTCCCTCCCTCCCTCCCTAGCTCCCTCCCTCTTCTCTCTCTCTCTCTCTCTCTCTCTCTCTCTCTCTCTCTCTCTCTCTCTCTCTCTCTCTCTCTCCTCTCTCTCTCCTCTCTCTCACATACACATATGAAAAAAATGTGAAATGTTGGTAAAATACTGCATTTACATCACTAAAGTAAACAGTCCTGAAGTTAACCCACATAAATATAGTCAGTGGCTTTTTGACAAAGGAACAAAAACAGTACAGTAAAGATTGTCTTTTCAGGGATGCAGAGGATGCGGCTCGGATGGTAGTATTTGCCGAGCATACAACCTGGAGTTCAATCCTCAACATAAAGTGAGTGTAGTGGCACACCTGCATCCCAGCACTTGGGAAGTGAAGGAAGAGGAGGTTCAGAAACTCAATGTTATCCTCAGCTACATAGCAAGTTTGAGGCCAGCCTGTGCTGCATTGAGACCCTATATTTTCTAAGTGTATTTCAATAAATGATAATAAAAAACTGGACATCCCCATGCAAAATGAAAACAAATATAGAAATTACTTTCTTCCTAAAAGTCAGCTCAAGGTAATTATAGGTGAAAATGCAAAAAGCAAGACTGTAAAACTCCTGATTGATAACATGAGCAAATCTAGATGACCTATGGGTTTGACCGTGACGGTTTTCATTACCTACAACACCAAAGACATGACCCATGAAGAGATCATTGATAAACAGAACTTAACTAAAATGAAAGCCTCTGCTCTGCAAATTGCAATGAAAAAAACAAAAAAGAATCTTAGACTAGGGGAAAAGCCTTTGCAAAGATGTATGTCATATCCACTGTTCTATGGCTGTGAAGAGACACCATGTCCAAGGCAACTCTTATAAAAGAAAGCATTTAATTGAGGGCTTGCTTACAGTTTCAGAGGGTTAGTCCGTTGTCATCATGGCAGGAAGTATGGCAACAGGCAGGCAGACATGGTGCTGGAGAAGTAGTTGAGAGTTACATCCTGGTCTGGAGAAAGAGAGAGGGTGACAGAGGGAGGGAAAGAGAGATTGATTGATTGATCCTGGGCTTGGCATGGGTTTTTGAAACCTACACCTCCTAATCCTTACAAAATAATGTCACTCTCTGGCCACTAAACATTCAAATATATGAGCCTATGAGAGCCATTCTTATTCAAACCACCACAACATATCTGAAACTACTATTTAGAACATACAAAGAGCTCTTAAAATTAATTAAGAAGAGAATTAACAACCCAATAAAAAGTGGACTAGAGCCCTGAACAGGTACCTCACAAAGAAGATACAAATGATGGTGAATCAGCAGGTGAGAAAGTGAAGTACCTCATGTCATCAGAGGGTTGCAGACTAACACAAGACAGCATGGGCCAGCTGGTGGGATGATCAGGACCCAAACACTGATCAAAAGCCTTTGAGAACACAGGGCACCAGGAACCACCACCATTCCTTACTGGTTAAAAAACTACATGTGTTCCCACCAACCTCCACTCTCTGTACTGTCTCCAGAGAAATCCACTTAATTACATTAATTAATTAATCTATGTATCTCAAGATTATAAACTGTTCTTTGGAGTTTACTCAAATGTGTTTGAAAACTTGGGTCCACAAATGAACCTGTGCCTGGAGGCAAAGCTTGGGAGTAACCAAAATGATCTTCAGGAGGTGACTAGATGAATGTCCTACAAGGACCAGCTGCCAGTGAGACTAAAAAGAAATCAGCTACAAAGCAATGAAATACATGAAGATAACTTAAATGCACATGACTCAGTGAAAAGCCAATCTGGAAGGCCACAGACTATCTGACTTCAGTTACATGACATTCTAGAGATACCAAGATGGTGGGAATAGTAAAATGATCAATGGTTTCCAGGAATTGGGGGCATATGGGAGTTTAATATGTGGGACACAGAATTTTTTTAAGGCTGTAAAATTATTCTGTATGCTAACATAATGGTGGATGCATGTAATTATGCTTCTGTCCAAACCCTTATGTAAAACACCCAGAATGCACCCTAATACAATGCTTATGAATTTTGGGTGATGGTACTGTCCCAGCAACATTCCATTGTTGAGATATCCTAGTCTGGCAAGGAAGCTGATAATGAGACTCCATGTGGAGGGCTCAGGAAGTTCCTGTGCATTCTCTGTACAATCCATTCAGTTTTGCTATGAAGTTGAAACTGCCCCCAAGGAATGAAGAATTTAAAAGAAACCGCAGCAATCAGAATGCTCTGGTAGTGGTGTGAAGACAGCCAAATAGAATAGCACACAGAACACACATAGAAATGGACCCACACATGCAGCTAACTGATTTTCAAGAATAGTGCCAAAGCAACTGAATGGGCAGAGGACGATCTTTTCAACCAACAGTGCTGAGTACACTGTTTAAAATAAAAGGAATGAATTTTAGATTGACACCCACTAACAATCATACAGTCCAAACAGTAACACCATTACTATGTACAGTGGAGCCTGACGTACCCACTTTCCTCCACTTAACTGAAAATACACCATGGTCATGAGCCACTGGGTTGACTTCACAATCAATAATGGGTAGACTAGCAGGTACAATGGCGACCCTGTAAGATTAAAATGTAGTTGAAGCCGGGCGGTGGTGGCGCACGCCTTTAATCCCAGCACTCGGGAGGCAGAGCCAGGCGGATCTCTGTGAGTTCGAGGCCAGCCTGGGCTACCAAGTGAGTTCCAGGAAAGGCGCAAAGCTACACAGAGAAACCCTGTCTCGAAAAATCAAAAAAAAAAAAATAAATAAAAAAATAAAAAAATAAAATGTAGTTGATCTAAGAATGCAGCTCAGTGGCAGAGATGTGTTCAGCATGCTCAAGGCCTTGAGTCAATATCTATCCAGCAACTAAGAGAAAATTATAATGGAGCTGAAAGAATTCCTACAGACTAGTGATGTCATGGCTAAGGTCATCACTCATGCGTTTTCAGCCAGCTGTATAAAAGTATAGCACACACAATCACATCCAATATGTAATAGTTGATGATGATATATGGCTCTTTTTCTTTATAGTGTCTTTGGGAAGAAAACGGATTTCATTGTGGGCATTTCTTTTTACTTCTACAGTTGTTGCTTACTTAACAGTTGATGTTTAGAAAATCCTTGCCAAAGCCAAGGCCACTAAGATTTCTCTTGCAACTGTCTGACCTGTTTATGGTCTCATCACTTGATTTCATAATCAAAACTCTTCATGGTGAAGAGTCAGGGAGACTCTTTGGGAACACTGAGGTGGTGGCTCCCTGACTGATGACCGCACAGTTGCTAAAGGCAGCCGAGGCCTTCAGACTTTAGGCGCCTGCTCTTGGCTGCTGTTTCTTCCCTACAGGAAAGCGAGCTGGTTCCAACAATAATCCCGTCTCTGAAATAACGTAGTGGTCTCCTGGAGAGTCTAGTTTTGCCCTCACTATTTGAAGATGGAATGGGGGTAGATCTGGATCGCTAACGTACCGCACATGACTACAACCTGTGTGTAGCAGGGCCCGCTGAAGAAAAGTCACGAAGCCACCGGAGGAGGCAGAGGAAAACCAAAAAAAGCAACAAGGAACGGAGGCTCGGGGTAGCCTCACTCTGCCATGGCTTGGTGCTCCCGTAACTCGATAATTATGCGCCGAGTGGTCTCTTCAATTACACATCTCTCTGTGTTACCAGCAGTGGTATAATTTGCACATTAGGTCTGATTAGCTTGGGCATGGCGGCGGCACACGCCTGGCGTCCCAGCATCTGGCACGCCAGGGCACAAGGACTGGCTGAGGTGGGACCTCACCTAGATTCTTTCTCCGCCACAAGTCCATTCCATGTCAGGTTTCCATAAACAGCCTGACGCCGAAAGGAGATGAAGCTGGGGCGGAAGTCAGAGTGATGGCTCCATCTTTGTTTGTTTGTTTGTTTTTCAAACGGCGGCTGAAGATGTGAAAGTTAATAGTGGTCATTTGTTCCCAAGACCTTCGTAGTGATCCTAGAAAAAAAAAACCCAGCAGGATCAATGGATGCTCAGGCCAGATCTTGTGGCACACCCAAGGGACGTAAGGTCGTGAATGACAGTTTAAATTCCTAGGCCTGGCAGGATGGCCTCACTCACAGTTTGTAGCTGATTTCCCTCTCAATAGCTTATATTTAGAACATGCTCTGGTAAGCAGTGGCCAGAGCTTGTGAATTTGAACAGTGTTGGGGGAGGGGGATCAC